>NC_136782.1:7262206-8462206 GCF_947034865.1 Barbatula barbatula
CTGTTGTGGGCCGCAAACCATTGCCTGATGATGTTGGAGCGATGGAAACTGACATTGTCCCAAACTAACACGTACTTTGGCAGGTCATCTCCAATCTGCCCCCTCTCTTGTTCAGGGATGAGATCCCTGTAGAGAGTGTCAAAAGACTGTTTAGGTGTGAAAAGGGGCCGTCTGCAACACAGTGAAGTTGTCTTGCAGTCCTATGTGGAAAGAATATAGCAATGCAAAACACTAAATTGAGTAAAATAAAATGCCACTGTTTACTTAAAGTATACTTACTGTATATTGTAAAACTAGTGCTTAAATGTCGTGGGGATTATACTATTCTACAGAGACCCATTATAATGCATTTTGATCAACATGACATAAGCAATTGATAATGTAGGAATCTGCACAGAATTTTGTCATAATCATTTGCATGGATGTACCAAAGCATTTGCAACTTGTTCAAAGAAATGAGAAAATGCTTGTTTGATGTGCACACGTGACACAAGGATGTAAGGATTGAACAAGAAGTTTTGAGAATTTCAAATCGGATCAGAGAAATGTACCAAATTGACTTAGAAAAAACTGTATTTAAAGTGGGGGGGGGTACTTTTGGGGCAGTTTTGTTTCACCCAAGTGTCCCATTTCCACCCCTCTCAAACTAATGCATGGATGCATATAGCCAGAAACAATTCATTTGATGCATGCAAAGAAGCAACACTGTGTGTCTCAAGAAGCATTTATTCATGATTACGTAGACATGCTAAAATTTCAAGGCCACACACTACACATTACACATAACATTAGACATTTCATAAAATTTACATTTAGTCATTTAGCAGACGTTTTTATCCAAAGCGACTTACAGACGAGGAAACATTGGAAGCAATTATAACAATATAGGCAACAAAATGCATAATTTAATTAAATCCAGTCCATTAAAGCCTAGCACAGTATACAAAGCTAAGAATAGTGAGGTAAGTAAAAAAATACTTTTTTAAGAAGACAGAAAATAATAAGAGGTTAAAATCAGTCATCTACATTTTGACGGAAGATATGCATTTTCACACACTAGACCGGCCTGTAGTGTTCTAGCAGTGTAAGGTTGAGAGTGAGTTTCTTCACTAGCGGTGTGATGCAGGCCTCTTTGAAAGCAGTGGGAAATGTCCCAGTGGTGAGCAAAGAGTTGATGATGCGGGTCAGACCAGGCACAACTGCTGGAGAGATGGCATGGAGGAGATGGGTGGGGATGGGATCCAGTGGGCAGGTGGTAGGGTGGTTGGAACCAATGACCTTGGAAACATCATCTTCAGACATAGGAGAAAAGGCGGGTGATGGTGGCGTAGAAAATTGGCTGTTGATGGCGGTAGTTTTCTTTACGAAGAACGATGCAAAATCATCAGCCGTTAACTCCGATGAAGGTGTGGGAGCAGGCGGACAGAGGAGAGCAGAGAAGGTTTTTAAGAGTGTGCGAGAGTCAGGAGAGTTGCTGATCTTCGAGTGGTTATAATCAGTTTTTGCAGAGGTGACGTCAACAGAGAAAGTAGAGAGAGAGAAGTCAGTATGGTCTTTTGACTTGTGCCATTTTGTCTCCGATGACCGGAGGCTGGTGCGATGCTCACGTGGTATATCCGATAACCAGGGGGCAGACAGGGATGCATGGGCTGGTCCAGATGTAAGAGGGCATATGTTGTCCAAGCAGGATGTAAGCGTGGAACACAGAGTGTCTGTGGCACTGTTGGTAGTCAAAAGAGAGAGCTCCTCAGAGGGGGGGAGTGCAGACAAGACAGCAGAGGAAAAGCAGGAGGGAGGGACCGTAGGTAGCGCCGGAAAGTGACCAGAGGTAAGACATCTGCGTTGTCTGGAGCGGTGAGGTCGGGGGTGACAAAGAAGTGATCAGACGTGTGCAGCGGAGTGACCTGAGAGTGAGGAGTGGAGCATTTCTCGAATCATCCTTGTCATTTGCAAAACAGTAAGTGCATTTCTGGTTTTGATTGTTTAATTGCAAGAGACGGCACATGATTCACGTTAACGCTTTTACTGTTTGTACAATAATTTATTGACAGACAGTGTCATTGTGATGCAGACAGGAAAAGACAGCACTGCATAGCACAAACAAATGTAGAAATCTGAACATAAGACAATCTCCTTAGGGAAAACTGTACATGCAGTGCAGTGGAATTACAGTGCAGTCTTCCTACACCTCCTGACGTTCCTGTCTTTTGGGCAACGGATTCTCATCCACATCACAACAAATATCTTCTCTTGCGATACAGCGTGAAAATCATCTTTCAGAGTGTCTAATCCAGCCTCTGCAGGCATCAGCTGTGATGTCATCACACGTTACATCCATGGCAGCCAGAAGGGTCATCTGTGTATGCGGCTGGCGATCATATACTTTTAATCTTAATGCTGAGAAAAATTCCTCAACGTGGTTGAGTAGGGTGAGAGGAACTCCACCAGCATCCTGTTGTGGGCCGCAAACCATTGCCTGATGATGTTGGAGCGATGGAAACTGACATTGTCCCAAACTAACACGTACTTTGGCAGGTCATCTCCAATCTGCCCCCTCTCTTGTTCAGGGATGAGATCCCTGTAGAGAGTGTCAAAAGACTGTTTAGGTGTGAAAAGGGGCCGTCTGTAACACAGTGAAGTTGTCTTGCAGTCCTATGTGGAAAGAATATAGCAATGCAAATCACTAAATTGAGTAAATTAAATGCCACTGTTTACTTAAAGTATACTTACTGTATATTGTAAAACTAGTGCTTAAATGTCGTGGGGATTATACTATTCTACAGAGACCCATTATAATGCATTTTGATCAACATGACATAAGCAATTGATAATGTAGGAATCTGCACAGAATTTTGTCATTATCATTTGCATGGATGTACCAAAGCATTTGCAACTTGTTCAAAGAAATGAGAAAATGCTTGTTTGATGTGCACACGTGACACAAGGATGTAAGGATTGAACAAGAAGTTTTGAGAATTTCAAATCGGATCAGAGAAATGTACCAAATTGACTTAGAAAAAACTGTATTTAAAGTGGGGGGGGGTACTTTTGGGGCAGTTTTGTTTCACCCAAGTGTCCCATTTCCACCCCTCTCAAACTAATGCATGGATGCATATAGCCAGAAACAATTCATTTGATGCATGCAAAGAAGCAACACTGTGTGTCTCAAGAAGCATTTATTCATGATTACGTAGACATGCTAAAATTTCAAGGCCACACACTACACATTACACATTACACATGACATTACACATTTCATAAAATTTACATTTAGTCATTTAGCAGACGTTTTTATCCAAAGCGACTTACAGACGAGGAAACATTGGAAGCAATTATAACAATATAGGCAACAAAATGCATAAGTTAATTAAATCCAGTCCATTAAAGCCTAGCACAGTATACAAAGCTAAGAATAGTGAGGTAAGTAAAAAAAAAAATTTAAGAAGACAGAAAATAGTAAGAGGTTCAAATCAGTCATCTACATTTTGACGGAAGATATGCATTTTCACACACTACACCGGCCTGTAGTGTTCTAGCAGTGTGAGGTTGAGAGTGAGTTTCTTCAGTAGCGGTGTGATGCAGGCCTCTTTGAAAGCAGTGGGAAATGTCCCAGTGGTGAGCAAAGAGTTGATGATGCGGGTCAGACCAGGCACAACTGCTGGAGAGATGGCATGGAGGAGATGGGTGGGGATGGGATCCAGTGGGCAGGTGGTAGGGTGGTTGGAACCAATGACCTTGGAAACATCATCTTCAGACATAGGAGAAAAGGCGGGTGATGGTGGCGTAGAAAATTGGCTGTTGATGGCGGTAGTTTTCATTACGAAGAACGATGCAAAATCATCAGCCGTTAACTCCGATGAAGGTGTGGGAGCAGGCGGACAGAGGAGAGCAGAGAAGGTTTTTAAGAGTGTGCGAGAGTCAGGAGAGTTGCTGATCTTCAAGTGGTTATAATCAGTTTTTGCAGAGGTGACGTCAACGGAGAAAGTAGAGAGAGAGAGAGGTCAGTATAGTCTTTTGACTTGTGCCATTTTCTCTCAGCTGACCGGAGGCTGGTGCGAAGCTCACGTGGTACATCCGATAACCAGGGGGCAGACAGGGATGCACGGGCTGGTCCAGATGTAAGAGGGCATTTGTTGTCCAAGCAGGATGTAAGCGTGGAACACAGAGTGTCTGTGGCACTGTTGGTATTCAAAAGAGAGAGCTCCTCAGAGGGGGGGAGTGCAGACAAGACAGCAGAGGAAAAGCAGGAGGGAGGGACCGTAGGTAGCGCCGGAAAGTGACCAGCGGTAAGACATCTGCGTTGTCTGGAGCGGTGAGGTCGGGGGTGACAAAGAAGTGATCAGACGTGTGCAGCGGAGTGACCTGAGAGTGATGAGTGGAGCATTTCTCGAATCATCCTTGTCATTTGCAAAACAGTAAGTGCATTTCTGGTTTTGATTGTTTGATTGCAAGAGACGGCACATGATTCACGTTAACGCTTTTACTGTTTGTACAATAATTTATTGACAGACAGTGTCATTGTGATGCAGACAGGAAAAGACAGCACTGCATAGCACAAACAAATGTAGAAATCTGAACATAAGACAATCTCCTTTTGGGAAAACTGTACATGCAGTGCAGTGGAATTACAGTGCAGTCTTCCTACACCTCCTGACGTTCCTGTCTTTTGGGCAACGGATTCTCATCCACATCACAACAAATATCTTCTCTTGCGATACAGCGTGAAAATCATCTTTCAGAGTGTCTACTCCAGCCTCTGCAGGCATCAGCTGTGATGTCATCACACGTTACATCCATGGCAGCCAGAAGGGTCATCTGTGTATGCGGCTGGCCATCATATACTTTTAATCTTCATGCTGAGAAAAATTCCTCAACGGGGTTGAGTAGGGTGAGAGGAACTCCACCAGCATCCTGTTGTGGGCCGCAAACCATTGCCTGATGATGTTGGAGCAATGGAAACTGACATTGTCCCAAACTAACACGTACTTTGGCAGGTCATCTCCAATCTGCCCCCTCTCTTGTTCAGGGATGAGATCCCTGTAGAGAGTGTCAAAAGACTGTTTAGGTGTGAAAAGGGGCCGTCTGCAACACAGTGAAGTTGTCTTGCAGTCCTATGTGGAAAGAATATAGCAATGCAAAACACTAAATTGAGTAAAATAAAATGCCACTGTTTACTTAAGGTATACTTACTGTATATTGTAAAACTAGTGCTTAAATGTCGTGGGGATTATACTATTCTACAGAGACCCATTATAATGCATTTTGATCAACATGACATAAGCAATTGATAATGTAGGAATCTGCACAGAATTTTTTCATAATCATTTGCATGGATGTACCAAAGCATTTGCAACTTGTTCAAAGAAATGAGAAAACGCTTGTTTGATGTGCACACGTGACACAAGGATGTAAGGATTGAACAAGAAGTTTTGAGAATTTCAAATCGGATCAGAGAAATGTACCAAATTGACTTAGAAAAAACTGTATTTAAAGTGGGGGGGGGTACTTTTGGGGCAGTTTTGTTTCACCCAAGTGTCCCATTTCCACCCCTCTCAAACTAATGCATGGATGCATATAGCCAGAAACAATTCATTTGATGCATGCAAAGAAGCAACACTGTGTGACTCAAGAAGCATTTATTCATGATTACGTAGACATGCTAAAATTTCAAGGCCACACACTACACATTACACATGACATTACACATGTCATAAAATTTACATTTAGTCATTTAGCAGACGTTTTTATCCAAAAGGACTTACAGACGAGGAAACATTGGAAGCAATTATAACAATATTGGCAACAAAATGCATAAGTTAATTAAATCCAGTCCATTAAAGCCTAGCACAGTATACAAAGCTAAGAATAGTGAGGTAAGTAAAAAAATACTTTTTTAAGAAGACAGAAAATAATAAGAGGTTAAAATCAGTCATCTACATTTTGACGGAAGATATGCATTTTCACACACTGTAGTGTTCTAGCAGTGTAAGGTTGAGAGTGAGTTTCTTCAGTAGCGGTGTGATGCAGGCCTCTTTGAAAGCAGTGGGAAATGTCCCAGTGGTGAGCAAAGAGTTGATGATGCGGGTCAGACCAGGCACAACTGCTGGAGAGATGGCATGGAGGAGATGGGTGGGGATGGGATCCAGTGGGCAGGTGGTAGGGTGGTTGGAACCAATGACCTTGGAAACATCATCTTCAGACATAGGAGAAAAGGCGGGTGATGGTGGCGTAGAAAATTGGCTGTTGATGGCGGTAGTTTTCTTTACGAAGAACGATGCAAAATCATCAGCCGTTAACTCCGATGAAGGTGTGGGAGCAGGCGGACAGAGGAGAGGAGAGAAGGTTTTTAAGAGTGTGCGAGAGTCAGGAGAGTTGCTGATCTTCGAGTGGTTATAATCAGTTTTTGCAGAGGTGACGTCAACGGAGAAAGTAGAGAGAGAGAGGTCAGTATGGTCTTTTGACTTGTGCCATTTTCTCTCAGCTGACCGGAGGCTGGTGCGATGCTCACGTGGTACATCCGATAACCAGGGGGCAGACAGGGATGCACGGGCTGGTCCAGATGTAAGTGGGCATATGTTGTCCAAGCAGGATGTAAGCGTGGAGCACAGAGTGTCTGTGGCACTGTTGGTATTCAAAAGAGAGAGCTCCTCAGAGGGGGGGAGTGCAGACAAGACAGCAGAGGAAAAGCAGGAGGGAGGGACCGTAGGTAGCGCCGGAAAGTGACCAGCGGTAAGACATCTGCGTTGTCTGGAGCGGTGAGTTCGGGGGTGACAAAGAAGTGATCAGACGTGTGCAGCGGAGTGACCTGAGAGTGATGAGTGGAGCATTTCT
The DNA here is from genome assembly GCF_947034865.1 of Barbatula barbatula. Taxonomy (NCBI): domain Eukaryota; kingdom Metazoa; phylum Chordata; class Actinopteri; order Cypriniformes; family Nemacheilidae; genus Barbatula; species Barbatula barbatula. The sequence goes on from NC_136782.1 coordinate 7,269,038, forward strand.
CGAATCATCCTTGTCATTTGCAAAACAGTAAGTGCATTTCTGGTTTTGATTGTTTGATTGCAAGAGACGGCACATGATTCACGTTAACGCTTTTACTGTTTGTACAATAATTTATTGACAGACAGTGTCATTGTGATGCAGACAGGAAAAGACAGCACTGCATAGCACAAACAAATGTAGAAATCTGAACATAAGACAATCTCCTTAGAGAAAACTGTACATGCAGTGCAGTGGAATTACAGTGCAGTCTTCCTACACCTCCTGACGTTCCTGTCTTTTGGGCAACGGATTCTCATCCACATCACAACAAATATCTTCTCTTGCGAAACAGCGTGAAAATCATCTTTCAGAGTGTCTAATCCAGCCTCTGCAGGCATCAGCTGTGATGTCATCACACGTTACATCCATGGCAGCCAGTAGGGTCATCTGTGTATGCGGCTGACGATCATATACTTTTAATCTTCATGCTGAGAAAAATTCCTCAACGTGGTTGAGTAGGGTGAGAGGAACTCCACCAGCATCCTGTTGTGGGCCGCAAACCATTGCCTGATGATGTTGGAGCGATGGAAACTGACATTGTCCCAAACTAACACGTACTTTGGCAGGTCATTTCCAATCTGCCCCCTCTCTTGTTCAGGGATGAGATCCCTGTAGAGAGTGTGAAAAGACTGTTTAGGTGTGAAAAGGGGCCGTCTGCAACACAGTGAAGTTGTCTTGCAGTCCTATGTGGAAAGAATATAGCAATGCAAAACACTAAATTGAGTAAAATAAAATGCCACTGTTTACTTAAAGTATACTTACTGTATATTGTAAAACTAGTGCTTAAATGTCGTGGGGATTATACTATTCTACAGAGACCCATTATAATGCATTTTGATCAACATGACATAAGCAATTGATAATGTAGGAATCTGCACAGAATTTTGTCATAATCATTTGCATGGATGTACCAAAGCATTTGCAACTTGTTCAAAGAAATGAGAAAATGCTTGTTTGATGTGCACACGTGACACAAGGATGTAAGGATTGAACAAGAAGTTTTGAGAATTTCAAATCGGATCAGAGAAATGTACCAAATTGACTTAGAAAAAACTCTATTTAAAGTGGGGGGGGTACTTTTGGGGCAGTTTTGTTTCACCCAAGTGTTCCAACCCTCTCAAACTAATGCATGGATGCATATAGCCAGAAACAATTCATTTGATGCATGCAAAGAAGCAACACTGTGTGTCTCAAGAAGCATTTATTCATGATTATGTAGACATGCTAAAATTTCAAGGCCACACACTACACATTACACATTACACATGACATTACACATTTCATAAAATTTACATTTAGTCATTTAGCAGACGTTTTTATCCAAAGCGACTTACAGACGAGGAAACATTGGAAGCAATTATAACAATATTGGCAACAAAATGCATAAGTTAATTAAATCCAGTCCATTAAAGCCTAGCACAGTATACAAAGCTAAGAATAGTGAGGTAAGTAAAAAAATAATTTTTTAAGAAGACAGAAAATAATAAGAGGTTAAAACCAGTCATCTACATTTTGACGGAAGATATGCATTTTCACAAACTACACCGGCCTGTAGTGTTCTAGCAGTGTAAGGTTGAGAGTGAGTTTCTTCAGTAGCGGTGTGATGCAGGCCTCTTTGAAAGCAGTGGGAAATGTCCCAGTGGTGAGCAAAGAGTTGATGATGCGGGTCAGACCAGGCACAACTGCTGGAGAGATGGCATGGAGGAGATGGGTGGGGATGGGATCCAGTGGGCAGGTGGTAGGGTGGTTGGAACCAATGACCTTGGAAACATCATCTTCAGACATAGGAGAAAAGGCGGGTGATGGTGGCGTAGAAAATTGGCTGTTGATGGCGGTAGTTTTCTTTACGAAGAACGATGCAAAATCATCAGCCGTTAACTCCGATGAAGGTGTGGGAGCAGGCGGACAGAGGAGAGCAGAGAAGGTTTTTAAGAGTGTGCGAGAGTCAGGAGAGTTGCTGATCTTCGAGTGGTTATAATCAGTTTTTGCAGAGGTGACGTCAACGGAGAAAGTAGAGAGAGAGAGGTCAGTATGGTCTTTTGACTTGTGCCATTATCTCTCAGCTGACCGGAGGCTGGTGCGATGCTCACGTGGTACATCCGATAACCAGGGGGCAGACAGGGATGCACGGGCTGGTCCAGATGTAAGAGGGCATATGTTGTCCAAGCAGGATGTAAGCGTGGAACACAGAGTGTCTGTGGCACTGTTGGTATTCAAAAGAGAGAGCTCCTCAGAGGGGGGGAGTGCAGACAAGACAGCAGAGGAAAAGCAGGAGGGAGGGACCGTAGGTAGCGCCGGAAAGTGACCAGCGGTAAGACATCTGCGTTGTCTGGAGCGGTGAGGTCGGGGGTGACAAAGAAGTGATCAGACGTGTGCAGCGGAGTGACCTGAGAGTGATGAGTGGAGCATTTCTCGAATCATCCTTGTCATTTGCAAAACAGTAAGTGCATTTCTGGTTTTGATTGTTTGATTGCAAGAGACGGCACATGATTCACGTTAACGCTTTTACTGTTTGTACAATAATTTATTGACAGACAGTGTCATTGTGATGCAGACAGGAAAAGACAGCACTGCATAGCACAAACAAATGTAGAAATCTAAACATAAGACAATCTCCATAGGGAAAACTGTACATGCAGTGCAGTGGAATTACAGTGCAGTCTTCCTACACCTCCTGACGTTCCTGTCTTTTGGGCAACGGATTCTCATCCACATCACAACAAATATCTTCTCTTGCGATACAGCGTGAAAATCATCTTTCAGAGTGTCTAATCCAGCCTCTGCAGGCATCAGCTGTGATGTCATCACACGTTACATCCATGGCAGCCAGAAGGGTCATCTGTGTATGCGGCTGGCGATCATATACTTTTAATCTTCATGCTGAGAAAAATTCCTCAACGTGGTTGAGTAGGGTGAGAGGAACTCCACCAGCATCCTGTTGTGGGCCGCAAACCATTGCCTGATGATGTTGGAGCGATGGAAACTGACATTGTCCCATTTCCACCCCTCTCAAACTAATACATGGATGCATATAGCCAGAAACAATTCATTTGATGCATGCAAAGAAGCAACACTGTGTGTCTCAAGAAGCATTTATTCATGATTACGTAGACATGCTAAAATGTCAAGGCCACACACTACACATTACACATTACACATGACATTACACATTTCATAAAATTTACATTTAGTCATTTAGCAGACGTTTTTATCCAAAGCGACTTACAGACGAGGAAACATTGGAAGCAATTATAACAATATTGGCAACAAAATGCATAAGTTAATTAAATCCAGTCCATTAAAGCCTAGCACAGTATACAAAGCTAAGAATAGTGAGGTAAGTAAAAAAATAATTTTTTAAGAAGACAGAAAATAATAAGAGGTTAAAATCAGTCATCTACATTTTGACGGAAGATATGCATTTTCACACACTACACCGGCCTGTAGTGTTCTAGCAGTGTAAGGTTGAGAGTGAGTTTCTTCAGTAGCGGTGTGATGCAGGCCTCTTTGAAAGCAGTGGGAAATGTCCCAGTGGTGAGCAAAGAGTTGATGATGCGGGTCAGACCAGGCACAACTGCTGGAGAGATGGCATGGAGGAGATGGGTGGGGATGGGATCCATTGGGCAGGTGGTAGGGTGGTTGGAACCAATGACCTTGGGAACATCATCTTCAGACATAGGAGAAAAGGCGGGTGATGGTGGCGTAGAAAATTGGCTGTTGATGGCGGTAGTTTTCTTTACGAAGAACGATGCAAAATCATCAGCCGTTAACTCCGATGAAGGTGTGGGAGCAGGCGGACAGAGGAGAGCAGAGAAGGTTTTTAAGAGTGTGCGAGAGTCAGGAGAGTTGCTGATCTTCGAGTGGTTATAATCAGTTTTTGCAGAGGTGACGTCAACGGAGAAAGTAAAGAGAGAGAGGTCAGTATGGTCTTTTGACTTGTGCCATTTGCTCTCAGCTGACCGGAGGCTGGTGCGATGCTCACGTGGTACATCCGATAACCAGGGGGCAGACAGGGATGCACGGGCTGGTCCAGATGTAAGAGGGCATATGTTGTCCAAGCAGGATGTAAGCGTGGAACACAGAGTGTCTGTGGCACTGTTGGTATTCAAAAGAGAGAGCTCCTCAGAGGGGGGGAGTGCAGACAAGACAGAAGAGGAAAAGCAGGAGGGAGGGACCGTAGGTAGCGCCGGAAAGTGACCAGCGGTAAGACATCTGCGTTGTCTGGAGCGGTGAGGTCGGGGGTGACAAAGAAGTGATCAGACGTGTGCAGCGGAGTGACCTGAGAGTGATGAGTGGAGCATTTCTCGAATCATCCTTGTCATTTGCAAAACAGTAAGTGCATTTCTGGTTTTGATTGTTTGATTGCAAGAGACGGCACATGATTCACGTTAACGCTTTTACTGTTTGTACAATAATTTATTGACAGACAGTGTCATTGTGATGCAGACAGGAAAAGACAGCACTGCATAGCACAAACAAATGTAGAAATCTAAACATAAGACAATCTCCATAGGGAAAACTGTACATGCAGTGCAGTGGAATTACAGTGCAGTCTTCCTACACCTCCTGACGTTCCTGTCTTTTGGGCAACGGATTCTCATCCACATCACAACAAATATCTTCTCTTGCGATACAGCGTGAAAATCATCTTTCAGAGTGTCTAATCCAGCCTCTGCAGGCATCAGCTGTGATGTCATCACACGTTACATCCATGGCAGCCAGAAGGGTCATCTGTGTATGCGGCTGGCGATCATATACTTTTAATCTTCATGCTGAGAAAAATTCCTCAACGTGGTTGAGTAGGGTGAGAGGAACTCCACCAGCATCCTGTTGTGGGCCGCAAACCATTGCCTGATGATGTTGGAGCGATGGAAACTGACATTGTCCCAAACTAACACGTACTTTGGCAGGTCATCTCCAATCTGCCCCCTCTCTTGTTCAGGGATGAGATCCCTGTAGAGAGTGTCAAAAGACTGTTTAGGTGTGAAAAGGGGCCGTCTGCAACACAGTGAAGTTGTCTTGCAGTCCTATGTGGAAAGAATATAGCAATGCAAAACACTAAATTGAGTAAAATAAAATGCCACTGTTTACTTAAAGTATACTTACTGTATATTGTAAAACTAGTGCTTAAATGTCGTGGGGATTATACTATTCTACAGAGACCCATTATAATGCATTTTGATCAACATGACATAAGCAATTGATAATGTAGGAATCTGCACAGAATTTTGTCATAATCATTTGCATGGATGTACCAAAGCATTTGCAACTTGTTCAAAGAAATGAGAAAATGCTTGTTTGATGTGCACACGTGACACAAGGATGTAAGGATTGAACAAGAAGTTTTGAGAATTTCAAATCGGATCAGAGAAATGTACCAAATTGACTTAGAAAAAACTGTATTTAAAGTGGGGGGGGGTACTTTTGGGGCAGTTTTGTTTCACCCAAGTGTCCCATTTCCACCCCTCTCAAACTAATGCATGGATGCATATAGCCAGAAACAATTCATTTGATGCATGCAAAGAAGCAACACTGTGTGTCTCAAGAAGCATTTATTCATGATTACGTAGACATGCTAAAATTTCAAGGCCACACACTACACATTACACATAACATTAGACATTTCATAAAATTTACATTTAGTCATTTAGCAGACGTTTTTATCCAAAGCGACTTACAGACGAGGAAACATTGGAAGCAATTATAACAATATAGGCAACAAAATGCATAATTTAATTAAATCCAGTCCATTAAAGCCTAGCACAGTATACAAAGCTAAGAATAGTGAGGTAAGTAAAAAAATACTTTTTTAAGAAGACAGAAAATAATAAGAGGTTAAAATCAGTCATCTACATTTTGACGGAAGATATGCATTTTCACACACTAGACCGGCCTGTAGTGTTCTAGCAGTGTAAGGTTGAGAGTGAGTTTCTTCACTAGCGGTGTGATGCAGGCCTCTTTGAAAGCAGTGGGAAATGTCCCAGTGGTGAGCAAAGAGTTGATGATGCGGGTCAGACCAGGCACAACTGCTGGAGAGATGGCATGGAGGAGATGGGTGGGGATGGGATCCAGTGGGCAGGTGGTAGGGTGGTTGGAACCAATGACCTTGGAAACATCATCTTCAGACATAGGAGAAAAGGCGGGTGATGGTGGCGTAGAAAATTGGCTGTTGATGGCGGTAGTTTTCATTACGAAGAACGATGCAAAATCATCAGCCGTTAACTCCGATGAAGGTGTGGGAGCAGGCGGACAGAGGAGAGCAGAGAAGGTTTTTAAGAGTGTGCGAGAGTCAGGAGAGTTGCTGATCTTCAAGTGGTTATAATCAGTTTTTGCAGAGGTGACGTCAACGGAGAAAGTAGAGAGAGAGAGAGGTCAGTATAGTCTTTTGACTTGTGCCATTTTCTCTCAGCTGACCGGAGGCTGGTGCGAAGCTCACGTGGTACATCCGATAACCAGGGGGCAGACAGGGATGCACGGGCTGGTCCAGATGTAAGAGGGCATTTGTTGTCCAAGCAGGATGTAAGCGTGGAACACAGAGTGTCTGTGGCACTGTTGGTATTCAAAAGAGAGAGCTCCTCAGAGGGGGGGAGTGCAGACAAGACAGCAGAGGAAAAGCAGGAGGGAGGGACCGTAGGTAGCGCCGGAAAGTGACCAGCGGTAAGACATCTGCGTTGTCTGGAGCGGTGAGGTCGGGGGTGACAAAGAAGTGATCAGACGTGTGCAGCGGAGTGACCTGAGAGTGATGAGTGGAGCATTTCTCGAATCATCCTTGTCATTTGCAAAACAGTAAGTGCATTTCTGGTTTTGATTGTTTGATTGCAAGAGACGGCACATGATTCACGTTAACGCTTTTACTGTTTGTACAATAATTTATTGACAGACAGTGTCATTGTGATGCAGACAGGAAAAGACAGCACTGCATAGCACAAACAAATGTAGAAATCTGAACATAAGACAATCTCCTTTTGGGAAAACTGTACATGCAGTGCAGTGGAATTACAGTGCAGTCTTCCTACACCTCCTGACGTTCCTGTCTTTTGGGCAACGGATTCTCATCCACATCACAACAAATATCTTCTCTTGCGATACAGCGTGAAAATCATCTTTCAGAGTGTCTACTCCAGCCTCTGCAGGCATCAGCTGTGATGTCATCACACGTTACATCCATGGCAGCCAGAAGGGTCATCTGTGTATGCGGCTGGCCATCATATACTTTTAATCTTCATGCTGAGAAAAATTCCTCAACGGGGTTGAGTAGGGTGAGAGGAACTCCACCAGCATCCTGTTGTGGGCCGCAAACCATTGCCTGATGATGTTGGAGCAATGGAAACTGACATTGTCCCAAACTAACACGTACTTTGGCAGGTCATCTCCAATCTGCCCCCTCTCTTGTTCAGGGATGAGATCCCTGTAGAGAGTGTCAAAAGACTGTTTAGGTGTGAAAAGGGGCCGTCTGCAACACAGTGAAGTTGTCTTGCAGTCCTATGTGGAAAGAATATAGCAATGCAAAACACTAAATTGAGTAAAATAAAATGCCACTGTTTACTTAAGGTATACTTACTGTATATTGTAAAACTAGTGCTTAAATGTCGTGGGGATTATACTATTCTACAGAGACCCATTATAATGCATTTTGATCAACATCACATAAGCAATTGATAATGTAGGAATCTGCACAGAATTTTGTCATAATCATTTGCATGGATGTACCAAAGCATTTGCAACTTGTTCAAAGAAATGAGAAAACGCTTGTTTGATGTGCACACGTGACACAAGGATGTAAGGATTGAACAAGAAGTTTTGAGAATTTCAAATCGGATCAGAGAAATGTACCAAATTGACTTAGAAAAAACTGTATTTAAAGTGGGGGGGGGTACTTTTGGGGCAGTTTTGTTTCACCCAAGTGTCCCATTTCCACCCCTCTCAAACTAATGCATGGATGCATATAGCCAGAAACAATTCATTTGATGCATGCAAAGAAGCAACACTGTGTGTCTCAAGAAGCATTTATTCATGATTACGTAGACATGCTAAAATTTCAAGGCCACACACTACACATTACACATGACATTACACATTTCATAAAATTTACATTTGGTCATTTAGCAGACGTTTTTATCCAAAGCGACTTACAGACGAGGAAACATTGGAAGCAATTATAACAATATAGGCAACAAAATGCATAAGTTAATTAAATCCAGTCCATTAAAGCCTAGCACAGTATACAAAGCTAAGAATAGTGAGGTAAGTAAAAAAATACTTTTTTAAGAAGACAGAAAATAATAAGAGGTTAAAATCAGTCATCTACATTTTGACGGAAGATATGCATTTTCACACACTGTAGTGTTCTAGCAGTGTAAGGTTGAGAGTGAGTTTCTTCAGTAGCGGTGTGATGCAGGCCTCTTTGAAAGCAGTGGGAAATGTCCCAGTGGTGAGCAAAGAGTTGATGATGCGGGTCAGACCAGGCACAACTGCTGGAGAGATGGCATGGAGGAGATGGGTGGGGATGGGATCCATTGGGCAGGTGGTAGGGTGGTTGGAACCAATGACCTTGGGAACATCATCTTCAGACATAGGAGAAAAGGCGGGTGATGGTGGCGTAGAAAATTGGCTGTTGATGGCGGTAGTTTTCTTTACGAAGAACGATGCAAAATCATCAGCCGTTAACTCCGATGAAGGTGTGGGAGCAGGCGGACAGAGGAGAGCAGAGAAGGTTTTTAAGAGTGTGCGAGAGTCAGGAGAGTTGCTGATCTTCGAGTGGTTATAATCAGTTTTTGCAGAGGTGACGTCAACGGAGAAAGTAAAGAGAGAGAGGTCAGTATGGTCTTTTGACTTGTGCCATTTGCTCTCAGCTGACCGGAGGCTGGTGCGATGCTCACGTGGTACATCCGATAACCAGGGGGCAGACAGGCATGCACGGGCTGGTCCAGATGTAAGAGGGCATATGTTGTCCAAGCAGGATGTAAGCGTGGAACACAGAGTGTCTGTGGCACTGTTGGTATTCAAAAGAGAGAGCTCCTCAGAGGGGGGGAGTGCAGACAAGACAGAAGAGGAAAAGCAGGAGGGAGGGACCGTAGGTAGCGCCGGAAAGTGACCAGCGGTAAGACATCTGCGTTGTCTGGAGCGGTGAGGTCGGGGGTGACAAAGAAGTGATCAGACGTGTGCAGCGGAGTGACCTGAGAGTGATGAGTGGAGCATTTCTCGAATCATCCTTGTCATTTGCAAAACAGTAAGTGCATTTCTGGTTTTGATTGTTTGATTGCAAGAGACGGCACATGATTCACGTTAACGCTTTTACTGTTTGTACAATAATTTATTGACAGACAGTGTCATTGTGATGCAGACAGGAAAAGACAGCACTGCATAGCACAAACAAATGTAGAAATCTAAACATAAGACAATCTCCATAGGGAAAACTGTACATGCAGTGCAGTGGAATTACAGTGCAGTCTTCCTACACCTCCTGACGTTCCTGTCTTTTGGGCAACGGATTCTCATCCACATCACAACAAATATCTTCTCTTGCGATACAGCGTGAAAATCATCTTTCAGAGTGTCTAATCCAGCCTCTGCAGGCATCAGCTGTGATGTCATCACACGTTACATCCATGGCAGCCAGAAGGGTCATCTGTGTATGCGGCTGGCGATCATATACTTTTAATCTTCATGCTGAGAAAAATTCCTCAACGTGGTTGAGTAGGGTGAGAGGAACTCCACCAGCATCCTGTTGTGGGCCGCAAACCATTGCCTGATGATGTTGGAGCGATGGAAACTGACATTGTCCCAAACTAACACGTACTTTGGCAGGTCATCTCCAATCTGCCCCCTCTCTTGTTCAGGGATGAGATCCCTGTAGAGAGTGTCAAAAGACTGTTTAGGTGTGAAAAGGGGCCGTCTGCAACACAGTGAAGTTGTCTTGCAGTCCTATGTGGAAAGAATATAGCAATGCAAAACACTAAATTGAGTAAAATAAAATGCCACTGTTTACTTAAAGTATACTTACTGTATATTGTAAAACTAGTGCTTAAATGTCGTGGGGATTATACTATTCTACAGAGACCCATTATAATGCATTTTGATCAACATGACATAAGCAATTGATAATGTAGGAATCTGCACAGAATTTTGTCATAATCATTTGCATGGATGTACCAAAGCATTTGCAACTTGTTCAAAGAAATGAGAAAATGCTTGTTTGATGTGCACACGTGACACAAGGATGTAAGGATTGAACAAGAAGTTTTGAGAATTTCAAATCGGATCAGAGAAATGTACCAAATTGACTTAGAAAAAACTGTATTTAAAGTGGGGGGGGGTACTTTTGGGGCAGTTTTGTTTCACCCAAGTGTCCCATTTCCACCCCTCTCAAACTAATGCATGGATGCATATAGCCAGAAACAATTCATTTGATGCATGCAAAGAAGCAACACTGTGTGTCTCAAGAAGCATTTATTCATGATTACGTAGACATGCTAAAATTTCAAGGCCACACACTACACATTACACATAACATTAGACATTTCATAAAATTTACATTTAGTCATTTAGCAGACGTTTTTATCCAAAGCGACTTACAGACGAGGAAACATTGGAAGCAATTATAACAATATAGGCAACAAAATGCATAATTTAATTAAATCCAGTCCATTAAAGCCTAGCACAGTATACAAAGCTAAGAATAGTGAGGTAAGTAAAAAAATACTTTTTTAAGAAGACAGAAAATAATAAGAGGTTAAAATCAGTCATCTACATTTTGACGGAAGATATGCATTTTCACACACTAGACCGGCCTGTAGTGTTCTAGCAGTGTAAGGTTGAGAGTGAGTTTCTTCACTAGCGGTGTGATGCAGGCCTCTTTGAAAGCAGTGGGAAATGTCCCAGTGGTGAGCAAAGAGTTAATGATGCGGGTCAGACCAGGCACAACTGCTGGAGAGATGGCATGGAGGAGATGGGTGGGGATGGGATCCAGTGGGCAGGTGGTAGGGTGGTTGGAACCAATGACCTTGGAAACATCATCTTCAGACATAGGAGAAAAGGCGGGTGATGGTGGCGTAGAAAATTGGCTGTTGATGGCGGTAGTTTTCTTTACGAAGAACGATGCAAAATCATCAGCCGTTAACTCCGATGAAGGTGTGGGAGCAGGCGGACAGAGGAGAGCAGAGAAGGTTTTTAAGAGTGTGCGAGAGTCAGGAGAGTTGCTGATCTTCGAGTGGTTATAATCAGTTTTTGCAGAGGTGACGTCAACAGAGAAAGTAGAGAGAGAGAAGTCAGTATGGTCTTTTGACTTGTGCCATTTTGTCTCAGCTGACCGGAGGCTGGTGCGATGCTCACGTGGTATATCCGATAACCAGGGGGCAGACAGGGATGCATGGGCTGGTCCAGATGTAAGAGGGCATATGTTGTCCAAGCAGGATGTAAGCGTGGAACACAGAGTGTCTGTGGCACTGTTGGTAGTCAAAAGAGAGAGCTCCTCAGAGGGGGGGAGTGCAGACAAGACAGCAGAGGAAAAGCAGGAGGGAGGGACCGTAGGTAGCGCCGGAAAGTGACCAGAGGTAAGACATCTGCGTTGTCTGGAGCGGTGAGGTCGGGGGTGACAAAGAAGTGATCAGACGTGTGCAGCGGAGTGACCTGAGAGTGAGGAGTGGAGCATTTCTCGAATCATCCTTGTCATTTGCAAAACAGTAAGTGCATTTCTGGTTTTGATTGTTTAATTGCAAGAGACGGCACATGATTCACGTTAACGCTTTTACTGTTTGTACAATAATTTATTGACAGACAGTGTCATTGTGATGCAGACAGGAAAAGACAGCACTGCATAGCACAAACAAATGTAGAAATCTGAACATAAGACAATCTCCTTAGGGAAAACTGTACATGCAGTGCAGTGGAATTACAGTGCAGTCTTCCTACACCTCCTGACGTTCCTGTCTTTTGGGCAACGGATTCTCATCCACATCACAACAAATATCTTCTCTTGCGATACAGCGTGAAAATCATCTTTCAGAGTGTCTAATCCAGCCTCTGCAGGCATCAGCTGTGATGTCATCACACGTTACATCCATGGCAGCCAGAAGGGTCATCTGTGTATGCGGCTGGCGATCATATACTTTTAATCTTAATGCTGAGAAAAATTCCTCAACGTGGTTGAGTAGGGTGAGAGGAACTCCACCAGCATCCTGTTGTGGGCCGCAAACCATTGCCTGATGATGTTGGAGCGATGGAAACTGACATTGTCCCAAACTAACACGTACTTTGGCAGGTCATCTCCAATCTGCCCCCTCTCTTGTTCAGGGATGAGATCCCTGTAGAGAGTGTCAAAAGACTGTTTAGGTGTGAAAAGGGGCCGTCTGTAACACAGTGAAGTTGTCTTGCAGTCCTATGTGGAAAGAATATAGCAATGCAAATCACTAAATTGAGTAAATTAAATGCCACTGTTTACTTAAAGTATACTTACTGTATATTGTAAAACTAGTGCTTAAATGTCGTGGGGATTATACTATTCTACAGAGACCCATTATAATGCATTTTGATCAACATGACATAAGCAATTGATAATGTAGGAATCTGCACAGAATTTTGTCATAATCATTTGCATGGATGTACCAAAGCATTTGCAACTTGTTCAAAGAAATGAGAAAATGCTTGTTTGATGTGCACACGTGACACAAGGATGTAAGGATTGAACAAGAAGTTTTGAGAATTTCAAATCGGATCAGAGAAATGTACCAAATTGACTTAGAAAAAACTGTATTTAAAGTGGGGGGGGGTACTTTTGGGGCAGTTTTGTTTCACCCAAGTGTCCCATTTCCACCCCTCTCAAACTAATGCATGGATGCATATAGCCAGAAACAATTCATTTGATGCATGCAAAGAAGCAACACTGTGTGTCTCAAGAAGCATTTATTCATGATTACGTAGACATGCTAAAATTTCAAGGCCACACACTACACATTACACATTACACATGACATTACACATTTCATAAAATTTACATTTAGTCATTTAGCAGACGTTTTTATCCAAAGCGACTTACAGACGAGGAAACATTGGAAGCAATTATAACAATATAGGCAACAAAATGCATAAGTTAATTAAATCCAGTCCATTAAAGCCTAGCACAGTATACAAAGCTAAGAATAGTGAGGTAAGTAAAAAAAAAAATTTAAGAAGACAGAAAATAGTAAGAGGTTCAAATCAGTCATCTACATTTTGACGGAAGATATGCATTTTCACACACTACACCGGCCTGTAGTGTTCTAGCAGTGTAAGGTTGAGAGTGAGTTTCTTCAGTAGCGGTGTGATGCAGGCCTCTTTGAAAGCAGTGGGAAATGTCCCAGTGGTGAGCAAAGAGTTGATGATGCGGGTCAGACCAGGCACAACTGCTGGAGAGATGGCATGGAGGAGATGGGTGGGGATGGGATCCAGTGGGCAGGTGGTAGGGTGGTTGGAACCAATGACCTTGGAAACATCATCTTCAGACATAGGAGAAAAGGCGGGTGATGGTGGCGTAGAAAATTGGCTGTTGATGGCGGTAGTTTTCATTACGAAGAACGATGCAAAATCATCAGCCGTTAACTCCGATGAAGGTGTGGGAGCAGGCGGACAGAGGAGAGCAGAGAAGGTTTTTAAGAGTGTGCGAGAGTCAGGAGAGTTGCTGATCTTCAAGTGGTTATAATCAGTTTTTGCAGAGGTGACGTCAACGGAGAAAGTAGAGAGAGAGAGAGGTCAGTATAGTCTTTTGACTTGTGCCATTTTCTCTCAGCTGACCGGAGGCTGGTGCGAAGCTCACGTGGTACATCCGATAACCAGGGGGCAGACAGGGATGCACGGGCTGGTCCAGATGTAAGAGGGCATTTGTTGTCCAAGCAGGATGTAAGCGTGGAACACAGAGTGTCTGTGGCACTGTTGGTATTCAAAAGAGAGAGCTCCTCAGAGGGGGGGAGTGCAGACAAGACAGCAGAGGAAAAGCAGGAGGGAGGGACCGTAGGTAGCGCCGGAAAGTGACCAGCGGTAAGACATCTGCGTTGTCTGGAGCGGTGAGGTCGGGGGTGACAAAGAAGTGATCAGACGTGTGCAGCGGAGTGACCTGAGAGTGATGAGTGGAGCATTTCTCGAATCATCCTTGTCATTTGCAAAACAGTAAGTGCATTTCTGGTTTTGATTGTTTGATTGCAAGAGACGGCACATGATTCACGTTAACGCTTTTACTGTTTGTACAATAATTTATTGACAGACAGTGTCATTGTGATGCAGACAGGAAAAGACAGCACTGCATAGCACAAACAAATGTAGAAATCTGAACATAAGACAATCTCCTTTTGGGAAAACTGTACATGCAGTGCAGTGGAATTACAGTGCAGTCTTCCTACACCTCCTGACGTTCCTGTCTTTTGGGCAACGGATTCTCATCCACATCACAACAAATATCTTCTCTTGCGATACAGCGTGAAAATCATCTTTCAGAGTGTCTACTCCAGCCTCTGCAGGCATCAGCTGTGATGTCATCACACGTTACATCCATGGCAGCCAGAAGGGTCATCTGTGTATGCGGCTGGCCATCATATACTTTTAATCTTCATGCTGAGAAAAATTCCTCAACGGGGTTGAGTAGGGTGAGAGGAACTCCACCAGCATCCTGTTGTGGGCCGCAAACCATTGCCTGATGATGTTGGAGCAATGGAAACTGACATTGTCCCAAACTAACACGTACTTTGGCAGGTCATCTCCAATCTGCCCCCTCTCTTGTTCAGGGATGAGATCCCTGTAGAGAGTGTCAAAAGACTGTTTAGGTGTGAAAAGGGGCCGTCTGCAACACAGTGAAGTTGTCTTGCAGTCCTATGTGGAAAGAATATAGCAATGCAAAACACTAAATTGAGTAAAATAAAATGCCACTGTTTACTTAAGGTATACTTACTGTATATTGTAAAACTAGTGCTTAAATGTCGTGGGGATTATACTATTCTACAGAGACCCATTATAATGCATTTTGATCAACATCACATAAGCAATTGATAATGTAGGAATCTGCACAGAATTTTGTCATAATCATTTGCATGGATGTACCAAAGCATTTGCAACTTGTTCAAAGAAATGAGAAAACGCTTGTTTGATGTGCACACGTGACACAAGGATGTAAGGATTGAACAAGAAGTTTTGAGAATTTCAAATCGGATCAGAGAAATGTACCAAATTGACTTAGAAAAAACTGTATTTAAAGTGGGGGGGGGTACTTTTGGGGCAGTTTTGTTTCACCCAAGTGTCCCATTTCCACCCCTCTCAAACTAATGCATGGATGCATATAGCCAGAAACAATTCATTTGATGCATGCAAAGAAGCAACACTGTGTGTCTCAAGAAGCATTTATTCATGATTACGTAGACATGCTAAAATTTCAAGGCCACACACTACACATTACACATGACATTACACATTTCATAAAATTTACATTTGGTCATTTAGCAGACGTTTTTATCCAAAGCGACTTACAGACGAGGAAACATTGGAAGCAATTATAACAATATAGGCAACAAAATGCATAAGTTAATTAAATCCAGTCCATTAAAGCCTAGCACAGTATACAAAGCTAAGAATAGTGAGGTAAGTAAAAAAATACTTTTTTAAGAAGACAGAAAATAATAAGAGGTTAAAATCAGTCATCTACATTTTGACGGAAGATATGCATTTTCACACACTGTAGTGTTCTAGCAGTGTAAGGTTGAGAGTGAGTTTCTTCAGTAGCGGTGTGATGCAGGCCTCTTTGAAAGCAGTGGGAAATGTCCCAGTGGTGAGCAAAGAGTTGATGATGCGGGTCAGACCAGGCACAACTGCTGGAGAGATGGCATGGAGGAGATGGGTGGGGATGGGATCCAGTGGGCAGGTGGTAGGGTGGTTGGAACCAATGACCTTGGAAACATCATCTTCAGACATAGGAGAAAAGGCGGGTGATGGTGGCGTAGAAAATTGGCTGTTGATGGCGGTAGTTTTCTTTACGAAGAACGATGCAAAATCATCAGCCGTTAACTCCGATGAAGGTGTGGGAGCAGGCGGACAGAGGAGAGGAGAGAAGGTTTTTAAGAGTGTGCGAGAGTCAGGAGAGTTGCTGATCTTCGAGTGGTTATAATCAGTTTTTGCAGAGGTGACGTCAACGGAGAAAGTAGAGAGAGAGAGGTCAGTATGGTCTTTTGACTTGTGCCATTATCTCTCAGCTGACCGGAGGCTGGTGCGATGCTCACGTGGTACATCCGATAACCAGGGGGCAGACAGGGATGCACGGGCTGGTCCAGATGTAAGAGGGCATATGTTGTCCAAGCAGGATGTAAGCGTGGAACACAGAGTGTCTGTGGCACTGTTGGTATTCAAAAGAGAGAGCTCCTCAGAGGGGGGGAGTGCAGACAAGACAGCAGAGGAAAAGCAGGAGGGAGGGACCGTAGGTAGCGCCGGAAAGTGACCAGCGGTAAGACATCTGCGTTGTCTGGAGCGGTGAGGTCGGGGGTGACAAAGAAGTGATCAGACGTGTGCAGCGGAGTGACCTGAGAGTGATGAGTGGAGCATTTCTCGAATCATCCTTGTCATTTGCAAAACAGTAAGTGCCTTTCTGGTTTTGATTGTTTGATTGCAAGAGACGGCACATGATTCACGTTAACGCTTTTACTGTTTGTACAATAATTTATTGACAGACAGTGTCATTGTGATGCAGACAGGAAAAGACAGCACTGCATAGCACAAACAAATGTAGAAATCTGAATATAAGACAATATCTTTAGGGAAAACTGTACATGCAGTGCAGTGGAATTACAGTGCAGTCTTCCTACACCTCCTGACGTTCCTGTCTTTTGGGCAACGGATTCTCATCCACATCACAACAAATATCTTCTCTTGCGATACAGCGTGAAAATCATCTTTCAGAGTGTCTAATCCAGCCTCTGCAGGCATCAGCTGTGATGTCATCACACGTTACATCCATGGCAGCCAGAAGGGTCATCTGTGTATGCGGCTGGCCATCATATACTTTTAATCTTCATGCTGAGAAAAATTCCTCAACGGGGTTGAGTAGGGTGAGAGGAACTCCACCAGCATCCTGTTGTGGGCCGCAAACCATTGCCTGATGATGTTGGAGCGATGGAAACTGACATTGTCCCAAACTAACACGTACTTTGGCAGGTCATCTCCAATCTGCCCCCTCTCTTGTTCAGGGATGAGATCCCTGTAGAGAGTGTCAAAAGACTGTTTAGGTGTGAAAAGGGGCCGTCTGCAACACAGTGAAGTTGTCTTGCAGTCCTATGTGGAAAGAATATAGCAATGCAAAACACTAAATTGAGTAAAATAAAATGCCACCGTTTACTTAAAGTATACTTACTGTATATTGTAAAACTAGTGCTTAAATGTCGTGGGGATTATACTATTCTACAGAGACCCATTATAATGCATTTTGATCAACATGACATAAGCAATTGATAATGTAGGAATCTGCACAGAATTTTGTCATAATCATTTGCATGGATGTACCAAAGCATTTGCAACTTGTTCAAAGAAATGAGATAATGCTTGTTTGATGTGCACACGTGACACAAGGATGTAAGGATTGAACAAGAAGTTTTGAGAATTTCAAATCGGATCAGAGAAATGTACCAAATTGACTTAGAAAAAACTGTATTTAAAGTGGGGGGGGGTACTTTTGGGGCAGTTTTGTTTCACCCAAGTGTCCCATTTCCACCCCTCTCAAACTAATGCATGGATGCATATAGCCAGAAACAATTCATTTGATGCATGCAAAGAAGCAACACTGTGTGTCTCAAGAAGCATTTATTCATGATTACGTAGACATGCTAAAATGTCAAGGCCACACACTACACATTACACATTACACATGACATTACACATTTCATAAAATTTACATTTAGTCATTTAGCAGACGTTTTTATCCAAAGCGACTTACAGACGAGGAAACATTGGAAGCAATTATAACAATATTGGCAACAAAATGCATAAGTTAATTAAATCCAGTCCATTAAAGCCTAGCACAGTATACAAAGCTAAGAATAGTGAGGTAAGTAAAAAAATAATTTTTTAAGAAGACAGAAAATAATAAGAGGTTAAAATCAGTCATCTACATTTGACGGAAGATATGCATTTTCACACACTACACCGGCCTGTAGTGTTCTAGCAGTGTAAGGTTGAGAGTGAGTTTCTTCAGTAGCGGTGTGATGCAGGCCTCTTTGAAAGCAGTGGGAAATGTCCCAGTGGTGAGCAAAGAGTTGATGATGCGGGTCAGACCAGGCACAACTGCTGGAGAGATGGCATGGAGGAGATGGGTGGGGATGGGATCCAGTGGGCAGGTGATAGGGTGGTTGGAACCAATGACCTTGGAAACATCATGTTCAGACATAGGAGAAAAGGCGGGTGATGGTGGCGTAGAAAATTGGCTGTTGATGGCGGTAGTTTTCTTTACGAAGAACGATGCAAAATCATCAGCCGTTAACTCCGATGAAGGTGTGGGAGCAGGCGGACAGAGGAGAGCAGAGAAGGTTTTTAAGAGTGTGCGAGAGTCAGGAGAGTTGCTGATCTTCGAGTGGTTATAATCAGTTTTTGCAGAGGTGACGTCAACGGAGAAAGTAGAGAGAGAGAGGTCAGTATGGTCTTTTGACTTGTGCCATTTTCTCTCAGCTGACCGGAGGCTGGTGCGATGCTCACGTGGTACATCCGATAACCAGGTGGCAGACAGGGATGCACGGGCTGGTCCAGATGTAAGAGGGCATATGTTGTCCAAGCAGGATGTAAGCTTGGAACACAGAGTTTCTGTGGCACTGTTGGTATTCAAAAGAGAGAGCTCCTCAGAGGGGGGGAGTGCAGACAAGACAGCAGAGGAAAAGCAGGAGGGAGGGACCGTAGATAGCGCCGGAAAGTGACCAGCGTTAAGACATCTGCGTTGTCTGGAGCGGTGAGGTCGGGGGTGACAAAGAAGTGATCAGACGTGTGCAGCGGAGTGACCTGAGAGTGATGAGTGGAGCATTTCTCGAATCATCCTTGTCATTTGCAAAACAGTAAGTGCATTTCTGGTTTTGATTGTTTGATTGCAAGAGACGGCACATGATTCACGTTAACGCTTTTACTGTTTGTACAATAATTTATTGACAGACAGTGTCATTGTGATGCAGACAGGAAAATACAGCACTGCATAGCACAAACAAATGTAGAAATCTGAACATAAGACAATCTCCTTAGGGAAAACTGTACATGCAGTGCAGTGGAATTACAGTGCAGTCTTCCTACACCTCCTGACTTTCCTGTCTTTTGGGCAACGGATTCTCATCCACATCACAACAAATATCTTCTCTTGCGATACAGCGTGAAAATCATCTTTCAGAGTGTCTAATCCAGCCTCTGCAGGCATCAGCTGTGATGTCATCACACGTTACATCCATGGCAGCCAGAAGGGTCATCTGTGTATGCGGCTGGCCATCATATACTTTTAATCTTCATGCTGAGAAAAATTCCTCAACGGGGTTGAGTAGGGTGAGAGGAACTCCACCAGCATCCTGTTGTGGGCCGCAAACCATTGCCTGATGATGTTGGAGCGATGGAAACTGACATTGTCCCAAACTACACGTACTTTGGCAGGTCATCTCCAATCTGCCCCCTCTCTTGTTCAGGGATGAGATCCCTGTAGAGAGTGTCAAAAGACTGTTTAGGTGTGAAAAGGGGCCGTCTGCAACACAGTGAAGTTGTCTTGCAGTCCTATGTGGAAAGAATATAGCAATGCAAAACACTAAATTGAGTAAAATAAAATGCCACCGTTTACTTAAAGTATACTTACTGTATATTGTAAAATAGTGCTTAAATGTCGTGGGGATTATACTATTCTACAGAGACCCATTATAATGCATTTTGATCAACATGACATAAGCAATTGATAATGTAGGAATCTGCACAGAATTTTGTCATAATCATTTGCATGGATGTACCAAAGCATTTGCAACTTGTTCAAAGAAATGAGAAAATGCTTGTTTGATGTGCATACGTGACACAAGGTTGTAAGGATTGAACAAGAAGTTTTGAGAATTTCAAATCGGATCAGAGAAATGTACCAAATTGACTTAGAAAAAACTGTATTTAAAGTGGGGGGGGTACTTTTGGGGCAGTTTTGTTTCACCCAAGTGTCCCATTTCCACCCCTCTCAAACTAATGCATGGATGCATATAGCCAGAAACAATTCATTTGATGCATGCAAAGAAGCAACACTGTGTGTTATTGGACTTTTGAAACTCGAGTCCTGCGTGTTCAAAAATTCGAAGCAAAGCCAAAGAGATCGTTTTCCAATAAGTTTAAATAGAATTTATTATCAGATGTAAAAGCTTCTTCCAGCTGGGGTTGTCACTCAAACATATATAATGAGCCGAACAACTGAATACACACTTCTGGGTTACAAGTATTTATAAAATATGTGACGTCGATTCTCTCTTCGGGCTCCTCCCCTTCATCGGGCGGGCGTTCAATCCTCCGGAACCAATCAACTCGGGACATGTAAATCTGACTCCATTCTCCCCCAACCATTGGTTCCTGCAAAACATTTGAAAATAGCCGGTCCTGCCGAGAGATGCGATTGACGCACACACACACATACACTCACACACTTGTTATCTGAGACCCTGCTTCTGCATTCCTCAGAGCTCCTGTTTCACACTTCTGCCAACTAGTTTTCAAGACAAAAAACCCAGCACAGCATGGACATATCTTTGACAGTAAACATGAATTTATAATACATAAAACATCATAATCCCAATAGTGTCTCAAGAAGCATTTATTCATGATTACGTAGACATGCTAAAATTTCAAGGCCACACACTACACATTACACATTACACATGACATTACACATTTCATAAAATTTACATTTAGTCATTAAGCAGACGTTTTTATCCAAAAGCGACTTAGAGACGAGGAAACATTGGAAGCAATTATAACAATATAGGCAACAAAATGCATAAGTTAATTAAATCCAGTCCATTAAAGCCTAGCACAGTATACAAAGCTAAGAATAGTGAGGTAAGTAACAAAAATAATTTTTTAAGAAGACAGAAAATAATAAGAGGTTAAAATCAGTCATCTACATTTTGACGGAAGATATGCATTTTCACACACTACACCGGCCTGTAGTGTTCTAGCAGTGTAAGGTTGAGAGTGAGTTTCTTCAGTAGCGGTGTGATGCAGGCCTCTTTGAAAGCAGTGGGAAATGTCCCAGTGGTGAGCAAAGAGTTGATGATGCGGGTCAGACCAGGCACAACTGCTGGAGAGATGGCATGGAGGAGATGGGTGGGGATGGGATCCAGTGGGCAGGTGGTAGGGTGGTTGGAACCAATGACCTTGGAAACATCATCTTCAGACATAGGAGAAAAGGCGGGAGATGGTGGCGTAGAAAATTGGCTGTTGATGGCGGTAGTTTTCTTTACGAAGAACGATGCAAAATCATCAGCCGTTAACTCCGATGAAGGTGTGGGAGCAGGCGGACAGAGGAGAGCAGAGAAGGTTTTTAAGAGTGTGCGAGAGTCAGGAGAGTTGCTGATCTTCGAGTGGTTATAATCAGTTTTTGCAGAGGTGACGTCAACGGAGAAAGTAGAGAGAGAGAGGTCAGTATGGTCTTTTGACTTGTGCCATTTTCTCTCAGCTGACCGGAGGCTGGTGCGATGCTCACGTGGTACATCCGATAACCAGGGGGCAGACAGGGATGCACGGGCTGGTCCAGATGTAAGAGGGCATATGTTGTCCAAGCAGGATGTAAGCGTGGAACACAGATTGTCTGTGGCACTGTTGGTATTCAAAAGATAGAACTCCTCAGAGGGGGGGAGTGCAGACAAGACAGCAGGGGAAAAGCAAGAGGGAGGGACTGTAGGTAGCGCCGGAAAGTGACCAGCGGTAAGACATCTGCGTTGTCTGGAGCGGTGAGGTCGGGGGTGACAAAGAAGTGATCAGACGTGTGCAGCGGAGTGAACTGAGAGTGATGAGTGGAGCATTTCTCGAATCATCCTTGTCATTTGCAAAACAGTAAGTGCATTTCTGGTTTTGATTGTTTGATTACAAGAGACGGCACATGAGTCACGTTTACGCTTTTACTGTTTTTACAATAATTTATTGACAGACAGTGTCATTGTGATGCAGACAGGAAAAGACAGCACTGCATAGCACAAACAAATGTAGAAATCTGAACATAAGACAATCTCCTTAGGGAAAACTGTACATGCAGTGCAGTGGAATTACAGTGCAGTCTTCCTACACCTCCTGACGTTCCTGTCTTTTGGGCAACGGATTCTCATCCACATCACAACAAATATCTTCTCTTGCGATACAGCGTGAAAATCATCTTTCAGAGTGTCTAATCCAGCCTCTGCAGGCATCAGCTGTGATGTCATCACACGTTACATCCATGGCAGCCAGAAGGGTCATCTGTGTATGCGGCTGGCGATCATATACTTTTAATCTTCATGCTGAGAAAAATTCCTCAACGTGGTTGAGTAGGGTGAGAGGAACTCCACCAGCATCCTGTTGTGGGCCGCAAACCATTGCCTGATGATGTTGGAGCGATGGAAACTGACATTGTCCCAAACTAACACGTACTTTGGCAGGTCATCTCCAATCTGCCCCCTCTCTTGTTCAGGGATGAGATCCTGTAGAGAGTGTCAAAAGACTGTTTAGGTGTGAAAAGGGGCCGTCTGCAACACAGTGAAGTTGTCTTGCAGTCCTATGTGGAAAGAATATAGCAATGCAAAACACTAAATTGAGTAAAATAAAATGCCACCGTTTTCTTAAAGTATACTTACTGTATATTGTAAAACTAGTGCTTAAATGTCGTGGGGATTATACTATTCTACAGAGACCCATTATAATGCATTTTGATCAACATGACATAAGCAATTGATAATGTAGGAATCTGCACAGAATTTTGTCATAATCATTTGCATGGATGTACCAAAGCATTTGCAACTTGTTCAAAGAAATGAGAAATTGCTTGTTTGATGTGCACACGTGACACAAGGATGTAAGGATTGAACAAGAAGTTTTGAGAATTTCAAATCGGATCAGAGAAATGTACCAAATTGACTTAGAAAAAACTCTATTTAAAGTGGGGGGGGGGTACTTTTGGGGCAGTTTTGTTTCACCCAAGTGTCCCATTTCCACCCCTCTCAAACTAATGCATGGATGCATATAGCCAGAAACAATTCATTTGATGCATGCAAAGAAGCAACACTGTGTGTCTCAAGAAGCATTTATTCATGATTACGTAGACATGCTAAAATTTCAAGGCAACACACTACACATTACACATGACATTACACATTTCATAAAATTTACATTTAGTCATTTAGCAGACGTTTTTATCCAAAGCGACTTACAGACGAGGAAACATTGGAAGCAATTATAACAATATAGGCAACAAAATGCATAAGTTAATTAAATCCAGTCCATTAAAGCCTAGCACAGTATACAAAGCTAAGAATAGTGAGGTAAGTAAAAAAAATTTTTTTAAAGAGGACAGAAAATAATAAGAGGTTAAAATCAGTCATCTACATTTTGACGGAAGATATGCATTTTCACACACTACACCGGCCTGTAGTGTTCTAGCAGTGTGAGGTTGAGAGTGAGTTTCTTCAGTAGCGGTGTGATGCAGGCCTCTTTGAAAGCAGTGGGAAATGTCCCAGTGGTGAGCAAAGAGTTGATGATGCGGGTCAGACCAGGCACAACTGCTGGAGAGATGGCATGGAGGAGATGGGTGGGGATGGGATCCAGTGGGCAAGTGGTAGGGTGGTTGGAACCAATGACCTTGGAAACATCATCTTCAGACATAGGAGAAAAGGCGGGTGATGGTGGCGTAGAAAATTGGCTGTTGATGGCGGTAGTTTTCTTTACGAAGAACGATGCAAAATCATCAGCCGTTAACTCCGATGAAGGTGTGGGAGCAGGCGGACAGAGGAGAGCAGAGAAGGTTTTTAAGAGTGTGCGAGAGTCAGGAGAGTTGCTGATCTTCGAGTGGTTATAATCAGTTTTTGCAGAGGTGACGTCAACGGAGAAAGTAGAGAGAAGAGACTGGTAGAGAGAGAGAGGTCAGTATGGTCTTTTGACTTGTGCCATTTTCTCTCAGCTGACCGGAGGCTGGTGCGATGCTCACGTGGTACATCTGATAACCAGGGGGCAGACAGGGATGCACGGGCTGGTCCAGATGTAAGAGGGCATATGTTGTCCAAGCAGGATGTAAGCGTGGAACACAGAGTGTCTGTGGCACTGTTAGTATTCAAAAGAGAGAGCTCCTCAGAGGGGGGGAGTGCAGACAAGACAGCAGAGGAAAAGCAGGAGGGAGGGACCGTAGGTAGCGCCGGAAAGTGACCAGCGGTAAGACATCTGCGTTGTCTGGAGCGGTGAGGTCGGGGGTGACAAAGAAGTGATCAGACGTGTGCAGCGGAGTGAACTGAGAGTGATGAGTGGAGCATTTCTCGAATCATCCTTGTCATTTGCAAAACAGTAAGTGCATTTCTGGTTTTGATTGTTTGATTACAAGAGATGGCACATGAGTCACGTTTACGCTTTTACTGTTTTTACAATAATTTATTGACAGACAGTGTCATTGTGATGCAGACAGGAAAAGACAGCACTGCATAGCACAAACAAATGTAGAAATCTGAACATAAGACAATCTCCTTAGGGAAAACTGTACATTTAGTGCACTGGAATTACAGTGCAGTCTTCCTACACCTCCTGACGTTCCTGTCTTTTGGGCAACGGATTCTCATCCACATCACAACAAATATCTTCTCTTGCGATACAGCGTGAAAATCATCTTTCAGAGTGTCTAATCCAGCCTCTGCAGGCATCAGCTGTGATGTCATCACACGTTACATCCATGGCAGCCAGAAGGGTCATCTGTGTATGCGGCTGGCGATCATATACTTTTAATCTTCATGCTGAGAAAAATTCCTCAACGTGGTTGAGTAGGGTGAGAGGAACTCCACCAGCATCCTGTTGTGGGCCGCAAACCATTGCCTGATGATGTTGGAGCGATGGAAACTGACATTGTCCCAAACTAACACGTACTTTGGCAGGTCATCTCCAATCTGCCCCCTCTCTTGTTCAGGGATGAGATCCCTGTAGAGAGTGTCAAAAGACTGTTTAGGTGTGAAAAGGGGCCGTCTGCAACCAGGTGAAGTTGTCTTGCAGTCCTATGTGGAAAGAATATAGTAATGCAAATCACTAAATTGAGTAAAATAAAATGCCACTGTTTACTTGAAGTATACTTACTGTATATTGTAAAACTAGTGCTTAAATGTCGTGGGGGATTATACTATTCAACAGAGACCCATTATAATGCATTTTGATCAACATGACGTAAGCAATTGATAATGTTGGAATCTGCACAGAATTGTGTCATAATCATTTGCATGGATGTACCAAAGCATTTGCAACTTGTTCAAAGAAATGAGAAAATGCTTGTTTGATGTGCACAAGTGACACAAGGATGTAAGGATTGAACAAGAAGTTTTGAGAATTTCAAATCGGATCAGAGAAATGTACCAAATTGACTTAGAAAAAACTGTATTTAAAGTGGGGGGGGTACTTTTGGGGCAGTTTTGTTTCACCCAAGTGTCCCATTTCCACCCCTCTCAAACTAATGCATGGATGCATATAGCCAGAAACAATTCATTTGATGCATGCAGAAGCAACACTGTGTGTCTCAAGAAGCATTTATTCATGATTACGTAGACATGCTAAAATTTCAAGGCCACACACTACACATTACACATGACATTACACATTTCATAAAATTTACATTTAGTCATTTAGCAGACGTTTTTATCCAAAGCGACTTACAGACGAGGAAACATTGGAAGCAATTATAACAATATAGGCAACAAAAGGCATAAATTAATTAAATCCAGTCCATTAAAGCCTAGCACAGTATACAAAGCTAAGAATAGTAAGGTAAGTAAAAAAATATTTTTTTAAGAAGACAGAAAATAATAAGAGGTTAAAATCAGTCATCTACATTTTGACGGAAGATATGCATTTTCACACACTACACCGGCCTGTAGTGTTCTAGCAGTATAAGGTTGAGAGTGAGTTTCTTCAGTAGCGGTGTGATGCAGGCCTCTTTGAAAGCAGTGGGAAATGTCCCAGTGGTGAGCAAAGAGTTGATGATGCGGGTCAGACCAGGCACAACTGCTGGAGAGATGGCATGGAGGAGATGGGTGGGGATGGGATCCAGTGGGCAGGTGGTAGGGTGGTTGGAACCAATGACCTTGGAAACATCATCTTCAGACATAGGAGAAAAGGCGGGTGATGGTGGCGTAGAAAATTGGCTGTTGATGGCGGTAGTTTTCTTTACGAAGAACGATGTAAAATCATCAGCCGTTAACTCCGATGAAGGTGTGGGAGCAGGCGGACAGAGGAGAGCAGAGAAGGTTTTTAAGTGTGTGCGAGAGTCAGGAGAGTTGCTGATCTTCGAGTGGTTATAATCAGTTTTTGCAGAGGTGACGTCAACAGAGAAAGTAGAGAGAGAGAGGTCAGTATGGTCTTTTGACTTGTGCCATTTTCTCTCAGCTGACCGGAGGCTGGTGCGATGCTCACGTGGTACATCCGATAACCAGGGGGCAGACAGGGATGCACGGGCTGGTCCAGATGTAAGAGGGCATATGTTGTCCAAGCAGGATGTAAGCGTGGAACACAGAGTGTCTGTGGCACTGTTGGTATTCAAAAGAGAGAGCTCCTCAGAGGGGGGGAGTGCAGACAAGACAGCAGAGGAAAAGCAGGAGGGAGGGACCGTAGGTAGCGCCGGAAAGTGACCAGCGGTAAGACATCTGCGTTGTCTGGAGCGGTGAGGTCGGGGGTGACAAAGAAGTGATCAGACGTGTGCAGCGGAGTGACCTGAGAGTGATGAGTGGAGCATTTCTCGAATCATCCTTGTCATTTGCAAAACAGTAAGTGCATTTCTGGTTTTGATTGTTTGATTGCAAGAGACGGCACATGATTCACGTTAACGCTTTTACTGTTTGTACAATAATTTATTGACAGACAGTGTCATTGTGATGCAGACAGGAAAAGACAGCACTGCATAGCACAAACAAATGTAGAAATCTGAACATAAGACAATCTCCTTGGGGAAAACTGTACATGCAGTGCAGTGGAATTACAGTGCAGTCTTCCTACACCTCCTGACGTTCCTGTCTTTTGGGCAACGGATTCTCATCCACATCACAACAAATATCTTCTCTTGCGATACAGCGTGAAAATCATCTTTCAGAGTGTCTAATCCAGCCTCTGCAGGCATCAGCTGTGATGTCATCACACGTTACATCCATGGCAGCCAGAAGGGTCATCTGTGTATGCGGCTGGCCATCATATACTTTCAATCTTCATGCTGAGAAAAATTCCTCAACAGGGTTGAGTAGGGTGAGAGGAACTCCACCAGCATCCTGTTGTGGGCCGCAAACCATTGCCTGATGATGTTGGAGCGATGGAAACTGACATTGTCCCAAACTAACACGTACTTTGGCAGGTCATCTCCAATCTGCCCCCTCTCTTGTTCAGGGATGAGATCCCTGTAGAGAGTGTCAAAAGACTGTTTAGGTGTGAAAAGGGGCCGTCTGCAACACAGTGAAGTTGTCTTGCAGTCCTATGTGGAAAGAATATAGCAATGCAAAACACTAAATTGAGTAAAATAAAATGCCACTGTTTACTTAAAGTATACTTACTGTATATTGTAAAACTAGTGCTTAAATGTCGTGGGGATTATACTATTCTACAGAGACCCATTATAATGCATTTTGATCAAAATGACATAAGCAATTGATAATGTAGGAATCTGCACAGAATTTTGTCATAATCATTTGCATGGATGTACCAAAGCATTTGCAACTTGTTCAAAGAAATGAGAAAATGCTTGTTTGATGTGCACACGTGACACAAGGATGTAAGGATTGAACAAGAAGTTTTGAGAATTTCAAATCGGATCAGAGAAATGTACCAAATTGACTTAGAAAAAACTGTATTTAAAGTGGGGGGGGGTACTTTTGGGGCAGTTTTGTTTCACCCAAGTGTCCCATTTCCACCCCTCTCAAACTAATGCATGGATGCATATAGCCAGAAACAATTCATTTGATGCATGCAAAGAAGCAACACTGTGTGTCTCAAGAAGCATTTATTCATGATTACGTAGACATGCTAAAATTTCAAGGCCACACACTACACATTACACATTACACATGACATTACACATTTCATAAAATTTACATTTAGTCATTTAGCAGACGTTTTTATCCAAAGCGACTTACAGATGAGGAAACATTGGAAGCAATTATAACAATATAGGCAACAAAATGCATAAGTTAATTAAATCCAGTCCATTAAAGCCTAGCACAGTATACAAAGCTAAGAATAGTGAGGTAAGTAAAAAAATATTTTTTTAATAAGACAGAAAATAATAAGAGGTTAAAATCAGTCATCTACATTTTGACGGAAGATATGCATTTTCACACACTACACCGGCCTGTAGTGTTCTAGCAGTGTAAGGTTGAGAGTGAGTTTCTTCAGTAGCGGTGTGATGCAGGCCTCTTTGAAAGCAGTGGGAAATGTCCCAGTGGTGAGCAAAGAGTTGATGATGCGGGTCAGACCATGCACAACTGCTGGAGAGATGGCATGGAGGAGATGGGTGGGGATGGGATCCAGTGGGCAGGTGGTAGGGTGGTTGGAACCAATGACCTTGGAAACATCATCTTCAGACATAGGAGAAAAGGCGGGTGATGGTGGAGTTGAAAATTGGCTGTTGATGGCGGTAGTTTTCTTTACGAAGAACGATGCAAAATCATCAGCCGTTAACCTGATGAAGGTGTAGGAGCAGGCGGACAGAGGAGAGCAGAGAAGGTTTTTAAGAATGTGCGAGAGTCAGGAGAGTTGCTGATCTTCGAGTGGTTATAATCAGCTTTTGCAGAGGTGACGTCAACGGAGAAAGTAGAGAGAGAGAGGTCAGTATGGTCTTTTGACTTGTGCCATTTTCTCTCAGCTGACCGGAGGCTGGTGCGATGCTCATGTGGTACATCCGATAACCAGGGGGCAGACAGGGATGCACGGGCTGGTCCAGATGTAAGAGGGCATATGTTGTCCAAGCAGGATGTAAGCGTGGAACACAGAGTGTCTGTGGCACTGTTGGTATTCAAAAGAGAGAGCTCCTCAGAGTGGGGGGAGTGCAGACAAGACAGCAGAGGAAAAGCAGGAGGGAGGGACCGTAGGTAGCGCCAGAAAGTGACCAGCGGTAAGACATCTGCGTTGTCTGGAGCGGTGAGGTCGGGGGTGACAAAGAAGTGATCAGACGTGTGCAGCGGAGTGACCTGAGAGTGATGAGTGGAGCATTTCTCGAATCATCCTTGTCATTTGCAAAACAGTAAGTGCATTTCTGGTTTTGATTGTTTGATTGCAAGAGACGGCACATGATTCACGTTAACGCTTTTACTGTTTGTACAATAATTTATTGACAGACAGTGTCATTGTGATGCAGACAGGAAAAGACAGCACTGCATAGCACAAACAAATGTAGAAATCTAAACATAAGACAATCTCCATAGGGAAAACTGTACATGCAGTGCAGTGGAATTACAGTGCAGTCTTCCTACACCTCCTGACGTTCCTGTCTTTTGGGCAACGGATTCTCATCCACATCACAACAAATATCTTCTCTTGCGATACAGCGTGAAAATCATCTTTCAGAGTGTCTAATCCAGCCTCTGCAGGCATCAGCTGTGATGTCATCACACGTTACATCCATGGCAGCCAGAAGGGTCATCTGTGTATGCGGCTGGCGATCATATACTTTTAATCTTCATGCTGAGAAAAATTCCTCAACGTGGTTGAGTAGGGTGAGAGGAACTCCACCAGCATTCTGTTGTGGGCCGCAAACCATTGCCTGATGATGTTGGAGCGATGGAAACTGACATTGTCCCAAACTAACACGTACTTTGGCAGGTCATCTCCAATCTGCCCCCTCTCTTGTTCAGGGATGAGATCCCTGTAGAGAGTGTCAAAAGACTGTTTAGGTGTGAAAAGGGGCCGTCTGCAACACAGTGAAGTTGTCTTGCAGTCCTATGTGGAAAGAATATAGCAATGCAAAACACTAAATTGAGTAAAATAAAATGCCACTGTTTACTTAAAGTATACTTACTGTATATTGTAAAACTAGTACTTAAATGTCGTGGGGATTATACTATTCTACAGAGACCCATTATAATGCATTTTGATCAACATGACATAAGCAATTGATAATGTAGGAATCTGCACAGAATTTTGTCATAATCATTTGCATGGATGTACCAAAGCATTTGCAACTTGTTCAAAGAAATGAGATAATGCTTGTTTGATGTGCACACGTGACACAAGGATGTAAGGATTGAACAAGAAGTTTTGAGAATTTCAAATCGGATCAGAGAAATGTACCAAATTGACTTAGAAAAAACTGTATTTAAAGTGGGGGGGTACTTTTGGGGCAGTTTTGTTTCACCCAAGTGTCCCATTTCCACCCCTCTCAAACTAATGCATGGATGCATATAGCCAGAAACAATTCATTTGATGCATGCAAAGAAGCAACACTGTGTGTCTCAAGAAGCATTTATTCATGATTACGTAGACATGCTAAAATTTCAAGGCCACACACTACACATTACACATGACATTACACATTTCATAAAATTTAAATTTAGTCATTTAGCAGACGTTTTTATCCAAAGCGACTTACAGACGAGGAAACATTGGAAGCAATTATAACAATATAGGCAACAAAATGCATAAGTTAATTAAATCCAGTCCATTAAAGCCTAGCACAGTATACAAAGCTAAGAATAGTGAGGTAAGTAAAAAAATAATTTTTTAAGAAGACAGAAAATAATAAGAGGTTAAAATCAGTCATCTACATTTTGACGGAAGATATGCATTTTCACAGACTACACCGGCCTGTAGTGTTCTAGCAGTGTAAGGTTGAGAGTGAGTTTCTTCAGTAGCGGTGTGATGCAGGCCTCTTTGAAAGCAGTGGGAAATGTCCCAGTGGTGAGCAAAGAGTTGATGATGCGGGTCAGACCAGGCACAACTGCTGGAGAGATGGCATGGAGGAGATGGGTGGGGATGGGATCCAGTGGGCAGGTGGTAGGGTGGTTGGAACCAATGACCTTGGAAACATCATCTTCAGACATAGGAGAAAAGGCGGGTGATGGTGGCGTAGAAAATTGGCTGTTGATGGCGGTAGTTTTCTTTACGAAGAACGATGCAAAATCATCAGCCGTTAACTCCGATGAAGGTGTGGGAGCAGGCGGACAGAGGAGAGCAGAAAAGGTTTTTAAGAGTGTGCGAGAGTCAGGAGAGTTGCTGATCTTCGAGTGGTTATAATCAGTTTTTGCAGAGGTGACGTCAACGGAGAAAGTAGAGAGAAGAGACTGGTAGAGAGAGAGAGGTCAGTATGGTCTTTTGACTTGTGCCATTTTCTCTCAGCTGACCGGAGGCTGGTGCGATGCTCACGTGGTACATCCGATAACCAGGGGGCAGACAGGGATGCACGGGCTGGTCCAGATGTAAGAGGGCATATGTTGTCCAAGCAGGATGTAAGCGTGGAACACAGAGTGTCTGTGGCACTGTTGGTATTCAAAAGATAGAGCTCCTCAGAGGGGGGGAGTGCAGACAAGACAGCAGAGGAAAAGCAAGAGGGAGGGACCGTAGGTAGCGCCGGAAAGTGACCAGCGGTAAGACATCTGCGTTGTCTGGAGCGGTGAGGTCGGGGGTGACAAAGAAGTGATCAGACGTGTGCAGCGGAGTGAACTGAGAGTGATGAGTGGAGCATTTCTCAAATCATCCTTGTCATTTGCAAAACAGTAAGTGCATTTCTGGTTTTGATTGTTTGATTGCAAGAGACGGCACATGAGTCACGTTTACGCTTTTACTGTTTTTACAATAATTTATTGACAGACAGTGTCATTGTGATGCAGACAGGAAAAGACAGCACTGCATAGCACAAACAAATGTAGAAATCTGAACATAAGACAATCTCCTTAGGGAAAACTGTACATGCAGTGCAGTGGAATTACAGTGCAGTCTTCCTACACCTCCTGACGTTCCTGTCTTTTGGGCAACGGATTCTCATCCACATCACAACAAATATCTTCTCTTGCGATACAGCGTGAAAATCATCTTTCAGAGTGTCTAATCCAGCCTCTGCAGGCATCAGCTGTGATGTCATCACACGTTACATCCATGGCAGCCAGAAGGGTCATCTGTGTATGCGGTTGGCGATCATATACTTTTAATCTTCATGCTGAGAAAAATTCCTCAACGTGGTTGGGTAGGGTGAGAGGAACTCCACCAGCATCCTGTTGTGGGCCGCAAACCATTGCCTGATGATGTTGGAGCGATGGAAACTGACATTGTCCCAAACTAACACGTACTTTGGCAGGTCATCTCCAATCTGCCCCCTCTCTTGTTCAGGGATGAGATCCCTGTAGAGAGTGTCAAAAGACTGTTTAGGTGTGAAAAGGGGCCGTCTGCAACACAGTGAAGTTGTCTTGCAGTCCTATGTGGAAAGAATATAGCAATGAAAAACACTAAATTGAGTAAAATAAAATGCCACCGTTTACTTAAAGTATACTTACTGTATATTGTAAAACTAGTGCTTAAATGTCGTGGGGATTATACTATTCTACAGAGACCCATTATAATGCAATTTGATCAACATGACATAAGAAATTGATAATGTAGGAATCTGCACAGAATTTTGTCATAATCATTTGCATGGATGTACCAAAGCATTTGCAACTTGTTCAAAGAAATGAGAAAATGCTTGTTTGATGTGCACACGTTACACAAGGATGTAAGGATAGAACAAGAAGTTTTGAGAATTTCAAATCGGATCAGAGAAATGTACCAAATTGACTTAGAAAAAACTGTATTTAAAGTGGGGGGGGGTACTTTTGGGGCAGTTTTGTTTCACCCAAGTGTCCCATTTCCACCCCTCTCA
Organism: Barbatula barbatula; assembly: GCF_947034865.1. Lineage (NCBI taxonomy): Eukaryota > Metazoa > Chordata > Actinopteri > Cypriniformes > Nemacheilidae > Barbatula > Barbatula barbatula. The sequence goes on from NC_136782.1 coordinate 7,302,099, forward strand.
AACTAATGCATGGATGCATATAGCCAGAAACAATTCATTTGATGCATGCAAAGAAGCAACACTGTGTGTCTCAAGAAGCATTTATTCATGATTACGTAGACATGCTAAAATTTCAAGGCCACACACTACACATTACACATTACACATGACATTACACATTTCATAAAATTTACATTTAGTCATTTAGCAGACGTTTTTATCCAAAGCGACTTACAGACGAGGAAACATTGGAAGCAATTATAACAATATAGGCAACAAAATGCATAAGTTAATTAAATCCAGTCCATTAAAGCCTAGCACAGTATACAAAGCTAAGAATAGTGAGGTAAGTAAAAAAATAATTTTTTAAGAAGACAGAAAATAATAAGAGGTTAAAATCAGTCATCTACATTTTGACGGAAGATATGCATTTTCACACACTACACCGGCCTGTAGTGTTCTAGCAGTGTAAGGTTGAGAGTGAGTTTCTTCAGTAGCGGTGTGATGCAGGCCTCTTTGAAAGCAGTGGGAAATGTCCCAGTGGTGAGCAAAGAGTTGATGATGCGGGTCAGACCAGGCACAACTGCTGGAGAGATGGCATGGAGGAGATGGGTGGGGATGGGATCCATTGGGCAGGTGGTAGGGTGGTTGGAACCAATGACCTTGGAAACATCATCTTCAGACATAGGAGAAAAGGCGGGTGATGGTGGCGTAGAAAATTGGCTGTTGATGGCGGTAGTTTTCTTTACGAAGAACGATGCAAAATCATCAGCCGTTAACTCCGATGAAGGTGTGGGAGCAGGCGGACAGAGGAGAGCAGAGAAGGTTTTTAAGAGTGTGCGAGAGTCAGGAGAGTTGCTGATCTTCGAGTGGTTATAATCAGTTTTTGCAGAGGTGACGTCAACGGAGAAAGTAGAGAGAGAGAGGTCAGTATGGTTTTTTGACTTGTGCCATTTTCTCTCAGCTGACCGGAGGCTGGTGCGATGCTCACGTGGTACATCCGATAACCAGGGGGCAGACAGGGATGCACGGGCTGGTCCAGATGTAAGAGGGCATATGTTGTCCAAGCAGGATGTAAGCGTGGAACACAGAGTGTCTGTGGCACTGTTGGTATTCAAAAGATAGAGCTCCTCAGAGGGGGGGAGTGCAGACAAGACAGCAGAGGAAAAGCAAGAGGGAGGGACCGTAGGTAGCGCCGGAAAGTGACCAGCGGTAAGACATCTGCGTTGTCTGGAGCGGTGAGGTCGGGGGTGACAAAGAAGTGATCAGACGTGTGCAGCGGAGTGAACTGAGAGTGATGAGTGGAGCATTTCTCGAATCATCCTTGTCATTTGCAAAACAGTAAGTGCATTTCTGGTTTTGATTGTTTGATTGCAAGAGACGGCACATGAGTCACGTTTACGCTTTTACTGTTTTTACAATAATTTATTGACAGACAGTGTCATTGTGATGCAGACAGGAAAAGAAAGCACTGCATAGCACAAACAAATGTAGAAATCTGAACATAAGACAATCTCCTTAGGGAAAACTGTACATGCAGTGCAGTGGAATAACAGTGCAGTCTTCCTACACCTCCTGCAGTTCCTGTCTTTTGGGCAACGGATTCTCATCCACATCACAACAAATATCTTCTCTTGCGATACAGCGTGAAAATCATCTTTCAGAGTGTCTAATCCAGCCTCTGCAGGCATCAGCTGTGATGTCATCACACGTTACATCCATGGCAGCCAGGGTCATCTGTATATGCGGCTGGCGATCATATACTTTTAATCTTCATGCTGAGAAAAATTTCTCAACGTGGTTGAGTAGGGTGAGAGGAACTCCACCAGCATCCTGTTGTGGGCCGCAAACCATTGCCTGATGATGTTGGAGCGATGGAAACTGACATTGTCCCAAACTAACACGTACTTTGGCAGGTCATCTCCAATCTGCCCCCTCTCTTGTTCAGGGATGAGATCCCTGTAGAGAGTGTCAAAAGACTGTTTAGGTGTGAAAAGGGGCCGTCTGCAACCATGTGAAGTTGTCTTGCAGTCCTATGTGGAAAGAATATAGTAATGCAAATCACTAAATTGAGTAAAATAAAATGCCACTGTTTACTTGAAGTATACTTACTGTATATTGTAAAACTAGTGCTTAAATGTCGTGGGGCATTATATATTCAACAGAGACCCATTATAATGCATTTTGATCAACATGACGTAAGCAATTGATAATGTTGGAATCTGCACAGAATTGTGTCATAATCATTTGCATGGATGTACCAAAGCATTTGCAACTTGTTCAAAGAAATGAGAAAATGCTTGTTTGATGTGCACAAGTGACACAAGGATGTAAGGATTGAACAAGAAGTTTTGAGAATTTCAAATCGGATCAGGGAAATGTACCAAATTGACTTAGAAAAAACTGTATTTAAAGTGGGGGGGGTACTTTTGGGGCAGTTTTGTTTCACCCAAGTGTCCCATTTCCACCCCTCTCAAACTAATGTCTCAAACTGGATGCATATAGCCAGAAACAATTCATTTGATGCATGCAAAGAAGCAACACTGTGTGTCTCAAGAAGCATTTATTCATGATTACGTAGACATGCTAAAATTTCAAGGCCACACACTACACATTACACATTACACATGACATTACACATTTCATAAAATTTACATTTAGTCATTTAGCAGACGTTTTTATCCAAAGCGACTTACAGACGAGGAAACGTTGGAAGCAATTATAACAATATAGGCAACAAAATGCATAAGTTAATTAAATCCAGTCCATTAAAGCCTAGCACAGTATACAAAGCTAAGAATAGTGAGGTAAGTAAAAAATAAAAAATTTTAAGAAGACAGAAAATAATAAGAGGTTAAAATCAGTCATCTACATTTTGACGGAAGTTATGCATTTTCACACACTACACCGGCCTGTAGTGTTCTAGCAGTGTAAGATTGAGAGTGAGTTGCTTCAGTAGCGGTGTGATGCAGGCCTCTTTAAAAGCAGTGGGAAATGTCCCAGTGGTGAGCAAAGAGTTGATGATGCGGGTCAGACCAGGCACAACTGCTGGAGAGTTGCTGATCTTCGAGTGGTTATAATCAGTTTTTGCAGAGGTGACGTCAACGGAGAAAGTAGAGAGAAGAGACTGGTAGAGAGAGAGAGGTCAGTATGGTCTTTTGACTTGTGCCATTTTCTCTCAGCTGACCGGAGGCTGGTGCGATGCTCACGTGGTACATCCGATAACCAGGGGGCAGACAGGGATGCACGGGCTGGTCCAGATGTAAGAGGGCATATGTTGTCCAAGCAGGATGTAAGCGTGGAACACAGAGTATCTGTGGCACTGTTGGTATTCAAAAGATAGAGCTCCTCAGAGGGGGGGAGTGCAGACAAGACAGCAGAGGAAAAGCAGGAGGGAGGGACTGTAGGTAGCGCCGGAAAGTGACCAGCGGTAAGACATCTGCGTTGTCTGGAGCGGTGAGGTCGGGGGTGACAAAGAAGTGATCAGACGTGTGCAGCGGAGTGAACTGAGAGTGATGAGTGGAGCATTTCTCGAATCATCCTTGTCATTTGCCAAACAGTAAGTGCATTTCTGGTTTTGATTGTTTGATTGCAAGAGACGGCACATGAGTCACGTTTACGCTTTTACTGTTTTTACAATAATTTATTGACAGACAGTGTCATTTTGATGCAGACAGGAAAAGACAGCACTGCATAGCACAAACAAATGTAGAAATCTGAACATAAGACAATCTCCTTAGGGAAAACTGTACATGCAGTGCAGTGGAATTACAGTGCAGTCTTCCTACACCTCCTGACGTTCCTGTCTTTTGGGCATCGGATTCTCATCCACATCACAACAAATATCTTCTCTTGCGATAAAGCGTGAAAATCATCTTTCAGAGTGTCTAATCCAGCCTCTGCAGGCATCAGCTGTGATGTCATCACACGTTACATCCATGGCAGCCAGAAGGGTCATCTGTGTATGCGGCTGGCGATCATATACTTTCAATCTTCATGCTGAGAAAAATTCCTCAACGTGGTTGAGTAGGGTGAGAGGAACTCCACCAGCATCCTGTTGTGGGCCGCAAACCATTGCCTGATGATGTTGGAGCGATGGAAACTGACATTGTCCCAAACTAACACGTACTTTGGCAGGTCATCTCCAATCTGCCCCCTCTCTTGTTCAGGGATGAGATCCCTGTAGAGAGTGTCAAAAGACTGTTTAGTTGTGACAAGGGGCCGTCTGCAACCAGGTGAAGTTGTCTTGCAGTCCTATGTGGAAAGAATATAGTAATGCAAATCACTAAATTGAGTAAAATAAAATGCCACTGTTTACTTGAAGTATACTTACTGTATATTGTAAAACTAGTGCTTAAATGTCGTGGGGGATTATACTATTCAACAGAGACCCATTATAATGCATTTTGATCAACATGACGTAAGCAATTGATAATGTTGGAATCTTCACAGAATTGTGTCATAATAATTTGCATGGATGTACCAAAGCATTTGCAACTTGTTCAAAGAAATGAGAAAATGCTTGTTTGATGTGCACAAGTGACACAAGGATGTAAGGATTGAACAAGAAGTTTTGAGAATTTCAAATCGGATCTGAGAAATGTACCAAATTGACTTAGAAAAAACTGTATTTAAAGTGGGGGGGTACTTTTGGGGCAGTTTTGCTTCACCCAAGTGTCCCATTTCCACCCCTCTCAAACTAATGCATGAATGCATATAGCCAGAAACAATTCATTTGATGCATTCAAAGAAGCAACACTGTGTGTCTCAAGAAGCATTTATTCATGATTACGTAGACATGCTAAAATTTCAAGGCCACACACTACACATTACACATTACACATGACATTACACATTTCATAAAATTTACATTTAGTCATTTAGCAGACGTTTTTATCCAAAGCGACTTACAGACGAGGAAACATTGGAAGCAATTATAACAATATAGGCAACAAAAGGCATAAGTTAATTAAATCCAGTCCATTAAAGCCTAGCCCAGTATACAAAGCTAAGAATAGTGAGGTAAGTAAAAACAATATTTTTTAAGAAGACAGAAAATAATAAGAGGTTAAAATCAGTCATCTACATTTTGACGGAAGATATGCATTTTCACACACTACACCGGCCTGTAGTGTTCTAGCAGTTTAAGGTTGAGAGTGAGTTTCTTCAGTAGCGGTGTGATGCAGGCCTCTTTGAAAGCAGTGGGAAATGTCCCAGTGGTGAGCAAAGAGTTGATGATGCGGGTCAGACCAGGCACAACTGCTGGAGAGATGGCATGGAGGAGATGGGTGGGGATGGGATCCAGTGGGCAGGTGGTAGGGTGGTAGGAACCAATGACCTTGGAAACATCATCTTCAGACATAGGAGAAAAGGCGGGTGATGGTGGCGTAGAAAATTGGCTGTTGATGGCGGTAGTTTTCTTTACGAAGAACGATGCAAAATCATCAGCCGTTAACTCCGATGAAGGTGTGGGAGCAGGCGGACAGAGGAGAGCAGAGAAGGTTTTTAAGAGTGTGCGAGAGTCAGGAGAGTTGCTGATCTTCGAGTGGTTATAATCAGTTTTTGCAGAGGTGACGTCAACGGAGAAAGTAGAGAGAAGAGACTGGTACAGAGAGGTCAGTATGGACGTTTGACTTGTGCCATTTTCTCTCAGCTGACCGGAGGCTGGTGCGATGCTCACGTGGTACATCCGATAACCAGGGGGCAGACAGGGATGCACGGGCTGGTCCAGATGTAAGAGGGCATATGTTGTCCAAGCAGGATGTAAGCGTGGAACACAGAGTGTCTGTGGCACTGTTGGTATTCAAAAGAGAGAGCTCCTCAGAGGGGTGGAGTGCAGACAAGACAGCAGAGGAAAAGCAGGAGGGAGGGACCGTAGGTAGCGCCGGGAAGTGACCAGCGGTAAGACATCTCGGTTGTCTGGAGCGGTGAGGTCGGGGGTGACAAAGAAGTGATCAGACGTGTGCAGCGGAGTGACCTGAGAGTGATGAGTGGAGCATCTCTCGAATCATCCTTGTCATTTGCAAAACAGTAAGTGCATTTCTGGTTTTGATTGTTTGATTGCAAGAGACGGCACATGATTCACGTTAACGCTTTTACTGTTTGTACAATAATTTATTGACAGACAGTGTCATTGTGATGCAGACAGGAAAAGACAGCACTGCATAGCACAAACAAATGTAGAAATCTGAACATAAGACAATCTCCTTAGGGAAAACTGTACATGCAGTGCAGTGGAATTACAGTGCAGTCTTCCTACACCTCCTGACGTTCCTGTCTTTTGGGCAACGGATTCTCATCCACATCACAACAAATATCTTCGCTTGCGATACAGCGTGAAAATCATCTTTCAGAGTGTCTAATCCAGCCTCTGCAGGCATCAGCTGTGATGTCATCACACGTTACATCCATGGCAGCCAGAAGGGTCATCTGTGTATGCGGCTGGCGATCATATACTTTTAATCTTCATGCTGAGAAAAATTCCTCAACGTGGTTGAGTAGGGTGAGAGGAACTCCACCAGCATCCTGTTGTGGGCCGCAAACCATTGCCTGATGATGTTGGAGCGATGGAAACTAACATTGTCCCAAACTAACACGTACTTTGGCAGGTCATCTCCAATCTGCCCCCTCTCTTGTTCAGGGATGAGATCCCTGTAGAGAGTGTCAAAAGACTGTTTAGGTGTGAAAAGGGGCCGTCTGCAACACAGTGAAGTTGTCTTGCAGTCCTATGTGGAAAGAATATAGCAATGCAAAACACTAAATTGAGTAAAATAAAATGCCACCGTTTACTTAAAGTATACTTACTGTATATTGTAAAACTAGTGCTTAAATGTCGTGGGGATTATACTATTCTACAGAGACCCATTATAATGCATTTTGATCAACATGACATAAGCAATTGATAATGTAGGAATCTGCACAGAATTTTGTCATAATCATTTGCATGGATGTACCAAAGCATTTGCAACTTGTTCAAAGAAATGAGAAAATGCTTGTTTGATGTGCACACGTGACACAAGGATGTAAGGATTGAACAAGAAGTTTTGAGAATTTCAAATCGGATCAGAGAAATGTACCAAATTGACTTAGAAAAAACTGTATTTAAAGTGGGGGGGTACTTTTGGGGCAGTTTTGTTTCACCCAAGTGTCCCATTTCCACCCCTCTCAAACTAATGCATGGATGCATATAGCCAGAAACAATTCATTTGATGCATGCAAAGAAGAAACACTGTGTGTCTCAAGAAGCATTTATTCATGATTACGTAGACATGCTAAAATTTCAAGGCCACACACTACACATTACACATTACACATGACATTACACATTTCATAAAATTTACATTTAGTCATTTAGCAGACGTTTTTATCCAAAGCGACTTACAGACGAGGAAACATTGGAAGCAATTATAACAATATAGGCAACAAAATGCATAAGTTAAATAAATCCAGTCCATTAAAGCCTAGCACAGTATACAAAGCTAAGAATAGTGAGGTAAGTAAAAACATAAATTTTTAAGAAGACAGAAAATAATAAGAGGTTAAAATCAGTCATCTACATTTTGACGGAAGATATGCATTTTCACACACTACACCGGCCTATAGTGTTCTAGCAGTGTAAGGTTGAGAGTGAGTTTCTTCAGTAGCGGTGTGATGCAGGCCTCTTTGAAAGCAGTGGGAAATGTCCCAGTGGTGAGCAAAGAGTTGATGATGCGGGTCAGACCAGGCACAACTGCTGGAGAGATGGCATGGAGGAGATGGGTGGGGATGGGATCCAGTGGGTAGGTGGTAGGGTGGTTGGAACCAATGACCTTGGAAACATCATCTTCAGACATAGGAGAAAAGGCGGGTGATGGTGGCGTAGAAAATTGGCTGTTGATGGCGGTAGTTTTCTTTACGAAGAACGATGCAAAATCATCAGCCGTTAACTCCGATGAAGGTGTGGGAGCAGGCGGACAGAGGAGAGCAGAGAAGGTTTTTAAGAGTGTGCGAGAGTCAGGAGAGTTGCTGATCTTCGAGTTGTTATAATCAGTTTTTGCAGAGGTGACGTCAACGGAGAAAGTAGAGAGAGAGAGGTCAGTATGGTCTTTTGACTTGTGCCATTTTCTCTCAGCTGACCGGAGGCTGGTGCAATGCTCACGTGGTACATCCGATAACCAGGGGGCAGACAGGGATGCACGGGCTGGTCCAGATGTAAGAGGGCATATGTTGTCCAAGCAGGATGTAAGCGTGGAACACAGAGTGTCTGTGGCACTGTTGGTATTCAAAAGAGAGAGCTCCTCAGAGGGGGGGAGTGCAGACAAGACAGCAGAGGAAAAGCAGGAGGGAGGGACCGTAGGTAGCACCGGAAAGTGACCAGCGGTAAGACATCTGCGTTGTCTGGAGCGGTGAGTTCGGGGGTGACAAAGAAGTGATCAGACGTGTGCAGCGGAGTGAACTGAGAGTGATGAGTGGAGCATTTCTCGAATCAGCCTTGTCATTTGCAAAACAGTAAGTGCATTTCTGGTTTTGATTGTTTTATTGCAAGAGACGGCACATGAGTCACGTTAACGCTTTTACTGTTTGTACAATAATTTATTGACAGACAGTGTCATTGCGATGCAGACAGGAAAAGACAGCACTGCATAGCACAAACAAATGTAGAAATCTGAACATAAGACAATCTCCTTAGGGAAAACTGTACATGCAGTGCAGTGGAATTACAGTGCAGTCTTCCTACACCTCCTGACGTTCCTGTCTTTTGGGCAACGGATTCTCATCCACATCACAACAAATATCTACTCTTGCGATACAGCGTGAAAATCATCTTTCAGAGTGTCTAATCCAGCCTCTGCAGGCATCAGCTGTGATGTCATCACACGTTACATCCATGGCAGCCAGAAGGGTCATCTGTGTATGCGGCTGGCGATCATATACTTTTAATCTTCATGCTGAAAAAAATTCCTCAACGTGGTTGAGTAGGTCGAGAGGAACTCCACCAGCATCCTGTTGTGGGCCGCAAACCATTGCCTGATGATGTTGGAGCGATGGAAACTGACATTGTCCCAAACTAACACGTACTTTGGCAGGTCAGCTCCAATCTGCCCCCTCTCTTGTTCAGGGATGAGATCCCTGTAGAGAGTGTCAAAAGACTGTTTAGGTGTGAAAAGGGGCCGTCTGCAACACAGTGAAGTTGTCTTGCAGTCCTATGTGGAAAGAATATAGCAATGCAAAACACTAAATTGAGTAAATGAAATGCCACTGTTTACTTAAAGTATACTTACTGTATATTGTAAAACTAGTGCTTAAATGTCGTGGGGATTATACTATTATACAGAGACCATTTTAATAATTTTGATCAACATGACAAAGCAATTGATAATGTAGGAATCTGCACAGAATTTTGTCATAATCATTTGCATGGATGTACCAAAGCATTTGCAACTTGTTCAAAGAAATGAGAAAATGCTTGTTTGATGTGCACAGGTGACACAAGGATGTAAGGATTGAACAAGAAGTTTTGAGAATTTCAAATCGGATCAGAGAAATGTACCAAATTGACTTAGAAAAAAACTGTATTTAAAGTGGGGGGGGGTACTTTTGGGGCAGTTTTGTTTCACCCAAGTGTCCCATTTCCACCCCTCTCAAACTAATGCATGGATGCATATAGCCAGAAACAATTCATTTGATGCATGCAAAGAAGCAACACTGTGTGTCTCAAGAAGCATTTATTCATGATTACGTAGACATGCTAAAATTTCAAGGCCACACACTACACATTACACATTACACATGACATTACTCATTTCATAAAATTTAAATTTAGTCATTTAGCAGACGTTTTTATCCAAAGCGACTTACAGACGAGGAAACATTGGAAGCAATTATAACAATATAGGCAACAAAATGCATAAGTTAATTAAATCCAGTCCATTAAAGCCTAGCACAGTATACAAAGCTAAGAATAGTGAGGTAAGTAAAAAAATTATTTTTTAAGAAGACAGAAAATAATAAGAGGTTAAAATCAGTCATCTACATTTTGACGGAAGATATGCATTTTCACACACTACACCGGCCTGTAGTGTTCTAGCAGTGTAAGGTTGAGAGTGAGTTTCTTCAGTAGAGGTGTGATGCAGGCCTCTTTGAAAGCAGTGGGAAATGTCCCAGTTGTGAGCAAAGAGTTGATGATGCGGGTCAGACCAGGCACAACTGCTGGAGAGATGGCATGGAGGAGATGGGTGGGGATGGGATCCAGTGGGCAGAAGGTAGGGTGGTTGGAACCAATGACCTTGGAAACATCATCTTCAGACATAGGAGAAAAGGCGGGTGATGGTGGCGTAGAAAATTGGCTGTTGATGGCGGTAGTTTTCTTTACGAAGAACGATGCAAAATCATCAGCCGTTAACTCCGATGAAGGTGTGGGAGCAGGCGGACAGAGGAGAGCAGAGAAGGTTTTTAAGAGTGTGCGAGAGTCAGGAGAGTTGCTGATCTTCGAGTGGTTATAATCAGTTTTTGCAGAGGTGACGTCAACAGAGAAAGTAGAGAGAAGAGACTGGTAGAGAGAGACAGGTCAGTATGGTCTTTTGACTTCTGCCATTTTCTCTCAGCTGACCGGAGGCTGGTGCGATGCTCACGTGGTACATCCGATAACCAGGGGGCAGACAGGGATGCCAGGGCTGGTCCAGATGTAAGAGGGCATATGTTGTCCAAGCAGGATGTAAGCGTGGAACACAGAGTGTCTGTGGCACTGTTGGTATTCAAAAGATAGAGCTCCTCAGAGGGGGGGAGTGCAGACAAGACAGCAGAGGAAAAGCAAGAGGGAGGGACCGTAGGTAGCGCCGGAAAGTGACCAGCGGTAAGACATCTGCGTTGTCTGGAGCGGTGAGGTCGGGGGTGACAAAGAAGTGATCAGACGTGTGCAGCGGAGTGAACTGAGAGTGATGAGTGGAGCATTTCTCGAATCATCCTTGTCATTTGCAAAACAGTAAGTGCATTTCTTGTTTTGATTGTTTGATTGCAAGAGACGGCACATGAGTCACGTTTACGCTTTTACTGTTTTTACAATAATTTATTGACAGACAGTGTCATTGTGATGCAGACAGGAAAAGACAGCACTGCATAGCACAAACAAATGTAGAAATCTGAACATAAGACAATCTCCTTAGGGAAAACTGTACATGCAGTGCAGTGGAATTACAGTGCAGTCTTCCTACACCTCCTGACGTTCCTGTCTTTTGGGCAACGGATTCTCATCCACATCACAACAAATATCTACTCTTGCGATACAGCGTGAAAATCATCTTTCAGAGTGTCTAATCCAGCCTCTGCAGGCATCAGCTGTGATGTCATCACACGTTACATCCATGGCAGCCAGAAGGGTCATCTGTGTATGCGGCTGGCGATCATATACTTTTAATCTTCATGCTGAGAAAAATTCCTCAACGTGGTTGAGTAGGGTGAGAGGAACTCCACCAGCATCCTGTTGTGGGCCGCAAACCATTGCCTGATGATGTTGGAGCGATGGAAACTGACATTGTCCCAAACTAACACGTACTTTGGCAGGTCATCTCCAATCTGCCCCCTCTCTTGTTCAGGGATGAGATCCCTGTAGAGAGTGTCAAAAGACTGTTTAGGTGTGAAAAGGGGCCGTCTGCAACCAGGTGAAGTTGTCTTGCAGTCCTATGTGGAAAGAATATAGTAATGCAAATCACTAAATTGAGTAAATAAAATGCCACTGTTTACTTGAAGTATACTTACTGTATATTGTAAAACTAGTGCTTAAATGTCGTGGGGGATTATACTATTCAACAGAGACCCATTATAATGCATTTTGATCAACATGACGTAAGCAATTGATAATGTTGGAATCTGCACAGAATTGTGTCATAATCATTTGCATGGATGTACCAAAGCATTTGCAACTTGTTCAAAGAAATGAGAAAATTCTTGTTTGATGTGCACAAGTGACACAAGGATGTAAGGATTGAACAAGAAGTTTTGAGCTTTTCAAATCGGATCTGAGAAATGTACCAAATTGACTTAGAAAAAACTGTATTTAAAGTGGGGGGGGTACTTTTGGGGCAGTTTTGTTTCACCCAAGTGTCCCATTTCCACCCCTCTCAAACTAATGCATGGATGCATATAGCCAGAAACAATTCATTTGATGCATGCAAAGAAGCAACACTGTGTGTCTCAAGAAGCATTTATTCATGATTACGTAGACATGCTAAAATTTCAAGGCCACACACTACACATTACACATGACATTACACATTTCATAAAATTTACATTTAGTTATTTAGCAGACGTTTTTATCCAAAGCGACTTACAGACGAGGAAACATTGGAAGCAATTATAACAATATAGGCAACAAAATGCATAAGTTAATTAAATCCAGTCCATTAAAGCCTAGCACAGTATACAAAGCTAAGAATAGTGAGGTAAGTAAAAAAATAATTTTTTAAGAAGACAGAAAATAATAAGAGGTTAAAATCAGTCATCTACATTTTGACGGAAGATATGCATTTTCACACACTACACCGGCCTGTAGTGTTCTAGCAGTGTAAGGTTGAGAGTGACTTTCTTCAGTAGCGGTGTGATGCAGGCCTCTTTGAAAGCAGTGGGAAATGTCCCAGTGGTGAGCAAAGAGTTGATGATGAGGGTCAGACCATGCACAACTGCTGGAGAGATGGCATGGAGGAGATGGGTGGGGATGGGATCCAGTGGGCAGGTGGTAGGGTGGTTGGAACCAATGACCTTGGAAACATCATCTTCAGACATAGGAGAAAAGGCGGGGGATGGTGGCGTAGAAAATTGGCTGTTGATGGCGGTAGTTTTCTTTACGAAGAACGATGCAAAATCATCAGCCGTTAACTCCGATGAAGGTGTGGGAGCAGGCGGACAGAGGAGAGCAGAGAAGGTTTTTAAGAGTGTGCGAGAGTCAGGAGAGTTGCTGATCTTCGAGTGGTTATAATCAGTTTTTGCAGAGGTGACGTCAACGGAGAAAGTAGAGAGAGAGAGGTCAGTATGGTCTTTTGACTTGTGCCATTTTCTCTCAGCTGACCGGAGGCTGGTGCGATGCTCACGTGGTACATCCGATAACCAGGGGGCAGACAGGGATGCACGGGCTGGTCCAGATGCAAGAGGGCATATGTTGTCCAAGCAGGATGTAAGCGTGGAACACAGAGTGTCTGTGGCACTGTTGGTATTCAAAAGTGAGAGCTCCTCAGAGGGGGGAGTGCAGACAAGACAGCAGAGGAAAAGCAGGAGGGAGGGACCGTAGGTAGCGCCAGAAAGTGACCAGCGGTAAGACATCTGCGTTGTCTGGAGCGGTGAGGTCGGGGGTGACAAAGAAGTGATCAGACGTGTGCAGCGGAGTGACCTGAGAGTGATGAGTGGAGCATTTCTCGAATCATCATTGTCATTTGCAGAACAGTAAGTGCATTTCTGGTTTTGATTGTTTGATTGCAAGAGACGGCACATGATTCACGTTAACGCTTTTACTGTTTGTACAATAATTTATTGACAGACAGTGTCATTGTGATGCAGACAGGAAAAGACAGCACTGCATAGCACAAACAAATGTAGAAATCTGAACATAAGACAATCTCCTTAGGGAAAACTGTACATGCAGTGCAGTGGAATTACAGTGCAGTCTTCCTACACCTCCTGACGTTCCTGTCTTTTGGGCAACGGATTCTCATCCACATCACAACAAATATCTTCTCTTGCGATACAGCGTGAAAATCATCTTTCAGAGTGTCTAATCCAGCCTCTGCAGGCATCAGCTGTGATGTCATCACACGTTACATCCATGGCAGCCAGAAGGGTCATCTGTGTATGCGGCTGGCGATCATATACTTTTAATCTTCATGCTGAGAAAAATTCCTCAACGTGGTTGAGTAGGGTGAGAGGAACTCCACCAGCATCCTGTTGTGGTCCGCAAACCATTGCCTGATGATGTTGGAGCGATAGAAACTGACATTGTCCCAAACTAACACGTACTTTGGCAGGTCATCTTCAATCTGCCCCCTCTCTATTTCAGGGATAAGATCCCTGTAGAGAGTGTCAAAAGACTGTTTAGGTGTGAAAAGGGGCCGTCTGCAACCAGGTGAAGTTGTCTTGCAGTCCTATGTGGAAAGAATATAGCAATGCAAAACACTAAATTGAGTAAATGAAATGCCACTGTTTACTTAAAGTATACTTACTGTATATTGTAAAACTAGTGCTTAAATGTCGTGGGGATTATACTATTCTACAGAGACCCATTATAATGCATTTTGATCAACATGACATAAGCAATTGATAATGTAGGAATCTGCACAGAATTTTGTCATTATCATTTGCATGGATGTACCAAAGCATTTGTAACTTGTTCAAAGAAATGAGAAAATGCTTGTTTGATGTGCACACGTGACACAAGGATGTAAGGATTGAACAAGAAGTTTTGACAATTTCAAATCGGATCAGAGAAATGTACCAAATTGACTTAGAAAAAACTGTATTTAAAGTGGGGGGGGGTACTTTTGGGGCAGTTTTGTTTCACCCAAGTGTCCCATTTCCACCCCTCTCAAACTAGTGCATGGATGCATATAGCCAGAAACAATTCATTTGATGCATGCAAAGAAGCAACACTGTGTGTCTCAAGAAGCATTTATTCATGATTACGTAGACATGCTAAAATTTCAAGGCCACACACTACACATTACACATTACACATGACATTACTCATTTCATAAAATTTAAATTTAGTCATTTAGCAGACGTTTTTATCCAAAGCGACTTACAGACGAGGAAACATTGGAAGCAATTATAACAATATAGGCAACAAAATGCAAAAGTTAATTAAATCCAGTCCATTAAAGCCTAGCACAGTATACAAAGCTAAGAATAGTGAGGTAAGTAAAAAAATAATTTTTTAAGAAGACAGAAAATAATAAGAGGTTAAAATCAGTCATCTACATTTTGACGGAAGATATGCATTTTCACACACTACACCGGCCTGTAGTGTTCTAGCAGTGTAAGGTTGAGAGTGAGTTTCTTCAGTAGCGGTGTGATGCAGGCCTCTTTGAAAGCAGTGGGAAATGTCCCAGTGGTGAGCAAAGAGTTGATGATGCGGGTCAGACCAGGCACAACTGCTGGAGAGATGGCATGGAGGAGATGGGTGGGGATGGGATCCAGTGGGCAGGTGGTAGGGTGGTTGGAACCAATGACCTTGGAAACATCATCTTCAAACATAGGAGAAAAGGCGGGTGATGGTGGCGTAGAAAATTGGCTGTTGATGGCATATGAGGGCATATGTTGTCCAAGCAGGATGTAAGCGTGGAACACAGAGTGTCTGTGGCACTGTTGGTATTCAAAAGATAGAGCTCCTCAGAGGGGGGGAGTGCAGACAAGACAGCAGAGGAAAAGCAAGAGGGAGGGACCGTAGGTAGCGCCGGAAAGTGACCAGCGGTAAGACATCTGCGTTGTCTGGAGCGGTGAGGTCGGGGGTGACAAAGAAGTGATCAGACGTGTGCAGCGGAGTGAACTGAGAGTGATGAGTGGAGCATTTCTCGAATCATCCTTGTCATTTGCAAAACAGTAAGTGCATTTCTGGTTTTGATTGTTTGATTGCAAGAGACGGCACATGAGTCACGTTTACGCTTTTACTGTTTTTACAATAATTTATTGACAGACAGTGTCATTGTGATGCAGACAGGAAAAGACAGCACTGCATAGCACAAACAAATGTAGAAATCTGAACATAAGACAATCTCCTTAGGGAAAACTGTACATGCAGTGCAGTGGAATTACAGTGCAGTCTTCCTACACCTCCTGACGTTCCTGTCTTTTGGGCAACGGATTCTCATCCACATCACAACAAATATCTACTCTTGCGATACAGCGTGAAAATCATCTTTCAGAGTGTCTAATCCAGCCTCTGCAGGCATCAGCTGTGATGTCATCACACGTTACATCCATGGCAGCCAGAAGGGTCATCTGTGTATGCGGCTGGCGATCATATACTTTTAATCTTCATGCTGAGAAAAATTCCTCAACGTGGTTGAGTAGGGTGAGAGGAACTCCACCAGCATCCTGTTGTGGGCCGCACACCATTGCCTGATGATGTTGGAGCGATAGAAACTGACATTGTCCCAAACTAACACGTACTTTGGCAGGTCATCTTCAATCTGCCCCCTCTCTATTTCAGGGATGAGATCCCTGTAGAGAGTGTCAAAAGACTGTTTAGGTGTGAAAAGGGGCCGTCTGCAACCAGGTGAAGTTGTCTTGCAGTCCTATGTGGAAAGAATATAGCAATGCAAAACACTAAATTGAGTAAATGAAATGCCACTGTTTACTTAAAGTATACTTACTGTATATTGTAAAACTAGTGCTTAAATGTCGTGGGGATTATACTATTCTACAGAGACCCATTATAATGCATTTTGATCAACATGACATAAGCAATTGATAATGTAGGAATCTGCACAGAATTTTGTCATAATCATTTGCATGGATGTACCAAAGCATTTGTAACTTGTTCAAAGAAATGAGAAAATGCTTGTTTGATGTGCACACGTGACACAAGGATGTAAGGATTGAACAAGAAGTTTTGACAATTTCAAATCGGATCAGAGAAATGTACCAAATTGACTTAGAAAAAACTGTATTTAAAGTGGGGGGGGGGGGTACTTTTGGGGCAGTTTTGTTTCACCCAAGTGTCCCATTTCCACCCCTCTCAAACTAGTGCATGGATGCATATAGCCAGAAACAATTCATTTGATGCATGCAAAGAAGCAACACTGTGTGTCTCAAGAAGCATTTATTCATGATTACGTAGACATGCTAAAATTTCAAGGCCACACACTACACATTACACATTACACATGACATTACTCATTTCATAAAATTTTAATTTAGTCATTTAGCAGACGTTTTTATCCAAAGCGACTTACAGACGAGGAAACATTGGAAGCAATTATAACAATATAGGCAACAAAATGCAAAAGTTAATTAAATCCAGTCCATTAAAGCCTAGCACAGTATACAAAGCTAAGAATAGTGAGGTAAGTAAAAAAATAATTTTTTAAGAAGACAGAAAATAATAAGAGGTTAAAATCAGTCATCTACATTTTGACGGAAGATATGCATTTTCACACACTACACCGGCCTGTAGTGTTCTAGCAGTGTAAGGTTGAGAGTGAGTTTCTTCAGTAGCGGTGTGATGCAGGCCTCTTTGAAAGCAGTGGGAAATGTCCCAGTGGTGAGCAAAGAGTTGATGATGAGGGTCAGACCATGCACAACTGCTGGAGAGATGGCATGGAGGAGATGGGTGGGGATGGGATCCAGTGGGCAGGTGGTAGGGTGGTTGGAACCAATGACCTTGGAAACATCATCTTCAGACATAGGAGAAAAGGCGGGGGATGGTGGCGTAGAAAATTGGCTGTTGATGGCGGTAGTTTTCTTTACGAAGAACGATGCAAAATCATCAGCCGTTAACTCCGATGAAGGTGTGGGAGCAGGCGGACAGAGGAGAGCAGAGAAGGTTTTTAAGAGTGTGCGAGAGTCAGGAGAGTTGCTGATCTTCGAGTGGTTATAATCAGTTTTTGCAGAGGTGACGTCAACAGAGAAAGTAGAGAGAGAGAGGTCAGTATGGTCTTTTGACTTGTGCCATTTTCTCTCAGCTGACCGGAGGCTGGTGCGATGCTCACGTGGTACATCCGATAACCAGGGGGCAGACAGGGATGCACAGGCTGGTCCAGATGCAAGAGGGCATATGTTGTCCAAGCAGGATGTAAGCGTGGAACACAGAGTGTCTGTGGCACTGTTGGTATTCAAAAGTGAGAGCTCCTCAGAGGGGGGAGTGCAGACAAGACAGCAGAGGAAAAGCAGGAGGGAGGGACCGTAGGTAGCGCCAGAAAGTGACCAGCGGTAAGACATCTGCGTTGTCTGGAGCGGTGAGGTCGGGGGTGACAAAGAAGTGATCAGACGTGTGCAGCGGAGTGACCTGAGAGTGATGAGTGGAGCATTTCTCGAATCATCATTGTCATTTGCAAAACAGTAAGTGCATTTCTGGTTTTGATTGTTTGATTGCAAGAGACGGCACATGATTCACGTTAACGCTTTTACTGTTTGTACAATAATTTATTTACAGACAGTGTCATTGTGATGCAGACAGGAAAAGACAGCACTGCATAGCACAAACAAATGTAGAAATCTGAACATAAGACAATCTCCTTAGGGAAAACTGTACATGCAGTGCAGTGGAATTACAGTGCAGTCTTCCTACACCTCCTGACGTTCCTGTCTTTTGGGCAACGGATTCTCATCCACATCACAACATATATCTTCTCTTGCGATACAGCGTGAAAATCATCTTTCAGAGTGTCTAATCCAGACTCATCACACCTAAACAGTCAAAAGACTGTTTAGGTGTGAAAAGGGGCCGTCTGCAACCAGGTGAAGTTGTCTTGCAGTCCTATGTGGTATTGGGATTATGATGTTTTATGTATTATAAATTCATGTTTACAGTTGTTTTACTGTTAAATATAATGATATGAGTATGTCCATGCTGTGCTGGGTTCTTTGTCTTGAAGACTAGTTGGCAGAAGTGTGTAACATGAGCTCTGAGGAATGCAGAAGCAGGGTCTCAGATAACAAGTGTGTGAGTGTATGTGTGTGTGCGTCAATCGCATCTCCCGGCAGGACCGGCTATTTTCAAAATGTTTTGCAGGAGCCAATGGTTGGGGGAGAATGGAGTCAGATTTACATGTCCCGAGGTGATTGGTTCCGGAGGATTCAACGCCCGTCCAATGAAGGGGAGGAGCCAAAGAGAGAATCGACGTCACATATTTTATAAATACTTGTAACCCAGAAGTGTGGATTCTGTTGTTTTGTCTCATATGTATGTTGAGAGAACAGCCCCAGCTGGAAGAAGCTTTTACATCTGATAATAAATTCTACTTAAACTTATTGGGAAAACGATCTCTTTGACTTTTCTTCAAATTTTGAACACGCAGGACTCGGGTTTCAAAAGTCCGATAGTTGGTGACGCCGACGTGATTTGAGGACAAAGGAAAGTTTTGGCGCCACATTTCGGCGGACCCCGTGGGGGAGGGAAAAGATATCGAGACGATTCAGATTTAACACAAAAGGCCGGCTAAAATACATAAGGTAAGCAGAAAACCTGTTATTTCGAATTCTGCTATTGGATATACTAAATTTCTGTGTTAAATTTGATGAACATCTCGATGAATAGACGAGTAAAATTGAAGTAAGGAAAATCAGATTTAAAAGCTTCTTAATAAGGGTTAGAGTCCCTGAAATTAAAACAGTTAAAGTCTGTTGGGAAAGAAATCCCGTGATCGGCGTATCACAAATTCATTTAGGTTAAAGTCCTTCGGAGAAGAGATCCGTAAATTATTTACTAGTTTGATTTTATTTGTATGAATGGTATTGGGGATGAAAGTATTTAGACGTGGTGTTTAGTTGAATGCATAAGTGAACGGAAAATTCGCACGTGGTGTGTGTAGGCCTTGTGTATGTGTATAATCTAAGTTGGTGTAAGGAGACGATCGTAAAGGAACTAGTAGGAAAGTTATATTGAATACATATATATATATATATATATATATACAAGTAAATAAATATAATAGAATGGCAGAGTTTCAAAAGGAGTGTGATGAATACGAATGTCCGACCGTATTAGCGCAATGGCAGAGTATCGCTGAGATGATGATAGCACAGGCTGAACCAAGAGAGAAAAAAGGGAGACAAAGAGAAGTTGAGGAATGTTGGGTAGAATTGTGTGATAATTATGCATGGACGAAAGAGGCAGAGACATTTAAAGTGCCCCTGGCCCCGAAAATAAGAAATATGGAGAAAAAGGCTCATTGTAGGGTAGTCAGACATAAAGGTGATGAAAAAACGATTAAATGGTATAATGCAAGTCGATATAAAAATAAAGGGTGTGACTTAGAAAAACATTTAAGAAAATGGAGTCGTCTTGCCCTCGTGGCGACAGCTTTAGCACCCATTAGACAAAGGAAGGAAGGGAAAGCTACAGAGGATGATGTTAGACTGAAAGTGAAGGATGGAAACAGGGAGACCGAGTCACTAGCACCGCCCCCTGAACAGTACCGCCCATTGTATCCGCCTCTTGCCCCGCCTATTGTTCAGCCCCCACCCTACATCTCACAAAATACGACTGACAGCAAACAACAGGTCATGCTTGAGGTACGAGAGGGAGTTTTAGACTGTAATTTAAAAGAATTAGAAGAACTTCGACAGGAGGTACAACATCTGGGCAAGGTAGTGACAGAACAGGTACATGCGGCACGAGCTCAGGTGAATGAGACAATGCGCCACATGGCAGAAAATATGGAACTTCCAGAGGGAAGTGATGGTAGTGAGAACGGAGTAGGAAGTGAAGATGAAAGGGGAAGTTGTAGAGCATCTGGCCCTATAGAAACAACAGGTCAGGTCCAGGGCACGATGCATACAGTATGTATTAAGGGAACGATGGTGATGGATCAGGAGCCAATAGCAAAACGTACTAGGGGAAGGGAAAAAGAACAGCAGCTGTCTAATTTTTCAAGTGATCATTGCCCCCCTAACGTACCAGAGCAGAGAGAGCAGGCAATGAGTCATCATAGTAATCAATTATATCCAGGCGTACAAGCCCCATTGTTAGCAAAGAGCACTGGGGTGCAGTACCAGCCCTGGTCACACAGTGACATGACTGCTATTTCCAGTAAACTTCCTCCAATTACATCAGGGGGCTCTAAGTGGTTAAGTAAATTAACGGCCTTGAGTCATGGTACCGTTTTGGCTTTGGGTGACATAAGGTGTCTGTTGGGTCAGATTTTGACAGCCTCTCAGATGGGGAGTTTTGAACTCGAAGCCCAAACATTACAATATCCAAATGATCTTGATTTTTCAAAAGTAATTACAATGGTGGGCAGGGCACTCGGTCGATTGTACCCATTGCCACCCACCGTATACCAAAACATAAAGTTTCGCATAAAACCAGGTGAGACAGGTGCAGCATATTATTTCAGGTGCGCTGCTGAGTGGGAACAGATGGTGGAAGAAAATAGTTTAACCAACCCAATTACACGAGACATATTCAGAGCAGCGGTAAGGGCAGGTGCCCCTAGTGGTGTTAAGCAAATAATGGAAAATAACCCTGACATTCCAATTGCTAGTAACGAAATATGGGAAAGGCATTTAGTCCACCACACAGATAGGGCTGTAGAGAAAACAGGAAAAGAGGAAGAACAATTAGAAAAGATAAAAATAGAGTTGCTAAAACTACAGTTGGAACAAGCAAAAAATGAGGGAGGGACAAAAAAGAGTAAGCAAATGCCACAACAACCCTATCAGCCATCCCCTTACCAATATAACGGCCCACCCTATGGTATAGACGCCCATGCAGCAGGTGGGAGGGGAAATAGACAAAGGAGCAATTGGAGGGGTAGTAATAGAGGGAGGGGGTCTTATGGAGGGAGGCAGCAGGGCGAGGGAAATTGTTACGTGTGTGGTGAGGCAGGCCACTGGATGAGAGAGTGTCCACAGCTTTCAGGTCAGTTTAACGGACCACCTGCGGAGGGATGGGGTCCTCGAAGAGGTGGTGCCGGTGGTCGCGGCAGGGAACCACAAACCCCATACAACCCGGGGCAATACCCTCCACCACCCTCCAACCTACAGGTGCCGATGTTCCCGCCATCGGGCCCCGAGGGTGGCGCGAGCAGTTATTGAAGGGGCCCCCAGAGAACCGAAATGAGGGCCAGGGCCGAACCTCTCATTTCGTTAATGGTAAACAACAAACCATTAAAAGCTCTGGTGGACACCGGAGCCACCTATTCGACTGTCACAGGCGGCATAAAACAATCTGATCTGAGTGACAAAACTGTGACAATAATCGGGTTCTCTGGGGGAAGTGAAAGCTGGAAAATGACACAACCATTCAAAGTAGAAGTGGCAAATCAATGCTTATCACACTCGTTCCTTTTCTCCAGCAATGCTCCCATTCCTCTTTTGGGTAGAGATTTATTAATAAAATTAGGGGCTAGCATTTTGTGCTCAGCAGAAGGGGTAATAGTTACATTTCCAGATGGTACAACCATTAACTGTTCCCTATCAGGTAATACAACAGACAGCCAGTGGATGCTGACCTCGTGTGGGGAGGAGGAGGCAGCTGATCTTTACTGGGTAAAATTAGATGATGACGCACAGTGGGGCACCACAATGGAACTGTATAACAAATACCGTTCATGGATTTCAAATTTAGATATCTATTTACCCCCCATAGACCCATTGCATTGTACATTGTTTTATGACAGAAATGACATAACCATTTATGAAGACATGTTTCAGGAAGTGGAGGGAGACAGATGGGTGTTGGAGGGAGCTGGAATTTTTGTGAGTAAAGAAGGAGTGATGGCTCCAGTGAAGCTGACAGAAGAGCAGTTGAAGTGGTATGAGATGGCAGACACAGCAGCACCTCACATATCGTTAGCCTTACACCCAAGCCATGAAGCCAGGGAGCTAGGTAAGATTACAAAAACACTGTTGGCCGCCCAGGACTGGGAGCCCACGGAAAAAACAGATGTTAAATATTCACCTAAACACAAAGCCTATTGGATAGAAGGTGCCACACGAGACACTGGAGCTCTAGAGCATGTGCAGGTTTCTAGATTCCATGGCAGGGAGCTGTCAGATAGTGTGGGAGCACCAGACATCATAAAAAATTTACCTGAGGATCTTTGGTCTCAGGGTCCAACAGATGTAGGTTTTTGTAACATGTCTCCAGTTTACTTTCAGTTAAGCACACCTGACCCCATCTGGATTCCACAATACCGCAACAAACCTGAGGCGGACAAGGGTGTGGCCGCAACAGTAAAAGGTCTCCTAGAGAGGGGTGTTATTACACCATACAAATCTAGGTGGAACACACCTATTTTTCCGGTGCCGAAACCAGGCACGAATAAGTACAGGTTGGTACATGATTTGAGAGCAATCAATGCTGTTGTGGCTACACCATCGTTAACAGTGCCTAATCCGTATACTGCACTCTCTGTGATAACACCTGAGCACAATTGGTTTATATGTATTGATTTGGCTAACGCATTTTTCTGTATCCCTTTAGCAGAGGAATGCAAGGCGTGTGTGGCTTTTACATACAAAGGTTGTCAATATTCTTACAACAGATTACCCCAGGGGTTTGTTTTATCACCAGGAATTTTTAACCATGCATTAAAACAACAATTACAGGACTGTAGTTTGCCTGGAGACTGTGTGTTGATCATGTATGTTGATGACCTCCTTTTGGCAGCCAAAACAGAGCAAGGATGCCTGGAGGGGAGCGAAGTTGTGTTAAGACAATTACACAAAAGTGGCTTCAAGGTAAGCAAGGAAAAGCTGCAATTTTGCAGACCTTGTGTTACATTTCTAGGTCGCATGATCACCCCAGAGGGCTCCACGCTAACTGTAGCCCATAGACGAGGAATTCTGAGTCATCCAAAACCAACCACGGTTAAAGAGATGTTGTCATTTCTAGGCCTAACAGGGTATAGTAGACACTATATTCCAATGTATGTTTCATTAACAGCCCCTTTGAGAGATCTTGTAAAACAACAGGGTATGAAGAATTTGAGAGCAGACATTGAGTGGACACAGGAAGCTGAACGGACGTTCATTAACCTGAAACAACAGATGGCACATGCAGCTAATCTCAGCAGTGCTGATTACAGATCACCATTTCACTTAGACGTCTCTGAGACAGGGTCAAGTGCACATGGGGTACTTTATCAAAAAGACCAGGGGGGCAGAAAAGTGTTGATGTATGTTAGCATGTTGTTGGACAGTGTAGAACAAAGACAGCCACCATGTAGCAGGTTTGTCGCAGGCCTGGCAAAGATAGTGAAGAAAACGTCTCACATCGTTATGGGCCACCACCTAATTGTTTTAACCACGCATTCAATCGCATCTTTTGTTAATTCTGAATCATTCACATTTTCCCCTTTACGACAGCGACGCATTGCAGCAATTTTGCTCGCCGACCATATCATATACACGCATGAGGGCATTAACATGGCAGATTTGGTGGAGGAGGGAGAACCACACGACTGTGCACCGATCACAGAGAGGGCATCGGTGGTCAGACCAGGTTTGTTTGCAAAACCATTGACTGGCCCCGAGCCAGTCATGATTTTGTTCACTGACGGGTGCTGTTTCAGGGCGGAGGACGGAAGTTTGAAAGCGGCTTATGCAGTGGTAGAGCAGGTAGGACATGAGATGATTACGAGGGATGCAGCAAGGTTAGAGGGGAAGCAGTCAGCACAGAGGGCAGAAATGATAGCAGTGATCAAAGCCTTGCGACATACTGGTGGACACCGTGTAAACATATATACTGACTCTGCTTATGTTGTTACAGCTGTACACGTAGAAATGCCGTTGTGGAAACGTTGTGGCTTTATCACTTCGTCAGGTCGACCAATAACACATGCATGTGAAGCCAGAGACCTTTTAGAGGCTCTGATGATCCCCTCAGAGGTGGCAGTGATTAAATGCGCTGGTCACTCTAAGGTGGATAGCTCTTTGAGCAGAGGCAATGACGCAGCAGACTTGGCGGCAAAAGCTGCTGCTGGTTATGTGTCCTCGCAGATGGTGTGCACATCAGAAAGAACATCTAACGATTTATTGCCGAGATTCACAAGGGAATACCTTTGCAAAGAGCATCAGCGCTGTACCCCTGAAGAAGTCTCTGTGTGGGCACAACATGGAGCTGTTCGTGCCTCTGACGGACTGTGGCAAGCTCCGGACGGACGTCCGGCGCTCCCAGCGAGTCTGTGTCATTCCATCATGGTAGAGGTTCATGGAGTGAGCCATGTCGGGGACAAACAGATGATGAGAGCGCTTGAATATTGGTGGCATCCTTTTTTAAAAGCTATGGTCTCAGCACATGTGAGCACGTGTGAAGTTTGTCAGGGATATAACGTTAAACCCACGATTAAACCAACAAGGGGTTCGTTTCCTTTGACCGGTGGTCCGGGGGACGAAATCGTGATTGATTTCACAGACATGATCACGAGGATACAGGGTAAGCGTTATCTTCTGGTAATCGTAGACTATTTCACTGGATGGCCTGAAGCTTATCCTGTAGGCAGAGAAGACAGTACGGCGGTGATAAAATGTTTAATTAACCATTATATTCCTCGCTATGGTTTCGCCCGGCGTTTACGATCAGATAATGGCAGTCATTTCAAGAATGAACATTTGCGAGTCGTTGAAAAGGCCCTAGGCCTCAAACATGCATTTGGTGCAGTCTGGCATCCTGCCAGCCAAGGTAAGGTTGAACGAATGAATCTCACACTAAAACTCAAATTGGCTAAAATCTGTGCACAGACAAAACTAAATTGGTTGTCAGCTTTGCCATTGGCCTTAATGTCAGTAAGATCATCTGTTAACCGAATCACAGGATTCACCCCTTTTGAATTATTTACAGGTCGCCAGTTTCCAGGGCCACGGAATGCACTGTCGGATGCCATTGTGACACCATTATCTCACGCTGTCTATTTTGATAAACTGACTGCTCTCATTAAGACTTTTTCATGCCAGGTCAATCCATCTCCAGCAGCCGACCCCCCTCCAACGACGGTACAGTGGGTGAGGCTGAGGACGTTCAGGAGAAAGTGGAATGAGCCGAGGTGGTCGAAACCCCATAGGGTGACAGCAAGGACATCACACTGTGTTCGATTGCAGGGCAAGGGTGACACTTGGTTTCATTTAACTTCATGTGTAGCTTGTGACCCCCCCTCAAGGGATCTTGCAGAGACACGGGTGGACCTGCGTAGACAGGTCCAAGAGAGGGAAGGAGAATCAGAGGCTGAAGAAGCCACAGGTGAAATCACAACACCACCAGTACAATAACAATTTGCAAATCGTTCACAAGACAGGTGTCCCAGGTGAATGGGTTGTGACCAAAGAGAAGGACGGTAGAATCATTTTCCAAAAGTGCAATAAATTTTGAGTGAATACTCACGGAGGTGGAAATACGTATTGCCATATATTCTTTATAACCACATTATATATTGTTTTTATTGTGATTTTCATATTTATTATTTTTCATATCTATTGTTTTCATATTTTTTAATATTTACTATTTTTTATACCTTTATATTGCTATTGTGATTTTTAT
Source organism: Barbatula barbatula (assembly GCF_947034865.1). Taxonomy (NCBI): domain Eukaryota; kingdom Metazoa; phylum Chordata; class Actinopteri; order Cypriniformes; family Nemacheilidae; genus Barbatula; species Barbatula barbatula. The sequence goes on from NC_136782.1 coordinate 7,328,236, forward strand.
ATTGTCATTCTTTACCATTTTATTTTGTGTGATTTTAACCATATATATTTTTCCTTAATTGCATATTCCCATTAAGTATATTGTGTGTTTAACCATTTTAATTTCCAAGAGTGTGTTTATTATTCCTTTAAAGTCCAAGAGAGGGCAACAAAATGAAGCTGTGGGAAAACTGTAAGCTGTCGGGGATCCTATTAATAATTTCAGGAGTTATAGTAGGAATAATTTTTAGCCTAACTAAGGGTCAGGAAAGCAACAACACCATATCAAAATCGAGACACAAAAAAGCCATAGCCGATACGAGGTTACCGTGTGAACAACTCGTAATTAACTATGTTTGGGGTAAGACTACATCATTTACTTTCGACCTATGCGCTGTCATAAATTGTGGGGGAAAAATAGCTCATGGAGGGGGTACAATATATATATATGTATGGATGGGAATATGGATAGTGTTTGTAAGGTGTCCCAGTCTAGGCAAACCTATAGGGGTGAATGGTGTCCATCATGGAATAAGGTAATCGCATATACAGGTGCTTGGACTCCGGAACAACCTAGCCTTTGGACCCGTACCTCGGCAAAATTTGATTTAAAAATGCAGAGAGATTACAGTGCAAGTCAAAATCCACTCACCCTTTCAATATCCACCAGAACGGGATCAGCCAATTATACAGGGGAGTTTTTCCTTATAATGGGGGTGCACAGCCCAGGAACAGATAAAAAAGCAGTAAAAAAATTTGTTATAGACAGTTCACCTGAGGAGGAAAGAAATGAGACAATAGCTGAGCCATTATCGGTAGGACAAAAGAATGTAGTGGTGGAAATAGATTACACCATGTTAAAACCAGAAGATATGATAGAGAGAGCTACAGGATATGGGGAAAATAATTTGTGGCTGGAATGGATAATTACCACAGCCAGAGAACAGAGGTTAGATGATTGTGTTGGATGTGCTAATGCAAGACCACATTTATACATTGAACCAGCCCCGTTGTACCAAAATGATACGTGGGGCTATGAGTGTATGCTGGCATTGACACGGATGGCCAGTCCAAAAAATTGTACCACATTGGCAGCAATATTCCCACCAATAACTAACCTTTCACGGGCAGGTCCATTTACACCAAAGAAAGCAAATTATACCTGTTTTGATATTAAACGTCTATCACCAACCAGCAACCTGGGGGAGATAAATAAGGAGTGGTGTGATCACATCATAGTGGATAATGGGACTGAAATAGGTACGTGGGCTAGAGCAGGTTTGTATTATTATTGTGGAGATCGAAGATTGTTTACTAGGATACCTGAGAAGGCAAAGGGAGTGTGTGCTTTGGTAAGACTGGGAGCCCCAATAACTCTGATAGGTGACAGAGCAGTCAGAACGGAAACCATAAATTCAGCAACATTGACAAGAAGACGTAGGAGACATATCATTAAACAGAGAGCAATAGGCTCAAGTGTAGATTTATCATTAAATAGCCCGACATACATTGATGCGATAGGCATTCCACGAGGTGTGCCGGATGAATATAAACTAGCGAACCAAGTGGCAGCAGGTTTTGAGAATATACCCATAATAGCTGCTCTTTTTCCAGTCACCCCAAACAAGAATGTAGATAGGATTAATTATGTGCATTATAATGTGATGAGGTTAGCGAATATGACAAGGGATGCCGTAGATGGTTTAGCGGAGCAGCTAGCACCAACTTCACTGATGGCTATACAGAACCGTATGGCTCTGGACATGCTGTTGGCAGAGAAGGGAGGAGTATGTGTAATGTTTGGTGATCTTTGTTGTACGTACATTCCCAATAATACTGCCCCAGATGGATCAGTGACGAGGGCATTGGAAGGTTTGAAAACTTTGTCTATAGAAATGAAGGAACATTCAGGAGTAAATAATCCTATAGGAGATTGGCTAGACAAAACATTGGGAAGATGGAAAGCAATAGTAATGTCTATTGTGATGTCTATAGGGGTATTCATAGCAATTTTGATTACGTGTGGTTGTTGTTGCATTCCTTGCCTTAGATCACTGTGTAATCGTTTAATAGTTTCAGCTATTGAGAGACCGGAAAGCCCCAAACCATTTAATATGCCATTGTTATCCAGCTATACTGACGACCCAGAGGACCAAGAATTTTGACCTCTGTCGAGGTCAAGAGAGGGATTATTGGGGTTATGATGTTTTATGTATTATAAATTCATGTTTACTGTTGTTTTACTGTTAAATATAATGATATGAGTATGTCCATGCTGTGCTGGGTTCTTTGTCTTGAAGACTAGTTGGCAGAAGTGTGTAACATGAGCTCTGAGGAATGCAGAAGCAGGGTCTCAGATAACAAGTGTGTGAGTGTATGTGTGTGTGCGTCAATCGCATCTCCCGGCAGGACCGGCTATTTTCAAAATGTTTTGCAGGAGCCAATGGTTGGGGGAGAATGGAGTCAGATTTACATGTCCCGAGGTGATTGGTTCCGGAGGATTCAACGCCCGTCCAATGAAGGGGAGGAGCCGAAGAGAGAATCGACGTCACATATTTTATAAATACTTGTAACCCAGAAGTGTGGATTCTGTTGTTTTGTCTCATATGTATGTTGAGAGAACAGCCCCAGCTGGAAGAAGCTTTTACATCTGATAATAAATTCTACTTAAACTTATTGGGAAAACGATCTCTTTGACTCTTCTTCAAATTTTGAACACGCAGGACTCGGGTTTCAAAAGTCCGATAGTGGAAAGAATATAGCAATGCAAAACACTAAATTGAGTAAATGAAATGCCACTGTTTACTTAAAGTATACTTACTGTATATTGTAAAACTAGTGCTTAAATGTCGTGGGGATTATACTATTCTACAGAGACCCATTATAATGCATTTTGATCAACATGACATAAGCAATTGATAATGTAGGAATCTGCACAGAATTTTGTCATAATCATTTGCATGGATGTACCAAAGCATTTGTAACTTGTTCAAAGAAATGAGAAAATGCTTGTTTGATGTGCACACGTGACACAAGGATGTAAGGATTGAACAAGAAGTTTTGACAATTTCAAATCGGATCAGAGAAATGTACCAAATTGACTCAGAAAAAACTGTATTTAAAGTGGGGGGGGGGGTACTTTTGGGGCAGTTTTGTTTCACCCAAGTGTCCCATTTCCACCCCTCTCAAACTAATGCATGGATGCATATAGCCAGAAACAATTCATTTGATGCATGCAAAGAAGCAACACTGTGTGTGTCAAGAAGCATTTATTCATGATTACGTAGACATGCTAAAATTTCAAGGTTACACACTACACATTACACATTACACATGACATTACACATTTCATAAAATTTACATTTAGTCATTTAGCAGACATTTTTATCCAAAGCGACATACAGACGAGGAAACATTGGAAGCAATTATAACAATATAGGCAACAAAATGCATAAGTTAATTAAATCCAGTCCATTAAAGCCTAGCACAGTATAGAAAAGCTAAGAATAGTGAGGTAAGTAAAAAAATAATTTTTTAAGAAGACAGAAAATAATAAGAGGTTAAAATCAGTCATCTACATTTTGACGGAAGATATGCATTTTCACACACTACACCGGCCTGTAGTGTTCTAGCAGTGTAAGGTTGAGAGTGAGTTTCTTCAGTAGCGGTGTGATGCAGGCCTCTTTGAAAGCAGTGGGAAATGTCCCAGTGGTGAGCAAAGAGTTGATGATGCGGGTCAGACCAGGCACAACTGCTGGAGAGATGGCATGGAGGAGATGGGTGGGGATGGGATCCAGTGGGCAGGTGGTAGGGTGGTTGGAACCAATGACCTTGGAAACATCATCTTCAGACATAGGAGAAAAGGCGGGTGATGGTGGCGTAGAAAATTGGCTGTTGATGGCGGTAGTTTTCTTTACGAAGAACGATGCAAAATCATCAGCCGTTAACTCCGATGAAGGTGTGGGAGCAGGCGGACAGAGGAGAGCAGAGAAGGTTTTTAAGAGTGTGCGAGAGTCAGGAGAGTTGCTGATCTTCGAGTGGTTATAATCAGTTTTTGCAGAGGTGACGTCAACGGAGAAAGTAGAGAGAGAGAGGTTAGTATGGTCTTTTGACTTGTGCCATTTTCTCTCAGCTGACCGGAGGCTGGTGCGATGCTCACGTGGTACATCCGATAACCAGGGGGCAGACAGGGATGCACGGGCTGGTCCAGATGCAAGAGGGCATATGTTGTCCAAGCAGGATGTAAGCGTGGAACACAGAGTGTCTGTGGCACTGTTGGTATTCAAAAGAGAGAGCTCCTCAGAGGGGGGGAGTGCAGACAAGACAGCAGAGGAAAAGCAGGAGGGAGGGACCGTAGGTAGCGCCGGAAAGTGACCAGCGGTAAGACATCTGCGTTGTCTGGAGCGGTGAGGTCGGGGGTGACAAAGAAGTGATCAGACGTGTGCAGCGGAGTGACCTGAGAGTGATGAGTGGAGCATTTCTCGAATCAACGTTGTCATTTGCAAAACAGTAAGTGCATTTCTGGTTTTGATTGTTTGATTGCAAGAGACGGCACATGATTCACGTTAACGCTTTTACTGTTTGTACAATAATTTATTGACAGACAGTGTCATTGTGATGCAGACAGGAAAAGACAGCACTGCATAGCACAAACAAATGTAGAAATCTGAACATAAGACAATCTCTTTAGGGAAAACTGTACATGCAGTGCAGTGGAATTACAGTGCAGTCTTCCTACACCTCCTGACGTTCCTGTCTTTTGGGCAACGGATTCTCATCCACATCACAACAAATATCTTCTCTTGCGATACAGCGTGAAAATCATCTTTCAGAGTGTCTAATCCAGCCTCTGCAGGCGTCAGCTGTGATGTCATCACACGTTACATCCATGGCAGCCAGAAGGGTCATCTGTGTATGCGGCTGGCGATCATATACTTTTAATCTTCATGCTGAGAAAAATTACTCAACGTGGTTGAGTAGGGTGAGAGGAACTCCACCAGCATCCTGTTGTGGGCCGCAAACCATTGCCTGATGATGTTGGAGCGATGGAAACTGACATTGTCCCAAACTAACACGTACTTTGGCAGGTCATCTCCAATCTGCCCCCTCTCTTGTTCAGGGATGAGATCCCTGTAGAGAGTGTCAAAAGACTGTTTAGGTGTGAAAAGGGGCCGTCTGCAACACAGTGAAGTTGTCTTGCAGTCCTATGTGGAAAGAATATAGCAATGCAAAACACTAAATTGAGTAAAATAAAATGCCACCGTTTACTTAAAGTATACTTACTGTATATTGTAAAACTAGTGCTTAAATGTCGTGGGGATTATACTATTCTACAGAGACCCATTATAATGCATTTTGATCAACATGACATAAGCAATTGATAATGTAGGAATCTGCACAGAATTTTGTCATAATCATTTGCATGGATGTACCAAAGCATTTGCAACTTGTTCAAAGAAATGAGAAAATGCTTGTTTGATGTGCACACGTGACACAATGATGTAAGGATTGAACAAGAAGTTTTGAGAATTTCAAATCGGATCAGAGAAATGTACCAAATTGACTTAGAAAAAACTCTATTTAAAGTGGGGGGGTACTTTTGGGGCAGTTTTGTTTCACCCAAGTGTCCCATTTCCACCCCTCTCAAACTAATGCATGGATGCATATATCCAGAAACAATTCATTTGATGCATGCAAAGAAGCAACACTGTGTGTCTAAAGAAGCATTTATTCATGATTACGTAGACATGCTAAAATTTCAAGGCCACACACTACACATTACACATTACACATGACATTACAAATTTCATAAAATTTACACTTAGTCATTTAGCAGACGTTTTTATCCAAAGCGACTTACAGACGAGGAAACATTGGAAGCAATTATAACAATATAGGCAACAAAATGCATAAGTTAATTAAATCCAGTCCATTAAAGCCTAGCACAGTATACAAAGCTAAGAATAGTGAGGTAAATAAAAAAAATAATTTTTAAAGAAGACAGAAAATAATAAGAGGTTAAAATCAGTCATCTACATTTTGACGGAAGATATGCATTTTCACACACTACACCGGCCTGTAGTGTTCTAGCAGTGTAAGGTTGAGAGTGAGTTTCTTCAGTAGCGGTGTGATGCAGGCCTCTTCGAAAGCAGTGGGAAATGTCCCAGTGGTGAGCAAAGAGTTGATGATGCGGGTCAGACCAGGCACAACTGCTGGAGAGATGGCATGGAGGAGATGGGTGGGGATGGGATCCAGTGGGCAAGTGGTAGGGTGGTTGGAACCAATGACCTTGGAAACATCATCTTCAGACATAGGAGAAAAGGCGGGTGATGGTGGCGTAGAAAATTGGCTGTTGATGGCGGTAGTTTTCTTTACGAAGAACGATGCAAAATCATCAGCCGTTAACTCCGATGAAGGTGTGGGAGCAGGCGGACAGAGGAGAGCAGAGAAGGTTTTTAAGGGTGTGCGAGAGTCACACGTTACATCCATGGCAGCCAGAAGGGTCATCTGTGTATGCGGCTGGCCATCATATACTTTTAATCTTCATGCTGAGAAAAATTCCTCAACGTGGTTGAGTAGGGTGAGAGGAACTCCACCAGCATCCTGTTGTGGGCCGCAAACCATTGCCTGATGATGTTGGAGCGATGGAAACTGACATTGTCCCAAACTAACACGTACTTTGGCAGGTCATCTCCAATCTGTCCCCTCTCTTGTTCAGGGATGAGATCCCTGTAGTGAGTGTCAAAAGACTGTTTAGGTGTGAAAAGGGGCCGTCTGCAACACAGTGAAGTTGTCTTGCAGTCCTATGTGGAAAGAATATAGCAATGCAAAACACTAAATTGAGTAAAATAAAATGCCACCGTTTACTTAAAGTATACTTACTGTATATTGTAAAACTAGTGCTTAAATGATGTGGGGATTATACTATTCTACAGAGACCCATTATAATGCATTTTGATCAACATGACATAAGCAATTGATAATGTAGGAATCTGCACAGAATTTTGTCATAATCATTTGCATGGATGTACCAAAGCATTTGCAACTTGTTCAAAGAAATGAGAAAATGCTTGTTTGATGTGCACACGTGACACAAGGATGTAAGGATTGAACAAGAAGTTTTGAGAATTTCAAATCGGATCTGAGAAATGTACCAAATTGACTTAGAAAAAACTGTATTTAAAGTGGGGGGGGGTACTTTTGGGGCAGTTTTGTTTCACCCAAGTGTCCCATTTCTACCAGAAAGACTCGTGAAACATAGAACGATATATGATATTTATTATGTAACAATATATTTGTATTGTATAGTAGTTTGGGCGTAGGCCCTGTCCGATGAAGGAATCATGGCAAAATGATTCTGGAGTTCCTGCCTGAAGATAAGGCAGGAGCGGAGCCTACCCCCGGACTGAGGACGGGGCCAGACCTGGTGGTGGTGGAGGGGAGGATGGGGGTTTTCACTCGTGCGTTAGTTTCTGTGAACGAAAGAGAAGGTAAGTACAATCCTTTTATACTACGTGCTGAGGGATGATAGGCTAACTGGTAATTGATTATGACGTGAGGAGTCTTCCTGGTAGAACTTGCGCAAAGCTTGCATTTCTACCAGAAAGACTCGTGAAACATAGAACGATATATGATATTTATTATGTAACAATATATTTGTATTGTATAGTAGTTTGGGCGTAGGCCCCGTCCGATGAAGGAATCATGGCAAAATGATTCTGGAGTTCCTGCCTGAAGATAAGGCAGGAGCGGAGCCTACCCCAAAGAAGAAGTAATTGGAAATAAACCCACTGGATAAGGAATCTCACTGGAGTTCCTAAAGGAGAGAGTAAGCAAGGGTCAGACATGTTTGGACATGCGTGAGGTTGCATTGTACGTGACTTCTTCTGAAGATAGCATAAATGGTATTATAAAGGTTATAGTTAAATATCAATGTTTTAACTGAAACCTCCAAAAGCACATAAGAGGCTTGCGAAGCATTGGATTTACAGAAGCCTGCACAGGCTGAACGCTTGCTGAGCAAAATAATAACATATATATAAATAACAACGGGGCCTGCGCGGTCCGATAGGAGACTCGCACGAGCCTATGAATATGTTCCTGGAGCCTGCACAGGCTGCGAGGGCTTGCAAAAGCACAGAAAGAAATAATAAAATAAACAACATATATATAAATAACGACAGGCCAGCACTGGCTAATATGAGACTCGCACGAGCCATGAATATGTTCCTGGACCCTGCACAGGCTACGAGGGCTTGCAAAAGCACAGAAAGAAACAATAAAATAACCATCATATATATAAATAACGCCGAGCCAGCACTGGCTAATATGCGGCTTGCACGAGCCGATGAATGTATCCCTGAAGCCTAACTTGCTCAAGCCAACAGATTTCACCAGAAGATAACGAGCTGAATGAGGCTTTCGAAAGCCATGCTATATATACCTATACTTATGCCACCACCACCAGTATGTACAATGAAGTACCTTAAGCTTGTAGAGAACGCTTGCTGAGCATCCAGGATAGTTTTTGAATCTGGTCTTATATAGGATTCAAATGCCATAGATGACCATCTGCCCAGGATTTTGATCGCAGAGGTCGAAATCCCGCAAGCTGCTGCAGATGTTGCCGCTCCAATCCTGAATGATTGCCCGGTGTAGAGATGGGAAGACTTGCCGCAACTCCCCACCGCTGCGGCAAGATGAATCCTGAACCACTCTTTAGTCATAGGAAAGCCGTTTGATAGCTCGAAAAGGGGGGAAAGCTTATGGTGACTGGGGCGAGTTTTGAGGTATTTAATCATAGAAGCATAAGGGCAATTATCATTATTGGAACGCAAAATTTTTATTGTAGAGCCTGCGCGTGCCGTGTCAGTTTTTGAATGTTTAAGAAAAATAGTAAAGTGGTTTGGAGAAAATTTAATATCTGAAAATGTCAGATCTCTGGATGGGTCGAAACTCCGGGAGTCGTTAGTAAATTCCCCTGGGCACATAAAGCCATGGAAGGCAGTTAAGAATACCGCTTCTAAGAGAATGTTAGTATATGCTGAGAATAGCCCTTGGCGCAACGAGTAAACCAGTTCTTGTAAAATGGGGAGAGTAATGGGAAGGCGTTTATCCATTGTTTTCTTTGTATCTTTAGAGATACCTTTCAGAAGTAACCGTATGGATGGCGTGGAAAATAAACTTGGATAACCGGGATCATGCATTCTGGCATGGAATTGGATACCCGCCAGTAATCTGCGTATGGTGGATATTTTAAGGTTGCGGAATTGATACTGATGCACCAAAAAGGCACAGACGGTAGAAACTAAAATTGGAAAAAGGTTAATGTGAAAAGCTAGACAAAAAACTGTGAACGAGGACCAGGCGGAATGATAGGATTTAAAAGTGGAGGATGTGACACCTTTAGAAATAAAGTAGCTAGCTGATTTTAACAATTTGTAATATGGATCTAATCTAGAAGGATTCTGGACGGTTTCGGGCATGGTGTTGGATCCTGGTTGGCCGTTAGGCAGAGGCGTCTGAAGGTCTGAAAGCGAAAGCGAGAGACAGCGTCAGCAATTTCATTAGAGTACCCCGGAATATGTTTGGCTTTGATCGTAAAGCTATGCATGATCGATTGCCAAATAATTCTTCTCATAATTGACATAATGGCTAAACAGGGCGATCTACCTTTATTAATAATAGCGACTGCTGCTTTGTTATCGCAAAACATAATGATGTGTTTGCGCAACCAAGCTGAACCCCATAGGATGCAAGCTACCGCTATCGGAGAGAGCTCGTAGAGAGCTGACGAGGCTGAATTTTGAGCCTGAACAAACTGGTCAGGCCACCTCTCCGCAAACCACTGATCTTGGAAGAACGCTCCGAAACCTACTGAAGGGGCAGCGTCGGTGAAAAGTTTGAGAGCGACAGAAGACTCGGGAGTATCATTATAAAAAAAAGATATACCATTCCAGCTGTTAAGCAGGTGGGACCAGAATTTTAGATCTGAGAGGCACCCTTCATCGAGGTGCACGATGTCGCTTAGGTTGGGTACAGAATGGGCGCGATCTAACAACCGAGATATGAAAGCCCTACCTTGCGGGATAATGCTCATGGTGAAATTGAGGTGGCCAAGCAATGAAAGCATTTTTCCGTTTTGTAACGACGCGTGAGTCTATAAAAGAAACCATAACAGAACGAATTCTGGAAAGTTTATCCATAGGAAGAGAAGCTTGCATTTTGACGGTATCCAGCCTGATACCGAGGAACTCGAGAGCGGTTGCCGGGCCGAGAGTCTTCTCTTCTGATAGAGGAACTCCCACCTCGCTGAAAATGTGTTTGAGTGTATCTAGGATGGGGGTTTCGCGTGATGGAAAATCGACCAGCAGAAAATCATCGAGTAAATGCAGAACGAAAGGGATCTTGCAGACGTTAAGCAGGATCCAACACAATGCCTCTGATAGGTTGTTAAATATGTGTGGGCTGCTTCTGCAGCCGAAAGTTAGTCTAACTGCGAAATAAAACTTGGATTGCCATTTGACGCCAAAGAGAGCCCACTCGGCGGGGTGAATAGGAATAATTTTAAAAGCGTCTCTGATGTCAGCTTTAGCTAGCCATGCACCCTGCCCAGCCAGTTTAATTAGTTGGATCGCGTTGTCCACTGAAGCATAATACAGCAAAAAAGGCTCTAGGGGAATGCATTCATTAACGCTTGCTGTCGTATTAGAATGTGGCGAAGACATGTCAAAAATCAGCAGCTTTTTCCCCGAAAATTTCCTAGTAGCCACGCCGAGCGAATTAACTCTAAAGGGAGAAAAAGGAGGAGAACTGAAAGGCCCAATAACATAACCTTTATTAACTTCCTTCCCTAATAAGTCAGAAACCATTTTTGGTTCAGCTAAAGCCGACTGTAGGTTTTTTGCCACATAAGAAAAAGACAGGGGAGATAAGACGCCTACCCTAAACCCTTGGACCAGCCCGGTGATCAAATAATCTACGAATAATGGATCGGGATGGGATGACAAGTACCCTGATAACATTTGAGTATTAATTGGGGTAGAAGGGTGATTTTTTAGAATTTCTTTCTGAACCGGGACTTTCCTTGAGCAGCGGGTCTGAATCTCCGTGGGCAGACATATTTCGGATGGGGCTCTTTGCAAAAACTGCAAACATGTGAAAATATACATTTAGAAAATGTACAAACGGATTCGTTGAAATTATAACAGATCCTAGAATTGTCCAGGTTATGGGTTGAACGCCCTCTATTGACGTATGATGGGCTTACTGGATCAGCACCATGGACAGCAGCGGGACTTTGACTCGCGAGAGTTTTAGGGCAGAGCGAAGCAGTGTGACCGTGAGAGCTGCAAACTACACATGCCAAGGTTTTCTGGCCGCCAAAGTGGCGGACGAGTAGTTCTGTGTCGATGATGGACCAGTCCAGCCGAGAATTAAACACAGAGATGAATGAAGCGGATTTAGCCGAAAAGGATCTGTGATATTCATAGAAAAGGGTGCCTCCGTATCTCTGGTAAAAGTCCGTCATCATGGCCAAATAAGTGTCCAATTCTTCGCGACGCTCTGGAAAGTTTTGGCAGAGTATGTCTCTATAAACTCCAAAAGCGCTTACAAACTCGGGAAATGATAGATTCCGTTGCAGCCTAGCGTCAGAAGTTCTGAGGAAAACCGCCACGTCACCATAAACAATCCACCATTTGCCGTTCAGACGCCGGCAGAGGCATCAGTAAGGAGGCTAAATTTACATCCTTACCTTCTATGATGCTAGCACGCATTTGATGCGAAACTGAAGCCGCAGCCGGTGGAACAAATCGTCTCCCGAAGTTTTGGGCGGCCTCTGCCGTAGACAAATTAAACTGAGTTGCACTCAGAGCTGGCTCCACAAAGGTTGAAGGCTGGATAGTTGGTAGAGCTATCGCTTGTGGGGATGTAGACGAGGATGTCCCCGAAAAAACCGGGGATGCGGCGGATGATGTGGTCGCGGCGGAATTTAAGGTTGGGTTCCCGATAGCTCTCTCGAAGACCCCCAGCCTATTCCCGAGGTTATTCACTGACTCGGATAATCCTTGGACTATTAACAGGAGCTGATTGTTGATATCCGCTGGGCCCTGAGTTGGAGAAACGGTCGACGTGGAAGGTTTGGACCTTTAATTTGATTTTGGAGAGGATTTGGCTGTGCGTTTCCTGCCGGCTTGCTTGGCTGGAACTGATGGCGTCATGGGGCTTACCGGGACATCCGTGGCTATGACGGCGGGATTACCCAGAGCATTAGAAGCCAGTAATATAAGATCCTCCCTCTACAGATCTTTATCCGCTGGAATGCCTTGCTGCTCAAAAATAGACAATATCTTCTCCGAGGGCCACTGGGACCACGGGGAATCCCGGTTCTGTATACGTGAACTGCGCCGCACGTTTGCGGGAGAAGTAGGAGGTGGATCATCGTCGGAATCAGTAAAATCGCAATCGACTAAAGATTTTTCCGCCATGTTCGGTTGCTAACTTACGCAATGAGAGTTTTCACTCGTGCGTTAGTTTCTGTGACCGAAAGAGAAGGTAAGTACAATCCTTTTATACTACGTGCTGAGGGATGATAGGCTAAATGGTAATTGATTATGACGTGAGGAGTCTTCCTGGTAGAACTTGCGCAAAGCTTGCATTTCCACCCCTCTCAAACTATTGCATGGATGCATATAGCCAGAAACAATTCATTTGATGCATGCAAAGAAGCAACACTGTGTGTCTCAAGAAGCATTTATTCATGATTACGTAGACATGCTAAAATTTCAAGGCCACACACTACACATAACACATTACACATGACATTACACATTTCATAAAATTTACATTTAGTCATTTAGCAGACGTTTTTATCCAAAGCGAATTACAGACGAGGAAACATTGGAAGCAATTATAACAATATAGGCAACAAAATGCATAAGTTAATTAAATCCAGTCCATTAAAGCCTAGCACAGTATACAAAGCTAAGAATAGTGAGGTAAGTAAAAAATAATTTTTTAAGAAAACAGAAAATAATAAGAGGTTAAAATCAGTCATCTACATTTTGACGGAAGATATGCATTTTCACACACTACACCGGCCTGTAGTGTTCTAGCAGTGTAAGGTTGAGAGTGAGTTTCTTCAGTAGCGGTGTGATGCAGGCCTCTTTGAAAGCAGTGGGAAATGTCCCAGTGGTGAGCAAAGAGTTGATGATGCGGGTCAGACCAGGCACAACTGCTGGAGAGATGGCATGGAGGAGATGGGTGGGGATGGGATCCAGTGGGCAGATGGTAGGGTGGTTGGAACCAAGGACCTTGGAAACATAATCTTCAGACATAGGAGAAAAGGCGGGTGATGGTGGCGTAGAAAATTGGCTGTTGATGGCGGTAGTTTTCTTTACGAAGAACGATGCAAAATCATCAGCCGTTAACTCCGATGAAGGTGTGGGAGCAGGCGGACAGAGGAGAGCAGAGAAGGTTTTTAAGAGTGTGCGAGAGTCAGGAGAGTTGCTGATCTTCGAGTGGTTATAATCAGTTTTTGCAGAGGTGACGTCAATGGAGAAAGTAGAGAGAAGAGACTGGTAGAGAGAGAGAGAGGTCAGTATGGTCTTTTGACTTGTGCCATTTTCTCTCAGCTGACCGGAGGCTGGTGCGATGCTCACGTGGTACATCCGATAACCAGGGGGCAGACAGGGATGCACGGGCTGGTCCAGATGTAAGAGGGCATATGTTGTCCAAGCAGGATGTAAGCGTGGAACACAGAGTGTCTGTGGCACTGTTGGTATTCAAAAGAGAGAGCTCCTCAGAGGGGGGGAGTGCAGACAAGACAGCAGAGGAAAAGCAGGAGGGAGGGACCGTAGGTAGCGCCGGAAAGTGACCAGCGGTAAGACATCTGCGTTGTCTGGAGCGGTGAGGTCGGGGTGACAAAGAAGTGATCAGACGTGTGCAGCGGAGTGACCTGAGAGTGATGAGTGGAGCATTTCTCGAATCATCCTTGTCATTTGCAAAACAGTAAGTGCATTTCTGGTTTTGACTGTTTGATTGCAAGAGACGGCACATGATTCATGTTAACGCTTTTACTGTTTGTACAATAATTTATTGACAGACAGTGTCATTGTGATGCAGACAGGAAAAGACAGCACTGCATAGCACAAACAAATGTAGAAATCTGAACATAAGACAATCTCCTTAGGGAAAACTGTACATGCAGTGCAGTGGAATTACAGTGCAGTCTTCCTACACCTCCTGACGTTCCTGTCTTTTGGGCAAGGGATTCTCATCCACATCACAACAAATATCTTCTCTTGCGATACAGCGTGAAAATCATCTTTCAGAGTGTCTAATCCAGCCTCTGCAGGCATCAGCTGTGATGTCATCACACGTTACATCCATGGCAGCCAGAAGGGTCATCTGTGTATGCGGCTGGCGATCATATACTTTTAATCTTCATGCTGAGAAAAATTCCTCAACGTGGTTGAGTAGGGTGAGAAGAACTCCACCAGCATCCTGTTGTGGGCCGCAAACCATTGCCTGATGATGTTGGAGCGATGGAAACTGACATTGTCCCAAACTAACACGAACTTTGGCAGGTCATCTCCAATCTGCCCCCTCTCTTGTTCAGGGATGAGATCCCTGTAGAGAGTGTCAAAAGACTGTTTAGGTGTGAAAAGGGGCCGTCTGCAACACAGTGAAGTTGTCTTGCAGTCCTATGTGGAAAGAATATAGCAATGCAAAACACTAAATTGAGTAAAATAAAATGCCACTGTTTACTTAAAGTATACTTACTGTATATTGTAAAACTAGTGCTTAAATGTCGTGGGGATTATACTATTCTACAGAGACCCATTATAATGCATTTTGATCAACATGACATAAGCAACTGATAATGTAGGAATCTGCACAGAATTTTGTCATAATCATTTGCATGGATGTACCAAAGCATTTGCAACTTGTTCAAAGAAATGAGAAAATGCTTGTTTGATGTGCACACTTGACACAAGGATGTAAGGATTGAACAAGAAGTTTTGAGAATTTCAAATTGGATCTGAGAAATGTACCAAATTGACTTAGAAAAAACTGTATTTAAAGTGGGGGGGGGTACTTTTGGGGCAGTTTTGTTTCACCCAAGTGTCCTATTTCCACCCCTCTCAAACTAATGCATGGATGCATATAGCCAGAAACAATTCATTTGATGCATGCAAAGAAGCAACACTGTGTGTCTCAAGAAGCATTTATTCATGATTACGTAGACATGCTAAAATTTCAAGGCCACACACTACACATTACACATTACACATGACATTACACATTTCATAAAATTTAAATTTAGTCATTTAGCAGACGTTTTTATCCAAAGCGACTTACAGACGAGGAAACATTGGAAGCAATTATAACAATATAGGCAACAAAATGCATAAGTTAATTAAATCCAGTCCATTAAAGCCTAGCACAGTATACAAAGCTAAGAATAGTGAGGTAAGTAAAAAAATAATTTTTTAAGAAGACAGAAAATAATAAGAGTTTAAAATCAGTCATCTACATTTTGACGGAAGATATGCATTTTCACAGACTACACCGGCCTGTAGTGTTCTAGCAGTGTAAGGTTGAGAGTGAGTTTCTTCAGTAGCGGTGTGATGCAGGCCTCTTTGAAAGCAGTGGGAAATGTCCCAGTGGTGAGCAAAGAGTTGATGATGCGGGTCAGACCAGGCACAACTGCTGGAGAGATGGCATGGAGGAGATGGGTGGGGATGGGATCCAGTGGGCAGGTGGTAGGGTGGTTGGAACCAATGACCTTGGAAACATCATCTTCAGACATAGGAGAAAAGGCGGGTGATGGTGGCGTAGAAAATTGGCTGTTGATGGCGGTAGTTTTCTTTACGAAGAACGATGCAAAATCATCAGCCGTTAACTCCGATGAAGGTGTGGGAGCAGGCGGACAGAGGAGAGCAGAGAAGGTTTTTAAGAGTGTGCGAGAGTCAGGAGAGTTGCTGATCTTCGAGTGGTTATAATCAGTTTTTGCAGAGGTGACGTCAACGGAGAAAGTAGAGAGAGAGAGGTCAGTATGGTCTTTTGACTTGTGCCATTTTCTCTCAGCTGACCGGAGGCTGGTGCGATGCTCACGTGGTACATCCGATAACCAGGGGGCAGACAGGGATGCACGGGCTGGTCCAGATGTAAGAGGGCATATGTTGTCCAAGCAGGATGTAAGCGTGGAACACAGAGTGTCTGTGGCACTGTTGGTATTCAAAAGAGAGAGCTCCTCAGAGGGGGGGAGTGCAGACAAGACAGCAGAGGAAAAGCAGGAGGGAGGGACCGTAGGTATCGCCGGAAAGTGACCAGCGGTAAGACATCTGCGTTGTCTGGAGCGGTGAGGTCGGGGGTGACAAAGAAGTGATCAGACGTGTGCAGCGGAGTGACCTGAGAGTGATGAGTGGAGCATTTCTCGAATCATCCTTGTCATTTGCAAAACAGTAAGTGCATTTCTGGTTTTGATTGTTTGATTGCAAGAGACGGCACATGATTCACGTTAAGCTTTTACTGTTTGTACAATAATTTATTGACAGACAGTGTCATTGTGATGCAGACAGGAAAAGACAGCACTGCATAGCACAAACAAATGTAGAAATCTGAACATAAGACAATCTCTTTAGGGAAAACTGTACATGCAGTGCAGTGGAATTACAGTGCAGTCTTCCTACACCTCCTGACGTTCCTGTCTTTTGGGCAACGGATTCTCATCCACATCACAACAAATATCTTCTCTTGGGATACAGCGTGAAAATCATCTTTCAGAGTGTCTAATCCAGCCTCTGCAGGCATCAGCTGTGATGTCATCACACGTTACATCCATGGCAGCCAGAAGGGTCATCTGTGTATGCGGCTGGCGATCATATACTTTTAATCTTCATGCTGAGAAAAATTCCTCAACGTGGTTGAGTAGGTTGAGAGGAACTCCACCAGCATCCTGTTGTGGGCCGCAAACCATTGCCTGATGATGTTGGAGCGATGGAAACTGACATTGTCCCAAACTAACACGTACTTTGGCAGGTCATCTCCAATCTGCCCCCTCTCTTGTTCAGGGATGAGATCCCTGTAGAGAGTGTCAAAAGACTGTTTAGGTGTGAAAAGGGGCCGTCTGCAACACAGTGAAGTTGTCTTGCAGTCCTATGTGGAAAGAATATAGCAATGCAAAACACTAAATTGAGTAAAATAAAATGCCACTGTTTACTTAAAGTATACTTACTGTATATTGTAAAACTGGTGCTTAAATGTCGTGGGGATTATACTATTCTACAGAGACCCATTATAATGCATTTTGATCAACATGACATAAGCAATTGATAATGTAGGAATCTGCACAGAATTTTGTCATAATCATTTGCATGGATGTACCAAAGCATTTGCAACTTGTTCAAAGAAATGAGAAAATACTTGTTTGATGTGCACACGTGACACAAGGATGTAAGGATTGAACAAGAAGTTTTGAGTATTTCAAATCGGATCAGAGAAATGTACCAAATTGACTTAGAAAAAACTGTATTTAAAGTGGGGGGGTACTTTTGGGGCAGTTTTGTTTCACCCAAGTGTCCCATTTCCACCCCTCTCAAACTAATGCATGGATGCATATAGCCAGAAACAATTCATTTGATGCATGCAAAGAAGCAGCACTGTGTGTCTCAAGAAGCATTTATTCATGATTACGTAGACATGCTAAAATTTCAAGGCCACACACTACACATTACACATTACACATGACATTACACATTTCATAAAATTTACATTTAGTCATTTAGCAGACGTTTTTATCCAAAGCGACTTACAGACGAGGAAACATTGGAAGCAATTATAACAATATAGGTAACAAAATAAATAAGTTAATTAAATCCAGTCCATTAAAGCCTAGCACAGTATACAAAGCTAAGAATAGTGAGGTAAGTAAAACAATTATTTTTTAAGAAGACAGAAAATAATAAGAGGTTAAAATCAGTCATCTACATTTTGACGGAAGATATGCATTTTCACACACTACACCGGCCTGTAGTGTTCTAGCAGTGTAAGGTTGAGAGTGAGTTTCTTCAGTAGCGGTGTGATGCAGGCCTCTTTGAAAGCAGTGGGAAATGTCCCAGTGGTGAGCAAAGAGTTGATGATGCGGGACAGACAAGGCACAACTGCTGGAGAGATGGCATGGAGGAGATGGGTGGGGATGGGATCCAGTGGGCAGGTGATAGGGTGGTTGGAACCAATGACCTTGGAAACATCATCTTCAGACATAGGAGAAAAGGCGGGTGATGGTGGCGTAGAAAATTGGCTGTTGATGGCGGTAGTTTTCTTTACGAAGAACGATGCAAAATCATCAGCCGTTAACTCCGATGAAGGTGTGGGAGCAGGCGGACAGAGGAGAGCAGAGAAGGTTTTTAGAGTGTGCGAGAGTCAGGAGAGTTGCTGATCTTCGAGTGGTTATAATCAGTTTTTGCAGAGGTGACGTCAACAGAGAAAGTAGAGAGAGAGAGGTCAGTATTGTCTTTTGACTTGTGCATTTTCTCTGAGCTGACCGGAGGCTGGTGCGATGCTCACGTGGTACATCCGATAACCAGGGGGCAGACAGGGATGCACGGGCTGGTCCAGATGTAAGAGGGCATATGTTGTCCAAGCAGGATGTAAGCGTGGAACACAGAGTGTCTGTGGCACTGTTGGTATTCAAAAGAGAGAGCTCCTCAGAGGGGGGGAATGCAGACAAGACAGCAGAGGAAAAGCAGGAGGGAGGGACTGTAGGTAGCGCCGGAAAGTGACCAGCGGTAAGACATCTGCGTTGTCTGGAGCGGTGAGGTCGGGGGTGACAAAGAAGTGATCAGACGTGTGCAGCGGAGTGAACTGAGAGTGATGAATGGAGCATTTCTCGAATCAGCCTTGTCATTTGCAAAACAGTAAGTGCATTTCTGGTTTTGATTGTTTCATTGCAAGAGACGGCACATGAGTCACGTTAATGCTTTTACTGTTTGTACAATAATTTATTGACAGACAGTGTCATTGTGATGCAGACAGGAAAAGACAGCACTGCATAGCACAAACAAATGTAGAAATTTGAACATAAGACAATCTCCTTAGGGAAAACTGTACATGCAGTGCAGTGGAATTACAGTTCAGTCTTCCTACACCTCCTGACGTTCCTGTCTTTTGGGCTACGGATTCTCATCCACATCACAACAAATATCTTCTCTTGCGATACAGCGTGAAAATCATCTTTCAGAGTGTCTAATCCAGCCTCTGCAGGCATCAGCTGTGATGTCATCACACGTTACATCCATGGCAGCCAGAAGGGTCATCTGTGTATGCGGCTGGCGATCATATACTTTTAATCTTCATGCTGAGAAAAATTCCTCAACGTGGTTGAGTAGGGTGAGAGGAACTCCACCAGCATCCTGTTGTGGGCCGCAAACCATTGCCTGATGATGTTGGAGCGATGGAAACTGACATTGTCCCAAACTAACACGTACTTTGGCAGGTCATCTCCAATCTGCCCCCTCTCTGTTCAGGGATGAGATCCCTGTAGAGAGTGTCAAAAGACTGTTTAGGTGTGAAAAGGGGCCGTCTGCAACCAGGTGAAGTTGTCTTGCAGTCCTATGTGGAAAGAATATAGTAATGCAAATCACTAAATTGAGTAAAATAAAATGCCACTGTTTACTTGAAGTATACTTACTGTATATTGTAAAACTAGTGCTTAAATGTCGTGGGGGATTATACTATTCAACAGAGACCCATTATAATGCATTTTGATCAACATGACGTAAGCAATTGATAATGTTGGAATCCGCACAGAATTGTGTCATAATCATTTGCATGGATGTACCAAAGCATTTGCAACTTGTTCAAAGAAATGAGAAAATGCTTGTTTGATGTGCACACGTGACACAAGGATGTAAGGATTGAACAAGAAGTTTTGAGAATTTCAAATCGGATCAGAGAAATGTTCCAAATTGACTTAGAAAAAACTGTATTTAAAGTGGGGGGGGTACTTTTGGGGCAGTTTTGTTTCACCCAAGTGTCCCATTTCCACCCCTCTCAAACTAATGCATGGATGCATATAGCCAGAAACAATTCATTTGATGCATGCAAAGAAGCAACACTGTGTGTCTCAAGAAGCATTTATTCATGATTACGTAGACATGCTAAAATTTCAAGGCCACACACTACACATTACACATGACATTACACATTTCATAAAATTTACATTTAGTCATTTAGCAGACGTTTTTATCCAAAGCGACTTACAGACGAGGAAACATTGGAAGCAATTATAACAATATAGGCAACAAAATGCATAAGTTAATTAAATCCAGTCCATTGAAGCTTAGCACAGTATACAAAGCTAAGAATAGTGAGGTAAGTAAAAAAATAATTTTTTAAGAAGACAGAAAATAATAAGAGGTTAAAATCAGTCATCTACATTTTGACAGAAGATATGCATTTTCACACACTACACCGGCCTGTAGTGTTCTAGCAGTGTAAGGTTGAGAGTGAGTTTCTTCAGTAGCGGTGTGATGCAGGCCTCTTTGAAAGCAGTGGGAAATGTCCCAGTGGTGAGCAAAGAGTTTAACGCCCAAGAGTAATTTCCGCCCATGCAAGCAGCAATACCCCCTAAAACCAGAAGCCCTCAATGGCATAAGGCCAATATTCAACGAGTTTCTCAAAAAAGGCATAGTTGTGCCATGCCCAAATTCACCTGTGCGCACACCTTTGTTTCCAGTTAAAAAAAAAGATCATAGAAAAGGGAGCACCCGTTGAATGGCGGTTCGTACAAGATTTGCAAGCAGTTAATGCCGCAGTACAGCCACGAGCACCAAACGTACCCAACCCGTATACCATTCTCAGCCAAATTCCGCCTGAGACGAAATGGTAAACGGTGATTGATTTGTCAAACGCGTTTTTCAGTGTGCCAGTACACCCAGACTCACAATACTGGTTCGCCTTTTCATTTGATGGCAAGCCATATACATTCACACGTCTATGCCAAGGGTACTGCGAATCACCGACCATTTACAACGAGGCACTGCGACAATCACTGGAGCCATTCCATCTCCCGAAGGGGGTGGCATTGCTTCAGTATGTGGATGACATTCTTTTATGTGCACCCACCAAAGCGCAATGTGAAGAACACACTGTACGACTGTTAACTCATTTGGCACACGAAGGACACAAAGTGAATATCTCCAAAGTCCAGCTGGCAAAACAATTTGTCCGGTTTTTGGGTCACGAAATTACTGACCGTGGCAGACAGCTGTCCGCAAAGCGCGTGTCTGCAATTTCAGACATCGCACGCCCAAAAACTAAGAAGCAACTAATGACATTTTTAGGGATGACCTCTTACTGTAGGAATTTCATTTTGAGGTACACAGAGATGGAAAAACATCTCACGGTATTGATTCACGGGAAGCCCATGACTGCAAATGCGCAGATTGAATGGACTGATGCAGGGGTTGAGGCTTTTGGTAATCTCAAGCGAGCTCTGCAATCTGCGCCTGCGCTAGGTATCCCAAACCCAGACAAACCATTCACACAAATGGTAGACGAAAAAGACGGCACAATGCTCTCTGTGCTGCTCCAAAAACACGGAGACCAGCTGCGCCCCGTTGCTTATCTTTCATCCAGATTAGATAGTGTGGCACAAGGTCTCCCACCGTGCCTGCGCGCAGTAGCAGCGGCAGAGAAAGCAGTGCTGGCCTCTAGGGAGTTTGTTGGTTATTCTCCCCTTACTGTGTTTGTTCCCCATGCAGTGGCCATGATTCTGTTAGAACAACGAGTGTCACATTTATCTACAGCGAGGTGGCTGAGATATAATCTGACGTTGTTGGAATTGCCAAACATCACGGTAGGGAGATGTAACACACTAAACCCAGCCACGTTGCTGCCACTTACTGACAATGGTGACCCACACAACTGTGTTGCCACTTTAGAGCAAGTCTGCTCGCCACGTGTTGATCTCAGAGACGAACCTCTGCTAAATGCAGACTTGACTTTCTATGTAGATGGCAGTGCACGAAAAGATGAGGCGGGAAAGAATCCCCCCCTTTTTTTCACGTGGGGTTTGCTGTTGTGTCTGATTTTGAAACAGTACAGTCAGGCCGCCTGCCTGACCATTTCTCTGCTGAAACAGCAGAGCTCATTGCACTCAGACGCGCATACGAATTGGCAGAGGGTAAAAGTGTCAACATTCACACAGACAGTAGATGTGCATTTGGTGTAGCTCATGATTTTGGCACACTTTGGAAACACAGGAACTTTTTGAAAGCTGATGGTAAACGGAGTCTTAACCACACACAGGTTGCTGATTTACTATCTGCCATTCTTCTCACATCAGTCATTGTTGTGTATGACTAGGCCACACACACTTTTGTATCTGAAACTATTTTTTGCAGGAAGCCGACAAGCTGACCTTGCTGCAAAGCAAGCAACATCAGAGCAACAGATTTTCTCATGAAATCACTAACAAAACTTTTTCTATTGCAGAGATGCAAACATTTAGCAGAACCGGATAAGCGTGCACTCTGGAAGGAGTGCTCATGTAAATACACAGACAATGTTTGGGGGGGCCCAAATGGCCTCACCTGTGTGCCAAAACATTTTTTTCCCTGCTTTTGCGATTTTGACGCATGGCCTAGACCACGCGTCAAAAGGGGGGATGTTACAAGCAATGTGTTTTTGTGTTTTTGCTCTCAAAATATTTGTGCAGGTCAAAGGAGCAGTAGCAAATGGAGCTGACAAATCATTACACAGCTTCCAGCCAGGAGACTTCGAAGTAGTCAAAGATTTCAGGAGGAAGTCGTGGGAAAGACATGCCTCCCACTGCAAAAAGGTGCAAGGAGGGGCAACTCCAACCGTATGGCTCTTCGCAATGGTCGTGCAGACAAAGGGAATCAACTGTTCCAGTCGGGGACGCATCGAACCCCGAGAAATTAGAGATTATAGAATTTTGTTTTTGTGCAACACTATATTCCAAGTTTAATAAAATGGTATGGGGAGGGACAGTGTTACCCTAATTCTGCTAGGAACTGGGGAACAAATATGTATTTGTGTAGAGGTACGTGTACCTCAGTTGATGTGGTGGATAAGGCAACAAAATTTAAAATGTGGGCCATTATGTCCCCTGGGATGGCCAAATAAAAAGGCAAAGGAGAAAATTTTAAACTTAACTCTAACTCAGAAAAATTTTAGTTATGAGGGAACGGGAGCAATCCCACAGATGAGAGTAAGAATATGGAATCTGACGATGGAAGATGCAGGGCAATACTGGTGTATGTGGTCAACAAAGGGGAAAGACACAGGTCAGAAGGTTCAGATATCAGTACAGCCAAGGAATTTTCAGGCGGCAGAGCAGGCAGAGAAAGAGGCACAGGAAGTAGAGGCTAGGACATGGATAGATCCACGAGATACGAACGTAGATATGAGAAAGGCAATATACCAATGCAAAGGCAATAAGGCATGTGCATTGGCTCTGATGCAGAAGAAAGAGGTAGGAGTGAATGACAGTTGTTGGTGGTGTATGCAACTCGAGCAGGCTTGGAAAGTCAGTCCTCTGAAATTAGAGGATGAGAGAAGGCTGAAGGGTCAATTACCCTGCAAAGCCATCACCCTGTTGAGAGTTGCAAACAGCACCAACGAGGAAGAGGCGGCACGAAAGACAGACTGCAAAGAACCAGGTGGTAAGTACAGCATCAGTTTTGACACCAGGCCTCTGAATATACACCCCAGGGTAGGGCATGTTTGCCTGTGTAGAGCGAAAGGGGGGCCACTCATAGGAACATCAGAATGCAAAAACATAGTGGAAACCAATGACAACCAACCAAATTGTTCTTTTAATAGTTGGAATTTCACACGCCCGTTCTCTAAGGACGAGGTAGGCCTAAGTGGCGTAGTATGGGTCTGTGGGGAAAGAGCATTCCACAGACTGCCCATGAAATGGACAGGCTGTTGTTATCCAGCTCTCCTGTCTATAGGAGCAGCTGCCTAAGCACCTAGAAAAATCAGAGACAAATGAGATCTGCTCGACGTTGACAGCATGCCCAGTACCTATGAAGGAGCATGGCTGATGGACCCCTGGACGTCCCCACAGGGCACTGTCCTGTGGAATATTTTTGGAGGTCTTGGTGGAGCTTTAAGCATGACAAAATTGAACGGATTGGCTTGGCAGGTTTTAGCATTGGCAAACTCAACTGAGAAAGCTTTGGGTCTATTGAGCGAGGAGATGGCACAGATGAGGGAAGTAGTTTTACAGAGTAGATTAGTTTTAGACATGCTTACGGCAGAGGAAGGCGGTGTGTGCAAAATGCTCAGGGTCAGTTGTTGTTTCTATATTCCGGATTATGCTGATAATGTCACAGACATTATAAAACACATGAAGAATGCAATCAGGGAACCGGATGATATGACTAACAGTCTGTTGAAATGGTGGAATTGCTAAAGTTGGGGAGTGGGGCTGAAACGGGTGGTGTTACCAATTCTAGTGGGATTTTAAGAACTGTTTAGATAGAAGAATGAAACCTGTAAGAGAAAGGGCGTTGCTCATCTTACGGGTCAAAGTATAAAGATTTTGGTTATCATATATGATAAAAGGGGGGAATGTAATGGAAATTTTCTAGTCTAGCTTCTTGATGTGTCTATCTATATGTTTATGAAGTTTTTATCCATGTTTTCCTCTCTATGTTAACATGTTTTTCTCTATACACGTCATACCACTCTGGCTTTGCCCTCGAGCAGGGACCAAGATGTTCTGTTTGGAATAACGGGCATCACTTCTCGGAATCCAGCTCGGGATTCTGGCTAGGGGGCAAAGGGAGGGGGTTTCACGTTTTTAATCATATATATACTCTGGGTGCAGAAGGAAAGAGCGCCTTTGCTCTGCACCATGCTCATTGCTCATGATGCAGATTAAACGACAATAAAATACTTTGCAAAGTACCTGATGTCTCTGTATATTGCGTTTGTCAAAATTGACTCACCTTGATTAAGGAATAAGAAAATTCCAGAACAGGCACATGAGTCACGTTTACGCTTTTACTGTTTGTACAATAATTTATTGACAGACAGTGTCATTGTGATGCAGACAGGAAAAGACAGCACTGCATAGCACAAACAAATGTAGAAATCTGAACATAAGACCTTAGGGAATTCCTTAGGGAAAACTGTACATGCAGTGCAGTGGAATTACAGTGCAGTCTTCCTACACCTCCTGACGTTCCTGTCTTTTGGGCAACGGATTCTCATCCACATCACAACAAATATCTTCTCTTGCGATACAGCGTGAAAATCATCTTTCAGAGTGTCTAATCCAGCCTCTGCAGGCATCACCTGTGATGTCATCACACGTTACATCCATGGCAGCCAGAAGGGTCATCTGTGTATGCGGCTGGCCATCATATACTTTTAATCTTCATGCTGAGAAAAATTCCTCAACGGGGTTGAGTAGGGTGAGAGGAACTCCACCAGCATCATGTTGTGGGCCGCAAACCATTGCCTGATGATGTTGGAGCGATGGAAACTGACATTGTCCCAAACTAACACGTACTTTGGCAGGTCATCTCCAATCTGCCCCCTCTCTTGTTCAGGGATGAGATCCCTGTAGAGAGTGTCAAAAGACTGTTTAGGTGTGAAAAGGGGCCGTCTGCAACACTGTGAAGTTCTCTTGCAGTCCTATGTGGAAAGACTATAGCAATGCAAAACACTAAATTGAGTAAAATAAAATGCCACTGTTTACTTAAAGTATACTTAATGTATATTGTAAAACTAGTGCTTAAATGTCGTGGGGATTATACTATTCTACAGAGACCCATTATAATGCATTTTGATCAACATGACATAAGCAATTGATAATGTAGGAATCTGCACAGAATTTTGTCATAATCATTTGCATGGATGTACCAAAGCATTTGCAACTTGTTCAAAGAAATGAGAAAATGCTTGTTTGATGTGCACACGTGACACAAGGATGTAAGGATTGAACAAGAAGTTTTGAGAATTTCAAATCGGATCAGAGAAATGTACCAAATTGACTTAGAAAAAACTGTATTTAAAGTGGGGGGGGTACTTTTGGGGCAGTTTTGTTTCACCCAAGTGTCCCATTTCCACCCCTCTCAAATTAATGCATGAATGCATATAGCCAGAAACAATTCATTTGATGCATGCAAAGAAGCAACACTGTGTGTCTCAAGAAGCATTTATTCATGATTACGTAGACATGCTAAAATTTCAAGGCCACACACTACACATTACACATGACATTACACATTTCATAAAATTTACATTTAGTCATTTAGCAGACGTTTTTATCCAAAGCGACTTACAGACGAGGAAACATTGGAAGCAATTATAACAATATAGGCAACAAAATGCATAAGTTAATTAAATCCAGTCCATTAAAGCCTAGCACAGTATACAAAGCTAAGAATAGTGAGGTAAGTAAAAAAATAATTTTTTAAGAAGACAGAAAATAATAAGAGGTTAAAATCAGTCATCTACATTTTGACGGAAGATATGCATTTTCACACACTACACCGGCCTGTAGTGTTCTAGCCGTGTAAGGTTGAGAGTGAGTTTCTTCAGTAGCGGTGTGATGCAGGCCTCTTTGAAAGCAGTGGGAAATGTCCCAGTGGTGAGCAAAGAGTTGATGATGCGGGTCAGACCATGCACAACTGCTGGAGAGACGGCATGGAGGAGATGGGTAGGGATGGGATCCAGTGGGCAGGTGGTAGGGTGGTTGGAACCAATGACCTTGGAAACATCATCTTCAGACATAGGAGAAAAGGCGGGTGATGGTGGCGTAGAAAATTGGCTGTTGATGGCGGTAGTTTTCTTTACGAAGAACGATGCAAAATCATCAGCCGTTAACTCCGATGAAGGTGTGGGAGCAGGCGGACAGAGGAGAGCAGAGAAGGTTTTTAAGAGTGTGCGAGAGTCAGGAGAGTTGCTGATCTTCGAGTGGTTATAATCAGTTTTTGCAGAGGTGACGTCAGTGGAGAAAGTAGAGAGAGAGAGGTCAGTATGGTCTTTTGACTTGTGCCATTTTCTCTCAGCTGACCGGAGGCTGGTGCGATGCTCACGTGGTACATCCGATAACCAGGGGGCAGACAGGGATGCACGGGCTGGTCCAGATGCAAGAGGGCATATGTTGTCCAAGCAGGATGTAAGCGTGGAACACAGAGTGTCTGTGGCACTGTTGGTATTCAAAAGAGAGAGCTCCTCAGAGGGGGGGAGTGCAGACAAGACAGCAGAGGAAAAGCAGGAGGGAGGGACCGTAGGTAGCGCCGGAAAGTGACCAGCGGTAAGACATCTGCGTTGTCTGGAGCGGTGAGGTCGGGGGTGACAAAGAAGTGATCAGACGTGTGCAGCGGAGTGACCTGAGAGTGATGAGTGGAGCATTTCTCTAATCATCCTTGTCATTTGCAAAACAGTAAGTGCATTTCTGGTTTTGATTGTTTGATTGCAAGAGACGGCACATGATTCACGTTAACGCTTTTACTGTTTGTACAATCATTTATTGAAAGACAGTGTCATTGTGATGCAGACAGGAAAAGACAGCACTGCATAGCACAAACAAATGTAGAAATCTGAACATAAGACCTTAGGGAATATCTTAGGGAAAACTGTACATGCAGTGCAGTGGAATTACAGTGCAGTCTTCCTACACCTCCTGACGTTCCTGTCTTTTGGGCAACGGATTCTCATCCACATCACAACAAATATCTTCTCTTGCGATACAGCGTGAAAATCATCTTTCAGAGTGTCTAATCCAGCCTCTGCAGGCATCAGCTGTGATGTCATCACACGTTACATCCATGGCAGCCAGAAGGGTCATCTGTGTATGCGGCTGGCCATCATATACTTTTAATCTTCATGCTGAGAAAAATTCCTCAACGGGGTTGAGTAGGGTGAGAGGAACTCCACCAGCATCCTGTTGTGGGCCGCAAACCATTGCCTGATGATGTTGGAGCGATGGAAACTGACATTGTCCCAAACTAACACGTACTTTGGCAGGTCATCTCCAATCTGCCCCCTCTCTTGTTCAGGGATGAGATCCTGTAGAGAGTGTCAAAAGACTGTTTAGGTGTGAAAAGGGGCCGTCTGCAACACAGTGAAGTTGTCTTGCAGTCCTATGTAGAAAGAATATAGCAATGCAAAACACTAAATTGAGTAAAATAAAATGCCACTGTTTACTTAAAGTATACTTACTGTATATTGTAAAACTAGTGCTTAAATGTCGTGGGGATTATACTATTCTACAGAGACCCATTATAATGCATTTTGATCAACATGACATAAGCAATTGATAATGTAGGAATCTGCACAGAATTTTGTCATAATCATTTGCATGGATGTACCAAAGCATTTGCAACTTGTTCAAAGAAATGAGAAAATGGTTGTTTGATGTGCACACGTGACACAAGGATGTAAGGATTGAACAAGAAGTTTTGAGAATTTCAAATCGGATCAGAGAAATGTACCAAATTGACTTAGAAAATAACTGTATTTAAAGTGGGGGGGGGTACTTTTGGGGCAGTTTTGTTTCACCCAAGTGTCCCATTTCCACCCCTCTCAAACTAATGCATGGATGCATATAGCCAGAAACAATTCATTTGATGCATGCAAAGAAGCAACAATGTGTGTCTCAAGAAGCATTTATTCATGATTACGTAGACATGCTAAAATTTCAAGGCCACACACTACACATTACACATTACACATGACATTACACATTTCATAAAATTTACATTTAGTCATTTAGCAGACGTTTTTATCCAAATCGACATACAGACGAGGAAACATTGGAAGCAATTATAACAATATAGGCAACAAAATGCATAAGTTAATTAAATCCAGTCCATTAAAGCCTAGCACAGTATACAAAGCTAAGAATAGTGAGGTAAGTAAAAAAATACTTTTTTAAGAAGACAGAAAATAATAAGAGGTTAAAATCAGTCATCTACATTTTGACGGAAGATATGCATTTTCACACACTACACCGGCCTGTAGTGTTCTAGCAGTGTAAGGTTGAGAGTGAGTTTCTTCAGTAGCGGTGTGATGCAGGCCTCTTTGAAAGCAGTGGGAAATGTCCCAGTGGTGAGCAAAGAGTTGATGATGCGGGTCAGACCAGGCACAACTGCTGGAGAGATGGCATGGAGGAGATGGGTGGGGATGGGATCCAGTGGGCAGGTGGTAGGGTGGTTGGAACCAATGACCTTGGAAACATCATCTTCAGACATAGGAGAAAAGGCGGGTGATGGTGGCGTAGAAAATTGGCTGTTGATGGCGGTAGTTTTCTTTACGAAGAATGTTGTGGAAAAATTGATCTTGTAGTTTCAAAAAATTGCTCAAACAAAGAAGGTCCAGGTGTCAAAAAGTAAACTTTATTTGTTCGAATCAAACAAAGTGAGATCTTCCCAAAGCATCTGAAAATACAGTGTTTTCAAGCCTATAGTTATAGTAAAACTTGTGCAGGGGGGTTTGTCTGTTCACCAATCAGGTAAGTTCCCGTTATCTCTTATTTTTGATGACCAATAACTCTGTTTCTGCCACCAATAAATCCCAGGCAACAGGACACGTTTTTAATTGTGGAATCTTGGTTGGCACATGGACAAATAACAATGTGCCCATATTTGAACACTTTTCCGGTTCTTTTCCGGCAAAATGACTTGGTGAACTCATAATGCATCTCTGACCCTATGCAATAACTCATGAGTTGCCCTTTAGCATTAGACAGGGTTTTATTAAAACTGTCCTTATGTTTTTGATATAGTAATGTTTTCTAGCGCATCAATGAGGCCATAAGTTAAATTTAATTAAATGTGTCTTCAAGAATGTGTCGGGAGTACGTGAAGGTGCTCTATGTTTTATGCATGTCATTCTCTAAACTTTATTCGAACCTTAGGCCTTACAGACATCACTGGAATTTATATTGCTGTAAAACGTTGAAAAGTATTCTTTAAACATGCTATATAAGTATTTTTATGTAAATAATCATTAAACTGGTATACTGATTGTAACATTAAGTCCTTAAATCATCTTAGTCACTTGCCTACAATCATCTTGACCTAAATGTGGTTAAATATGGTTTCTTGATTATATCGCTGATAACTAATATCTAATAGTCTATTCTATTGTTCCTATGAATACTTCTTAATGCTTCATTACCGATAAAAAGTTTAATAATAAAAAGTGTGATTAATATTCAAATGCATGCATAAATGAAGATATATCATTGTGGTTAAGGATATGCAAGGATATGCGTTAAAGATACTGATGCGTTAAAGATACTTAAATATACTCAAAGAAATATGCGTTAAAGATACTGATGGGTTAAAGATACTGAAATATACTCAAAGAAAATACTCAATAAGAACGATGCAAAATCATCAGCCGTTAACTCCGATGAAGGTGTGGGAGCAGGCGGAGAGAGGAGAGCAGAGAAGGTTTTTAAGAGTGTGCGAGAGTCAGGAGAGTTGCTGATCTTCGAGTGGTTATAATCAGTTTTTGCAGAGGTGACGTCGACGGAGAAAGTAGAGAGAGAGAGGTCAGTATGGTCTTTTGACTTGTGCCATTTTCTCTCAGCTGACCGGAGGCTGGTGCGATGCTCACGTGGTACATCCGATAACCAGGGGGCAGACAGGGATGCACGGGCTGGTCCAGATGTAAGAGGGCATATGTTGTCCAAGCAGGATGTAAGCGTGGAACACAGAGTGTCTGTGGCACTGTTGGTATTCAAAAGAGAGAGCTCCTCAGAGGGGGGGAGTGCAGACAAGACAGAAGAGGAAAAGCAGGAGGGAGGGACCGTAGGTAGCGCCGGAAAGTGACCAGCGGTAAGACATCAGCGTTGTCTGGAGCGGTGAGGTCGGGGGTGACAAAGAAGTGATCAGACGTGTGCAGCGGAGTGACCTGAGAGTGATGAGTGGAGCATTTCTCGAATCATCCTTGTCATTTGCAAAACAGTAAGTGCATTTCTGGTTTTGATTGTTTGATTGCAAGAGACGGTACATGATTCACGTTAACGCTTTTACTGTTTGTACAATAATTTATTGACAGACAGTGTCATTGTGATGCAGACAGGAAAAGACAGCACTGCATAGCACAAACAAATGTAGAAATCTGAACATAAGACAATCTCCTTAGGGAAAACTGTACATGCAGTGCAGTGGAATTACAGTGCAGTCTTCCTACACCTCCTGACGTTCCTGTCTTTTGGGCAACGGATTCTCATCCACATCACAACAAATATCTTCTCTTGCGATACAGCGTGAAAATCATCTTTCAGAGTGTCTAATCCAGCCTCTGCAGGCATCAGCTGTGATGTCATCACACGTTACATCCATGGCAGCCAGAAGGGTCATCTGTGTATGCGGCTGGCGATCATATACTTTTAATCTTCATGCTGAGAAAAATTCCTCAACGTGGTTGAGTAGGGTGAGAGGAACTCCACCAGCATCCTGTTGTGGGCCGCAAACCATTGCCTGATGATGTTGGAGCGATGGAAACTGACATTGTCCCAAACTAACACGTACTTTGGCAGGTCATCTCCAATCTGCCCCCTCTCTTGTTCAGGGATGAGATCCCTGTAGAGAGTGTCAAAAGACTGTTTAGGTGTGAAAAGGGGCCGTCTGCAACACAGTGAAGTTGTCTTGCAGTCCTATGTGGAAAGAATATAGCAATGCAAAACACTAAATTGAGTAAAATAAAATGCCACTGTTTACTTAAAGTAAACTTACTGTATATTGTAAAACTAGTGCTTAAATGTCGTGGGGATTATACTATTCTACAGAGACCCATTATAATGCATTTTGATCAACATGACATAAGCAATTGATAATTTAGGAATCTGCACACAATTTTGTCATAATCATTTGCATGGATGTACCAAAGCATTTGCAACTTGTTCAAAGAAATGAGAAAATGCTTGTTTGATGTGCAAACGTGACACAAGGATGTAAGGATTGAACAAGAAGTTTTGAGAATTTCAAATCGGATCTGAGAAATGTACCAAATTGACTTAGAAAAAACTGTATTTAAAGTGGGGGGGGTAGTTCTGGGGCAGTTTTGTTTCACCCAAGTGTCCCATTTCCACCCCTCTCAAACTAATGCATGGATGCATATAGCCAGAAACAATTCATTTGATGCATGCAAAGAAGCAACACTGTGTGTCTCAGGAAGCATTTATTCATGATTACGTAGACATGCTAAAATTTCAAGGCCACACACTACACATTACACATGACATTACACATTTCATAAAATTTAAATTTAGTAATTTAGCAGACGTTTTTATCCAAAGCGACTTACAGACGAGGAAACATTGGAAGCAATTATAACAATATAGGCAACAAAATGCATAAGTTAATTAAATCCAGTCCATTAAAGCCTAGCACAGTATACAAAGCTAAGAATAGTGAGGTAAGTAAAAAAGAATTTTTTAAGAATACAGAAAATAATAAGAGGTTAAAATCAGTCATCTACATTTTGACGGAAGATATGCATTTTCACAGACTACACCGGCCTGTAGTGTTCTAGCAGTGTAAGGTTGAGAGTGAGTTTCTTCAGTAGCGGTGTGATGCAGGCCTCTTTGAAAGCAGTGGGAAATGTCCCAGTGGTGAGCAAAGAGTTGATGATGCGGGTCAGACCAGGCACAACTGCTGGAGAGATGGCATGGAGGAGATGGGATCCAGTGGGCAGGTGGTAGGGTGGTTGGAACCAATGACCTTGGAAACATCATCTTCAGACATAGGAGAAAAGGCGGGTGATGGTGGCGTAGAAAATTGGCTGTTGATGGCGGTAGTTTTCTTTACGAAGAACGATGCAAAATCATCAGCCGTTAACTCCGATGAAGGTGTGGGAGCAGACGGACAGAGGAGAGCAGAGAAGGTTTTTAAGAGTGTGCGAGAGTCAGGAGAGTTGCTGATCTTCGAGTGGTTATAATCAGTTTTTGCAGAGGTGACGTCAACGGAGAAAGTAGAGAGAAGAGACTGGTAGAGAGAGAGAGGTCAGTATGGTCTTTTGACTTGTGCCATTTTCTCTCAGCTGACCGGAGGCTGGTGCGATGCTCACGTGGTACATCCGATAACCAGGGGGCAGACAGGGATGCACGGGCTGGTCCAGATGTAAGAGGGCATATGTTGTCCAAGCAGGATGTAAGCGTGGAACACAGAGTGTCTATGGCACTGTTGGTATTCAAAAGATAGAGCTCCTCAGAGGGGGGGAGTGCAGACAAGACAGCAGAGGAAAAGCAAGAGGGAGGGACCGTAGGTAGCGCCGGAAAGTGACCAGCGGTAAGACATCTGCGTTGTCTGGAGCGGTGAGGTCGGGGGTGACAAAGAAGTGATCAGACGTGTGCAGCGGAGTGAACTGAGAGTGATGAGTGGAGCATTTCTCGAATCATCCTTGTCATTTGCAAAACAGTAAGTGCATTTCTGGTTTTGATTGTTTGATTGCAAGAGACGGCACATGAGTCACGTTTACGCTTTTACTGTTTTTACAATAATTTATTGACAGACAGTGTCATTGTGATGCAGACAGGAAAAGACAGCACTGCATAGCACAAACAAATGTAGAAATCTGAACATAAGACAATCTCCTTAGGGAAAACTGTACATGCAGTGCAGTGGAATTACAGTGCAGTCTTCCTACACCTCCTGACGTTCCTGTCTTTTGGGCAACGGATTCTCATCCACATCACAACAAATATCTTCTCTTGCGATACAGCGTGAAAATCATCTTTCAGAGTGTCTAATCCAGCCTCTGCAGGCATCAGCTGTGATGTCATCACACGTTACATCCATGGCAGCCAGAAGGGTCATCTGTGTATGCGGCTGGCGATCATATACTTTTAATCTTCATGCTGAGAAAAATTCCTCAACGTGGTTGAGTAGGGTGAGAGGAACTCCACCAGCATCCTGTTGTGGGCCGCAAACCATTGCCTGATGATGTTGGAGCGATGGAAACTGACATTGTCCCAAACTAACACGTATTTTGGCAGGTCATCTCCAATCTGCCCCCTCTCTTGTTCAGGGATGAGATCCCTGTAGAGAGTGTGAAAAGACTGTTTAGGTGTGAAAAGGGGCCGTCTGCAACACAGTGAAGTTGTCTTGCAGTCCTATGTGGAAAGAATATAGCAATGAAAAACACTAAATTGAGTAAAATAAAATGCCACCGTTTACTTAAAGTATACTTACTGTATATTGTAAAACTAGTGCTTAAATGTCGTGGGGATTATACTATTGTACAGAGACCCATTATAATGCAATTTGATCAACATGACATAAGAAATTGATAATGTAGGAATCTGCACAGAATTTTGTCATAATCATTTGCATGGATGTACCAAAGCATTTGCAACTTGTTCAAAGAAATGAGAAAATGCTTGTTTGATGTGCACACGTTACACAAGGATGTAAGGATAGAACAAGAAGTTTTGAGAATTTCAAATCGGATCAGAGAAATGTACCAAATTGACTTAGAAAAAACTGTATTTAAAGTGGGGGGGGTACTTTTGGGGCAGTTTTGTTTCACCCAAGTGTCCCATTTCCACCCCTCTCAAACTAATGCATGGATGCATATAGCCAGAAACAATTCATTTGATGCATGCAAAGAAGCAACACTGTGTGTCTCAAGAAGCATTTATTCATGATTACGTAGACATGCTAAAATTTCAAGGCCACACACTACACATTACACATTACACATGACATTACACATTTCATAAAATTTACATTTAGTCATTTAGCAGACGTTTTTATCCAAAGCGACTTACAGACGAGGAAACATTGGAAGCAATTATAACAATATAGGCAACAAAATGCATAAGTTAATTAAATCCAGTCCATTAAAGCCTAGCACAGTATACAAAGCTAAGAATAGTGAGGTAAGTAAAAAAATAATTTTTTAAGAAGACAGAAAATAATA
Source organism: Barbatula barbatula (assembly GCF_947034865.1). Lineage (NCBI taxonomy): Eukaryota > Metazoa > Chordata > Actinopteri > Cypriniformes > Nemacheilidae > Barbatula > Barbatula barbatula. The sequence goes on from NC_136782.1 coordinate 7,363,146, forward strand.
AGAGGTTAAAATCAGTCATCTACATTTTGACGGAAGATATGCATTTTCACACACTACACCGGCCTGTAGTGTTCTAGCAGTGTAAGGTTGAGAGTGAGTTTCTTCAGTAGCGGTGTGATGCAGGCCTCTTTGAAAGCAGTGGGAAATGTCCCAGTGGTGAGCAAAGAGTTGATGATGCGGGTCAGACCAGGCACAACTGCTGGAGAGATGGCATGGAGGAGATGGGTGGGGATGGGATCCATTGGGCAGGTGGTAGGGTGGTTGGAACCAATGACCTTGGAAACATCATCTTCAGACATAGGAGAAAAGGCGGGTGATGGTGGCGTAGAAAATTGGCTGTTGATGGCGGTAGTTTTCTTTACGAAGAACGATGCAAAATCATCAGCCGTTAACTCCGATGAAGGTGTGGGAGCAGACGGACAGAGGAGAGCAGAGAAGGTTTTTAAGAGCGTGCGAGAGTCAGGAGAGTTGCTGATCTTCGAGTGGTTATAATCAGTTTTTGCAGAGGTGACGTCAACGGAGAAAGTAGAGAGAGAGAGGTCAGTATGGTCTTTTGACTTGTGCCATTTGCTCTCAGCTGACCGGAGGCTGGTGCGATGCTCACGTGGTACATCCGATAACCAGGGGGCAGACAGGGATGCACGGGCTGGTCCAGATGTAAGAGGGCATATGTTGTCCAAGCAGGATGTAAGCGTGGAACACAGAGTGTCTGTGGCACTGTTGGTATTCAAAAGAGAGAGCTCCTCAGAGGGGGGGAGTGCAGACAAGACAGAAGAGGAAAAGCAGGAGGGAGGGACCGTAGGTAGCGCCGGAAAGTGGCGGTAAGACATCTGCGTTGTCTGGAGCGGTGAGGTCGGGGGTGACAAAGAAGTGATCAGACGTGTGCAGCGGAGTGACCTGAGAGTGATGAGTGGAGCATTTCTCGAATCATCCTTGTCATTTGCAAAACAGTAAGTGCATTTCTGGTTTTGATTGTTTGATTGCAAGAGACGGCACATGATTCACGTTAACGCTTTTACTGTTTGTACAATAATTTATTGACAGACAGTGTCATTGTGATGCAGACAGGAAAAGACAGCACTGCATAGCACAAACAAATGTAGAAATCTAAACATAAGACAATCTCCATAGGGAAAACTGTACATGCAGTGCAGTGGAATTACAGTGCAGTCTTCCTACACATCCTGACGTTCCTGTCTTTTGGGCAACGGATTCTCATCCACATCACAACAAATATCTTCTCTTGCGATACAGCGTGAAAATCATCTTTCAGAGTGTCTAATCCAGCCTCTGCAGGCATCAGCTGTGATGTCATCACACGTTACATCCATGGCAGCCAGAAGGGTCATCTGTGTATGCGGCTGGCAATCATATACTTTTAATCTTAATGCTGAGAAAAATTCCTCAACGTGGTTGAGTAGGGTGAGAGGAACTCCACCAGCATCCTGTTGTGGGCCGCAAACCATTGCCTGATGATGTTGGAGCGATGGAAACTGACATTGTCCCAAACTAACACGTACTTTGGCAGGTCATCTCCAATCTGCCCCCTCTCTTGTTCAGGGATGAGATCCCTGTAGAGAGTGTCAAAAGACTGTTTAGGTGTGAAAAGGGGCCGTCTGTAACACAGTGAAGTTGTCTTGCAGTCCTATGTGGAAAGAATATAGCAATGCAAATCACTAAATTGAGTAAATTAAATGCCACTGTTTACTTAAAGTATACTTACTGTATATTGTAAAACTAGTGCTTAAATGTCGTGGGGATTATACTATTCTACAGAGACCCATTATAATGCATTTTGATCAACATGACATAAGCAATTGATAATGTAGGAATCTTCACAGAATTTTGTCATAATCATTTGCATGGATGTACCAAAGCATTTGCAACTTGTTCAAAGAAATGAGAAAATGCTTGTTTGATGTGCACACGTGACACAAGGATGTAAGGATTGAACAAGAAGTTTTGAGAATTTCAAATCGGATCAGAGAAATGTACCAAATTGACTTAGAAAAAACTGTATTTAAAGTGGGGGGGGGGTACTTTTGGGGCAGTTTTGTTTCACCCAAGTGTCCCATTTCCACCCCTCTCAAACTAATGCATGGATGCATATAGCCGGAAAACAATTCATTTGATGCATGCAAAGAAGCAACACTTTGTGTCTCAAGAAGCATTTATTCATGATAACGTAGACATGCTAAAATTTCAAGGCCACACACTACACATTACACATTACACATGACATTACACATTTCATAAAATTTACATTTAGTCATTTAGCAGACGTTTTTATCCAAAGCGACTTACAGACGAGGAAACATTGGAAGCAATTATAACAATATAGGCAACAAAATGCATAAGTTAATTAAATCCAGTCCATTAAAGCCTAGCACAGTATACAAAGCTAAGAATAGTGAGGTAAGTAAAAAAATAATTTTTTAAGAAGACAGAAAATAATAAGAGGTTAAAATCAGTCATCTACATTTTGACGGAAGATATGCATTTTCACACACTACACCGGCCTGTAGTGTTCTAGCAGTGTAAGGTTGAGAGTGAGTTTCTTCAGTAGCGGTGTGATGCAGGCCTCTTTGAAAGCAGTGGGAAATGTCCCAGTGGTGAGCAAAGAGTTGATGATGCGGGTCAGACCAGGCACAACTGCTGGAGAGATGGCATGGAGGAGATGGGTGGGGATGGGATCCAGTGGGCAGGTGGTAGGGTGGTTGGAACCAATGACCTTGGAAACATCATCTTCAGACATAGGAGAAAAGGCGGGTGATGGTGGCGTAGAAAATTGGCTGTTGATGGCGGTAGTTTTCTTTACGAAGAACGATGCAAAATCATCAGCCGTTAACTCCGATGAAGGTGTGGGAGCAGGCGGACAGAGGAGAGCAGAAAAGGTTTTTAAGAGTGTGCGAGAGTCAGGAGACTTGCTGATCTTCGAGTGGTTATAATCAGTTTTTGCAGAGGTGACGTCAACGGAGAAAGTAGAGAGAGAGAGGTCAGTATGGTTTTTTGACTTGTGCCATTTTCTCTCAGCTGACCGGAGGCTGGTGCGATGCTCACGTGGTACATCCGATAACCATGGGGCAGACAGGGATGCACGGGCTGGTCCAGATGTAAGAGGGCATATGTTGTCCAAGCAGGATGTAAGCGTGGAACACAGAGTGTCTGTGGCACTGTTGGTATTCAAAAGAGAGAGCTCCTCAGAGGGGGGAGTGCAGACAAGACAGCAGACGAAGAGCAGGAGGGAGGGACCGTAGGTAGCGCCGGAAAGTGACCAGCGGTAAGACATCTGCGTTGTCTGGAGCGGTGAGGTCGGGGGTGACAAAGAAGTGATCAGACGTGTGCAGCGGAGTGACCTGAGAGTGATGAGTGGAGCATTTCTCGAATCATCCTTGTCATTTGCAAAACAGTAAGTGCATTTCTGGTTTTGATTGTTTGATTGCAAGAGACGGCACATGATTCACGTTAACGCTTTTACTGTTTGTACAATAATTTATTGACAGACAGTGTCATTGTGATGCAGACAGGAAAAGACAGCACTGCATAGCACAAACAAATGTAGAAATCTAAACATAAGACAATCTCCATAGGGAAAACTGTACATGCAGTGCAGTGGAATTACAGTGCAGTCTTCCTACACCTCCTGACGTTTCTGTCTTTTGGGCAACGGATTCTCATCCACATCACAACAAATATCTTCTCTTGCGATACAGCGTGAAAATCATCTTTCAGAGTGTCTAATCCAGCCTCTGCAGGCATCAGCTGTGATGTCATCACACGTTACATCCATGGCAGCCAGAAGGGTCATCTGTGTATGCGGCTGGCAATCATATACTTTTAATCTTCATGCTGAGAAAAATTCCTCAACGTGGTTGAGTAGGGTGATAGGAACTCCACCAGCATCCTGTTGTGGGCCGCAAACCATTGCCTGATGATGTTGGAGCGATGGAAACTGACATTGTCCCAAACTAACACGTACTTTGGCAGGTCATCTCCAATCTGCCCCCTCTCTTGTTCAGGGATGAGATCCCTGTAGAGAGTGTCAAAAGACTGTTTAGGTGTGAAAAGGGACCGTCTGTAACACAGTGAAGTTGTCTTGCAGTCCTATGTGGAAAGAATATAGCAATGCAAATCACTAAATTGAGTAAATTAAATGCCACTGTTTACTTAAAGTATACTTACTGTATATTGTAAAACTAGTGCTTAAATGTCGTGGGGATTATACTATTCTACAGAGACCCATTATAATGCATTTTGATCAACATGACATAAGCAATTGATAATGTAGGAATCTTCACAGAATTTTGTCATAATCATTTGCATGGATGTACCAAAGCATTTGCAACTTGTTCAAAGAAATGAGAAAATGCTTGTTTGATGTGCACACGTGACACAAGGATGTAAGGATTGAACAAGAAGTTTTGAGAATTTCAAATCGGATCAGAGAAATGTACCAAATTGACTTAGAAAAAACTGTATTTAAAGTCGGGGGGGGGTACTTTTGGGGCAGTTTTGTTTCACCCAAGTGTCCCATTTCCACCCCTCTCAAACTAATGCATGGATGCATATAGCCGGAAAACAATTCATTTGATGCATGCAAAGAAGCAACACTGTGTGTCTCAAGAAGCATTTATTCATGATAACGTAGACATGCTAAAATTTCAAGGCCACACACTACACATTACACATTACACATGACATTACACATTTCATAAAATTTACATTTAGTCATTTAGCAGACGTTTTTATCCAAAGCGACTTACAGACGAGGAAACATTGGAAGCAATTATAACAATATAGGCAACAAAATGCATAAGTTAATTAAATCCAGTCCATTAAAGCCTAGCACAGTATACAAAGCTAAGAATAGTGAGGTAAGTAAAAAAATAATTTTTTAAGAAGACAGAAAATAATAAGAGGTTAAAATCAGTCATCTACATTTTGACGGAAGATATGCATTTTCACACACTACACCGGCCTGTAGTGTTCTAGCAGTGTAAGGTTGAGAGTGAGTTTCTTCAGTAGCGGTGTGATGCAGGCCTCTTTGAAAGCAGTGGGAAATGTCCCAGTGGTGAGCAAAGAGTTGATGATGCGGGTCAGACCAGGCACAACTGCTGGAGAGATGGCATGGAGGAGATGGGTGGGGATGGGATCCATTGGGCAGGTGGTAGGGTGGTTGGAACCAATGACCTTGAAAACATCATCTTCAGACATAGGAGAAAAGGCGGGTGATGGTGGCGTAGAAAATTGGCTGTTGATGGCGGTAGTTTTCTTTACGAAGAACGATGCAAAATCATCAGCCGTTAACTCCGATGAAGGTGTGGGAGCAGGCGGACAGAGGAGAGCAGAAAAGGTTTTTAAGAGTGTGCGAGAGTCAGGAGAGTTGCTGATCTTCGAGTGGTTATAATCAGTTTTTGCAGAGGTGACGTCAACGGAGAAAGTAGAGAGAGAGAGGTCAGTATGGTTTTTTGACTTGTGCCATTTTCTCTCAGCTGACCGGAGGCTGGTGCGATGCTCACGTGGTACATCCGATAACCAGGGGGCAGACAGGGATGCACGGGCTGGTCCAGATGTAAGAGGGCATATGTTTTCCAAGCAGGATGTAAGCGTGGAACACAGAGTGTCTGTGGCACTGTTGGTATTCAAAAGAGAGAGCTCCTCAGAGGGGGGGAGTGCAGACAAGACAGCAGAGGAAAAGCAGGAGGGAGGGACCGTAGGTAGCGCCGGAAAGTGACCAGCGGTAAGACATCTGCGTTGTCTGGAGCGGTGAGGTCGGGGGTGACAAAGAAGTGATCAGACGTGTGCAGCGGAGTGACCTGAGAGTGATGAGTGGAGCATTTCTCGAATCATCCTTGTCATTTGCACAACAGTAAGTGCATTTCTGGTTTTGATTGTTTGATTGCAAGAGACGGCACATGATTCACGTTAACGCTTTTACTGTTTGTACAATAATTTATTGACAGACAGTGTCATTGTGATGCAGACAGGAAAAGACAGCACTGCATAGCACAAACAAATGTAGAAATCTGAACATAAGACAATCTCCTTAGGGAAAACTGTACATGCAGTGCAGTGGAATTACAGTGCAGTCTTCCTACACCTCCTGACGTTCCTGTCTTTTGGGCAACGGATTCTTATCCACATCACAACAAATATCTTCTCTTGCAATACAGCGTGAAAATCATCTTTCAGAGTGTCTAATCCAGCCTCTGCAGGCATCAGCTGTGATGTCATCACACGTTACATCCAAGTCAGCCAGAAGGGTCATCTGTGTATGCGGCTGGCCATCATATACTTTTAATCTTCATGCTGAGAAAAATTCCTCAACGGGGTTGAGTAGGGTGAGAGGAACTCCACCAGCTTCCTGTTGTGGGCCGCAAACCATTGCCTGATGATGTTGGAGCGATGGAAACTGACATTGTCCCAAACTAACACGCACTTTGGCAGGTCATCTCCAATCTGCCCCCTCTCTTGTTCAGGGATGAGATCCCTGTAGAGAGTGTCAAAAGACTGTTTAGGTGTGAAAAGGGGCCGTCTGCAACACAGTGAAGTTGTCTTGCAGTCCTATGTGGAAAGAATATAGCAATGCAAAACACTAAATTGAGTAAAATAAAATGCCACCGTTTACTTAAAGTATACTTACTGTATATTGTAAAACTAGTGCTTAAATGTCGTGGGGATTATACTATTCTACAGAGACCCATTATAATGCATTTTGATCAACATGACATAAGCAATTGATAATGTAGGAATCTGCACAGAATTTTGTCATAATCATTTGCATGGATGTACCAAAGCATTTTCAACTTGTTCAAAGAAATGAGAAAATGCTTGTTTGATGTGCACACGTGACACAAGGATGTAAGGATTGAACAAGAAGTTTTGAGAATTTCAAATCGGATCAGAGAAATGTACCAAATTGACTTAGAAAAAACTGTATTTAAAGTGGGGGGGTACTTTTGGGGCAGTTTTGTTTCCCCCAAGTGTCCCATTTCCACCCCTCTCAAACTAATGCATGGATGCATATAGCCAGAAACAATTCATTTGATGCATGCAAAGAAGCAACATTGTGTGTCTCAAGAAGCATTTATTCATGATTACGTAGACATGCTAAAATTTCAAGGCCACACACTACACATTACACATGACATTACACATTTCATAAAATTTACATTTAGTCATTTAGCAGACGTTTTTATCCAAAGCGACTTACAGATGAGGAAACATTGGAAGCAATTATAACAATATAGGCAACAAAATGCATAAGTTAATTAAATCCAGTCCATTAAAGCCTAGCACAGTATACAAAGCTAAGAATAGTGAGGTAAGTAAAAAAATACTTTTTTAAGAAGACAGAAAATAATAAGAGGTTAAAATCAATCATCTACATTTTGACGGAAGATATGCATTTTCACACACTACACCGGCCTATAGTGTTCTAGCAGTGTAAGGTTGAGAGTGAGTTTCTTCAGTAGCGGTGTGATGCAGGCCTCTTTGAAAGCAGTGGGAAATGTCCCAGTGGTGAGCAAAGAGTTGATGATGCGGGTCAGACCAGGCACAACTGCTGGAGAGATGGCATGGAGGAGATGGGTGGGGATGGGATCCAGTGGGCAGGTGGTAGGGTGGTTGGAACCAAGGACCTTGGAAACATCATCTTCAGACATAGGAGAAAAGGCGGGTGATGGTGGCGTAGAAAATTGGCTGTTGATGGCGGTAGTTTTCTTTACGAAGAACGATGCAAAATCATCAGCCGTTAACTCCGATGAAGGTGTGGGAGCAGGCGGACAGAGGAGAGCAGAGAAGGTTTTTAAGAGTGTGCGAGAGTCAGGAGAGTTGCTGATCTTCGAGTGGTTATAATCAGTTTTTGCAGAGGTGACGTCAACGGAGAAAGTAGAGAGAAGAGACTGGTAGAGAGAGAGAGGTCAGTATGGTCTTTTGACTTGTGCCATTTTCTCTCAGCTGACCGGAGGCTGGTGCGATGCTCACGTGGTACATCCGATAACCAGGGGGCAGACAGGGATGCACGGGCTGGTCCAGATGTAAGAGGGCATATGTTGTCCAAGCAGGATGTAAGCGTGGAACACAGAGTGTCTGTGGCACTGTTGGTATTCAAAAGATAGAGCTCCTCAGAGGGGGGGAGTGCAGACAAGACAGCAGAGGAAAAGCAAGAGGGAGGGACCGTAGGTAGCGCCGGAAAGTGACCAGCGGTAAGACATCTGCGTTGTCTGGAGCGGTGAGGTCGGGGGTGACAAAGAAGTGATCAGACGTGTGCAGCGGAGTGAACTGAGAGTGATGAGTGGAGCATTTCTCGAATCATCCTTGTCATTTGCAAAACAGTAAGTGCATTTCTGGTTTTGATTGTTTGATTGCAAGAGACGGCACATGAGTCACGTTTACGCTTTTACTGTTTTTACAATAATTTATTGACAGACAGTGTCATTGTGATGCAGACAGGAAAAGAAAGCACTGCATAGCACAAACAAATGTAGAAATCTGAACATAAGACAATCTCCTTAGGGAAAACTGTACATGCAGTGCAGTGGAATAACAGTGCAGTCTTCCTACACCTCCTGCAGTTCCTGTCTTTTGGGCAACGGATTCTCATCCACATCACAACAAATATCTTCTCTTGCGATACAGCGTGAAAATCATCTTTCAGAGTGTCTAATCCAGCCTCTGCAGGCATCAGCTGTGATGTCATCACACGTTACATCCATGGCAGCCAGGGTCATCTGTATATGCGGCTGGCGATCATATACTTTTAATCTTCATGCTGAGAAAAATTCCTCAACGTGGTTGAGTAGGGTGAGAGGAACTCCACCAGCATCCTGTTGTGGGCCGCAAACCATTGCCTGATGATGTTGGAGCGATGGAAACTGACATTGTCCCAAACTAACACGTACTTTGGCAGGTCATCTCCAATCTGCCCCCTCTCTTGTTCAGGGATGAGATCCCTGTAGAGAGTGTCAAAAGACTGTTTAGGTGTGAAAAGGGGCCGTCTGCAACCATGTGAAGTTGTCTTGCAGTCCTATGTGGAAAGAATATAGTAATGCAAATCACTAAATTGAGTAAAATAAAATGCCACTGTTTACTTGAAGTATACTTACTGTATATTGTAAAACTAGTGCTTAAATGTCGTGGGGCATTATATATTCAACAGAGACCCATTATAATGCATTTTGATCAACATGACGTAAGCAATTGATAATGTTGGAATCTGCACAGAATTGTGTCATAATCATTTGCATGGATGTACCAAAGCATTTGCAACTTGTTCAAAGAAATGAGAAAATGCTTGTTTGATGTGCACAAGTGACACAAGGATGTAAGGATTGAACAAGAAGTTTTGAGAATTTCAAATCGGATCAGGGAAATGTACCAAATTGACTTAGAAAAAACTGTATTTAAAGTGGGGGGGGTACTTTTGGGGCAGTTTTGTTTCACCCAAGTGTCCCATTTCCACCCCTCTCAAACTAATGTCTCAAACTGGATGCATATAGCCAGAAACAATTCATTTGATGCATGCAAAGAAGCAACACTGTGTGTCTCAAGAAGCATTTATTCATGATTACGTAGACATGCTAAAATTTCAAGGCCACACACTACACATTACACATTACACATGACATTACACATTTCATAAAATTTACATTTAGTCATTTAGCAGACGTTTTTATCCAAAGCGACTTACAGACGAGGAAACATTGGAAGCAATTATAACAATATAGGCAACAAAATGCATAAGTTAATTAAATCCAGTCCATTAAAGCCTAGCACAGTATACAAAGCTAAGAATAGTGAGGTAAGTAAAAAATAAAAAATTTTAAGAAGACAGAAAATAATAAGAGGTTAAAATCAGTCATCTACATTTTGACAGAAGTTATGCATTTTCACACACTACACCGGCCTGTAGTGTTCTAGCAGTGTAAGATTGAGAGTGAGTTTCTTCAGTAGCGGTGTGATGCAGGCCTCTTTAAAAGCAGTGGGAAATGTCCCAGTGGTGAGCAAAGAGTTGATGATGCGGGTCAGACCAGGCACAACTGCTGGAGAGTTGCTGATCTTCGAGTGGTTATAATCAGTTTTTGCAGAGGTGACGTCAACGGAGAAAGTAGAGAGAAGAGACTGGTAGAGAGAGAGAGGTCAGTATGGTCTTTTGACTTGTGCCATTTTCTCTCAGCTGACCGGAGGCTGGTGCGATGCTCACGTGGTACATCCGATAACCAGGGGGCAGACAGGGATGCACGGGCTGGTCCAGATGTAAGAGGGCATATGTTGTCCAAGCAGGATGTAAGCGTGGAACACAGAGTATCTGTGGCACTGTTGGTATTCAAAAGATAGAGCTCCTCAGAGGGGGGGAGTGCAGACAAGACAGCAGAGGAAAAGCAGGAGGGAGGGACTGTAGGTAGCGCCGGAAAGTGACCAGCGGTAAGACATCTGCGTTGTCTGGAGCGGTGAGGTCGGGGGTGACAAAGAAGTGATCAGACGTGTGCAGCGGAGTGAACTGAGAGTGATGAGTGGAGCATTTCTCGAATCATCCTTGTCATTTGCCAAACAGTAAGTGCATTTCTGGTTTTGATTGTTTGATTGCAAGAGACGGCACATGAGTCACGTTTACGCTTTTACTGTTTTTACAATAATTTATTGACAGACAGTGTCATTGTGATGCAGACAGGAAAAGACAGCACTGCATAGCACAAACAAATGTAGAAATCTGAACATAAGACAATCTCCTTAGGGAAAACTGTACATGCAGTGCAGTGGAATTACAGTGCAGTCTTCCTACACCTCCTGACGTTCCTGTCTTTTGGGCATCGGATTCTCATCCACATCACAACAAATATCTTCTCTTGCGATAAAGCGTGAAAATCATCTTTCAGAGTGTCTAATCCAGCCTCTGCAGGCATCAGCTGTGATGTCATCACACGTTACATCCATGGCAGCCAGAAGGGTCATCTGTGTATGCGGCTGGCGATCACATACTTTCAATCTTCATGCTGAGAAAAATTCCTCAACGTGGTTGAGTAGGGTGAGAGGAACTCCACCAGCATCCTGTTGTGGGCCGCAAACCATTGCCTGATGATGTTGGAGCGATGGAAACTGACATTGTCCCAAACTAACACGTACTTTGGCAGGTCATCTCCAATCTGCCCCCTCTCTTGTTCAGGGATAAGATCCCTGTAGAGAGTGTCAAAAGACTGTTTAGTTGTGAAAAGGGGCCGTCTGCAACCAGGTGAAGTTGTCTTGCAGTCCTATGTGGAAAGAATATAGTAATGCAAATCACTAAATTGAGTAAAATAAAATGCCACTGTTTACTTGAAGTATACTTACTGTATATTGTAAAACTAGTGCTTAAATGTCGTGGGGGATTATACTATTCAACAGAGACCCATTATAATGCATTTTGATCAACATGACGTAAGCAATTGATAATGTTGGAATCTTCACAGAATTGCGTCATAATAATTTGCATGGATGTACCAAAGCATTTGCAACTTGTTCAAAGAAATGAGAAAATGCTTGTTTGATGTGCACAAGTGACACAAGGATGTAAGGATTGAACAAGAAGTTTTGAGAATTTCAAATCGGATCTGAGAAATGTACCAAATTGACTTAGAAAAAACTGTATTTAAAGTGGGGGGGTACTTTTGGGGCAGTTTTGCTTCACCCAAGTGTCCCATTTCCACCCCTCTCAAACTAATGCATGAATGCATATAGCCAGAAACAATTCATTTGATGCATGCAAAGAAGCAACACTGTGTGTCTCAAGAAGCATTTATTCATGATTACGTAGACATGCTAAAATTTCAAGGCCACACACTACACATTACACATTACACATGACATTACACATTTCATAAAATTTACATTTAGTCATTTAGCAGACGTTTTTATCCAAAGCGACTTACAGACGAGGAAACATTGGAAGCAATTATAACAATATAGGCAACAAAAGGCATAAGTTAATTAAATCCAGTCCATTAAAGCCTAGCACAGTATACAAAGCTAAGAATAGTGAGGTAAGTAAAAACAATATTTTTTAAGAATACAGAAAATAATAAGAGGTTAAAATCAGTCATCTACATTTTGACGGAAGATATGCATTTTCACACACTACACCGGCCTGTAGTGTTCTAGCAGTATAAGGTTGAGAGTGAGTTTCTTCAGTAGCGGTGTGATGCAGGCCTCTTTGAAAGCAGTGGGAAATGTCCCAGTGGTGAGCAAAGAGTTGATGATGCGGGTCAGACCAGGCACAACTGCTGGAGAGATGGCATGGAGGAGATGGGTGGGGATGGGATCCAGTGGGCAGGTGGTAGGGTGGTAGGAACCAATGACCTTGGAAACATCATCTTCAGACATAGGAGAAAAGGCGGGTGATGGTGGCGTAGAAAATTGGCTGTTGATGGCGGTAGTTTTCTTTACGAAGAACGATGCAAAATCATCAGCCGTTAACTCCGATGAAGGTGTGGGAGCAGGCGGACAGAGGAGAGCAGAGAAGGTTTTTAAGAGTGTGCGAGAGTCAGGAGAGTTGCTGATCTTCGAGTGGTTATAATCAGTTTTTGCAGAGGTGACGTCAACGGAGAAAGTAGAGAGACAGAGGTCAGTATGGTCTTTTGACTTGTGCCATTTTCTCTCAGCTGACCAGAGGCTGGTGCGATGCTCACGTGGTACATCCGATAACCAGGGGGCAGACAGGGATGCACGGGCTGGTCCAGATGTAAGATGGCATATGTTGTCCAAGCAGGATGTAAGCGTGGAACACAGAGTGTCTGTTGCACTGTTGGTATTCAAAAGAGAGAGCTCCTCAGAGGGGGGGAGTGCAGACAAGACAGCAGAGGAAAAGCAGGAGGGAGGGACCGTAGGTAGCACCGGAAAGTGACCAGCGGTAAGACATCTGCGTTGTCTGGAGCGGTGAGTTCGGGGGTGACAAAGAAGTGATCAGACGTGTGCAGCGGAGTGAACTGAGAGTGATGAGTGGAGCATTTCTCGAATCAGCCTTGTCATTTGCAAAACAGTGAGTGCATTTCTGGTTTTGATTGTTTTATTGCAAGAGACGGCACATGAGTCACGTTTACGCTTTTACTGTTTTTACAATAATTTATTGACAGACAGTGTCATTGTGATGCAGACAGGAAAAGACAGCACTGCATAGCACAAACAAATGTAGAAATCTGAACATAAGACAATCTCCTTAGGGAAAACTGTACATGCAGTGCAGTGGAATTACAGTGCAGTCTTCCTACACCTCCTGACGTTCCTGTCTTTTGGGCAACGGATTCTCATCCACATCACAACAAATATCTTCGCTTGCGATACAGCGTGAAAATCATCTTTCAGAGTGTCTAATCCAGCCTCTGCAGGCATCAGCTGTGATGTCATCACACGTTACATCCATGGCAGCCAGAAGGGTCATCTGTGTATGCGGCTGGCGATCATATACTTTTAATCTTCATGCTGAGAAAAATTCCTCAACGTGGTTGAGTAGGGTGAGAGGAACTCCACCAGCATCCTGTTGTGGGCCGCAAACCATTGCCTGATGATGTTGGAGCGATGGAAACTGACATTGTCCCAAACTAACACGTACTTTGGCAGGTCATCTCCAATCTGCCCCCTCTCTTGTTCAGGGATGAGATCCCTGTAGAGAGTGTCAAAAGACTGTTTAGGTGTGAAAAGGGGACGTCTGCAACACAGTGAAGTTGTCTTGCAGTCCTATGTGGAAAGAATATAGCAATGCAAAACACTAAATTTAGTAAAATAAAATGCCACCGTTTACTTAAAGTATACTTACTGTATATTGTAAAACTAGTGCTTAAATGTCGTGGGGATTATACTATTCCACAGAGACCCATTATAATGCATTTTGATCAACATGACATAAGCAATTGATAATGTAGGAATCTGCACAGAATTTTGTCATAATCATTTGCATGGATGTACCAAAGCATTTGCAACTTGTTCAAAGAAATGAGAAAATGCTTGTTTGATGTGCACACGTGACACAAGGATGTAAGGATTGAACAAGAAGTTTTGAGAATTTCAAATCGGATCAGAGAAATGTACCAAATTGACTTAGAAAAAACTGTATTTAAAGTGGGGGGGTACTTTTGGGGCAGTTTTGTTTCACCCAAGTGTCCCATTTCCACCCCTCTCAAACTAATGCATGGATGCATATAGCCAGAAACAATTCATTTGATGCATGCAAAGAAGAAACACTGTGTGTCTCAAGAAGCATTTATTCATGATTACGTAGACATGCTAAAATTTCAAGGCCACACACTACACATTACACATTACACATGACATTACACATTTCATAAAATTTACATTTAGTCATTTAGCAGACGTTTTTATCCAAAGCGACTTACAGACGAGGAAACATTGGAAGCAATTATAACAATATAGGCAACAAAATGCATAAGTTAAATAAATCCAGTCCATTAAAGCCTAGCACAGTATACAAAGCTAAGAATAGTGAGGTAAGTAAAAACATAAATTTTTAAGAAGACAGAAAATAATAAGAGGTTAAAATCAGTCATCTACATTTTGACGGAAGATATGCATTTTCACACACTACACCGGCCTGTAGTGTTCTAGCAGTGTAAGGTTGAGAGTGAGTTTCTTCAGTAGCGGTGTGATGCAGGCCTCTTTGAAAGCAGTGGGAAATGTCCCAGTGGTGAGCAAAGAGTTGATGATGCGGGTCAGACCAGGCACAACTGCTGGAGAGATGGCATGGAGGAGATGGGTGGGGATGGGATCCAGTGGGCAGGTGGTAGGGTGGTTGGAACCAATGACCTTGGAAACATCATCTTCAGACATAGGAGAAAAGGCGGGTGATGGTGGCGTAGAAAATTGGCTGTTGATGGCGGTAGTTTTCTTTACGAAGAACGATGCAAAATCATCAGCCGTTAACTCCGATGAAGGTGTGGGAGCAGGCGGACAGAGGAGAGCAGAGAAGGTTTTTAAGAGTGTGCGAGAGTCAGTAGAGTTGCTGATCTTCGAGTGGTTATAATCAGTTTTTGCAGAGGTGACGTCAACGGAGAAAGTAGAGAGACAGAGGTCAGTATGGTCTTTTGACTTGTGCCATTTGCTCTCAGCTGACCGGAGGCTGGTGCGATGCTCACGTGGTACATCCGATAACCAGGGGGCAGACAGGGATGCACGGGCTGGTCCAGATGTAAGAGGGCATATGTTGTCCAAGCAGGATGTAAGCGTGGAACACAGAGTGTCTGTGGCACTGTTGGTATTCAAAAGAGAGAGCTCCTCAGAGGGGGGGAGTGCAGACAAGACAGAAGAGGAAAAGCAGGAGGGAGGGACCGTAGGTAGCGCCGGAAAGTGGCGGTAAGACATCTGCGTTGTCTGGAGCGGTGAGGTCGGGGGTGACAAAGAAGTGATCAGACGTGTGCAGCGGAGTGACCTGAGAGTGATGAGTGGAGCATTTCTCGAATCATCCTTGTCATTTGCAAAACAGTAAGTGCATTTCTGGTTTTGATTGTTTGATTGCAAGAGACGGCACATGATTCACGTTAACGCTTTTACTGTTTGTACAATAATTTATTGACAGACAGTGTCATTGTGATGCAGACAGGAAAAGACAGCACTGCATAGCACAAACAAATGTAGAAATCTAAACATAAGACAATCTCCATAGGGAAAACTGTACATGCAGTGCAGTGGAATTACAGTGCAGTCTTCCTACACCTCCTGAAGTTCCTGTCTTTTGGGCAACGGATTCTCATCCACATCACAACAAATATCTTCTCTTGCGATACAGCGTGAAAATCATCTTTCAGAGTGTCTAATCCAGCCTCTGCAGGCATCAGCTGTGATGTCATCACACGTTACATCCATGGCAGCCAGAAGGGTCATCTGTGTATGCGGCTGGCGATCATATACTTTTAATCTTCATGCTGAGAAAAATTCCTCAACGTGGTTGAGTAGGGTGAGAGGAACTCCACCAGCATTCTGTTGTGGGCCGCAAACCATTGCCTGATGATGTTGGAGCGATGGAAACTGACATTGTCCCAAACTAACACGTACTTTGGCAGGTCATCTCCAATCTGCCCCCTCTCTTGTTCAGGGATGAGATCCCTGTAGAGAGTGTCAAAAGACTGTTTAGGTGTGAAAAGGGGCCGTCTGCAACACAGTGAAGTTGTCTTGCAGTCCTATGTGGAAAGAATATAGCAATGCAAAACACTAAATTGAGTAAAATAAAATGCCACTGTTTACTTAAAGTATACTTACTGTATATTGTAAAACTAGTACTTAAATGTCGTGGGGATTATACTATTCTACAGAGACCCATTATAATGCATTTTGATCAACATGACATAAGCAATTGATAATGTAGGAATCTGCACAGAATTTTGTCATAATCATTTGCATGGATGTACCAAAGCATTTGCAACTTGTTCAAAGAAATGAGATAATGCTTGTTTGATGTGCACACGTGACACAAGGATGTAAGGATTGAACAAGAAGTTTTGAGAATTTCAAATCGGATCAGAGAAATGTACCAAATTGACTTAGAAAAAACTGTATTTAAAGTGGGGGGGGGTACTTTTGGGGCAGTTTTGTTTCACCCAAGTGTCCCATTTCCACCCCTCTCAAACTAATGCATGGATGCATATAGCCAGAAACAATTCATTTGATGCATGCAAAGAAGCAACACTGTGTGTCTCAAGAAGCATTTATTCATGATTACGTAGACATGCTAAAATTTCAAGGCCACACACTACACATTACACATGACATTACACATTTCATAAAATTTAAATTTAGTCATTTAGCAGACGTTTTTATCCAAAGCGACTTACAGACGAGGAAACATTGGAAGCAATTATAACAATATAGGCAACAAAATGCATAAGTTAATTAAATCCAGTCCATTAAAGCCTAGCACAGTATACAAAGCTAAGAATAGTGAGGTAAGTAAAAAAATAATTTTTTAAGAAGACAGAAAATAATAAGAGGTTAAAATCAGTCATCTACATTTTGACGGAAGATATGCATTTTCACAGACTACACCGGCCTGTAGTGTTCTAGCAGTGTAAGGTTGAGAGTGAGTTTCTTCAGTAGCGGTGTGATGCAGGCCTCTTTGAAAGCAGTGGGAAATGTCCCAGTGGTGAGCAAAGAGTTGATGATGCGGGTCAGACCAGGCACAACTGCTGGAGAGATGGCATGGAGGAGATGGGTGGGGATGGGATCCAGTGGGCAGGTGGTAGGGTGGTTGGAACCAATGACCTTGGAAACATCATCTTCAGACATAGGAGAAAAGGCGGGTGATGGTGGCGTAGAAAATTGGCTGTTGATGGCGGTAGTTTTCTTTACGAAGAACGATGCAAAATCATCAGCCGTTAACTCCGATGAAGGTGTGGGAGCAGGCGGACAGAGGAGAGCAGAAAAGGTTTTTAAGAGTGTGCGAGAGTCAGGAGAGTTGCTGATCTTCGAGTGGTTATAATCAGTTTTTGCAGAGGTGACGTCAACGGAGAAAGTAGAGAGAAGAGACTGGTAGAGAGAGAGAGGTCAGTATGGTCTTTTGACTTGTGTCATTTTCTCTCAGCTGACCGGAGGCTGGTGCGATGCTCACGTGGTACATCCGATAACCAGGGGGCAGACAGGGATGCACGGGCTGGTCCAGATGTAAGAGGGCATATGTTGTCCAAGCAGGATGTAAGCGTGGAACACAGAGTGTCTGTGGCACTGTTGGTATTCAAAAGATAGAGCTCCTCAGAGGGGGGGAGTGCAGACAAGACAGCAGAGGAAAAGCAAGAGGGAGGGACCGTAGGTAGCGCCGGAAAGTGACCAGCGGTAAGACATCTGCGTTGTCTGGAGCGGTGAGGTCGGGGGTGACAAAGAAGTGATCAGACGTGTGCAGCGGAGTGAACTGAGAGTGATGAGTGGAGCATTTCTCGAATCATCCTTGTCATTTGCAAAACAGTAAGTGCATTTCTGGTTTTGATTGTTTGATTGCAAGAGACGGCACATGAGTCACGTTTACGCTTTTACTGTTTTTACAATAATTTATTGACAGACAGTGTCATTGTGATGCAGACAGGAAAAGACAGCACTGCATAGCACAAACAAATGTAGAAATCTGAACATAAGACAATCTCCTTAGGGAAAACTGTACATGCAGTGCAGTGGAATTACAGTGCAGTCTTCCTACACCTACTGACGTTCCTGTCTTTTGGGCAACGGATTCTCATCCACATCACAACAAATATCTTCTCTTGCGATACAGCGTGAAAATCATCTTTCAGAGTGTCTAATCCAGCCTCTGCAGGCATCAGCTGTGATGTCATCACACGTTACATCCATGGCAGCCAGAAGGGTCATCTGTGTATGCGGTTGGCGATCATATACTTTTAATCTTCATGCTGAGAAAAATTCCTCAACGTGGTTGAGTAGGGTGAGAGGAACTCCACCAGCATCCTGTTGTGGGCCGCAAACCATTGCCTGATGATGTTGGAGCGATGGAAACTGACATTGTCCCAAACTAACACGTACTTTGGCAGGTCATCTCCAATCTGCCCCCTCTCTTGTTCAGGGATGAGATCCCTGTAGAGAGTGTCAAAAGACTGTTTAGGTGTGAAAAGGGGCCGTCTGCAACACAGTGAAGTTGTCTTGCAGTCCTATGTGGAAAGAATATAGCAATGAAAAACACTAAATTGAGTAAAATAAAATGCCACCGTTTACTTAAAGTATACTTACTGTATATTGTAAAACTAGTGCTTAAATGTCGTGGGGATTATACTATTCTACAGAGACCCATTATAATGCAATTTGATCAACATGACATAAGAAATTGATAATGTAGGAATCTGCACAGAATTTTGTCATAATCATTTGCATGGATGTACCAAAGCATTTGCAACTTGTTCAAAGAAATGAGAAAATGCTTGTTTGATGTGCACACGTTACACAAGGATGTAAGGATAGAACAAGAAGTTTTGAGAATTTCAAATCGGATCAGAGAAATGTACCAAATTGACTTAGAAAAAACTGTATTTAAAGTGGGGGGGGTACTTTTGGGGCAGTTTTGTTTCACCCAAGTGTCCCATTTCCACCCCTCTCAAACTAATGCATGGATGCATATAGCCAGAAACAATTCATTTGATGCATGCAAAGAAGCAACACTGTGTGTCTCAAGAAGCATTTATTCATGATTACGTAGACATGCTAAAATTTCAAGGCCACACACTACACATTACACATTACACATGACATTACACATTTCATAAAATTTACATTTAGTCATTTAGCAGACGTTTTTATCCAAAGCGACTTACAGACGAGGAAACATTGGAAGCAATTATAACAATATAGGCAACAAAATGCATAAGTTAATTAAATCCAGTCCATTAAAGCCTAGCACAGTATACAAAGCTAAGAATAGTGAGGTAAGTAAAAAAATAATTTTTTAAGAAGACAGAAAATAATAAGAGGTTAAAATCAGTCATCTACATTTTGACGGAAGATATGCATTTTCACACACTACACCGGCCTGTAGTGTTCTAGCAGTGTAAGGTTGAGAGTGAGTTTCTTCAGTAGCGGTGTGATGCAGGCCTCTTTGAAAGCAGTGGGAAATGTCCCAGTGGTGAGCAAAGAGTTGATGATGCGGGTCAGACCAGGCACAACTGCTGGAGAGATGGCATGGAGGAGATGGGTGGGGATGGGATCCATTGGGCAGGTGGTAGGGTGGTTGGAACCAATGACCTTGGAAACATCATCTTCAGACATAGGAGAAAAGGCGGGTGATGGTGGCGTAGAAAATTGGCTGTTGATGACGGTAGTTTTCTTTACGAAGAACGATGCAAAATCATCAGCCGTTAACTCCGATGAAGGTGTGGGAGCAGGCGGACAGAGGAGAGCAGAGAAGGTTTTTAAGAGTGTGCGAGAGTCAGGAGAGTTGCTGATCTTCGAGTGGTTATAATCAGTTTTTGCAGAGGTGACGTCAACGGAGAAAGTAGAGAGAGAGAGGTCAGTATGGTCTTTTGACTTGTGCCATTTTCCCTCAGCTGACCGGATGCTGGTGCGATGCTCACGTGGTACATCCGATAACCAGGGGGCAGACAGGGATGCACGGGCTGGTCCAGATGTAAGAGGGCATATGTTGTCCAAGCAGGATGTAAGCGTGGAACACGGAGTGTCTGTGGCACTGTTGGTATTCAAAAGAGAGAGCTCCTCAGAGGGGGGGAGTGCAGACAAGACAGCAGAGGAAAAGCAGGAGGGAGGGACCGTAGGTAGCGCCGGAAAGTGACCAGCGGTAAGACATCTGCGTTGTCTGGAGCGGTGAGGTCGGGGGTGACAAAGAAGTGATCAGACGTGTGCAGCGGAGTGACCTGAGAGTGATGAGTGGAGCATTTCTCGAATCATCCTTGTCATTTGCACAACAGTAAGTGCATTTCTGGTTTTGATTGTTTGATTGCAAGAGACGGCACATGATTCACGTTAACGCTTTTACTGTTTGTACAATAATTTATTGACAGACAGTGTCATTGTGATGCAGACAGGAAAAGACAGCACTGCATAGCACAAACAAATGTAGAAATCTGAACATAAGACAATCTCCTTAGGGAAAACTGTACATGCAGTGCAGTGAAATTACAGTGCAGTCTTCCTACACCTCCTGACGTTCCTGTCTTTTGGGCAACGGATTCTCATCCACATCACAACAAATATCTTCTCTTGCGATACAGCGTGAAAATCATCTTTCAGAGTGTCTAATCCAGCCTCTGCAGGCATCAGCTGTGATGTCATCACACGTTACATCCATGGCAGCCAGAAGGGTCATCTGTGTATGCGGCTGGCGATCATATACTTTTAATCTTCATGCTGAGAAAAATTCCTCAACGTGGTTGAGTAGGGTGAGAGGAACTCCACCAGCATCCTGTTGTGGGCCGCAAACCATTGCCTGATGATGTTGGAGCGATGGAAACTGACATTGTCCCAAACTAACACGTACTTTGGCAGGTCATCTCCAATCTGCCCCCTCTCTTGTTCAGGGATGAGATCCCTGTAGAGAGTGTCAAAAGACTGTTTAGGTGTGAAAAGGGGCCGTCTGCAACACAGTGAAGTTGTCTTGCAGTCCTATGTGGAAAGAATATAGCAATGCAAAACACTAAATTGAGTAAAATAAAATGCCACTGTTTACTTAAAGTATACTTACTGTATATTGTAAAACTAGTGCTTAAATGTCGTGGGGATTATACTATTCTACAGAGACCCATTATAATGCATTTTGATCAACATGACATAAGCAATTGATAATGTAGGAATCTGCACAGAATTTTGTCATAATCATTTGAATGGATGTATCAAAGCATTTGCAACTTGTTCAAAGAAATGAGAAAATGCTTGTTTGATGTGCACACGTGACACAAGGATGTAAGGATTGAACAAGAAGTTTTGAGAATTTCAAATCGGATCAGAGAAATGTACCAAATTGACTTAGAAAAAACTGTATTTAAAGTGGGGGGGGGGGTACTTTTGGGGCAGTTTTGTTTCACCCAAGTGTCCCATTTCCACCCCTCTCAAACTAATGCATGGATGCATATAGCCAGAAACAATTCATTTGATGCATGCAAAGAAGCAACACTGTGTGTCTCAAGAAGCATTTATTCATGATTACGTAGACATGCTAAAATTTCAAGGCCACACACTACACATTACACATTACACATGACATTACACATTTCATAAAATTTACATTTAGTCATTTAGCAGACGTTTTTATCCAAAGCGACTTACAGACGAGGAAACATTGGAAGCAATTATAACAATATAGGCAACAAAATGCATAAGTTAATTAAATCCAGTCCATTAAAGCCTAGCACAGTATACAAAGCTAAGAATAGTGAGGTAAGTAAAAAAATAATTTTTTAAGAAGACAGAAAATAATAAGAGGTTAAAATCAGTCATCTACATTTTGACGGAAGATATGCATTTTCACACACTACACCGGCCTGTAGTGTTCTAGCAGTGTAAGGTTGAGAGTGAGTTTCTTCAGTAGCGGTGTGATGCAGGCCTCTTTGAAAGCAGTGGGAAATGTCCCAGTGGTGAGCAAAGAGTTGATGATGCGGGTCAGACCAGGCACAACTGCTGGAGAGATGGCATGGAGGAGATGGGTGGGGATGGGATCCATTGGGCAGGTGGTAGGGTGGTTGGAACCAATGACCTTGGAAACATCATCTTCAGACATAGGAGAAAAGGCGGGTGATGGTGGCGTAGAAAATTGGCTGTTGATGACGGTAGTTTTCTTTACGAAGAACGATGCAAAATCATCAGCCGTTAACTCCGATGAAGGTGTGGGAGCAGGCGGACAGAGGAGAGCAGAGAAGGTTTTTAAGAGTGTGCGAGAGTCAGGAGAGTTGCTGATCTTCGAGTGGTTATAATCAGTTTTTGCAGAGGTGACGTCAACGGAGAAAGTAGAGAGAGAGAGGTCAGTATGGTCTTTTGACTTGTGCCATTTTCCCTCAGCTGACCGGATGCTGGTGCGATGCTCACGTGGTACATCCGATAACCAGGGGGCAGACAGGGATGCACGGGCTGGTCCAGATGTAAGAGGGCATATGTTGTCCAAGCAGGATGTAAGCGTGGAACACGGAGTGTCTGTGGCACTGTTGGTATTCAAAAGAGAGAGCTCCTCAGAGGGGGGGAGTGCAGACAAGACAGCAGAGGAAAAGCAGGAGGGAGGGACCGTAGGTAGCGCCGGAAAGTGACCAGCGGTAAGACATCTGCGTTGTCTGGAGCGGTGAGGTCGGGGGTGACAAAGAAGTGATCAGACGTGTGCAGCGGAGTGACCTGAGAGTGATGAGTGGAGCATTTCTCGAATCATCCTTGTCATTTGCACAACAGTAAGTGCATTTCTGGTTTTGATTGTTTGATTGCAAGAGACGGCACATGATTCACGTTAACGCTTTTACTGTTTGTACAATAATTTATTGACAGACAGTGTCATTGTGATGCAGACAGGAAAAGACAGCACTGCATAGCACAAACAAATGTAGAAATCTGAACATAAGACAATCTCCTTAGGGAAAACTGTACATGCAGTGCAGTGAAATTACAGTGCAGTCTTCCTACACCTCCTGACGTTCCTGTCTTTTGGGCAACGGATTCTCATCCACATCACAACAAATATCTTCTCTTGCGATACAGCGTGAAAATCATCTTTCAGAGTGTCTAATCCAGCCTCTGCAGGCATCAGCTGTGATGTCATCACACGTTACATCCATGGCAGCCAGAAGGGTCATCTGTGTATGCGGCTGGCGATCATATACTTTTAATCTTCATGCTGAGAAAAATTCCTCAACGTGGTTGAGTAGGGTGAGAGGAACTCCACCAGCATCCTGTTGTGGGCCGCAAACCATTGCCTGATGATGTTGGAGCGATGGAAACTGACATTGTCCCAAACTAACACGTACTTTGGCAGGTCATCTCCAATCTGCCCCCTCTCTTGTTCAGGGATGAGATCCCTGTAGAGAGTGTCAAAAGACTGTTTAGGTGTGAAAAGGGGCCGTCTGCAACACAGTGAAGTTGTCTTGCAGTCCTATGTGGAAAGAATATAGCAATGCAAAACACTAAATTGAGTAAAATAAAATGCCACTGTTTACTTAAAGTATACTTACTGTATATTGTAAAACTAGTGCTTAAATGTCGTGGGGATTATACTATTCTACAGAGACCCATTATAATGCATTTTGATCAACATGACATAAGCAATTGATAATGTAGGAATCTGCACAGAATTTTGTCATAATCATTTGAATGGATGTATCAAAGCATTTGCAACTTGTTCAAAGAAATGAGAAAATGCTTGTTTGATGTGCACACGTGACACAAGGATGTAAGGATTGAACAAGAAGTTTTGAGAATTTCAAATCGGATCAGAGAAATGTACCAAATTGACTTAGAAAAAACTGTATTTAAAGTGGGGGGGGGGTACTTTTGGGGCAGTTTTGTTTCACCCAAGTGTCCCATTTCCACCCCTCTCAAACTAATGCATGGATGCATATAGCCAGAAACAATTCATTTGATGCATGCAAAGAAGCAACACTGTGTGTCTCAAGAAGCATTTATTCATGATTACGTAGACATGCTAAAATTTCAAGGCCACACACTACACATTACACATTACACATGACATTACACATTTCATAAAATTTACATTTAGTCATTTAGCAGACGTTTTTATCCAAAGCGACTTACAGACGTGGAAACATTGGAAGCAATTATAACAATATAGGCAACAAAATGCATAAGTTAATTAAATCCAGTCCATTAAAGCCTAGCACAGTATACAAAGCTAAGAATAGTGAGGTAAGTAAAAAAAATTTTTTTAAGAAGACAGAAAATAGTAAGAGGTTCAAATCAGTCATCTACATTTTGACGGAAGATATGCATTTTCACACACTACACCGGCCTGTAGTGTTCTAGCAGTGTAAGGTTGAGAGTGAGTTTCTTCAGTAGCGGTGTGATGCAGGCCTCTTTGAAAGCAGTGGGAAATGTCCCAGTGGTGAGCAAAGAGTTGATGATGCGGGTCAGACCAGGCACAACTGCTGGAGAGATGGCATGGAGGAGATGGGTGGGGATGGGATCCAGTGGGCAGGTGGTAGGGTGGTTGGAACCAATGACCTTGGAAACATCATCTTCAGACATAGGAGAAAAGGCGGGTGATGGTGGCGTAGAAAATTGGCTGTTGATGGCGGTAGTTTTCTTTACGAAGAACGATGCAAAATCATCAGCCGTTAACTCCAACGAAGGTGTGGGAGCAGGCGGACAGAGGAGAGCAGAGAAGGTTTTTAAGAGTGTGCGAGAGTCAGGAGAGTTGCTGATCTTCGAGTGGTTATAATCAGTTTTTGCAGAGGTGACGTCAACGGAGAAAGTAGAGAGAGAGAGGTCAGTATGGTCTTTTGACTTGTGCCATTTTCTCTCAGCTGACCGGAGGCTGGTGCGATGCTCACGTGGTACATCCGATAACCAGGGGGCAGACAGGGATACACGGGCTGGTCCAGATGTAAGAGGGCATATGTTGTCCAAGCAGGATGTAAGCGTGGAACACAGTGTGTCTGTGGCACTGTTGGTATTCAAAAGAGAGAGCTCCTCAGAGGGGGGGAGTGCAGACAAGACAGCAGAGGAAAAGCAGGAGGGAGGGACCGTAGGTAGCGCCGGAAAGTGACCAGCGGTAAGACATCTGCGTTGTCTGGAGCGGTGAGGTCGGGGGTGACAAAGAAGTGATCAGACGTGTGCAGCGGAGTGACCTGAGAGTGATGAGTGGAGCATTTCTCGAATCATCCTTGTCATTTGCAAAACAGTAAGTGCATTTCTGGTTTTGATTGTTTGATTGCAAGAGACGGCACATGATTCACGTTAACGCTTTTACTGTTTGTACAATAATTTATTGACAGACAGTGTCATTGTGATGCAGACAGGAAAAGACAGCACTGCATAGCACAAACAAATGTAGAAATCTGAACATAAGACAATCTCCTTAGGGAAAACTGTACATGCAGTGCAGTGGAATTACAGTGCAGTCTTCCTACACCTCCTGACGTTCCTGTCTTTTGGGCAACGGATTCTCATCCACATCACAACAAATATCTTCTCTTGCGAAACAGCATGAAAATCATCTTTCAGAGTGTCTAATCCAGCCTCTGCAGGCATCAGCTGTGATGTCATCACACGTTACATCCATGGCAGCCAGAAGGGTCATCTGTGTATGCGGCTGGCGATCATATACTTTTAATCTTCATGCTGAGAAAAATTACTCAACGTGGTTGAGTAGGGTGAGAGGAACTCCACCAGCATCCTGTTGTGGGCCGCAAACCATTGCCTGATGATGTTGGAGAGATGGAAACTGACATTGTCCCAAACTAACAAGTACTTTGGCAGGTCATCTCCAATCTGCCCCCTCTCTTGTTCAGGGATGAGATCCCTGTAGAGAGTGTCAAAAGACTGTTTAGGTGTGAAAAGGGGCCGTCTGCAACACAGTGAAGTTGTCTTGCAGTCCTATGTGGAAAGAATATAGCAATGCAAAACACTAAATTGAGTAAAATAAAATGCCACCGTTTACTTAAAGTATACTTACTGTATATTGTAAAACTAGTGCTTAAATGTCGTGGGGATTATACTATTCCACAGAGACCCATTATAATGCATTTTGATCAACATGACATATGCAAATGATAATGTAGGAATCTGCACAGAATTTTGTCATAATCATTTGCATGGATGTACCAAAGCATTTGCAACTTGTTCAAAGAAATGAGAAAATGCTTGTTTGATGTGCACACGTGACACAAGGATGTAAGGATTGAACAAGAAGTTTTGAGAATTACAAATCGGATCTGAGAAATGTACCAAATTGACTTAGAAAAAACTGTATTTAAAGTGGGGGGGGGGTAATTTTGGGGCAGTTTTGTTTCACCCAAGTGTCCCATTTCCACCCCTCTCAAACTAATGCATGGATGCATATAGCCAGAAACAATTCATTTGATGCATGCAAAGAAGCAACACTGTGTGTCTCAAGAAGCATTTATTTATGATTACGTAGACATGCTAAAATTTCAAGGCCACACACTACACATTACACATTACCCATGACATTACACATTTCATAAAATTTACATTTAGTAATTTAGCAGACGTTTTTATCCAAAGCGACTTACAGACGAGGAAACATTGGAAGCAATTATAACAATATAGGCAACAAAATGCATAAGTTAATTAAATCCAGTCCATTAAAGCCAACACAGTATACAAAGCTAAGAATAGTGAGGTAAGTAAAAACATAATTTTTTAAGAAGACAGAAAATAATAAGAGGTTAAAATCAGTCATCTACATTTTGACGGAAGATATGCATTTTCACACACTACACCGGCCTGTAGTGTTCTAGCAGCGTAAGGTTGAGAGTGAGTTTCTTCAGTAGCGGTGTGATGCAGGCCTCTTTGAAAGCAGTGGGAAATGTCCCAGTGGTGAGCAAAGAGTTGATGATGCGGGTCAGACCAGGCACAACTGCTGGAGAGATGGCATGGAGGAGATGGGTGGGGATGGGATCCAGTGGGCAGGTGGTAGGGTGGTTGGAACCAATGACCTTGGAAACATCATCTTCAGACATAG
Organism: Barbatula barbatula; assembly: GCF_947034865.1. Lineage (NCBI taxonomy): Eukaryota > Metazoa > Chordata > Actinopteri > Cypriniformes > Nemacheilidae > Barbatula > Barbatula barbatula. Next base: position 7,390,264 of record NC_136782.1, read on the forward strand.
GAGAAAAGGCGGGTGATGGTGGCGTAAAAAAAAATTGGCTGTTGATGGCGGTAGTTTTCTTTACGAAGAACGATGCAAAATCATCAGCCGTTAACTCCGATGAAGGTGTGGGAGCAGGCGGACAGAGGAGAGCAGAGAAGGTTTTTAAGAGTGTGCGAGAGTCAGGAGAGTTGCTGATCTTCGAGTGGTTATAATCAGTTTTTGCAGAGGTGACGTCAACGGAGAAAGTAGAGAGAGAGAGGTCAGTATGGTCTTTTGACTTGTGCCTTTTTCTCTCAGCTGACCGGAGGCTGGTGCGATGCTCACGTGGTACATCCGATAACCAGGGGGCAGACAGGGATGCACGGGCTGGTCCAGATGTAAGAGGGCATATGTTGTCCAAGCAGGATGTAAGCGTGGAACACAGAGTGTCTGTGGCACTGTTGGTATTCAAAAGAGAGAGCTCCTCAGAGGGGGGGAGTGCAGACAAGACAGCAGAGGAAAAGCAGGAGGGAGGGACCGTAGGTAGCGCCGGAAAGTGACCAGCGGTAAGACATCTGCGTTGTCTGGAGCGGTGAGGTCGGGGGTGACAAAGAAGTGATCAGACGTGTGCAGCGGAGTGACCTGAGAGTGATGACTGGAGCATTTCTCGAATCATCCTTGTCATTTGCAAAACAGTAAGTGCATTTCTGGTTTTGATTGTTTGATTGCAAGAGACGGCACATGATTCACGTTAACGCTTTTACTGTTTGTACAACAATTTATTGACAGACAGTGTCATTGTGATGCAGACAGGAAAAGACAGCACTGCAAGGCACAAACAAATGTAGAAATCTGAACATAAGACAATCTCCTTAGGGAAAACTGTACATGAAGTGCAGTGGAATTACAGTGCAGTCTTCCTACACCTCCTGACGTTCCTGTCTTTTGGGCAACGGATTCTTATCCACATCACAACAAATATCTTCTCTTGCGATACAGCGTGAAAATCATCTTTCAGAGTGTCTAATCCAGCCTCTGCAGGCATCAGCTGTGATGTCATCACACGTTACATCCATGGCAGCCAGAAGGGTCATCTGTGTATGCGGCTGGCCATCATATAGTTTTAATCTTCATGCTGAGAAAAATTCCTCAACGGGGTTGAGTAGGGTGAGAGGAACTCCACCAGCATCCTGTTGTGGGCCGCAAACCATTGCCTGATGATGTTGGAGCGATGGAAACTGACATTGTCCCAAACTAACACGTACTTTGGCAGGTCATCTCCAATCTGCCCCCTCTCTTGTTCAGGGATGAGATCCCTGTAGAGAGTGTCAAAAGACTGTTTAGGTGTGAAAAGGGGCCGTCTGCAACACAGTGAAGTTGTCTTGCAGTCCTATGTGGAAAGAATATAGCAATGCAAAACACTAAATTGAGTAAAATAAAATGCCACTGTTTACTTAAAGTATACTTACTGTATATTGTAAAACTAGTGCTTAAATGTCGTGGGGATTATACTATTCTACAGAGACCCATTATAATCCATTTTGATCAACATGACATAAGCAATTGATAATGTAGGAATCTGCACAGAATTTTGTCATAATCATTTGCATGGATGTACCAAAGCATTTGCAACTTGTTCAAAGAAATGAGAAAATGCTTGTTTGATGTGCACACGTGACACAATGATGTAAGGATTGAACAAGAAGTTTTGAGAATTTCAAATCGGATCAGAGAAATGTACCAAATTGACTTAGAAAAAACTCTATTTAAAGTGGGGGGGGGTACTTTTGGGGCAGTTTTGTTTCACCCAAGTGTCCCATTTCCACCCCTCTCAAACTAATGCATGGATGCATATAGCCAGAAACAATTCATTTGATGCATGCAAAGAAGCAACACTGTGTGTCTCAAGAAGCATTTATTCATGATTACGTAGACATGCTAAAATTTCAAGGCCACACACTACACATTACACATTACACATGACATTACACATTTCATAAAATTTACATTTAGTCATTTAGCTGACGTTTTTATCCAAAGCGACTTACAGACGAGGAAACATTGGAAGCAATTATAACAATATAGGCAACAAAATGCATAAGTTAATTAAATCCAGTCCATTAAAGCCTAGCACAGTATACAAAGCTAAGAATAGTGAGGTAAGTAAAAAAATAATTTTTTAAGGAGACAGAAAATAATAAGAGGTTAAAATCAGTCATCTACATTTTGACGGAAGATATGCATTTTCACACACTACACCGGCCTGTAGTGTTCTAGCAGTGTAAGGTTGAGAGTGAGTTTCTTCAGTAGCGGTGTGATGCAGGCCTCTTTGAAAGCAGTGGGAAATGTCCCAGTGGTGAGCAAAGAGTTGATGATGCGGGTCAGACCAGGCACAACTGCTGGAGAGATGGCATGGAGGAGATGGGTGGGGATGGGATCCAGTGGGCAGGTGGTAGGGTGGTTGGAACCAATGACCTTGGAAACATCATCTTCATCATAGGAGAAAAGGCGGGTGATGGTGGCGTAGAAAATTGGCTGTTGATGGCGGTAGTTTTCTTTACGAAGAACGATGCAAAATCATCAGCCGTTAACTCCGATGAAGGTGTGGGAGCAGGCGGACAGAGGAGAGCAGAGAAGGTTTTTAAGAGTGTGCGAGAGTCAGGAGAGTTGCTGATCTTCGAGTGGTTATAATCAGTTTTTGCAGAGGTGACGTCAACGGAGAAAGTAGAGAGAGAGAGGTCAGTATGGTCTTTTGACTTGTGCCATTTTCTCTCAGCTGACCGGAGGCTGGTGCGATGCTCACGTGGTACATCCGATAACCAGGGGGCAGACAGGGATGCACGGGCTGGTCCAGATGTAAGAGGGCATATGTTGTCCAAGCAGGATGTAAGCGTGGAACACAGAGTATCTGTGGCACTGTTGGTATTCAAAAGAGAGAGCTCCTCAGAGGGGGGGAGTGCAGACAAGACAGCAGACGAAAAGCAGGAGGGAGGGACCGTAGGTAGCGCCGGAAAGTGACCAGCGGTAAGACATCTGCGTTGTCTGGAGCGGTGAGGTCGGGGGTGACAAAGAAGTGATCAGACGTGTGCAGCGGAGTGACCTGAGAGTGATGAGTGGAGCATTTCTCGAATCATCCTTGTCATTTGCAAAACAGTAAGTGCATTTCTGGTTTTGATTGTTTGATTGCAAGAGACGGCACATGATTCACGTTAACGCTTTTACTGTTTGTACAATAATTTATTGACAGACAGTGTCATTGTGATGCAGACAGGAAAAGACAGCACTGCATAGCACAAACAAATGTAGAAATCTGAACATAAGACAATCTCCTTAGGGAAAACTGTACATGCAGTGCAGTGGAATTACAGTGCAGTCTTCCTACACCTCCTGACGTTCCTGTCTTTTGGGCAACGGATTCTCATCCACATCACAACAAATATCTTCTCTTGCGATACAGCGTGAAAATCATCTTTCAGAGTGTCTAATCCAGCCTCTGCAGGCATCAGCTGTGATGTCATCACACGTTACATCCAAGTCAGCCAGAAGGGTCATCTGTGTATGCGGCTGGCCATCATATACTTTTAATCTTCATGCTGAGAAAAATTCCTCAACGGGGTTGAGTAGGGTGAGAGGAACTCCACCAGCTTCCTGTTGTGGGCCGCAAACCATTGCCTGATGATGTTGGAGCGATGGAAACTGACATTGTCCCAAACTAACACGCACTTTGGCAGGTCATCTCCAATCTGCCCCCTCTCTTGTTCAGGGATGAGATCCCTGTAGAGAGTGTCAAAAGACTGTTTAGGTGTGAAAAGGGGCCGTCTGCAACACAGTGAAGTTGTCTTGCAGTCCTATGTGGAAAGAATATAGCAATGCAAAACACTAAATTGAGTAAAATAAAATGCCACCGTTTACTTAAAGTATACTTACTGTATATTGTAAAACTAGTGCTTAAATGTCGTGGGGATTATACTATTCTACAGAGACCCATTATAATGCATTTTGATCAACATGACATAAGCAATTGATAATGTAGGAATCTGCACAGAATTTTGTCATAATCATTTGCATGGATGTACCAAAGCATTTTCAACTTGTTCAAAGAAATGAGAAAATGCTTGTTTGATGTGCACACGTGACACAAGGATGTAAGGATTGAACAAGAAGTTTTGAGAATTTCAAATCGGATCAGAGAAATGTACCAAATTGACTTAGAAAAAACTGTATTTAAAGTGGGGGGGTACTTTTGGGGCAGTTTTGTTTCCCCCAAGTGTCCCATTTCCACCCCTCTCAAACTAATGCATGGATGCATATAGCCAGAAACAATTCATTTGATGCATGCAAAGAAGCAACATTGTGTGTCTCAAGAAGCATTTATTCATGATTACGTAGACATGCTAAAATTTCAAGGCCACACACTACACATTACACATGACATTACACATTTCATAAAATTTACATTTAGTCATTTAGCAGACGTTTTTATCCAAAGCGACTTACAGATGAGGAAACATTGGAAGCAATTATAACAATATAGGCAACAAAATGCATAAGTTAATTAAATCCAGTCCATTAAAGCCTAGCACAGTATACAAAGCTAAGAATAGTGAGGTAAGTAAAAAAATACTTTTTTAAGAAGACAGAAAATAATAAGAGGTTAAAATCAATCATCTACATTTTGACGGAAGATATGCATTTTCACACACTACACCGGCCTATAGTGTTCTAGCAGTGTAAGGTTGAGAGTGAGTTTCTTCAGTAGCGGTGTGATGCAGGCCTCTTTGAAAGCAGTGGGAAATGTCCCAGTGGTGAGCAAAGAGTTGATGATGCGGGTCAGACCAGGCACAACTGCTGGAGAGATGGCATGGAGGAGATGGGTGGGGATGGGATCCAGTGGGCAGGTGGTAGGGTGGTTGGAACCAATGACCTTGGAAACATCATCTTCAGACATAGGAGAAAAGGCGGGTGATGGTGGCGTAGAAAATTGGCTGTTGATGGCGGTAGTTTTCTTTACGAAGAACGATGCAAAATCATCAGCCGTTAACTCCGATGAAGGTGTGGGAGCAGGCGGACAGAGGAGAGCAGAGAAGGTTTTTAAGAGTGTGCGAGAGTCAGGAGAGTTGCTGATCTTCGAGTGGTTATAATCAGTTTTTGCAGAGGTGACGTCAACGGAGAAAGTAGAGAGAAGAGACTGGTAGAGAGAGAGAGGTCAGTATGGTCTTTTGACTTGTGCCATTTTCTCTCAGCTGACCGGAGGCTGGTGCGATGCTCACGTGGTACATCCGATAACCAGGGGGCAGACAGGGATGCACGGGCTGGTCCAGATGTAAGAGGGCATATGTTGTCCAAGCAGGATGTAAGCGTGGAACACAGAGTGTCTGTGGCACTGTTGGTATTCGAAAGATAGAGCTCCTCAGAGGGGGGGAGTGCAGACAAGACAGCAGAGGAAAAGCAAGAGGGAGGGACCGTAGGTAGCGCCGGAAAGTGACCAGCGGTAAGACATCTGCGTTGTCTGGAGCGGTGAGGTCGGGGGTGACAAAGAAGTGATCAGACGTGTGCAGCGGAGTGAACTGAGAGTGATGAGTGGAGCATTTCTCGAATCAGCCTTCTCATTTGCAAAACAGTAAGTGCATTTCTGGTTTTGATTGTTTTATTGCAAGAGACGGCACATGAGTCACGTTTACGCTTTTACTGTTTTTACAATAATTTATTGACAGACAGTGTCATTGTGATGCAGACAGGAAAAGACAGCACTGCATAGCACAAACAAATGTAGAAATCTGAACATAAGACAATCTCCTTAGGGAAAACTGTACATGCAGTGCAGTGGAATTACAGTGCAGTCTTCCTACACCTCCTGACGTTCCTGTCTTTTGGGCAACGGATTCTCATCCACATCACAACAAATATCTTCGCTTGCGATACAGCGTGAAAATCATCTTTCAGAGTGTCTAATCCAGCCTCTGCAGGCATCAGCTGTGATGTCATCACACGTTACATCCATGGCAGCCAGAAGGGTCATCTGTGTATGCGGCTGGCGATCATATACTTTTAATCTTCATGCTGAGAAAAATTCCTCAACGTGGTTGAGTAGGGTGAGAGGAACTCCACCAGCATCCTGTTGTGGGCCGCAAACCATTGCCTGATGATGTTGGAGCGATGGAAACTGACATTGTCCCAAACTAACACGTACTTTGGCAGGTCATCTCCAATCTGCCCCCTCTCTTGTTCAGGGATGAGATCCCTGTAGAGAGTGTCAAAAGACTGTTTAGGTGTGAAAAGGGGCCGTCTGCAACACAGTGAAGTTGTCTTGCAGTCCTATGTGGAAAGAATATAGCAATGCAAAACACTAAATTGAGTAAAATAAAATGCCACCGTTTACTTAAAGTATACTTACTGTATATTGTAAAACTAGTGCTTAAATGTCGTGGGGATTATACTATTCCACAGAGACCCATTATAATGCATTTTGATCAACATGACATAAGCAATTGATAATGTAGGAATCTGCACAGAATTTTGTCATAATCATTTGCATGGATGTACCAAAGCATTTGCAACTTGTTCAAAGAAATGAGAAAATGCTTGTTTGATGTGCACACGTGACACAAGGATGTAAGGATTGAACAAGAAGTTTTGAGAATTTCAAATCGGATCAGAGAAATGTACCAAATTGACTTAGAAAAAACTGTATTTAAAGTGGGGGGGTACTTTTGGGGCAGTTTTGTTTCACCCAAGTGTCCCATTTCCACCCCTCTCAAACTAATGCATGGATGCATATAGCCAGAAACAATTCATGTGATGCATGCAAAGAAGAAACACTGTGTGTCTCAAGAAGCATTTATTCATGATTACGTAGACATGCTAAAATTTCAAGGCCACACACTACACATTACACATTACACATGACATTACACATTCCATAAAATTTACATTTAGTCATTTAGCAGACGTTTTTATCCAAAGCGACTTACAGACGAGGAAACATTGGAAGCAATTATAACAATATAGGCAACAAAATGCATAAGTTAAATAAATCCAGTCCATTAAAGCCTAGCACAGTATACAAAGCTAAGAATAGTGAGGTAAGTAAAAACATAAATTTTTAAGAAGACAGAAAATAATAAGAGGTTAAAATCAGTCATCTACATTTTGACGGAAGATATGCATTTTCACACACTACACCGGCCTGTAGTGTTCTAGCAGTGTAAGGTTGAGAGTGAGTTTCTTCAGTAGCGGTGTGATGCAGGCCTCTTTGAAAGCAGTGGGAAATGTCCCAGTGGTGAGCAAAGAGTTGATGATGCGGGTCAGACCAGGCACAACTGCTGGAGAGATGGCATGGAGGAGATGGGTGGGGATGGGATCCAGTGGGCAGGTGGTAGGGTGGTTGGAACCAATGACCTTGGAAACATCATCTTCAGACATAGGAGAAAAGGCGGGTGATGGTGGCGTAGAAAATTGGCTGTTGATGGCGGTAGTTTTCTTTACGAAGAACGATGCAAAATCATCAGCCGTTAACTCCGATGAAGGTGTGGGAGCAGGCGGACAGAGGAGAGCAGAGAAGGTTTTTAAGAGTGTGCGAGAGTCAGGAGAGTTGCTGATCTTCGAGTGGTTATAATCAGTTTTTGCAGAGGTGACGTCAACAGAGAAAGTAGAGAGAAGAGACTGGTAGAGAGAGACAGGTCAGTATGGTCTTTTGACTTCTGCCATTTTCTCTCAGCTGACCGGAGGCTGGTGCGATGCTCACGTGGTACATCCGATAACCAGGGGGCAGACAGGGATGCCCGGGCTGGTCCAGATGTAAGAGGGCATATGTTGTCCAAGCAGGATGTAAGCGTGGAACACAGAGTGTCTGTGGCACTGTTGGTATTCAAAAGATAGAGCTCCTCAGAGGGGGGGAGTGCAGACAAGACAGCAGAGGAAAAGCAAGAGGGAAGGAACGTAGGTAGCGCCGGAAAGTGACCAGCGGTAAGACATCTGCGTTGTCTAGAGCGGTGAGGTCGGGGGTGACAAAGAAGTGATCAGACGTGTGCAGCGGAATGAACTGAGAGTGATGAGTGGAGCATTTCTCGAATCATCCTTGTCATTTGCAAAACAGTAAGTGCATTTCTGGTTTTGATTGTTTGATTGCAAGAGACGGCACATGAGTCACGTTTACGCTGTTACTGTTTTTACAATAATTTATTGACAGACAGTGTCATTGTGATGCAGACAGGAAAAGACAGCACGGCATAGCACAAACAAATGTAGAAATCTGAACATAAGACAATCTCCTTAGGGAAAACTGTACATGCAGTGCAGTGGAATTACAGTGCAGTCTTCCTACACCTCCTGACGTTCCTGTCTTTTGGGCAACGGATTCTCATCCACATCACAACAAATATCTACTCTTGCGATACAGCGTGAAAATCATCTTTCAGAGTGTCTAATCCAGCCTCTGCAGGCATCAGCTGTGATGTCATCACACGTTACATCCATGGCAGCCAGAAGGGTCATCTGTGTATGCGGCTGGCGATCATATACTTTTAATCTTCATGCTGAAAAAAATTCCTCAACGTGGTTGAGTAGGTCGAGAGGAACTCCACCAGCATCCTGTTGTGGGCCGCAAACCATTGCCTGATGATGTTGGAGCGATGGAAACTGACATTGTCCCAAACTAACACGTACTTTGGCAGGTCAGCTCCAATCTGCCCCCTCTCTTGTTCAGGGATGAGATCCCTGTAGAGAGTGTCAAAAGACTGTTTAGGTGTGAAAAGGGGCCGTCTGCAACCAGGTGAAGTTGTCTTGCAGTCCTATGTGGAAAGAATATAGTAATGCAAATCACTAAATTGAGTAAAATAAAATGCCACTGTTTACTTGAAGTATACTTACTGTATATTGTAAAACTAGTGCTTAAATGTCGTGGGGGATTATACTATTCAACAGGGACCCATTATAATGCATTTTGATCAACATGACGTAAGCAATTGATAATGTTGGAATCTGCACAGAATTGTGTCATAATCATTTGCATGGATGTACCAAAGCATTTGCAACTTGTTCAAAGAAATGAGAAAATGCTTGTTTGATGTGCACACGTGACACAAGGATGTAAGGATTGAACAAGAAGTTTTGAGAATTTCAAATCGGATCAGAGAAATGTACCAAATTGAATTAGAAAAAAACTGTATTTAAAGTGGGGGGGGAGTACTTTTGGGGCAGTTTTGTTTCACCCAAGTGTCCCATTTCCACCCCTCTCAAACTAATGCATGGATGCATATAGCCAGAAACAATTAATTTGATGCATGCAAAGAAGCAACACTGTGTGTCTCAAGAAGCATTTATTCATGATTACGTAGACATGCTAAAATTTCAAGGCCACACACTACACATTACACATTACACATGACATTACTCATTTCATAAAATTTAAATTTAGTCATTTAGCAGACGTTTTTATCCAAAGCGACTTACAGACGAGGAAACATTGGAAGCAATTATAACAATATAGGCAACAAAATGCAAAAGTTAATTAAATCCAGTCCATTAAAGCCTAGCACAGTATACAAAGCTAAGAATAGTGAGGTAAGTAAAAAAATAATTTTTTAAGAAGACAGAAAATAATAAGAGGTTAAAATCAGTCATCTACATTTTGACGGAAGATATGCATTTTCACACACTACACCGGCCTGTAGTGTTCCAGCAGTGTAAGGTTGAGAGTGAGTTTCTTCAGTAGCGGTGTGATGCAGGCCTCTTTGAAAGCAGTGGGAAATGTCCCAGTGGTGAGCAAAGAGTTGATGATGCGGGTCAGACCAGGCACAACTGCTGGAGAGATGGCATGGAGGAGATGGGTGGGGATGGGATCCAGTGGGCAGGTGGTAGGGTGGTTGGAACCAATGACCTTGGAAACATCATCTTCAAACATAGGAGAAAAGGCGGGTGATGGTGGCGTAGAAAATTGGCTGTTGATGGCATATGAGGGCATATGTTGTCCAAGCAGGATGTAAGCGTGGAACACAGAGTGTCTGTGGCACTGTTGGTATTCAAAAGATAGAGCTCCTCAGAGGGGGGGAGTGCAGACAAGACAGCAGAGGAAATGCAAGAGAGAGGGACCGTAGGTAGCGCCGGAAAGTGACCAGCGGTAAGACATCTGCGTTGTCTGGAGCGGTGAGGTCGGGGGTGACAAAGAAGTGATCAGACGTGTGCAGCGGAGTGAACTGAGAGTGATGAGTGGAGCATTTCTCGAATCATCCTTGTCATTTGCAAAACAGTAAGTGCATTTCTGGTTTTGATTGTTTGATTGCAAGAGACGGCACATGAGTCACGTTTACGCTTTTACTGTTTTTACAATAATTTATTGACAGACAGTGTCATTGTGATGCAGACAGGAAAAGACAGCACTGCATAGCACAAACAAATGTAGAAATCTGAACATAAGACAATCTCCTTAGGGAAAACTGTACATGCAGTGCAGTGGAATTACAGTGCAGTCTTCCTACACCTCCTGACGTTCCTGTCTTTTGGGCAACGGATTCTCATCCACATCACAACAAATATCTACTCTTGCGATACAGCGTGAAAATCATCTTTCAGAGTGTCTAATCCAGCCTCTGCAGGCATCAGCTGTGATGTCATCACACGTTACATCCATGGCAGCCAGAAGGGTCATCTGTGTATGCGGCTGGCGATCATATACTCTTAATCTTCATGCTGAGAAAAATTCCTCAACGTGGTTGAGTAGGGTGAGAGGAACTCCACCAGCATCCTGTTGTGGGCCGCAAACCATTGCCTGATGATGTTGGAGCGATGGAAACTGACATTGTCCCAAACTAACACGTACTTTGGCAGGTCATCTCCAATCTGCCCCCTCTCTTGTTCAGGGATGAGATCCCTGTAGAGAGTGTCAAAAGACTGTTTAGGTGTGAAAAGGGGCCGTCTGCAACCAGGTGAAGTTGTCTTGCAGTCCTATGTGGAAAGAATATAGTAATGCAAATCACTAAATTGAGTAAATAAAATGCCACTGTTTACTTGAAGTATACTTACTGTATATTGTAAAACTAGTGCTTAAATGTCGTGGGGGATTATACTATTCAACAGAGACCCATTATAATGCATTTTGATCAACATGACGTAAGCAATTGATAATGTTGGAATCTGCACAGAATTGTGTCATAATCATTTGCATGGATGTACCAAAGCATTTGCAACTTGTTCAAAGAAATGAGAAAATTCTTGTTTGATGTGCACAAGTGACACAAGGATGTAAGGATTGAACAAGAAGTTTTGAGAATTTCAAATCGGATCTGAGAAATGTACCAAATTGACTTAGAAAAAACTGTATTTAAAGTGGGGGGGGGTACTTTTGGGGCAGTTTTGTTTCACCCAAGTGTCCCATTTCCACCCCTCTCAAACTAATGCATGGATGCATATAGCCAGAAACAATTCATTTGATGCATGCAAAGAAGCAACACTGTGTGTCTCAAGAAGCATTTATTCATGATTACGTAGACATGCTAAAATTTCAAGGCCACACACTACACATTACACATGACATTAAACATTTCATAAAATTTACATTTAGTTATTTAGCAGACGTTTTTATCCAAAGCGACTTACAGACGAGGAAACATTGGAAGCAATTATAACAATATAGGCAACAAAATGCATAAGTTAATTAAATCCAGTCCATTAAAGCCTAGCACAGTATACAAAGCTAAGAATAGTGAGGTAAGTAAAAAAAAATTTTTTAAGAAGACAGAAAATAATAAGAGGTTAAAATCAGTCATCTACATTTTGACGGAAGATATGCATTTTCACACACTACACCGGCCTGTAGTGTTCTAGCAGTGTAAGGTTGAGAGTGAGTTTCTTCAGTAGCGGTGTGATGCAGGCCTCTTTGAAAGCAGTGGGAAATGTCCCAGTGGTGAGCAAAGAGTTGATGATGAGGGTCAGACCATGCACAACTGCTGGAGAGATGGCATGGAGGAGATGGGTGGGGATGGGATCCAGTGGGCAGGTGGTAGGGTGGTTGGAACCAATGACCTTGGAAACATCATCTTCAGACATAGGAGAAAAGGCGGGGGATGGTGGCGTAGAAAATTGGCTGTTGATGGAGGTAGTTTTCTTTACGAAGAACGATGCAAAATCATCAGCCGTTAACTCCGATGAAGGTGTGGGAGCAGGCGGACAGAGGAGAGCAGAGAAGGTTTTTAAGAGTGTGCGAGAGTCAGGAGAGTTGCTGATCTTCGAGTGGTTATAATCAGTTTTTGCAGAGGTGACGTCAACGGAGAAAGTAGAGAGAGAGAGGTCAGTATGGTCTTTTGACTTGTGCCATTTTCTCTCAGCTGACCGGAGGCTGGTGCGATGCTCACGTGGTACATCCGATAACCAGGGGGCAGACAGGGATGCACGGGCTGGTCCAGATGCAAGAGGGCATATGTTGTCCAAGCAGGATGTAAGCGTGGAACACAGAGTGTCTGTGGCACTGTTGGTATTCAAAAGTGAGAGCTCCTCAGAGGGGGGAGTGCAGACAAGACAGCAGAGGAAAAGCAGGAGGGAGGGACCGTAGGTAGCGCCAGAAAGTGACCAGCGGTAAGACATCTGCGTTGTCTGGAGCGGTGAGGTCGGGGGTGACAAAGAAGTGATCAGACGTGTGCAGCGGAGTGACCTGAGAGTGATGAGTGGAGCATTTCTCGAATCATCATTGTCATTTGCAAAACAGTAAGTGCATTTCTGGTTTTGATTGTTTGATTGCAAGAGACGGCACATGATTCACGTTAACGCTTTTACTGTTTGTACAATAATTTATTGACAGACAGTGTCATTGTGATGCAGACAGGAAAAGACAGCACTGCATAGCACAAACAAATGTAGAAATCTGAACATAAGACAATCTCCTTAGGGAAAACTGTACATGCAGTGCAGTGGAATTACAGTGCAGTCTTCCTACACCTCCTGACGTTCCTGTCTTTTGGGCAAGGGATTCTCATCCACATCACAACAAATATCTTCTCTTGCGATACAGCGTGAAAATCATCTTTCAGAGTGTCTAATCCAGCCTCTGCAGGCATCAGCTGTGATGTCATCACACGTTACATCCATGGCAGCCAGAAGGGTCATCTGTGTATGCGGCTGGCGATCATATACTTTTAATCTTCATGCTGAGAAAAATTCCTCAACGTGGTTGAGTAGGGTGAGAGGAACTCCACCAGCATCCTGTTGTGGGCCGCAAACCATTGCCTGATGATGTTGGAGCGATAGAAACTGACATTGTCCCAAACTAACACGTACTTTGGCAGGTCATCTTCAATCTGCCCCCTCTCTATTTCAGGGATGAGATCCCTGTAGAGAGTGTCAAAAGACTGTTTAGGTGTGAAAAGGGGCCGTCTGCAACCAGGTGAAGTTGTCTTGCAGTCCTATGTGGAAAGAATATAGCAATGCAAAACACTAAATTGAGTAAATGAAATGCCACTGTTTACTTAAAGTATACTTACTGTATATTGTAAAACTAGTGCTTAAATGTCGTGGGGATTATACTATTCTACAGAGACCCATTATAATGCATTTTGATCAACATGACATAAGCAATTGATAATGTAGGAATCTGCACAGAATTTTGTCATAATCATTTGCATGGATGTACCAAAGCATTTGTAACTTGTTCAAAGAAATGAGAAAATGCTTGTTTGATGTGCACACGTGACACAAGGATGTAAGGATTGAACAAGAAGTTTTGACAATTTCAAATCGGATCAGAGAAATGTACCAAATTGACTCAGAAAAAAACTGTATTTAAAGTGGGGGGGGGGTACTTTTGGGGCAGTTTTGTTTCACCCAAGTGTCCCATTTCCACCCCTCTCAAACTAATGCATGGATGCATATAGCCAGAAACAATTCATTTGATGCATGCAAAGAAGCAACACTGTGTGTCTCAAGAAGCATTTATTCATGATTACGTAGACATGCTAAAATTTCAAGGCCACACACTACACATTACACATTATACATGACATTACACATTTCATAAAATTTACACTTAGTCATTTAGCAGACGTTTTTATCCAAAGCGACTTACAGACGAGGAAACATTGGAAGCAATTATAACAATATAGGCAACAAAATGCATAAGTTAATTAAATCCAGTCCATTAAAGCCTAGCACAGTATACAAAGCTAAGAATAGTGAGGTAAATAAAAAAAATAATTTTTAAAGAAGACAGAAAATAATAAGAGGTTAAAATCAGTCATCTACATTTTGACGGAAGATATGCATTTTCACACACTACACCGGCCTGTAGTGTTCTAGCAGTGTAAGGTTGAGAGTGAGTTTCTTCAGTAGCGGTGTGATGCAGGCCTCTTTGAAAGCAGTGGGAAATGTCCCAGTGGTGAGCAAAGAGTTGATGATGCGGGTCAGACCAGGCACAACTGCTGGAGAGATGGCATGGAGGAGATGGGTGGGGATGGGATCCAGTGGGCAAGTGGTAGGGTGGTTGGAACCAATGACCTTGGAAACATCATCTTCAGACATAGGAGAAAAGGCGGGTGATGGTGGCGTAGAAAATTGGCTGTTGATGGCGGTAGTTTTCTTTACGAAGAACGATGCAAAATCATCAGCCGTTAACTCCGATGAAGGTGTGGGAGCAGGCGGACAGAGGAGAGCAGAGAAGGTTTTTAAGGGTGTGCGAGAGTCACACGTTACATCCATGGCAGCCAGAAGGGTCATCTGTGTATGCGGCTGGCCATCATATACTTTTAATCTTCATGCTGAGAAAAATTCCTCAACGTGGTTGAGTAGGGTGAGAGGAACTCCACCAGCATCCTGTTGTGGGCCGCAAACCATTGCCTGATGATGTTGGAGCGATGGAAACTGACATTGTCCCAAACTAACACGTACTTTGGCAGGTCATCTCCAATCTGTCCCCTCTCTTGTTCAGGGATGAGATCCCTGTAGAGAGTGTCAAAAGACTGTTTAGGTGTGAAAAGGGGCCGTCTGCAACACAGTGAAGTTGTCTTGCAGTCCTATGTGGAAAGAATATAGCAATGCAAAACACTAAATTGAGTAAAATAAAATGCCACCGTTTACTTAAAGTATACTTACTGTATATTGTAAAACTATTGCTTAAATGATGTGGGGATTATACTATTCTACAGAGACCCATTATAATGCATTTTGATCAACATGACATAAGCAATTGATAATGTAGGAATCTGCACAGAATTTTGTCATAATCATTTGCATGGATGTACCAAAGCATTTGCAACTTGTTCAAAGAAATGAGAAAATGCTTGTTTGATGTGCACACGTGACACAAGGATGTAAGGATTGAACAAGAAGTTTTGAGAATTTCAAATCGGATCTGAGAAATGTACCAAATTGAATTAGAAAAAAACTGTATTTAAAGTGGGGGGGGAGTACTTTTGGGGCAGTTTTGTTTCACCCAAGTGTCCCATTTCCACCCCTCTCAAACTAATGCATGGATGCATATAGCCAGAAACAATTCATTTGATGCATGCAAAGAAGCAACACTGTGTGTCTCAAGAAGCATTTATTCATGATTACGTAGACATGCTAAAATTTCAAGGCCACACACTACACATTACACATGACATTAAACATTTCATAAAATTTACATTTAGTTATTTAGCAGACGTTTTTATCCAAAGCGACTTACAGACGAGGAAACATTGGAAGCAATTATAACAATATAGGCAACAAAATGCATAAGTTAATTAAATCCAGTCCATTAAAGCCTAGCACAGTATACAAAGCTAAGAATAGTGAGGTAAGTAAAAAAAAAATTTTTTAAGAAGACAGAAAATAATAAGAGGTTAAAATCAGTCATCTACATTTTGACGGAAGATATGCATTTTCACACACTACACCGGCCTGTAGTGTTCTAGCAGTGTAAGGTTGAGAGTGAGTTTCTTCAGTAGCGGTGTGATGCAGGCCTCTTTGAAAGCAGTGGGAAATGTCCCAGTGGTGAGCAAAGAGTTGATGATGAGGGTCAGACCATGCACAACTGCTGGAGAGATGGCATGGAGGAGATGGGTGGGGATGGGATCCAGTGGGCAGGTGGTAGGGTGGTTGGAACCAATGACCTTGGAAACATCATCTTCAGACATAGGAGAAAAGGCGGGGGATGGTGGCGTAGAAAATTGGCTGTTGATGGAGGTAGTTTTCTTTACGAAGAACGATGCAAAATCATCAGCCGTTAACTCCGATGAAGGTGTGGGAGCAGGCGGACAGAGGAGAGCAGAGAAGGTTTTTAAGAGTGTGCGAGAGTCAGGAGAGTTGCTGATCTTCGAGTGGTTATAATCAGTTTTTGCAGAGGTGACGTCAACGGAGAAAGTAGAGAGAGAGAGGTCAGTATGGTCTTTTGACTTGTGCCATTTTCTCTCAGCTGACCGGAGGCTGGTGCGATGCTCACGTGGTACATCCGATAACCAGGGGGCAGACAGGGATGCACGGGCTGGTCCAGATGCAAGAGGGCATATGTTGTCCAAGCAGGATGTAAGCGTGGAACACAGAGTGTCTGTGGCACTGTTGGTATTCAAAAGTGAGAGCTCCTCAGAGGGGGGAGTGCAGACAAGACAGCAGAGGAAAAGCAGGAGGGAGGGACCGTAGGTAGCGCCAGAAAGTGACCAGCGGTAAGACATCTGCGTTGTCTGGAGCGGTGAGGTCGGGGGTGACAAAGAAGTGATCAGACGTGTGCAGCGGAGTGACCTGAGAGTGATGAGTGGAGCATTTCTCGAATCATCATTGTCATTTGCAAAACAGTAAGTGCATTTCTGGTTTTGATTGTTTGATTGCAAGAGACGGCACATGATTCACGTTAACGCTTTTACTGTTTGTACAATAATTTATTGACAGACAGTGTCATTGTGATGCAGACAGGAAAAGACAGCACTGCATAGCACAAACAAATGTAGAAATCTGAACATAAGACAATCTCCTTAGGGAAAACTGTACATGCAGTGCAGTGGAATTACAGTGCAGTCTTCCTACACCTCCTGACGTTCCTGTCTTTTGGGCAAGGGATTCTCATCCACATCACAACAAATATCTTCTCTTGCGATACAGCGTGAAAATCATCTTTCAGAGTGTCTAATCCAGCCTCTGCAGGCATCAGCTGTGATGTCATCACACGTTACATCCATGGCAGCCAGAAGGGTCATCTGTGTATGCGGCTGGCGATCATATACTTTTAATCTTCATGCTGAGAAAAATTCCTCAACGTGGTTGAGTAGGGTGAGAGGAACTCCACCAGCATCCTGTTGTGGGCCGCAAACCATTGCCTGATGATGTTGGAGCGATAGAAACTGACATTGTCCCAAACTAACACGTACTTTGGCAGGTCATCTTCAATCTGCCCCCTCTCTATTTCAGGGATGAGATCCCTGTAGAGAGTGTCAAAAGACTGTTTAGGTGTGAAAAGGGGCCGTCTGCAACCAGGTGAAGTTGTCTTGCAGTCCTATGTGGAAAGAATATAGCAATGCAAAACACTAAATTGAGTAAATGAAATGCCACTGTTTACTTAAAGTATACTTACTGTATATTGTAAAACTAGTGCTTAAATGTCGTGGGGATTATACTATTCTACAGAGACCCATTATAATGCATTTTGATCAACATGACATAAGCAATTGATAATGTAGGAATCTGCACAGAATTTTGTCATAATCATTTGCATGGATGTACCAAAGCATTTGTAACTTGTTCAAAGAAATGAGAAAATGCTTGTTTGATGTGCACACGTGACACAAGGATGTAAGGATTGAACAAGAAGTTTTGACAATTTCAAATCGGATCAGAGAAATGTACCAAATTGACTCAGAAAAAAACTGTATTTAAAGTGGGGGGGGGGTACTTTTGGGGCAGTTTTGTTTCACCCAAGTGTCCCATTTCCACCCCTCTCAAACTAATGCATGGATGCATATAGCCAGAAACAATTCATTTGATGCATGCAAAGAAGCAACACTGTGTGTCTCAAGAAGCATTTATTCATGATTACGTAGACATGCTAAAATTTCAAGGCCACACACTACACATTACACATTATACATGACATTACACATTTCATAAAATTTACACTTAGTCATTTAGCAGACGTTTTTATCCAAAGCGACTTACAGACGAGGAAACATTGGAAGCAATTATAACAATATAGGCAACAAAATGCATAAGTTAATTAAATCCAGTCCATTAAAGCCTAGCACAGTATACAAAGCTAAGAATAGTGAGGTAAATAAAAAAAATAATTTTTAAAGAAGACAGAAAATAATAAGAGGTTAAAATCAGTCATCTACATTTTGACGGAAGATATGCATTTTCACACACTACACCGGCCTGTAGTGTTCTAGCAGTGTAAGGTTGAGAGTGAGTTTCTTCAGTAGCGGTGTGATGCAGGCCTCTTTGAAAGCAGTGGGAAATGTCCCAGTGGTGAGCAAAGAGTTGATGATGCGGGTCAGACCAGGCACAACTGCTGGAGAGATGGCATGGAGGAGATGGGTGGGGATGGGATCCAGTGGGCAAGTGGTAGGGTGGTTGGAACCAATGACCTTGGAAACATCATCTTCAGACATAGGAGAAAAGGCGGGTGATGGTGGCGTAGAAAATTGGCTGTTGATGGCGGTAGTTTTCTTTACGAAGAACGATGCAAAATCATCAGCCGTTAACTCCGATGAAGGTGTGGGAGCAGGCGGACAGAGGAGAGCAGAGAAGGTTTTTAAGGGTGTGCGAGAGTCACACGTTACATCCATGGCAGCCAGAAGGGTCATCTGTGTATGCGGCTGGCCATCATATACTTTTAATCTTCATGCTGAGAAAAATTCCTCAACGTGGTTGAGTAGGGTGAGAGGAACTCCACCAGCATCCTGTTGTGGGCCGCAAACCATTGCCTGATGATGTTGGAGCGATGGAAACTGACATTGTCCCAAACTAACACGTACTTTGGCAGGTCATCTCCAATCTGTCCCCTCTCTTGTTCAGGGATGAGATCCCTGTAGAGAGTGTCAAAAGACTGTTTAGGTGTGAAAAGGGGCCGTCTGCAACACAGTGAAGTTGTCTTGCAGTCCTATGTGGAAAGAATATAGCAATGCAAAACACTAAATTGAGTAAAATAAAATACCACCGTTTACTTAAAGTATACTTACTGTATATTGTAAAACTATTGCTTAAATGATGTGGGGATTATACTATTCTACAGAGACCCATTATAATGCATTTTGATCAACATGACATAAGCAATTGATAATGTAGGAATCTGCACAGAATTTTGTCATAATCATTTGCATGGATGTACCAAAGCATTTGCAACTTGTTCAAAGAAATGAGAAAATGCTTGTTTGATGTGCACACGTGACACAAGGATGTAAGGATTGAACAAGAAGTTTTGAGAATTTCAAATCGGATCTGAGAAATGTACCAAATTGACTTAGAAAAAACTGTATTTAAAGTGGGGGGGGTACTTTTGGGGCAGTTTTGTTTCACCCAAGTGTCCCATTTCTACCAGAAAGACTCGTGAAACATAGAACGATATATGATATTTATTATGTAACAATATATTTGTATTGTATAGTAGTTTGGGCGTAGGCCCTGTCCGATGAAGGAATCATGGCAAAATGATTCTGGAGTTCCTGCCTGAAGATAAGGCAGGAGCGGAGCCTACCCCCGGACTGAGGACGGGGCCAGACCTGGTGGTGGTGGAGGGGAGGATGGGGGTTTTCACTCGTGCGTTAGTTTCTGTGAACGAAAGAGAAGGTAAGTACAATCCTTTTATACTACGTGCTGAGGGATGATAGGCTAACTGGTAATTGATTATGACGTGAGGAGTCTTCCTGGTAGAACTTGCGCAAAGCTTGCATTTCTACCAGAAAGACTCGTGAAACATAGAACGATATATGATATTTATTATGTAACAATATATTTGTATTGTATAGTAGTTTGGGCGTAGGCCCCGTCCGATGAAGGAATCATGGCAAAATGATTCTGGAGTTCCTGCCTGAAGATAAGGCAGGAGCGGAGCCTACCCCAAAGAAGAAGTAATTGGAAATAAACCCACTGGATAAGGAATCTCACTGGAGTTCCTAAAGGAGAGAGTAAGCAAGGGTCAGACATGTTTGGACATGCGTGAGGTTGCATTGTACGTGACTTCTTCTGAAGATAGCATAAATGGTATTATAAAGGTTATAGTTAAATATCAATGTTTTAACTGAAACCTCCAAAAGCACATAAGAGGCTTGCGAAGCATTGGATTTACAGAAGCCTGCACAGGCTGAACGCTTGCTGAGCAAAATAATAACATATATATAAATAACAACGGGGCCTGCGCGGTCCGATAGGAGACTCGCACGAGCCTATGAATATGTTCCTGGAGCCTGCACAGGCTGCGAGGGCTTGCAAAAGCACAGAAAGAAATAATAAAATAAACAACATATATATAAATAACGACAGGCCAGCACTGGCTAATATGAGACTCGCACGAGCCATGAATATGTTCCTGGAGCCTGCACAGGCTACGAGGGCTTGCAAAAGCACAGAAAGAAATAATAAAATAACCATCATATATATAAATAACGCCGAGCCAGCACTGGCTAATATGCGGCTTGCACGAGCCGATGAATGTATCCCTGAAGCCTAACTTGCTCAAGCCAACAGATTTCACCAGAAGATAACGAGCTGAATGAGGCTTTCGAAAGCCATGCTATATATACCTATACTTATGCCACCACCACCAGTATGTACAATGAAGTACCTTAAGCTTGTAGAGAACGCTTGCTGAGCATCCAGGATAGTTTTTGAATCTGGTCTTATATAGGATTCAAATGCCATAGATGACCATCTGCCCAGGATTTTGATCGCAGAGGTCGAAATCCCGCAAGCTGCTGCAGATGTTGCCGCTCCAATCCTGAATGATTGCCCGGTGTAGAGATGGGAAGACTTGCCGCAACTCCCCACCGCTGCGGCAAGATGAATCCTGAACCACTCTTTAGTCATAGGAAAGCCGTTTGATAGCTCGAAAAGGGGGGAAAGCTTATGGTGACTGGGGCGAGTTTTGAGGTATTTAATCATAGAAGCATAAGGGCAATTATCATTATTGGAACGCAAAATTTTTATTGTAGAGCCTGCGCGTGCCGTGTCAGTTTTTGAATGTTTAAGAAAAATAGTAAAGTGGTTTGGAGAAAATTTAATATCTGAAAATGTCAGATCTCTGGATGGGTCGAAACTCCGGGAGTCGTTAGTAAATTCCCCTGGGCGCATAAAGCCATGGAAGGCAGTTAAGAATACCGCTTCTAAGAGAATGTTAGTATATGCTGAGAATAGCCCTTGGCGCAACGAGTAAACCAGTTCTTGTAAAATGGGGAGAGTAATGGGAAGGCGTTTATCCATTGTTTTCTTTGTATCTTTAGAGATACCTTTCAGAAGTAACCGTATGGATGGCGTGGAAAATAAACTTGGATAACCGGGATCATGCATTCTGGCATGGAATTGGATACCCGCCAGTAATCTGCGTATGGTGGATATTTTAAGGTTGCGGAATTGATACTGATGCACCAAAAAGGCACAGACGGTAGAAACTAAAATTGGAAAAAGGTTAATGTGAAAAGCTAGACAAAAAACTGTGAACGAGGACCAGGCGGAATGATAGGATTTAAAAGTGGAGGATGTGACACCTTTAGAAATAAAGTAGCTAGCTGATTTTAACAATTTGTAATATGGATCTAATCTAGAAGGATTCTGGACGGTTTCGGGCATGGTGTTGGATCCTGGTTGGCCGTTAGGCAGAGGCGTCTGAAGGTCTGAAAGCGAAAGCGAGAGACAGCGTCAGCAATTTCATTAGAGTACCCCGGAATATGTTTGGCTTTGATCGTAAAGCTATGCATGATCGATTGCCAAATAATTCTTCTCATAATTGACATAATGGCTAAACAGGGCGATCTACCTTTATTAATAATAGCGACTGCTGCTTCGTTATCGCAAAACATAATGATGTGTTTGCGCAACCAAGCTGAACCCCATAGGATGCAAGCTACCGCTATCGGAGAGAGCTCGTAGAGAGCTGACGAGGCTGAATTTTGAGCCTGAACAAACTGGTCAGGCCACCTCTCCGCAAACCACTGATCTTGGAAGAACGCTCCGAAACCTACTGAAGGGGCAGCGTCGGTGAAAAGTTTGAGAGCGACAGAAGACTCGGGAGTATCATTATAAAAAAAAGATATACCATTCCAGCTGTTAAGCAGGTGGGACCAGAATTTTAGATCTGAGAGGCACCCTTCATCGAGGTGCACGATGTCGCTTAGGTTGGGTACAGAATGGGCGCGATCTAACAACCGAGATATGAAAGCCCTACCTTGCGGGATAATGCTCATGGTGAAATTGAGGTGGCCAAGCAATGAAAGCATTTCCCGTTTTGTAACGACGCGTGAGTCTATAAAAGAAACCATAACAGAACGAATTCTGGAAAGTTTATCCATAGGAAGAGAAGCTTGCATTTTGACGGTATCCAGCCGGATACCGAGGAACTCGAGAGCGGTTGCCGGGCCGAGAGTCTTCTCTTCTGATAGAGGAACTCCCACCTCGCTGAAAATGTGTTTGAGTGTATCTAGGATGGGGGTTTCGCGTGATGGAAAATCGACCAGCAGAAAATCATCGAGTAGATGCAGAACGAAAGGGATCTTGCAGACGTTAAGCAGGATCCAACACAATGCCTCTGATAGGTTGTTAAATATGTGTGGGCTGCTTCTGCAGCCGAAAGTTAGTCTAACTGCGAAATAAAACTTGGATTGCCATTTGACGCCAAAGAGAGCCCACTCGGCGGGGTGAATAGGAATAATTTTAAAAGCGTCTCTGATGTCAGCTTTAGCTAGCCATGCACCCTGCCCAGCCAGTTTAATTAGTTGGATCGCGTTGTCCACTGAAGCATAATACAGCGAAAAAGGCTCTAGGGGAATGCATTCATTAACGCTTGCTGTCGTATTAGAATGTGGCGAAGACATGTCAAAAATCAGCAGCTTTTTCCCCGAAAATTTCCTAGTAGCCACGCCGAGCGAATTAACTCTAAAGGGAGAAAAAGGAGGAGAACTGAAAGGCCCAATAACATAACCTTTATTAACTTCCTTCCCTAATAAGTCAGAAACCATTTTTGGTTCAGCTAAAGCCGACTGTAGGTTTTTTGCCACATAAGAAAAAGACAGGGGAGATAAGACGCCTACCCTAAACCCTTGGACCAGCCCGGTGATCAAATAATCTACGAATAATGGATCGGGATGGGATGACAAGTACCCTGATAACATTTGAGTATTAATTGGGGTAGAAGGGTGATTTTTTAGAATTTCTTTCTGAACCGGGACTTTCCTTGAGCAGCGGGTCTGAATCTCCGTGGGCAGACATATTTCGGATGGGGCTCTTTGCAAAAACTGCAAACATGTGAAAATATACATTTAGAAAATGTACAAACGGATTCGTTGAAATTATAACAGATCCTAGAATTGTCCAGGTTATGGGTTGAACGCCCTCTATTGACGTATGATGGGCTTACTGGATCAGCACCATGGACAGCAGCGGGACTTTGACTCGCGAGAGTTTTAGGGCAGAGCGAAGCAGTGTGACCGTGAGAGCTGCAAACTACACATGCCAAGGTTTTCTGGCCGCCAAAGTGGCGGACGAGTAGTTCTGTGTCGATGATGGACCAGTCCAGCCGAGAATTAAACACAGAGATGAATGAAGCGGATTTAGCCGAAAAGGATCTGTGATATTCATAGAAAAGGGTGCCTCCGTATCTCTGGTAAAAGTCCGTCATCATGGCCAAATAAGTGTCCAATTCTTCGCGACGCTCTGGAAAGTTTTGGCAGAGTATGTCTCTATAAACTCCAAAAGCGCTTACAAACTCGGGAAATGATAGATTCCGTTGCAGCCTAGCGTCAGAAGTTCTGAGGAAAACCGCCACGTCACCATAAACAATCCACCATTTGCCGTTCAGACGCCGGCAGAGGCATCAGTAAGGAGGCTAAATTTACATCCTTACCTTCTATGATGCTAGCACGCATTTGATGCGAAACTGAAGCCGCAGCCGGTGGAACAAATCGTCTCCCGAAGTTTTGGGCGGCCTCTGCCGTAGACAAATTAAACTGAGTTGCACTCAGAGCTGGCTCCACAAAGGTTGAAGGCTGGATAGTTGGTAGAGCTATCGCTTGTGGGGATGTAGACGAGGATGTCCCCGAAAAAACCGGGGATGCGGCGGATGATGTGGTCGCGGCGGAATTTAAGGTTGGGTTCCCGATAGCTCTCTCGAAGACCCCCAGCCTATTCCCGAGGTTATTCACTGACTCGGATAATCCTTGGACTATTAACAGGAGCTGATTGTTGATATCCGCTGGGCCCTGAGTTGGAGAAACGGTCGACGTGGAAGGTTTGGACCTTTAATTTGATTTTGGAGAGGATTTGGCTGTGCGTTTCCTGCCGGCTTGCTTGGCTGGAACTGATGGCGTCATGGGGCTTACCGGGACATCCGTGGCTATGACGGCGGGATTACCCAGAGCATTAGAAGCCAGTAATATAAGATCCTCCCTCTACAGATCTTTATCCGCTGGAATGCCTTGCTGCTCAAAAATAGACAATATCTTCTCCGAGGGCCACTGGGACCACGGGGAATCCCGGTTCTGTATACGTGAACTGCGCCGCACGTTTGCGGGAGAAGTAGGAGGTGGATCATCGTCGGAATCAGTAAAATCGCAATCGACTAAAGATTTTTCCGCCATGTTCGGTTGCTAACTTACGCAATGAGAGTTTTCACTCGTGCGTTAGTTTCTGTGACCGAAAGAGAAGGTAAGTACAATCCTTTTATACTACGTGCTGAGGGATGATAGGCTAAATGGTAATTGATTATGACGTGAGGAGTCTTCCTGGTAGAACTTGCGCAAAGCTTGCATTTCCACCCCTCTCAAACTATTGCATGGATGCATATAGCCAGAAACAATTCATTTGATGCATGCAAAGAAGCAACACTGTGTGTCTCAAGAAGCATTTATTCATGATTACGTAGACATGCTAAAATTTCAAGGCCACACACTACACATAACACATTACACATGACATTACACATTTCATAAAATTTACATTTAGTCATTTAGCAGACGTTTTTATCCAAAGCGAATTACAGACGAGGAAACATTGGAAGCAATTATAACAATATAGGCAACAAAATGCATAAGTTAATTAAATCCAGTCCATTAAAGCCTAGCACAGTATACAAAGCTAAGAATAGTGAGGTAAGTAAAAAATAATTTTTTAAGAAAACAGAAAATAATAAGAGGTTAAAATCAGTCATCTACATTTTGACGGAAGATATGCATTTTCACACACTACACCGGCCTGTAGTGTTCTAGCAGTGTAAGGTTGAGAGTGAGTTTCTTCAGTAGCGGTGTGATGCAGGCCTCTTTGAAAGCAGTGGGAAATGTCCCAGTGGTGAGCAAAGAGTTGATGATGCGGGTCAGACCAGGCACAACTGCTGGAGAGATGGCATGGAGGAGATGGGTGGGGATGGGATCCAGTGGGCAGATGGTAGGGTGGTTGGAACCAAGGACCTTGGAAACATAATCTTCAGACATAGGAGAAAAGGCGGGTGATGGTGGCGTAGAAAATTGGCTGTTGATGGCGGTAGTTTTCTTTACGAAGAACGATGCAAAATCATCAGCCGTTAACTCCGATGAAGGTGTGGGAGCAGGCGGACAGAGGAGAGCAGAGAAGGTTTTTAAGAGTGTGCGAGAGTCAGGAGAGTTGCTGATCTTCGAGTGGTTATAATCAGTTTTTGCAGAGGTGACGTCAATGGAGAAAGTAGAGAGAAGAGACTGGTAGAGAGAGAGAGAGGTCAGTATGGTCTTTTGACTTGTGCCATTTTCTCTCAGCTGACCGGAGGCTGGTGCGATGCTCACGTGGTACATCCGATAACCAGGGGGCAGACAGGGATGCACGGGCTGGTCCAGATGTAAGAGGGCATATGTTGTCCAAGCAGGATGTAAGCGTGGAACACAGAGTGTCTGTGGCACTGTTGGTATTCAAAAGAGAGAGCTCCTCAGAGGGGGGGAGTGCAGACAAGACAGCAGAGGAAAAGCAGGAGGGAGGGACCGTAGGTAGCGCCGGAAAGTGACCAGCGGTAAGACATCTGCGTTGTCTGGAGCGGTGAGGTCGGGGTGACAAAGAAGTGATCAGACGTGTGCAGCGGAGTGACCTGAGAGTGATGAGTGGAGCATTTCTCGAATCATCCTTGTCATTTGCAAAACAGTAAGTGCATTTCTGGTTTTGACTGTTTGATTGCAAGAGACGGCACATGATTCATGTTAACGCTTTTACTGTTTGTACAATAATTTATTGACAGACAGTGTCATTGTGATGCAGACAGGAAAAGACAGCACTGCATAGCACAAACAAATGTAGAAATCTGAACATAAGACAATCTCCTTAGGGAAAACTGTACATGCAGTGCAGTGGAATTACAGTGCAGTCTTCCTACACCTCCTGACGTTCCTGTCTTTTGGGCAAGGGATTCTCATCCACATCACAACAAATATCTTCTCTTGCGATACAGCGTGAAAATCATCTTTCAGAGTGTCTAATCCAGCCTCTGCAGGCATCAGCTGTGATGTCATCACACGTTACATCCATGGCAGCCAGAAGGGTCATCTGTGTATGCGGCTGGCGATCATATACTTTTAATCTTCATGCTGAGAAAAATTCCTCAACGTGGTTGAGTAGGGTGAGAAGAACTCCACCAGCATCCTGTTGTGGGCCGCAAACCATTGCCTGATGATGTTGGAGCGATGGAAACTGACATTGTCCCAAACTAACACGAACTTTGGCAGGTCATCTCCAATCTGCCCCCTCTCTTGTTCAGGGATGAGATCCCTGTAGAGAGTGTCAAAAGACTGTTTAGGTGTGAAAAGGGGCCGTCTGCAACACAGTGAAGTTGTCTTGCAGTCCTATGTGGAAAGAATATAGCAATGCAAAACACTAAATTGAGTAAAATAAAATGCCACTGTTTACTTAAAGTATACTTACTGTATATTGTAAAACTAGTGCTTAAATGTCGTGGGGATTATACTATTCTACAGAGACCCATTATAATGCATTTTGATCAACATGACATAAGCAACTGATAATGTAGGAATCTGCACAGAATTTTGTCATAATCATTTGCATGGATGTACCAAAGCATTTGCAACTTGTTCAAAGAAATGAGAAAATGCTTGTTTGATGTGCACACTTGACACAAGGATGTAAGGATTGAACAAGAAGTTTTGAGAATTTCAAATTGGATCTGAGAAATGTACCAAATTGACTTAGAAAAAACTGTATTTAAAGTGGGGGGGGGTACTTTTGGGGCAGTTTTGTTTCACCCAAGTGTCCTATTTCCACCCCTCTCAAACTAATGCATGGATGCATATAGCCAGAAACAATTCATTTGATGCATGCAAAGAAGCAACACTGTGTGTCTCAAGAAGCATTTATTCATGATTACGTAGACATGCTAAAATTTCAAGGCCACACACTACACATTACACATTACACATGACATTACACATTTCATAAAATTTAAATTTAGTCATTTAGCAGACGTTTTTATCCAAAGCGACTTACAGACGAGGAAACATTGGAAGCAATTATAACAATATAGGCAACAAAATGCATAAGTTAATTAAATCCAGTCCATTAAAGCCTAGCACAGTATACAAAGCTAAGAATAGTGAGGTAAGTAAAAAAATAATTTTTTAAGAAGACAGAAAATAATAAGAGTTTAAAATCAGTCATCTACATTTTGACGGAAGATATGCATTTTCACACACTACACCGGCCTGTAGTGTTCTAGCAGTGTAAGGTTGAGAGTGAGTTTCTTCAGTAGCGGTGTGATGCAGGCCTCTTTGAAAGCAGTGGGAAATGTCCCAGTGGTGAGCAAAGAGTTGATGATGCGGGTCAGACAAGGCACAACTGCTGGAGAGATGGCATGGAGGAGATGGGTGGGGATGGGATCCAGTGGGCAGGTGATAGGGTGGTTGGAACCAATGACCTTGGAAACATCATCTTCAGACATAGGAGAAAAGGCGGGTGATGGTGGCGTAGAAAATTGGCTGTTGATGGCGGTAGTTTTCTTTACGAAGAACGATGCAAAATCATCAGCCGTTAACTCCGATGAAGGTGTGGGAGCAGGCGGACAGAGGAGAGCAGAGAAGGTTTTTAGAGTGTGCGAGAGTCAGGAGAGTTGCTGATCTTCGAGTGGTTATAATCAGTTTTTGCAGAGGTGACGTCAACAGAGAAAGTAGAGAGAGAGAGGTCAGTATTGTCTTTTGACTTGTGCATTTTCTCTGAGCTGACCGGAGGCTGGTGCGATGCTCACGTGGTACATCCGATAACCAGGGGGCAGACAGGGATGCACGGGCTGGTCCAGATGTAAGAGGGCATATGTTGTCCAAGCAGGATGTAAGCGTGGAACACAGAGTGTCTGTGGCACTGTTGGTATTCAAAAGAGAGAGCTCCTCAGAGGGGGGGACTGCAGACAAGACAGCAGAGGAAAAGCAGGAGGGAGGGACCGTAGGTAGCGCCGGAAAGTGACCAGCGGTAAGACATCTCGGTTGTCTGGAGCGGTGAGGTCGGGGGTGACAAAGAAGTGATCAGACGTGTGCAGCGGAGTGACCTGAGAGTGATGAGTGGAGCATTTCTCGAATCATCCTTGTCATTTGCAAAACAGTAAGTGCATTTCTGGTTTTGATTGTTTGATTGCAAGAGACGGCACATGATTCACGTTAATGCTTTTACTGTTTGTACAATAATTTATTGACAGACAGTGTCATTGTGATGCAGACAGGAAAAGACAGCACTGCATAGCACAAACAAATGTAGAAATCTGAACATAAGACAATCTCCATAGGGAAAACTGTACATGCAGTGCAGTGGAATTACAGTGCAGTCTTCCTACACCTCCTGACGTTCCTGTCTTTTGGGCTACGGATTCTCATCCACATCACAACAAATATCTTCTCTTGCGATACAGCGTGAAAATCATCTTTCAGAGTGTCTAATCCAGCCTCTGCAGGCATCAGCTGTGATGTCATCACACGTTACATCCATGGCAGCCAGAAGGGTCATCTGTGTATGCGGCTGGCGATCATATACTTTTAATCTTCATGCTGATAAAAATTCCTCAACGTGGTTGAGTAGGGTGAGAGTAACTCCACCAGCATCCTGTTGTGGGCCGCAAACCATTGCCTGATGATGTTGGAGCGATGGAAACTGACATTGTCCCAAACTAACACGTACTTTGGCAGGTCATCTCCAATCTGCCCCCTCTCTTGTTCAGGGACGAGATCCCTGTAGAGAGTGTCAAAAGACTGTTTAGGTGTGAAAAGGGGCCGTCTGCAACACAGTGAAGTTGTCTTGCAGTCCTATGTGGAAAGAATATAGCAATGCAAAACACTAAATTGAGTAAAATAAAATGCCACTGTTTACTTAAAGTATACTTACTGTATATTGTAAAACTAATGCTTAAATGTCGTGGGGATTATACTATTCTACAGAGACCCATTATAATGCATTTTGATCAACATGACATAAGCAATTGATAATGTAGGAATCTGCACAGAATTTTGTCATAATCATTTGCATGGATGTACCAAAGCATTTGCAACTTGTTCAAAGAAATGAGAAAATGCTTGTTTGATGTGCACACGTGACACAAGGATGTAAGGATTGAACAAGAAGTTTTGAGAATTTCAAATCGGATCAGAGAAATGTACCAAATTGACTCAGAAAAAAACTGTATTTAAAGTGGGGGGGGTACTTTTGGGGCAGTTTTGTTTCACCCAAGTGTCCCATTTCCACCCCTCTCAAACTAATGCATGGATGCATATAGCCAGAAACAATTCATTTGATGCATGCAAAGAAGCAAAACTGTGTGTCTCAAGAAGCATTTATTCATGATTACGTAGACATGCTAAAATTTCAAGGCCACACACTACACATTACACATTACACATGACATTACACATTTCATAAAATTTAAATTTAGTCATTTAGCAGACGTTTTTATCCAAAGCGACTTACAGACGAGGAAACATTGGAAGCAATTATAACAATATAAGCAAACAAAATGCATAAGTTAATTAAATCCAGTCCATTAAAGCCTAGCACAGTATACAAAGCTAAGAATAGTGAGGTAAGTAAAAAAAAAATTTTTTAAGAAGACAGAAAATAATAAGAGGTTAAAATCAGTCATCTACATTTTGACGGAAGATATGCATTTTCACAGACTACACCGGCCTGTAGTGTTCTAGCAGTGTAAGGTTGAGAGTGAGTTTCTTCAGTAGCGGTGTGATGCAGGCCTCTTTGAAAGCAGTGGGAAATGTCCCAGTGGTGAGCAAAGAGTTGATGATGCGGGTCAGACCAGGCACAACTGCTGGAGAGATGGCATGGAGGAGATGGGTGGGGATGGGATCCAGTGGGCAGGTGGTAGGGTGGTTGGAACCAATGACCTTGGAAACATCATCTTCAGACATAGGAGAAAAGGCGGGTGATGGTGGCGTAGAAAATTGGCTGTTGATGGCGGTAGTTTTCTTTACGAAGAACGATGCAAAATTATCAGCCGTTAACTCCGATGAAGGTGTGGGAGCAGGCGGACAGAGGAGAGCAGAGAAGGTTTTTAAGAGTGTGCGAGAGTCAGGAGAGTTGCTGATCTTCGAGTGGTTATAATCAGTTTTTGCAGAGGTGACGTCAACGGAGAAAGTAGAGAGAGAGAGGTCAGTATTGTCTTTTGACTTGTGCATTTTCTCTGAGCTGACCGGAGGCTGGTGCGATGCTCACGTGGTACATCCGATAACCAGGGGGCAGACAGGGATGCACGGGCTGGTCCAGATGTAAGAGGGCATATGTTGTCCAAGCAGGATGTAAGCGTGGAACACAGAGTTTCTGTGGCACTGTTGGTATTCAAAAGAGAGAGCTCCTCAGAGGGGGGGAGTGCAGACAAGACAGCAGACGAAAAGCAGGAGGGAGGGACCGTAGGTAGCGCCGGAAAGTGACCAGCGGTAAGACATCTGCGTTGTCTGGAGCGGTGAGGTCGGGGGTGACAAAGAAGTGATCAGACGTGTGCAGCGGAGTGACCTGAGAGTGATGAGTGGAGCATTTCTCGAATCATCCTTGTCATTTGCAAAACAGTAAGTGCATTTCTGGTTTTGATTGTTTGATATCAAGAGACGGCACATGATTCACGTTAACGCTTTTACTGTTTGTACAATAATTTATTGACAGACAGTGTCATTGTGATGCAGACAGGAAAAGACAGCACTGCATAGCACAAACAAATGTAGAAATCTGAACATAAGACAATCTCCTTAGGGAAAACTGTACATGCAGTGCAGTGGAATTACAGTGCAGTCTTCCTACACCTCCTGACGTTCCTGTCTTTTGGGCAACGGATTCTCATCCACATCACAACAAATATCTTCTCTTGCGATACAGCGTGAAAATCATCTTTCAGAGTGTCTAATCCAGCCTCTGCAGGCATCAGCTGTGATGTCATCACACGTTACATCCAAGTCAGCCAGAAGGGTCATCTGTGTATGCGGCTGGCCATCATATACTTTTAATCTTCATGCTGAGAAAAATTCCTCAACGGGGTTGAGTAGGGTGAGAGGAACTCCACCAGCTTCCTGTTGTGGGCCGCAAACCATTGCCTGATGATGTTGGAGCGATGGAAACTGACATTGTCCCAAACTAACACGCACTTTGGCAGGTCATCTCCAATCTGCCCCCTCTCTTGTTCAGGGATGAGATCCCTGTAGAGAGTGTCAAAAGACTGTTTAGGTGTGAAAAGGGGCCGTCTGCAACACAGTGAAGTTGTCTTGCAGTCCTATGTGGAAAGAATATAGCAATGCAAAACACTAAATTGAGTAAAATAAAATGCCACCGTTTACTTAAAGTATACTTACTGTATATTGTAAAACTAGTGCTTAAATGTCGTGGGGATTATACTATTCTACAGAGACCCATTATAATGCATTTTGATCAACATGACATAAGCAATTGATAATGTAGGAATCTGCACAGAATTTTGTCATAATCATTTGCATGGATGTACCAAAGCATTTGCAACTTGTTCAAAGAAATGAGAAAATGCTTGTTTGATGTGCACACGTGACACAAGGATGTAAGGATTGAACAAGAAGTTTTGAGAATTTCAAATCGGATCAGAGAAATGTACCAAATTGACTTAGAAAAAACTGTATTTAAAGTGGGG
This sequence comes from Barbatula barbatula, assembly GCF_947034865.1. NCBI lineage: Eukaryota > Metazoa > Chordata > Actinopteri > Cypriniformes > Nemacheilidae > Barbatula > Barbatula barbatula. The sequence continues at coordinate 7,422,476 of NC_136782.1, forward strand.
GGGTACTTTTGGGGCAGTTTTGTTTCCCCCAAGTGTCCCATTTCCACCCCTCTCAAACTAATGCATGGATGCATATAGCCAGAAACAATTCATTTGATGCATGCAAAGAAGCAACATTGTGTGTCTCAAGAAGCATTTATTCATGATTACGTAGACATGCTAAAATTTCAAGGCCACACACTACACATTACACATGACATTACACATTTCATAAAATTTACATTTAGTCATTTAGCAGACGTTTTTATCCAAAGCGACTTACAGATGAGGAAACATTGGAAGCAATTATAACAATATAGGCAACAAAATGCATAAGTTAATTAAATCCAGTCCATTAAAGCCTAGCACAGTATACAAAGCTAAGAATAGTGAGGTAAGTAAAAAAATACTTTTTTAAGAAGACAGAAAATAATAAGAGGTTAAAATCAATCATCTACATTTTGACGGAAGATATGCATTTTCACACACTACACCGGCCTATAGTGTTCTAGCAGTGTAAGGTTGAGAGTGAGTTTCTTCAGTAGCGGTGTGATGCAGGCCTCTTTGAAAGCAGTGGGAAATGTCCCAGTGGTGAGCAAAGAGTTGATGATGCGGGTCAGACCAGGCACAACTGCTGGAGAGATGGCATGGAGGAGATGGGTGGGGATGGGATCCAGTGGGCAGGTGGTAGGGTGGTTGGAACCAATGACCTTGGAAACATCATCTTCAGACATAGGAGAAAAGGCGGGTGATGGTGGCGTAGAAAATTGGCTGTTGATGGCGGTAGTTTTCTTTACGAAGAACGATGCAAAATTATCAGCCGTTAACTCCGATGAAGGTGTGGGAGCAGGCGGACAGAGGAGAGCAGAGAAGGTTTTTAAGAGTGTGCGAGAGTCAGGAGAGTTGCTGATCTTCGAGTGGTTATAATCAGTTTTTGCAGAGGTGACGTCAACGGAGAAAGTAGAGAGAAGAGACTGGTAGAGAGAGAGAGGTCAGTATGGTCTTTTGACTTGTGCCATTTTCTCTCAGCTGACCGGAGGCTGGTGCGATGCTCACGTGGTACATCCGATAACCAGGGGGCAGACAGGGATGCACGGGCTGGTCCAGATGTAAGAGGGCATATGTTGTCCAAGCAGGATGTAAGCGTGGAACACAGAGTATCTGTGGCACTGTTGGTATTCAAAAGATAGAGCTCCTCAGAGGGGGGGAGTGCAGACAAGACAGCAGAGGAAAAGCAGGAGGGAGGGACTGTAGGTAGCGCCGGAAAGTGACCAGCAGTAAGACATCTGCGTTGTCTGGAGCGGTGAGGTCGGGGGTGACAAAGAAGTGATCAGACGTGTGCAGCGGAGTGAACTGAGAGTGATGAGTGGAGCATTTCTCGAATCATCCTTGTCATTTGCCAAACAGTAAGTGCATTTCTGGTTTTGATTGTTTGATTGCAAGAGACGGCACATGAGTCACGTTTACGCTTTTACTGTTTTTACAATAATTTATTGACAGACAGTGTCATTGTGATGCAGACAGGAAAAGACAGCACTGCATAGCACAAACAAATGTAGAAATCTGAACATAAGACAATCTCCTTAGGGAAAACTGTACATGCAGTGCAGTGGAATTACAGTGCAGTCTTCCTACACCTCCTGACGTTCCTGTCTTTTGGGCATCGGATTCTCATCCACATCACAACAAATATCTTCTCTTGCGATAAAGCGTGAAAATCATCTTTCAGAGTGTCTAATCCAGCCTCTGCAGGCATCAGCTGTGATGTCATCACACGTTACATCCATGGCAGCCAGAAGGGTCATCTGTGTATGCGGCTGGCGATCACATACTTTCAATCTTCATGCTGAGAAAAATTCCTCAACTTGGTTGAGTAGGGTGAGAGGAACTCCACCAGCATCCTGTTGTGGGCCGCAAACCATTGCCTGATGATGTTGGAGCGATGGAAACTGACATTGTCCCAAACTAACACGTACTTTGGCAGGTCATCTCCAATCTGCCCCCTCTCTTGTTCAGGGATAAGATCCCTGTAGAGAGTGTCAAAAGACTGTTTAGTTGTGAAAAGGGGCCGTCTGCAACCAGGTGAAGTTGTCTTGCAGTCCTATGTGGAAAGAATATAGTAATGCAAATCACTAAATTGAGTAAAATAAAATGCCACTGTTTACTTGAAGTATACTTACTGTATATTGTAAAACTAGTGCTTAAATGTCGTGGGGGATTATACTATTCAACAGAGACCCATTATAATGCATTTTGATCAACATGACGTAAGCAATTGATAATGTTGGAATCTTCACAGAATTGTGTCATAATAATTTGCATGGATGTACCAAAGCATTTGCAACTTGTTCAAAGAAATGAGAAAATGCTTGTTTGATGTGCACAAGTGACACAAGGATGTAAGGATTGAACAAGAAGTTTTGAGAATTTCAAATCGGATCTGAGAAATGTACCAAATTGACTTAGAAAAAACTGTATTTAAAGTGGGGGGGTACTTTTGGGGCAGTTTTGCTTCACCCAAGTGTCCCATTTCCACCCCTCTCAAACTAATGCATGAATGCATATAGCCAGAAACAATTCATTTGATGCATGCAAAGAAGCAACACTGTGTGTCTCAAGAAGCATTTATTCATGATTACGTAGACATGCTAAAATTTCAAGGCCACACACTACACATTACACATTACACATGACATTACACATTTCATAAAATTTACATTTAGTCATTTAGCAGACGTTTTTATCCAAAGCGACTTACAGACGAGGAAACATTGGAAGCAATTATAACAATATAGGCAACAAAAGGCATAAGTTAATTAAATCCAGTCCATTAAAGCCTAGCACAGTATACAAAGCTAAGAATAGTGAGGTAAGTAAAAACAATATTTTTTAAGAAGACAGAAAATAATAAGAGGTTAAAATCAGTCATCTACATTTTGACGGAAGATATGCATTTTCACACACTACACCGGCCTGTAGTGTTCTAGCAGTATAAGGTTGAGAGTGAGTTTCTTCAGTAGCGGTGTGATGCAGGCCTCTTTGAAAGCAGTGGGAAATGTCCCAGTGGTGAGAAAAGAGTTGATGATGCGGGTCAGACCAGGCACAACTGCTGGAGAGATGGCATGGAGGAGATGGGTGGGGATGGGATCCAGTGGGCAGGTGGTAGGGTGGTAGGAACCAATGACCTTGGAAACATCATCTTCAGACATAGGAGAAAAGGCGGGTGATGGTGGCGTAGAAAATTGGCTGTTGATGGCGGTAGTTTTCTTTACGAAGAACGATGCAAAATCATCAGCCGTTAACTCCGATGAAGGTGTGGGAGCAGGCGGACAGAGGAGAGCAGAGAAGGTTTTTAAGAGTGTGCGAGAGTCAGGAGAGTTGCTGATCTTCGAGTGGTTATAATCAGTTTTTGCAGAGGTGACGTCAACGGAGAAAGTAGAGAGACAGAGGTCAGTATGGTCTTTTGACTTGTGCCATTTTCTCTCAGCTGACCAGAGGCTGGTGCGATGCTCACGTGGTACATCCGATAACCAGGGGGCAGACAGGGATGCACGGGCTGGTCCAGATGTAAGATGGCATATGTTGTCCAAGCAGGATGTAAGCGTGGAACACAGAGTGTCTGTTGCACTGTTGGTATTCAAAAGAGAGAGCTCCTCAGAGGGGGGGAGTGCAGACAAGACAGCAGAGGAAAAGCAGGAGGGAGGAACCGTAGGTAGCGCCGGAAAGTGACCAGCGGTAAGACATCTGCGTTGTCTGGAGCGGTGAGGTCGGGGGTGACAAAGAAGTGATCAGACGTGTGCAGCGGAGTGACCTGAGAGTGATGAGTGGAGCATTTCTCGAATCATCCTTGTCATTTGCAAAACAGTAAGTGCATTTCTGGTTTTGATTGTTTGATTGCAAGAGACGGCACATGATTCACGTTAACGCTTTTACTGTTTGTACAATAATTTATTGACAGACAGTGTCATTGCGATGCAGACAGGAAAAGACAGCACTGCATAGCACAAACAAATGTAGAAATCTGAACATAAGACAATCTCCTTAGGGAAAACTGTACATGCAGTGCAGTGGAATTACAGTGCAGTCTTCCTACACCTCCTGACGTTCCTGTCTTTTGGGCAACGGATTCTCATCCACATCACAACAAATATCTTCTCTTGCGATACAGCGTGAAAATCATCTTTCAGAGTGTCTAATCCAGCCTCTGCAGGCATCAGCTGTGATGTCATCACACGTTACATCCAAGGCAGCCAGAAGGGTCATCTGTGTATGCGGCTGGCCATCATATACTTTTAATCTTCATGCTGAGAAAAATTCCTCAACGGGATTGAGTAGGGTGAGAGGAACTCCACCAGCTTCCTGTTGTGGGCCGCAAACCATTGCCTGATGATGTTGGAGCGATGGAAACTGACATTGTCCCAAACTTACACGCACTTTGGCAGGTCATCTCCAATCTGCCCCCTCTCTTGTTCAGGGATGAGATCCCTGTAGAGAGTGTCAAAAGACTGTTTAGGTGTGAAAAGGGGCCGTCTGCAACACAGTGAAGTTGTCTTGCAGTCCTATGTGGAAAGAATATAGCAATGCAAAACACTAAATTGAGTAAAATAAAATGCCACCGTTTACTTAAAGTATACTTACTGTATATTGTAAAACTAGTGCTTAAATGTCGTGGGGATTATACTATTCTACAGAGACCCATTATAATGCATTTTGATCAACATGACATAAGCAATTGATAATGTAGGAATCTGCGAAGAATTTTGTCATAATCATTTGCATGGATGTACCAAAGCATTTGCAACTTGTTCAAAGAAATGAGAAAATGCTTGTTTGATGTGCACACGTGACACAAGGATGTAAGGATTGAACAAGAAGTTTTGAGAATTTCAAATCGGATCAGAGAAATGTACCAAATTGACTTAGAAAAAACTGTATTTAAAGTGGGGGGGGTACTTTTGTTTCACCCAAGTGTCCCATTTCCACCCCTCTCAAACTAATGCATGGATGCATATAGCCAGAAACAATTCATTTGATGCATGCAAAGAAGCAACACTGTGTGTCTCAAGAAGCATTTATTCATGATTACGTAGACATGCTAAAATTTCAAGGCCACACACTACACATTACACATTACACATGACATTACACATTTCATAAAATTTACATTTAGTCATTTAGCAGACGTTTTTATCCAAAGCGACTTACAGACGAGGAAACATTGGAAGCAATTATAACAATATAGGCAACAAAAGGCATAAGTTAATTAAATCCAGTCCATTAAAGCCTAGCACAGTATACAAAGCTAAGAATAGTGAGGTAAGTAAAAAAATATTTTTTTAAGAAGACAGAAAATAATAAGAGGTTAAAATCAGTCATCTACATTTTGACGGAAGATATGCATTTTCACACACTACACCGGCCTGTAGTGTTCTAGCAGTGTAAGGTTGAGAGTGAGTTTCTTCAGTAGCGGTGTGATGCAGGCCTCTTTGAAAGCAGTAGGAAATGTCCCAGTGGTGAGCAAATAGTTGATGATGCGGGTCAGACCAGGCACAACTGCTGGAGAGATGGCATGGAGGAGATGGGTGGGGATGGGATCCAGTGGGCAGGTGGTAGGGTGGTTGGAACCAATGACCTTGGAAACATCATCTTCAGACATAGGAGAAAAGGCGGGTGATGGTGGCGTAGAAAATTGGCTGTTGATGGCTGTAGTTTTCATTACGAAGAACGATGCAAAATCATCAGCCGTTAACTCCGATGAAGGTGTGGGAGCAGGCGGACAGAGGAGAGCAGAGAAGGTTTTTAAGAGTGTGCGAGAGTCAGGAGAGTTGCTGATCTTCGAGTGGTTATAATCAGTTTTTGCAGAGGTGACGTCAACGGAGAAAGTAGAGAGAGAGAGGTCAGTATGGTCTTTTGACTTGTGCCATTTTCTCTCAGCTGACCGGAGGCTGGTGCGATGCTCACGTGGTACATCCGATAACCAGGGGGCAGACAGGGATGCACGGGCTGGTCCAGATGTAAGAGGGCATATGTTGTCCAAGCAGGATGTAAGTGTGGAACACAGAGTGTCTGTGGCACTGTTGGTATTCAAAAGAGAGAGCTCCTCAGAGGGGGGGAGTGCAGACAAGACAGCAGAGGAAAAGCAGGAGGGAGGGACCGTAGGTAGCGCCGGAAAGTGACCAGCGGTAAGACATCTGCGTTGTCTGGAGCGGTGAGTTCAGGGGTGACAAAGAAGTGATCTGACGTGTGCAGCGGAGTGAACTGAGAGGGATGATTGGAGCATTTCTCGAATCATCCTTGTCATTTGCAAAACAGTAAGTGCATTTCTGGTTTTGATTGTTTGATTGCAAGAGACGGCACATGAGTCACGTTAACGCTTTTACTGTTTTTACAATAATTTATTGACAGACAGTGTCATTGTGATGCACACAGGAAAAGACAGCACTGCATAGCACAAACAAATGTAGAAATCTGAACATAAGACAATCTCCTTAGGGAAAACTGTACATGCAGTGCAGTGGAATTACAGTGCAGTCTTCCTACACCTCCTGACGTTCCTGTCTTTTGGGCAACGGATTCTCATCCACATCACAACAAATATCTTCTCTTGCGATACAGCGTGAAAATCATCTTTCAGAGTGTCTAATCCAGCCTCTGCAGGCATCAGCTGTGATGTCATCACACGTTACATCCATGGCAGCCAGAAGGGTCATCTGTGTATGCGGCTGGCCATCATATACCTTTAATCTTCATGCTGAGAAAAATTCCTCAACGGGGTTAAGTAGGGTGAGAGGAACTCCACCAGCATCCTGTTGTGGGCCGCAAACCATTGCCTGATGATGTTGGAGCGATGGAAACTGACATTGTCCCAAACTAACACGTACTTTGGCAGGTCATCTCCAATCTGCCCCCTCTCTTGTTCAGGGATGAGATCCCTGTAGAGAGTGTCAAAAGACTGTTTAGGTGTGAAAAGGGGCCGTCTGCAACACAGTGAAGTTGTCTTGCAGTCCTATGTGGAAAGAATATAGCAATGCAAAACACTAAATTGAGTAAAATAAAATGCCACTGTTTACTTAAATTATACTTACTGTATATTGTAAAACTAGTGCTTAAATGTCGTGGGGATTATACTATTCTACAGAGACCCATTATAATGCATTTTGATCAACATGACATAAGCAATTGATAATGTAGGAATCTGCACAGAATTTTGTCATAATCATTTGCATGGATGTACCAAAGCATTTGCAACTTGTTCAAAGAAATGAGAAAATGCTTGTTTGATGTGCACACGTGACACAAGGATGTAAGGATTGAACAAGAAGTTTTGAGAATTTCCAATCGGATCAGAGAAATGTACCAAATTGACTTAGAAAAAACTGTATTTAAAGTGGGGGGGGGGGTACTTTTGGGGCAGTTTTGTTTCACCCAAGTGTCCCATTTCCACCCCCTCAAACTAATGCATGGATGCATATAGCCAGAAACAATTCATTTGATGCATGCAAAGAAGCAACACTGTGTGTCTCAAGAAGCATTTATTCATGATTACGTAGACATACTAAAATTTCAAGGCCACACACTACACATTACACATTACACATGACATTACACATTTCATAAAATTTACATTTAGTCATTTAGCAGACGTTTTTATCCAAAGCGACTTACAGACGAGGAAACATTGGAAGCAATTATAACAATATTGGCAACAAAATGCATAATTTAATTAAATCCAGTCCATTAAAGCCTAGCACAGTATACAAAGCTAAGAATAGTGAAGTAAGTAAAAAAATAATTTGTTAAGAAGACAGAAAATAATAAGAGCTTAAAATCAGTCATCTACATTTTGACGGAAGATATGCATTTTCACACACTACACCGGCCTGTAGTGTTCTAGCAGTGTAAGGTTGAGAGTGAGTTTCTTCAGTAGCGGTGTGATGCAGGACTCTTTGAAAGCAGTGGGAAATGTCCCAGTGGTGAGCAAAGAGTTGATGATGCGGGTCAGACCAGGCACAACTGCTGGAGAGATGGCATGGAGGAGATGGGTGGGGATGGGATCCATTGGGCAGGTAGTAGGGTGGTTGGAACCAATGACCTTGGAAACATCATCTTCAGACATAGGAGAAAAGGCGGGTGATGGTGGCGTAGAAAATTGGCTGTTGATGGCGGTAGTTTTCTTTACGAAGAACGATGCAAAATCATCAGCCGTTAACTCCGATGAAGGTGTGGGAGCAGGCGGACAGAGGAGAGCAGAGAAGGTTTTTAAGAGTGTGCGAGAGTCAGGAGAGTTGCTGATCTTCGAGTGGTTATAATCAGTTTTTGCAGAGGTGACGTCAACGGAGAAAGTAGAGAGAGAGAGGTCAGTATGGTCTTTTGACTTGTGCCATTTGCTCTCAGCTGACCGGAGGCTGGTGCGATGCTCACGTGGTACATCCGATAACCAGGGGGCAGACAGGGATGCACGGGCTGGTCCAGATGTAAGAGGGCATATGTTGTCCAAGCAGGATGTAAGCGTGGAACACAGAGTGTCTGTGGCACTGTTGGTATTCAAAAGAGAGAGCTCCTCAGAGGGGGGGAGTGCAGACAAGACAGAAGAGGAAAAGCAGGAGGGAGGGACCGTAGGTAGCGCCGGAAAGTGGCGGTAAGACATCTGCGTTGTCTGGAGCGGTGAGGTCGGGGGTGACAAAGAAGTGATCAGACGTGTGCAGCGGAGTGACCTGAGAGTGATGAGTGGAGCATTTCTCGAATCATCCTTGTCATTTGCAAAACAGTAAGTGCATTTCTGGTTTTGATTGTTTGATTGCAAGAGACGGCACATGATTCACGTTAACGCTTTTACTGTTTGTACAATAATTTATTGACAGACAGTGTCATTGTGATGCAGACAGGAAAAGACAGCACTGCATAGCACAAACAAATGTAGAAATCTAAACATAAGACAATCTCCATAGGGAAAACTGTACATGCAGTGCAGTGGAATTACAGTGCAGTCTTCCTACACCTCCTGACGTTCCTGTCTTTTGGGCAACGGATTCTCATCCACATCACAGCAAATATCTTCTCTTGCGATACAGCGTGAAAATCATCTTTCAGAGTGTCTAATCCAGCCTCTGCAGGCATCAGCTGTGATGTCATCACACGTTACATCCATGGCAGCCAGAAGGGTCATCTGTGTATGGGGCTGGCAATCATATACTTTTAATCTTCATGCTGAGAAAAATTCCTCAACGGGGTTGAGTAGGGTGAGAGGAACTCCACCAGCATTCTGTTGTGGGCCGCAAACCATTGCCTGATGATGTTGGAGCGATGAAAACTGACATTGTCCCAAACTAACACGTACTTTGGCAGGTCATCTCCAATCTGCCCCCTCTCTTGTTCAGGGATGAGATCCCTGTAGAGAGTGTCAAAAGACTGTTTAGGTGTGAAAAGGGGCCGTCTGCAACACAGTGAAGTTGTCTTGCAGTCCTATGTGGAAAGAATATAGCAATGCAAAACACTAAATTGAGTAAAATAAAATGCCACTGTTTACTTAAAGTATACTTACTGTATATTGTAAAACTAGTGCTTAAATGTCGTGGGGATTATACTATTCTACAGAGACCCATTATAATGCATTTTGATCAACATGACATAAGCAATTGATAATGTAGGAATCTGCACAGAATTTTGTCATAATCATTTGCATGGATGTACCAAAGCATTTGCAACTTGTTCAAAGAAATGAGATAATGCTTGTTTGATGTGCACACGTGACACAAGGATGTAAGGATTGAACAAGAAGTTTTGAGAATTTCAAATCGGATCAGAGAAATGTACCAAATTGACTTAGAAAAAACTGTATTTAAAGTGGGGGGGGGGTACTTTTGGGGCAGTTTTGTTTCACCAAAGTGTCCCATTTCCACCCCTCTCAAACTAATGCATGGATGCATATAGCCAGAAACAATTCATTTGATGCATGCAAAGAAGCAACACTGTGTGTCTCAAGAAGCATTTATTCATGATTACGTAGACATGCTAAAATGTCAAGGCCACACACTACACATTACACATTACACATGACATTACACATTTCATAAAATTTACATTTAGTCATTTAGCAGACGTTTTTATCCAAAGCTACTTACAGACGAGGAAACATTGGAAGCAATTATAACAATATTGGCAACAAAATGCATAAGTTAATTAAATCCAGTCCATTAAAGCCTAGCACAGTATACAAAGCTAAGAATAGTGAGGTAAGTAAAAAAATAATTTTTTAAGAAGACAGAAAATAATAAGAGGTTAAAATCAGTCATCTACATTTTGACGGAAGATATGCATTTTCACACACTACACCGGCCTGTAGTGTTCTAGCAGTGTAAGGTTGAGAGTGAGTTTCTTCAGTAGAGGTGTGATGCAGGCCTCTTTGAAAGCAGTGGGAAATGTCCCAGTGGTGAGCAAAGAGTTGATGATGCGGGTCAGACCAGGCACAACTGCTGGAGAGATGGCATGGAGGAGATGGGTGGGGATGGGAACCAATGGGCAGGTGGTAGGGTGGTTGGAACCAATGACCTTGGAAACATCATCTTCAGACATAGGAGGAAAGGCGGGTGATTGGCTGTTGATGGCGGTAGTTTTCTTTACGAAGAACGATGCAAAATCATCAGCCGTTAACTCCGATGAAGGTGTGGGAGCAGGCGGACAGAGGAGAGCAGAGAAGGTTTTTAAGAGTGTGCGAGAGTCAGGAGAGTTGCTGATCTTCGAGTGGTTATAATCAGTTTTTGCAAAGGTGACGTCAACGGAGAAAGTAGAGAGAGAGAGGTCAGTATGGTCTTTTGACTTGTGCCATTTTCTCTCAGCTGACCGGAGGCTGGTGCGATGCTCACGTGGTACATCCGATAACCAGGGGGCAGACAGGGATGCACGGGCTGGTCCAGATGTAAGAGGGCATATGTTGTCCAAGCAGGATGTAAGCGTGGAACACAGAGTGTCTGAGGCACTGTTGGTATTCAAAAGATAGAGCTCCTCAGAGGGGGGGAGTGCAGACAAGACAGCAGAGGAAAAGCAAGAGGGAGGGACCGTAGGTAGCGCCGGAAAGTGACCAGCGGTAAGACATCTGCGTTGTCTGGAGCGGTGAGGTCGGGGGTGACAAAGAAGTGATCAGACGTGTGCAGCGGAGTGAACTGAGAGTGATGAGTGGAGCATTTCTCGAATCATCCTTGTCATTTGCAAAACAGTAAGTGCATTTCTGGTTTTGATTGTTTGATTGCAAGAGACGGCACATGAGTCACGTTTACGCTTTTACTGTTTTTACAATAATTTATTGACAGACAGTGTCATTGTGATGCAGACAGGAAAAGACAGCACTGCATAGCACAAACAAATGTAGAAATCTGAACATAAGACAATCTCCTTAGGGAAAACTGTACATGCAGTGCAGTGGAATTACAGTGCAGTCTTCCTACACCTCCTGACGTTCCTGTCTTTTGGGCAATGGATTCTCATCCACATCACAACAAATATCTTCTCTTGCGATACAGCGTGAAAATCATCTTTCAGAGTGTCTAATCCAGCCTCTGCAGGCATCAGCTGTGATGTCATCACACGTTACATCCATGGCAGCCAGGGTCATCTGTGTATGCGGCTGGCGATCATATGCTTTTAATCTTCATGCTGAGAAAAATTCCTCAACGTGGTTGAGTAGGGTGAGAGGAACTCCACCAGCATCCTGTTGTGGGCCGCAAACCATTGCCTGATGATGTTGGTGCGATGGAAACTGACATTGTCCCAAACTAACACGTACTTTGGCAGGTCATCTCCAATCTGCCCCCTCTCTTGTTCAGGGATGAGATCCCTGTAGAGAGTGTCAAAAGACTGTTTAGGTGTGAAAAGGGGCCGTCTGCAACACAGTGAAGTTGTCTTGCAGTCCTATGTGGAAAGAATATAGCAATGAAAAACACTAAATTGAGTAAAATAAAATGCCACCGTTTACTTAAAGTATACTTACTGTATATTGTAAAACTAGTGCTTAAATGTCGTGGGGATTATACTATTCTACAGAGACCCATTATAATGCAATTTGATCAACATGACATAAGCAATTGATAATGTAGGAATCTGCACAGAATTTTGTCATAATCATTTGCATGGATGTACCAAAGCATTTGCAACTTGTTAAAAGAAATGAGAAAATGCTTGTTTGATGTGCACACGTGACACAAGGATGTAAGGATAGAACAAGAAGTTTTGAGAATTTCAAATCGGATCAGAGAAATGTATCAAATTGACTTAGAAAAAACTGTATTTAAAGTGGGGGGGGTACTTTTGGGGCAGTTTTGTTTCACCCAAGTGTCCCATTTCCACCCCTCTCAAACTAATGCATGGATGCATATAGCCAGAAACAATTCATTTGATGCATGCAAAGAAGCAACACTGTGTGTCTCAAGAAGCATTTATTCATGATTACGTAGACATGCTAAAATGTCAAGGCCACACACTACACATTACACATTACACATGACATTACACATTTCATAAAATTTACATTTAGTCATTTAGCAGACGTTTTTATCCAAAGCTACTTACAGACGAGGAAACATTGGAAGCAATTATAACAATATTGGCAACAAAATGCATAAGTTAATTAAATCCAGTCCATTAAAGCCTAGCACAGTATACAAAGCTAAGAATAGTGAGGTAAGTAAAAAAATAATTTTTTAAGAAGACAGAAAATAATAAGAGGTTAAAATCAGTCATCTACATTTTGACGGAAGATATGCATTTTCACACACTACACCGGCCTGTAGTGTTCTAGCAGTGTAAGGTTGAGAGTGAGTTTCTTCAGTAGAGGTGTGATGCAGGCCTCTTTGAAAGCAGTGGGAAATGTCCCAGTGGTGAGCAAAGAGTTGATGATGCGGGTCAGACCAGGCACAACTGCTGGAGAGATGGCATGGAGGAGATGGGTGGGGATGGGAACCAATGGGCAGGTGGTAGGGTGGTTGGAACCAATGACCTTGGAAACATCATCTTCAGACATAGGAGGAAAGGCGGGTGATTGGCTGTTGATGGCGGTAGTTTTCTTTACGAAGAACGATGCAAAATCATCAGCCGTTAACTCCGATGAAGGTGTGGGAGCAGGCGGACAGAGGAGAGCAGAGAAGGTTTTTAAGAGTGTGCGAGAGTCAGGAGAGTTGCTGATCTTCGAGTGGTTATAATCAGTTTTTGCAAAGCTGACGTCAACGGAGAAAGTAGAGAGAGAGAGGTCAGTATGGTCTTTTGACTTGTGCCATTTTCTCTCAGCTGACCGGAGGCAGGTGCGATGCTCACGTGGTACATCCGACAACCAGGGGGCAGACAGGGATGCACGGGCTGGTCCAGATGTAAGAGGGCATATGTTGTCCAAGCAGGATGTAAGCGTGGAACACAGAGTGTCTGTGGCACTGTTGGTATTCAAAAGATAGAGCTCCTCAGAGGGGGGGAGTGCAGACAAGACAGCAGAGGAAAAGCAAGAGGGAGGGACCGTAGGTAGCGCCGGAAAGTGACCAGCGGTAAGACATCTGCGTTGTCTGGAGCGGTGAGGTCGGGGGTGACAAAGAAGTGATCAGACGTGTGCAGCGGAGTGAACTGAGAGTGATGAGTGGAGCATTTCTCGAATCATCCTTGTCATTTGCAAAACAGTAAGTGCATTTCTGGTTTTGATTGTTTGATTGCAAGAGACGGCACATGAGTCACGTTTACGCTTTTACTGTTTTTACAATAATTTATTGACAGACAGTGTCATTGTGATGCAGACAGGAAAAGACAGCACTGCATAGCACAAACAAATGTAGAAATCTGAACATAAGACAATCTCCTTAGGGAAAACTGTACATGCAGTGCAGTGGAATTACAGTGCAGTCTTCCTACACCTCCTGACGTTCCTGTCTTTTGGGCAACGGATTCTCATCCACATCACAACAAATATCTTCTCTTGCGATACAGCGTGAAAATCATCTTTCAGAGTGTCTAATCCAGCCTCTGCAGGCATCAGCTGTGATGTCATCACACGTTACATCCATGGCAGCCAGAAGGGTCATCTGTGTATACGGCTGGCGATCATATACTTTTAATCTTCATGCTGAGAAAAATTCCTCAACGTGGTTGAGTAGGGTGAGAGGAACTCCACCAGCATCCTGTTGTGGGCCGCAAACCATTGCCTGATGATGTTGGAGCGATGGAAACTGACATTGTCCCAAACTAACACGTACTTTGCAGGTCATCTCCAATCTGCCCCCTCTCTTGTTCAGGGATGAGATCCCTGTAGAGAGTGTCAAAAGACTGTTTAGGTGTGAAAAGGGGCCGTCTGCAACACAGTGAAGTTGTCTTGCAGTCCTATGTGGAAAGAATATAGCAATGCAAAACACTAAATTGAGTAAAATAAAATGCCACCGTTTACTTAAAGTATACTTACTGTATATTGTAAAACTAGTGCTTAAATGTCGTGGGGATTATACTATTCTACAGAGACCCATTATAATGCATTTTGATCAACATGACATAAGCAATTGATAATGTAGGAATCTGCACAGAATTTTGTCATAATCATTTGCATGGATGTACCAAAGCATTTGCAACTTGTTCAAAGAAATGAGAAAATGCATGTTTGATGTGCACACGTGACACAAGGATGTAAGGATTGAACAAGAAGTTTTGAGAATTTCCAATCGGATCAGAGAAATGTACCAAATTGACTTAGAAAAAACTGTATTTAAAGTTGGGGGGGTACTTTTGGGGCAGTTATGTTTCACCCAAGTGTCCCATTTCCACCCCTCTCAAACTAATGCATGGATGCATATAGCCAGAAACAATTCATTTGATGCATGCAAAGAAGCAACACTGTGTGTCTCAAGAAGCATTTATTCATGATTACGTAGACATGCTAAAATGTCAAGGCCACACACTACACATTACACATTACACATGACATTACACATTTCATAAAATTTACATTTAGTCATTTAGCAGACGTTTTTATCCAAAGCGACTTACAGACGAGGAAACATTGGAAGCAATTATAACAATATTGGCAACAAAATGCATAAGTTAATTAAATCCAGTCCATTAAAGCCTAGCAGAGTATACAAAGCTAAGAATAGTGAGGTAAGTAAAAAAATATTATTTTAAGAAGACAGAAAATAATAAGAGGTTAAAATCAGTCATCTACATTTTGACGGAAGATATGCATTTTCACACACTACACCGGCCTGTAGTGTTCTAGCAGTGTAAGGTTGAGAGTGAGTTTCTTCAGTAGCGGTGTGATGCAGGCCTCTTTGAAAGCAGTGGGAAATGTCCCAGTGGTGAGCAAAGAGTTGATGATGCGGGTCAGACTAGGCACAACTGCTGGAGAGATGGCATGGAGGAGATGGGTGGGGATGGGATCCAGTGGGCAGGTGGTAGGGTGGTTGGAACCAATGACCTTGGAAACATCATCTTCAGACATAGGAGAAAAGGCGGGTGATGGTGGCGTAGAAAATTGGCTGTTGATGGCGGTAGTTTTCTTTACGAAGAACGATGCAAAATCATCAGCCGTTAACTCCGATGAAGGTGTGGGAGCAGGCGGACAGAGGAGAGCAGAGAAGGTTTTTAAGAGTGTGCGAGAGTCAGGAGAGTTGCTGATCTTCGAGTGGTTATAATCAGTTTTTGCAGAGGTGAAGTCAACGGAGAAAGTAGAGAGAGAGAGAGGTCAGTATAGTCTTTTGACTTGTGCCATTTTCTCTCAGCTGACCGGAGGCTGGTGCGAAGCTCACGTGGTACATCCGATAACCAGGGGGCAGACAGGGATGCACGGGCTGGTCCAGATGTAAGAGGGCATATGTTGTCCAAGCAGGATGTAAGCGTGGAACACAGAGTGTCTGTGGCACTGTTGGTATTCAAAAGAGAGAGCTCCTCAGAGGGGGGAAGTGCAGACAAGACAGCAGAGGAAAAGCAGGAGGGAGGGACCGTAGGTAGCGCCGGAAAGTGACCAGCGGTAAGACACTTGCGTTGTCTGGAGCGGTGAGGTCGGGGGTGACAAAGAAGTGATCAGACGTGTGCAGCGGAGTGACCTGAGAGTGATGAGTGGAGCATTTCTCGAATCATCCTTGTCATTTGCAAAACAGTAAGTGCATTTCTGGTTTTGATTGTTTGATTGCAAGAGACGGCACATGATTCACGTTAACGCTTTTACTGTTTGTACAATAATTTATTGACAGACAGTGTCATTGTGATGCAGACAGGAAAAGACAGCACTGCATAGCACAAACAAATGTAGAAATCTGAACATAAGACAATCTCCTTTTGGGAAAACTGTACATGCAGTGCAGTGGAATTACAGTGCAGTCTTCCTACACCTCCTGACGTTCCTGTCTTTTGGGCAACGGATTCTCATCCACATCACAACAAATATCTTCTCTTGCGATACAGCGTGAAAATCATCTTTCAGAGTGTCTACTCCAGCCTCTGCAGGCATCAGCTGTGATGTCATCACACGTTACATCCATGGCAGCCAGATGGGTCATCTGTGTATGCGGCTGGCCATCATATACTTTTAATCTTCATGCTGAGAAAAATTCCTCAACGGGGTTGAGTAGGGTGAGAGGAACTCCACCAGCATCCTGTTGTGGGCCGCAAACCATTGCCTGATGATGTTGGAGCAATGGAAACTGACATTGTCCCAAACTAACACTTACTTTGGCAGGTCATCTCCAATCTGCCCCCTCTCTTGTTCAGGGATGAGATCCCTGTAGAGAGTGTCAAAAGACTGTTTAGGTGTGAAAAGGGGCCGTCTGCAACACAGTGAAGTTGTCTTGCAGTCCTATGTGGAAAGAATATAGCAATGCAAAACACTAAATTGAGTAAAATAAAATGCCACTGTTTACTTAAGGTATACTTACTGTATATTGTAAAACTAGTGCTTAAATGTCGTGGGGATTATACTATTCTACAGAGACCCATTATAATGCATTTTGATCAACATGACATAAGCAATTGATAATGTAGGAATCTGCACAGAATTTTGTCATAATCATTTGCATGGATGTACCAAAGCATTTGCAACTTGTTCAAAGAAATGAGAAAACGCTTGTTTGATGTGCACATGTGACACAAGGATGTAAGGATTGAACAAGAAGTTTTGAGAATTTCAAATCGGATCAGAGAAATGTACCAAATTGACTTAGAAAAAACTGTATTTAAAGTGGGGGGGGGTACTTTTGGGGCAGTTTTGTTTCACCCAAGTGTCCCATTTCCACCCCTCTCAAACTAATGCATGGATGCATATAGCCAGAAACAATTCATTTGATGCATGCAAAGAAGCAACACTGTGTGTCTCAAGAAGCATTTATTCATGATTACGTAGACATGCTAAAATTTCAAGGCCACACACTACACATTACACATGACATTACACATTTCATAAAATTTACATTTGGTCATTTAGCAGACGTTTTTATCCAAAGCGACTTACAGACGAGGAAACATTGGAAGCAATTATAACAATATAGGCAACAAAATGCATAAGTTAATTAAATCCAGTCCATTAAAGCCTAGCACAGTATACAAAGCTAAGAATAGTGAGGTAAGTAAAAAAATACTTTTTTAAGAAGACAGAAAATAATAAGAGGTTAAAATCAGTCATCTACATTTTGACGGAAGATATGCATTTTCACACACTGTAGTGTTCTAGCAGTGTAAGGTTGAGAGTGAGTTTCTTCAGTAGCGGTGTGATGCAGGCCTCTTTGAAAGCAGTGGGAAATGTCCCAGTGGTGAGCAAAGAGTTGATGATGCGGGTCAGACCAGGCACAACTGCTGGAGAGATGGCATGGAGGAGATGGGTGGGGATGGGATCCAGTGGGCAGGTGGTAGGGTGGTTGGAACCAATGACCTTGGAAACATCATCTTCAGACATAGGAGAAAAGGCGGGTGATGGTGGCGTAGAAAATTGGCTGTTGATGGCGGTAGTTTTCTTTACGAAGAACGATGCAAAATCATCAGCCGTTAACTCCGATGAAGGTGTGGGAGCAGGCGGACAGAGGAGAGGAGAGAAGGTTTTTAAGAGTGTGCGAGAGTCAGGAGAGTTGCTGATCTTCGAGTGGTTATAATCAGTTTTTGCAGAGGTGACGTCAACGGAGAAAGTAGAGAGAGAGAGGTCAGTATGGTCTTTTGACTTGTGCCATTTTCTCTCAGCTGACCGGAGGCTGGTGCGATGCTCACGTGGTACATCCGATAACCAGGGGGCAGACAGGGATGCACGGGCTGGTCCAGATGTAAGTGGGCATAAGTTGTCCAAGCAGGATGTAAGCGTGGAGCACAGAGTGTCTGTGGCACTGTTGGTATTCAAAAGAGAGAGCTCCTCAGAGGGGGGGAGTGCAGACAAGACAGCAGAGGAAAAGCAGGAGGGAGGGACCGTAGGTAGCGCCGGAAAGTGACCAGCGGTAAGACATCTGCGTTGTCTGGAGCGGTGAGTTCGGGGGTGACAAAGAAGTGATCAGACGTGTGCAGCGGAGTGACCTGAGAGTGATGAGTGGAGCATTTCTCGAATCATCCTTGTCATTTGCAAAACAGTAAGTGCATTTCTGGTTTTATTTGTTTGATTGCAAGAGACGGCACATGATTCACGTTAACGCTTTTACTGTTTGTACAATAATTTATTGACAGACAGTGTCATTGTGATGCAGACAGGAAAAGACAGCACTGCATAGCACAAACAAATGTAGAAATCTGAACATAAGACAATCTCCATAGAGAAAACTGTACATGCAGTGCAGTGGAATTACAGTGCAGTCTTCCTACACCTCCTGACGTTCCTGTCTTTTGGGCAACGGATTCTCATCCACATCACAACAAATATCTTCTCTTGCGAAACAGCGTGAAAATCATCTTTCAGAGTGTCTAATCCAGCCTCTGCAGGCATCAGCTGTGATGTCATCACACGTTACATCCATGGCAGCCAGAAGGGTCATCTGTGTATGCGGCTGGCGATCATATACTTTTAATCTTCATGCTGAGAAAAATTCCTCAACGTGGTTGAGTAGGGTGAGAGGAACTCCACCAGCATCCTGTTGTGGGCCGCAAACCATTGCCTGATGATGTTGGAGCGATGGAAACTGACATTGTCCCAAACTAACACGTACTTTGGCAGGTCATCTCCAATCTGCCCCCTCTCTTGTTCAGGGATGAGATCCCTGTAGAGAGTGTCAAAAGACTGTTTAGGTGTGAAAAGGGGCCGTCTGCAACACAGTGAAGTTGTCTTGCAGTCCTATGTGGAAAGAATATAGCAATGCAAAACACTAAATTGAGTAAAATAAAATGCCACCGTTTACTTAAAGTATACTTACTGTATATTTTAAAACTAGTGCTTAAATGTCGTGGGGATTATACTATTCTACAGAGACCCATTATAATGCATTTTGATCAACATGACATAAGCAATTGATAATGTAGGAATCTGCACAGAATTTTGTCATAATCATTTGCATGGATGTACCAAAGCATTTGCAACTTGTTCAAAGAAATGAGATAATGCTTGTTTGATGTGCACACGTGACACAAGGATGTAAGGATTGAACAAGAAGTTTTGAGAATTTCAAATCGGATCAGAGAAATGTACCAAATTGACTTAGAAAAAACTGTATTTAAAGTGGGGGGGGGTACTTTTGGGGCAGTTTTGTTTCACCCAAGTGTCCCATTTCCACCCCTCTCAAACTAATGCATGGATGCATATAGCCAGAAACAATTCATTTGATGCATGCAAAGAAGCAACACTGTGTGTCTCAAGAAGCATTTATTCATGATTACGTAGACATGCTAAAATTTCAAGGCCACACACTACACATTACACATTACACATGACATTACACATTTCATAAAATTTACATTTAGTCATTTAGCAGACGTTTTTATCCAAATCGACTTACAGACGAGGAAACATTGGAAGCAATTATAACAATATAGGCAACAAAATGCATAAGTTAATTAAATCCAGTCCATTAAAGCCTAGGACAGTATTCAAAGCTAAGAATAGTGAGGTAAGTAAAAAAATAATTTTTTAAGAAGACAGAAAATAATAAGAGGTTAAAATCAGTCATCTACATTTTGACGGAAGATATGCATTTTCACACACTACACCGGCCTGTAGTGTTCTAGCAGTGTAAGGTTGAGAGTGAGTTTCTTCAGTAGCGGTGTGATGCAGGCCTCTTTGAAAGCAGTGGGAAATGTCCCAGTGGTGAGCAAAGAGTTGATGATGCGGGTCAGACCAGGCACAACTGCTGGAGAGATGGCATGGAGGAGATGGGTGGGGATGGGATCCATTGGGCAGGTGGTAGGGTGGTTGGAACCAATGACCTTGGAAACATCATCTTCAGACATAGGAGAAAAGGCGGGTGATGGTGGCGTAGAAAATTGGCTGTTGATGGCGGTAGTTTTCTTTACGAAGAACGATGCAAAATCATCAGCCGTTAACTCCGATGAAGGTGTGGGAGCAGGGGGACAGAGGAGAGCAGAGAAGGTTTTTAAGAGTGTGCGAGAGTCAGGAGAGTTGCTGATCTTCGAGTGGTTATAATAAGTTTTTGCAGAGGTGACGTCAACGGAGAAAGTAGAGAGAGAGAGGTCAGTATGGTCTTTTGACTTGTGCCATTTGCTCTCAGCTGACCGGAGGCTGGTGCGATGCTCACGTGGTACATCCGATAACCAGGGGGCAGACAGGGATGCACGGGCTGGTCCAGATGTAAGAGGGCATATGTTGTCCAAGCAGGATGTAAGCGTGGAACACAGAGTGTCTGTGGCACTGTTGGTATTCAAAAGAGAGAGCTCCTCAGAGGGGGGGAGTGCAGACAAGACAGAAGAGGAAAAGCAGGAGGGAGGGACCGTAGGTAGCGCCGGAAAGTGGCGGTAAGACATCTGCGTTGTCTGGAGCGGTGAGGTCGGGGGTGACAAAGAAGTGATCAGACGTGTGCAGCGGAGTGACCTGAGAGTGATGAGTGGAGCATTTCTCGAATCATCCTTGTCATTTGCAAAACAGTAAGTGCATTTCTGGTTTTGATTGTTTGATTGCAAGAGACGGCACATGATTCACGTTAACGCTTTTACTGTTTGTACAATAATTTATTGACAGACAGTGTCATTGTGATGCAGACAGGAAAAGACAGCACTGCATAGCACAAACAAATGTAGAAATCTAAACATAAGACAATCTCCATAGGGAAAACTGTACATGCAGTGCAGTGGAATTACAGTGCAGTCTTCCTACACCTCCTGACGTTCCTGTCTTTTGGGCAACGGATTCTCATCCACATCACAACAAATATCTTCTCTTGCGATACAGCGTGAAAATCATCTTTCAGAGTGTCTAATCCAGCCTCTGCAGGCATCAGCTGTGATGTCATCACACGTTACATCCATGGCAGCCAGAAGGGTCATCTGTGTATGCGGCTGGCGATCATATACTTTTATTCTTCATGCTGAGAAAAATTCCTCAACGTGGTTGAGTAGGGTGAGAGGAACTCCACCAGCATCCTGTTGTGGGCCGCAAACCATTGCCTGATGATGTTGGAGCGATGGAAACTGACATTGTCCCAAACTAACACGTACTTTGGCAGGTCATCTCCAATCTGCCCCCTCTCTTGTTCAGGGATGAGATCCCTGTAGAGAGTGTCAAAAGACTGTTTAGGTGTGAAAAGGGGCCGTCTGCAACACAGTGAAGTTGTCTTGCAGTCCTATGTGGAAAGAATATAGCAATGCAAAACACTAAATTGAGTAAAATAAAATGCCACCGTTTACTTAAAGTATACTTACTGTATATTGTAAAACTAGTGCTTAAATGTCGTGGGGATTATACTATTCTACAGAGACCCATTATAATGCATTTTGATCAACATGACATAAGCAATTGATAATGTAGGAATCTGCACAGAATTTTGTCATAATCATTTGCATGGATGTACCAAAGCATTTGCAACTTGTTCAAAGAAATGAGAAAATGCATGTTTGATGTGCACACGTGACACAAGGATGTAAGGATTGAACAAGAAGTTTTGAGAATTTCCAATCGGATCAGAGAAATGTACCAAATTGACTTAGAAAAAACTGTATTTAAAGTTGGGGGGGTACTTTTGGGGCAGTTATGTTTCACCCAAGTGTCCCATTTCCACCCCTCTCAAACTAATGCATGGATGCATATAGCCAGAAACAATTCATTTGATGCATGCAAAGAAGCAACACTGTGTGTCTCAAGAAGCATTTATTCATGATTACGTAGACATGCTAAAATGTCAAGGCCACACACTACACATTACACATTACACATGACATTACACATTTCATAAAATTTACATTTAGTCATTTAGCAGACGTTTTTATCCAAAGCGACTTACAGACGAGGAAACATTGGAAGCAATTATAACAATATTGGCAACAAAATGCATAAGTTAATTAAATCCAGTCCATTAAAGCCTAGCAGAGTATACAAAGCTAAGAATAGTGAGGTAAGTAAAAAAATATTATTTTAAGAAGACAGAAAATAATAAGAGGTTAAAATCAGTCATCTACATTTTGACGGAAGATATGCATTTTCACACACTACACCGGCCTGTAGTGTTCTAGCAGTGTAAGGTTGAGAGTGAGTTTCTTCAGTAGCGGTGTGATGCAGGCCTCTTTGAAAGCAGTGGGAAATGTCCCAGTGGTGAGCAAAGAGTTGATGATGCGGGTCAGACTAGGCACAACTGCTGGAGAGATGGCATGGAGGAGATGGGTGGGGATGGGATCCAGTGGGCAGGTGGTAGGGTGGTTGGAACCAATGACCTTGGAAACATCATCTTCAGACATAGGAGAAAAGGCGGGTGATGGTGGCGTAGAAAATTGGCTGTTGATGGCGGTAGTTTTCTTTACGAAGAACGATGCAAAATCATCAGCCGTTAACTCCGATGAAGGTGTGGGAGCAGGCGGACAGAGGAGAGCAGAGAAGGTTTTTAAGAGTGTGCGAGAGTCAGGAGAGTTGCTGATCTTCGAGTGGTTATAATCAGTTTTTGCAGAGGTGAAGTCAACGGAGAAAGTAGAGAGAGAGAGAGGTCAGTATAGTCTTTTGACTTGTGCCATTTTCTCTCAGCTGACCGGAGGCTGGTGCGAAGCTCACGTGGTACATCCGATAACCAGGGGGCAGACAGGGATGCACGGGCTGGTCCAGATGTAAGAGGGCATATGTTGTCCAAGCAGGATGTAAGCGTGGAACACAGAGTGTCTGTGGCACTGTTGGTATTCAAAAGAGAGAGCTCCTCAGAGGGGGGAAGTGCAGACAAGACAGCAGAGGAAAAGCAGGAGGGAGGGACCGTAGGTAGCGCCGGAAAGTGACCAGCGGTAAGACACTTGCGTTGTCTGGAGCGGTGAGGTCGGGGGTGACAAAGAAGTGATCAGACGTGTGCAGCGGAGTGACCTGAGAGTGATGAGTGGAGCATTTCTCGAATCATCCTTGTCATTTGCAAAACAGTAAGTGCATTTCTGGTTTTGATTGTTTGATTGCAAGAGACGGCACATGATTCACGTTAACGCTTTTACTGTTTGTACAATAATTTATTGACAGACAGTGTCATTGTGATGCAGACAGGAAAAGACAGCACTGCATAGCACAAACAAATGTAGAAATCTGAACATAAGACAATCTCCTTTTGGGAAAACTGTACATGCAGTGCAGTGGAATTACAGTGCAGTCTTCCTACACCTCCTGACGTTCCTGTCTTTTGGGCAACGGATTCTCATCCACATCACAACAAATATCTTCTCTTGCGATACAGCGTGAAAATCATCTTTCAGAGTGTCTACTCCAGCCTCTGCAGGCATCAGCTGTGATGTCATCACACGTTACATCCATGGCAGCCAGATGGGTCATCTGTGTATGCGGCTGGCCATCATATACTTTTAATCTTCATGCTGAGAAAAATTCCTCAACGGGGTTGAGTAGGGTGAGAGGAACTCCACCAGCATCCTGTTGTGGGCCGCAAACCATTGCCTGATGATGTTGGAGCAATGGAAACTGACATTGTCCCAAACTAACACGTACTTTGGCAGGTCATCTCCAATCTGCCCCCTCTCTTGTTCAGGGATGAGATCCCTGTAGAGAGTGTCAAAAGACTGTTTAGGTGTGAAAAGGGGCCGTCTGCAACACAGTGAAGTTGTCTTGCAGTCCTATGTGGAAAGAATATAGCAATGCAAAACACTAAATTGAGTAAAATAAAATGCCACTGTTTACTTAAGGTATACTTACTGTATATTGTAAAACTAGTGCTTAAATGTCGTGGGGATTATACTATTCTACAGAGACCCATTATAATGCATTTTGATCAACATGACATAAGCAATTGATAATGTAGGAATCTGCACAGAATTTTGTCATAATCATTTGCATGGATGTACCAAAGCATTTGCAACTTGTTCAAAGAAATGAGAAAACGCTTGTTTGATGTGCACATGTGACACAAGGATGTAAGGATTGAACAAGAAGTTTTGAGAATTTCAAATCGGATCAGAGAAATGTACCAAATTGACTTAGAAAAAACTGTATTTAAAGTGGGGGGGGGGTACTTTTGGGGCAGTTTTGTTTCACCCAAGTGTCCCATTTCCACCCCTCTCAAACTAATGCATGGATGCATATAGCCAGAAACAATTCATTTGATGCATGCAAAGAAGCAACACTGTGTGTCTCAAGAAGCATTTATTCATGATTACGTAGACATGCTAAAATTTCAAGGCCACACACTACACATTACACATGACATTACACATTTCATAAAATTTACATTTGGTCATTTAGCAGACGTTTTTATCCAAAGCGACTTACAGACGAGGAAACATTGGAAGCAATTATAACAATATAGGCAACAAAATGCATAAGTTAATTAAATCCAGTCCATTAAAGCCTAGCACAGTATACAAAGCTAAGAATAGTGAGGTAAGTAAAAAAATACTTTTTTAAGAAGACAGAAAATAATAAGAGGTTAAAATCAGTCATCTACATTTTGACGGAAGATATGCATTTTCACACACTGTAGTGTTCTAGCAGTGTAAGGTTGAGAGTGAGTTTCTTCAGTAGCGGTGTGATGCAGGCCTCTTTGAAAGCAGTGGGAAATGTCCCAGTGGTGAGCAAAGAGTTGATGATGCGGGTCAGACCAGGCACAACTGCTGGAGAGATGGCATGGAGGAGATGGGTGGGGATGGGATCCAGTGGGCAGGTGGTAGGGTGGTTGGAACCAATGACCTTGGAAACATCATCTTCAGACATAGGAGAAAAGGCGGGTGATGGTGGCGTAGAAAATTGGCTGTTGATGGCGGTAGTTTTCTTTACGAAGAACGATGCAAAATCATCAGCCGTTAACTCCGATGAAGGTGTGGGAGCAGGCGGACAGAGGAGAGGAGAGAAGGTTTTTAAGAGTGTGCGAGAGTCAGGAGAGTTGCTGATCTTCGAGTGGTTATAATCAGTTTTTGCAGAGGTGACGTCAACGGAGAAAGTAGAGAGAGAGAGGTCAGTATGGTCTTTTGACTTGTGCCATTTTCTCTCAGCTGACCGGAGGCTGGTGCGATGCTCACGTGGTACATCCGATAACCAGGGGGCAGACAGGGATGCACGGGCTGGTCCAGATGTAAGTGGGCATAAGTTGTCCAAGCAGGATGTAAGCGTGGAGCACAGAGTGTCTGTGGCACTGTTGGTATTCAAAAGAGAGAGCTCCTCAGAGGGGGGGAGTGCAGACAAGACAGCAGAGGAAAAGCAGGAGGGAGGGACCGTAGGTAGCGCCGGAAAGTGACCAGCGGTAAGACATCTGCGTTGTCTGGAGCGGTGAGTTCGGGGGTGACAAAGAAGTGATCAGACGTGTGCAGCGGAGTGACCTGAGAGTGATGAGTGGAGCATTTCTCGAATCATCCTTGTCATTTGCAAAACAGTAAGTGCATTTCTGGTTTTATTTGTTTGATTGCAAGAGACGGCACATGATTCACGTTAACGCTTTTACTGTTTGTACAATAATTTATTGACAGACAGTGTCATTGTGATGCAGACAGGAAAAGACAGCACTGCATAGCACAAACAAATGTAGAAATCTGAACATAAGACAATCTCCTTAGAGAAAACTGTACATGCAGTGCAGTGGAATTACAGTGCAGTCTTCCTACACCTCCTGACGTTCCTGTCTTTTGGGCAACGGATTCTCATCCACATCACAACAAATATCTTCTCTTGCGAAACAGCGTGAAAATCATCTTTCAGAGTGTCTAATCCAGCCTCTGCAGGCATCAGCTGTGATGTCATCACACGTTACATCCATGGCAGCCAGAAGGGTCATCTGTGTATGCGGCTGGCGATCATATACTTTTAATCTTCATGCTGAGAAAAATTCCTCAACGTGGTTGAGTAGGGTGAGAGGAACTCCACCAGCATCCTGTTGTGGGCCGCAAACCATTGCCTGATGATGTTGGAGCGATGGAAACTGACATTGTCCCAAACTAACACGTACTTTGGCAGGTCATCTCCAATCTGCCCCCTCTCTTGTTCAGGGATGAGATCCCTGTAGAGAGTGTCAAAAGACTGTTTAGGTGTGAAAAGGGGCCGTCTGCAACACAGTGAAGTTGTCTTGCAGTCCTATGTGGAAAGAATATAGCAATGCAAAACACTAAATTGAGTAAAATAAAATGCCACCGTTTACTTAAAGTATACTTACTGTATATTTTAAAACTAGTGCTTAAATGTCGTGGGGATTATACTATTCTACAGAGACCCATTATAATGCATTTTGATCAACATGACATAAGCAATTGATAATGTAGGAATCTGCACAGAATTTTGTCATAATCATTTGCATGGATGTACCAAAGCATTTGCAACTTGTTCAAAGAAATGAGATAATGCTTGTTTGATGTGCACACGTGACACAAGGATGTAAGGATTGAACAAGAAGTTTTGAGAATTTCAAATCGGATCAGAGAAATGTACCAAATTGACTTAGAAAAAACTGTATTTAAAGTGGGGGGGGGTACTTTTGGGGCAGTTTTGTTTCACCCAAGTGTCCCATTTCCACCCCTCTCAAACTAATGCATGGATGCATATAGCCAGAAACAATTCATTTGATGCATGCAAAGAAGCAACACTGTGTGTCTCAAGAAGCATTTATTCATGATTACGTAGACATGCTAAAATTTCAAGGCCACACACTACACATTACACATTACACATGACATTACACATTTCATAAAATTTACATTTAGTCATTTAGCAGACGTTTTTATCCAAATCGACTTACAGACGAGGAAACATTGGAAGCAATTATAACAATATAGGCAACAAAATGCATAAGTTAATTAAATCCAGTCCATTAAAGCCTAGGACAGTATTCAAAGCTAAGAATAGTGAGGTAAGTAAAAAAATAATTTTTTAAGAAGACAGAAAATAATAAGAGGTTAAAATCAGTCATCTACATTTTGACGGAAGATATGCATTTTCACACACTACACCGGCCTGTAGTGTTCTAGCAGTGTAAGGTTGAGAGTGAGTTTCTTCAGTAGCGGTGTGATGCAGGCCTCTTTGAAAGCAGTGGGAAATGTCCCAGTGGTGAGCAAAGAGTTGATGATGCGGGTCAGACCAGGCACAACTGCTGGAGAGATGGCATGGAGGAGATGGGTGGGGATGGGATCCATTGGGCAGGTGGTAGGGTGGTTGGAACCAATGACCTTGGAAACATCATCTTCAGACATAGGAGAAAAGGCGGGTGAT
The DNA here is from genome assembly GCF_947034865.1 of Barbatula barbatula. Classification (NCBI taxonomy): domain Eukaryota; kingdom Metazoa; phylum Chordata; class Actinopteri; order Cypriniformes; family Nemacheilidae; genus Barbatula; species Barbatula barbatula. The sequence continues at coordinate 7,450,191 of NC_136782.1, forward strand.
GGTGGCGTAGAAAATTGGCTGTTGATGGCGGTAGTTTTCTTTACGAAGAACGATGCAAAATCATCAGCCGTTAACTCCGATGAAGGTGTGGGAGCAGCGGGACAGAGGAGAGCAGAGAAGGTTTTTAAGAGTGTGCGAGAGTCAGGAGAGTTGCTGATCTTCGAGTGGTTATAATAAGTTTTTGCAGAGGTGACGTCAACGGAGAAAGTAGAGAGAGAGAGGTCAGTATGGTCTTTTGACTTGTGCCATTTGCTCTCAGCTGACCGGAGGCTGGTGCGATGCTCACGTGGTACATCCGATAACCAGGGGGCAGACAGGGATGCACGGGCTGGTCCAGATGTAAGAGGGCATATGTTGTCCAAGCAGGATGTAAGCGTGGAACACAGAGTGTCTGTGGCACTGTTGGTATTCAAAAGAGAGAGCTCCTCAGAGGGGGGGAGTGCAGACAAGACAGAAGAGGAAAAGCAGGAGGGAGGGACCGTAGGTAGCGCCGGAAAGTGGCGGTAAGACATCTGCGTTGTCTGGAGCGGTGAGGTCGGGGGTGACAAAGAAGTGATCAGACGTGTGCAGCGGAGTGACCTGAGAGTGATGAGTGGAGCATTTCTCGAATCATCCTTGTCATTTGCAAAACAGTAAGTGCATTTCTGGTTTTGATTGTTTGATTGCAAGAGACGGCACATGATTCACGTTAACGCTTTTACTGTTTGTACAATAATTTATTGACAGACAGTGTCATTGTGATGCAGACAGGAAAAGACAGCACTGCATAGCACAAACAAATGTAGAAATCTAAACATAAGACAATCTCCATAGGGAAAACTGTACATGCAGTGCAGTGGAATTACAGTGCAGTCTTCCTACACCTCCTGACGTTCCTGTCTTTTGGGCAACGGATTCTCATCCACATCACAACAAATATCTTCTCTTGCGATACAGCGTGAAAATCATCTTTCAGAGTGTCTAATCCAGCCTCTGCAGGCATCAGCTGTGATGTCATCACACGTTACATCCATGGCAGCCAGAAGGGTCATCTGTGTATGCGGCTGGCGATCATATACTTTTATTCTTCATGCTGAGAAAAATTCCTCAACGTGGTTGAGTAGGGTGAGAGGAACTCCACCAGCATCCTGTTGTGGGCCGCAAACCATTGCCTGATGATGTTGGAGCGATGGAAACTGACATTGTCCCAAACTAACACGTACTTTGGCCGGTCATCTCCAATCTGCCCCCTCTCTTGTTCAGGGATGAGATCCCTGTAGAGAGTGTCAAAAGACTGTTTAGGTGTGAAAAGGGGCCGTCTGCAACACAGTGAAGTTGTCTTGCAGTCCTATGTGGAAAGAATATAGCAATGCAAAACACTAAATTGAGTAAAATAAAATGCCACTGTTTACTTAAAGTATACTTACTGTATATTGTAAAACTAGTGCTTAAATGTCGTGGGGATTATACTATTCTACAGAGACCCATTATAATGCATTTTGATCAACATGACATAAGCAATTGATAATGTAGGAATCTGCACAGAATTTTGTCATAATCATTTGCATGGATGTACCAAAGCATTTGCAACTTGTTCAAAGAAATGAGAAAATGCTTGTTTGATGTGCACACGTGACACAAGGATGTAAGGATAGAACAAGAAGTTTTGAGAATTTCAAATCGGATCAGAGAAATGTACCAAATTGACTTAGAAAAAACTGTATTTAAAGTGGGGGGGGTACTTTTGGGGCAGTTTTGTTTCACCCAAGTGTCCCATTTCCACCCCTCTCAAACTAATGCATGGATGCATATAGCCAGAAACAATTCATTTGATGCATGCAAAGAAGCAACACTGTGTGTCTCAAGAAGCATTTATTCATGATTACGTAGACATGCTAAAATTTCAAGGCCACACACTACACATTACACATTACACATGACATTACACATTTCATAAAATTTACATTTAGTCATTTAGCAGACGTTTTTATCCAAATCGACTTACAGACGAGGAAACATTGGAAGCAATTATAACAATATAGGCAACAAAATGCATAAGTTAATTAAATCCAGTCCATTAAAGCCTAGCACAGTATTCAAAGCTAAGAATAGTGAGGTAAGTAAAAAAATAATTTTTTAAGAAGACAGAAAATAATAAGAGGTTAAAATCAGTCATCTACATTTTGACGGAAGATATGCATTTTCACACACTACACCGGCCTGTAGTGTTCTAGCAGTGTAAGGTTGAGAGTGAGTTTCTTCAGTAGCGGTGTGATGCAGGCCTCTTTGAAAGCAGTGGGAAATGTCCCAGTGGTGAGCAAAGAGTTGATGATGCGGGTCAGACCAGGCACAACTGCTGGAGAGATGGCATGGAGGAGATGGGTGGGGATGGGATCCATTGGGCAGGTGGTAGGGTGGTTGGAACCAATGACCTTGGAAACATCATCTTCAGACATAGGAGAAAAGGCGGGTGATGGTGGCGTAGAAAATTGGCTGTTGATGGCGGTAGTTTTCTTTACGAAGAACGATGCAAAATCATCAGCCGTTAACTACGATGAAGGTGTGGGAGCAGGCGGACAGAGGAGAGCAGAGAAGGTTTTTAAGAGTGTGCGAGAGTCAGGAGAGTTGCTGATCTTCGAGTGGTTATAATCAGTTTTTGCAGAGGTGACGTCAACGGAGAAAGTAGAGAGAGAGAGGTCAGTATGGTCTTTTGACTTGTGCCATTTGCTCTCAGCTGACCGGAGGCTGGTGCGATGCTCACGTGGTACATCCGATAACCAGGGGGCAGACAGGGATGCACGGGCTGGTCCAGATGTAAGAGGGCATATGTTGTCCAAGCAGGATGTAAGCGTGGAACACAGAGTGTCTGTGGCACTGTTGGTATTCAAAAGATAGAGCTCCTCAGAGGGGGGGAGTGCAGACAAGACAGCAGAGGAAAAGCAAGAGGGAGGGACCGTAGGTAGCGCCGGAAAGTGACCAGCGGTAAGACATCTGTGTTGTCTGGAGCGGTGAGGTCGGGGGTGACAAAGAAGTGATCAGACGTGTGCAGCGGAGTGAACTGAGAGTGATGAGTGGAGCATTTCTCGAATCATCCTTGTCATTTGCAAAACAGTAAGTGCATTTCTGATTTTGATTGTTTGATTGCAAGAGACGGCACATGAGTCACGTTTACGCTTTTACTGTTTTTACAATAATTTATTGACAGACAGTGTCATTGTGATGCAGACAGGAAAAGACAGCACTGCATAGCACAAACAAATGTAGAAATCTGAACATAAGACAATCTCCTTAGGGAAAACTGTACATGCAGTGCAGTGGAATTACAGTGCAGTCTTCCTACACCTCCTGACGTTCCTGTCTTTTGGGCAATGGATTCTCATCCACATCACAACAAATATCTTCTCTTGCGATACAGCGTGAAAATCATCTTTCAGAGTGTCTAATCCAGCCTCTGCAGGCATCAGCTGTGATGTCATCACACGTTACATCCATGGCAGCCAGGGTCATCTGTGTATGCGGCTGGCGATCATATGCTTTTAATCTTCATGCTGAGAAAAATTCCTCAACGTGGTTGAGTAGGGTGAGAGGAACTCCACCAGCATCCTGTTGTGGGCCGCAAACCATTGCCTGATGATGTTGGTGCGATGGAAACTGTTATTGTCCCAAACTAACACGTACTTTGGCAGGTCATCTCCAATCTGCCCCCTCTCTTGTTCAGGGATGAGATCCCTGTAGAGAGTGTCAAAAGACTGTTTAGGTGTGAAAAGGGGCCATCTGCAACAAAGTGAAGTTGTCTTGCAGTCCTATGTGGAAAGAATATAGCAATGAAAAACACTAAATTGAGTAAAATAAAATGCCACCGTTTACTTAAAGTATACTTACTGTATATTGTAAAACTAGTGCTTAAATGTCGTGGGGATTATACTATTCTACAGAGACCCATTATAATGCAATTTGATCAACATGACATAAGCAATTGATAATGTAGGAATCTGCACAGAATTTTGTCATAATCATTTGCATGGATGTACCAAAGCATTTGCAACTTGTTAAAAGAAATGAGAAAATGCTTGTTTGATGTGCACACGTGACACAAGGATGTAAGGATAGAACAAGAAGTTTTGAGAATTTCAAATCGGATCAGAGCAATGTATCAAATTGACTTAGAAAAAACTGTATTTAAAGTGGGGGGGGTACTTTTGGGGCAGTTTTGTTTCACCCAAGTGTCCCATTTCCACCCCTCTCAAACTAATGCATGGATGCATATAGCCAGAAACAATTCATTTGATGCATGCAAAGAAGCAACACTGTGTGTCTCAAGAAGCATTTATTCATGATTACGTAGACATGCTAAAATGTCAAGGCCACACACTACACATTACACATTACACATGACATTACACATTTCATAAAATTTACATTTAGTCATTTAGCAGACGTTTTTATCCAAAGCGACTTACAGACGAGGAAACATTGGAAGCAATTATAACAATATTGGCAACAAAATGCATAAGTTAATTAAATCCAGTCCATTAAAGCCTAGCACAGTATACAAAGCTAAGAATAGTGAGGTAAGTAAAAAAATAATTTTTTAAGAAGACAGAAAATAATAAGAGGTTAAAATCAGTCATCTACATTTTGACGGAAGATATGCATTTTCACACACTACACCGGCCTGTAGTGTTCTAGCAGTGTAAGGTTGAGAGTGAGTTTCTTCAGTAGAGGTGTGATGCAGGCCTCTTTGAAAGCAGTGGGAAATGTCCCAGTGGTGAGCAAAGAGTTGATGATGCGGGTCAGACCAGGCACAACTGCTGGAGAGATGGCATGGAGGAGATGGGTGGGGATGGGAACCAATGGGCAGGTGGTAGGGTGGTTGGAACCAATGACCTTGGAAACATCATCTTCAGACATAGGAGAAAAGGCGGGTGATGGTGGCGTAGAAAATTGGCTGTTGATGGCGGTAGTTTTCTTTACGAAGAACGATGCAAAATCATCAGCCGTTAACTCCGATGAAGGTGTGGGAGCAGGCGGACAGAGGAGAGCAGAGAAGGTTTTTAAGAGTGTGCGAGAGTCAGGAGAGTTGCTGATCTTCGAGTGGTTATAATAAGTTTTTGCAGAGGTGACGTCAACGGAGAAAGTAGAGAGAGAGAGGTCAGTATGGTCTTTTGACTTGTGCCATTTGCTCTCAGCTGACCGGAGGCTGGTGCGATGCTCACGTGGTACATCCGATAACCAGGGGGCAGACAGGGATGCACGGGCTGGTCCAGATGTAAGAGGGCATATGTTGTCCAAGCAGGATGTAAGCGTGGAACACAGAGTGTCTGTGGCACTGTTGGTATTCAAAAGAGAGAGCTCCTCAGAGGGGGGGAGTGCAGACAAGACAGAAGAGGAAAAGCAGGAGGGAGGGACCGTAGGTAGCGCCGGAAAGTGGCGGTAAGACATCTGCGTTGTCTGGAGCGGTGAGGTCGGGGGTGACAAAGAAGTGATCAGACGTGTGCAGCGGAGTGACCTGAGAGTGATGAGTGGAGCATTTCTCGAATCATCCTTGTCATTTGCAAAACAGTAAGTGCATTTCTGGTTTTGATTGTTTGATTGCAAGAGACGGCACATGATTCACGTTAACGCTTTTACTGTTTGTACAATAATTTATTGACAGACAGTGTCATTGTGATGCAGACAGGAAAAGACAGCACTGCATAGCACAAACAAATGTAGAAATCTAAACATAAGACAATCTCCATAGGGAAAACTGTACATGCAGTGCAGTGGAATTACAGTGCAGTCTTCCTACACCTCCTGACGTTCCTGTCTTTTGGGCAACGGATTCTCATCCACATCACAACAAATATCTTCTCTTGCGATACAGCGTGAAAATCATCTTTCAGAGTGTCTAATCCAGCCTCTGCAGGCATCAGCTGTGATGTCATCACACGTTACATCCATGGCAGCCAGAAGGGTCATCTGTGTATGCGGCTGGCGATCATATACTTTTATTCTTCATGCTGAGAAAAATTCCTCAACGTGGTTGAGTAGGGTGAGAGGAACTCCACCAGCATCCTGTTGTGGGCCGCAAACCATTGCCTGATGATGTTGGAGCGATGGAAACTGACATTGTCCCAAACTAACACGTACTTTGGCAGGTCATCTCCAATCTGCCCCCTCTCTTGTTCAGGGATGAGATCCCTGTAGAGAGTGTCAAAAGACTGTTTAGGTGTGAAAAGGGGCCGTCTGCAACACAGTGAAGTTGTCTTGCAGTCCTATGTGGAAAGAATATAGCAATGCAAAACACTAAATTGAGTAAAATAAAATGCCACTGTTTACTTAAAGTATACTTACTGTATATTGTAAAACTAGTGCTTAAATGTCGTGGGGATTATACTATTCTACAGAGACCCATTATAATGCATTTTGATAAACATGACATAAGCAATTGATAATGTAGGAATCTGCACAGAATTTTGTCATAATCATTTGCATGGATGTACCAAAGCATTTGCAACTTGTTCAAAGAAATGAGATAATGCTGGTTTGATGTGCACACGTGACACAAGGATGTAAGGATTGAACAAGAAGTTTTGAGAATTTCAAATCGGATCAGAGAAATGTACCAAATTCACTTAGAGAAAACTGTATTTAAAGTGGGGGGGGGTACTTTTGGGGCAGTTTTGTTTCACCAAAGTGTCCCATTTCCACCCCTCTCAAACTACTGCATGGATGCATATAGCCGGAAAACAATTCATTTGATGCATGCAAAGAAGCAACACTGTGTGTCTCAAGAAGCATTTATTCATGACTACGTAGACATGCTAAAATGTCAAGGCCACACACTACACATTACACATTACACATGACATTACACATTTCATAAAATTTACATTTAGTCATTTAGCAGACGTTTTTATCCAAAAGGACTTACAGACGAGGAAACATTGGAAGCAATTATAACAATATTGGCAACAAAATGCATAAGTTAATTAAATCCAGTCCATTAAAGCCTAGCACAGTATACAAAGCTAAGAATAGTGAGGTAAGTAAAAAAATAATTTTTTAAGAAGACAGAAAATAATAAGAGGTTAAAATCAGTCATCTACATTTTGACGGAAGATATGCATTTTCACACACTACACCGGCCTGTAGTGTTCTAGCAGTGTAAGGTTGAGAGTGAGTTTCTTCAGTAGCGGTGTGATGCAGGCCTCTTTGAAAGCAGTGGGAAATGTCCCAGTGGTGAGCAAAGAGTTGATGATGCGGGTCAGACCAGGCACAACTGCTGGAGAGATGGCATGGAGGAGATGGGTGGGGATGGGATCCATTGGGCAGGTGGTAGGGTGGTTGGAACCAATGACCTTGGAAACATCATCTTCAGACATAGGAGAAAAGGCGGGTGATGGTGGCGTAGAAAATTGGCTGTTGATGGCGGTAGTTTTCTTTACGAAGAACGATGCAAAATCATCAGCCGTTAACTACGATGAAGGTGTGGGAGCAGGCGGACAGAGGAGAGCAGAGAAGGTTTTTAAGAGTGTGCGAGAGTCAGGAGAGTTGCTGATCTTCGAGTGGTTATAATCAGTTTTTGCAGAGGTGACGTCAACGGAGAAAGTAGAGAGAGAGAGGTCAGTATGGTCTTTTGACTTGTGCCATTTGCTCTCAGCTGACCGGAGGCTGGTGCGATGCTCACGTGGTACATCCGATAACCAGGGGGCAGACAGGGATGCACGGGCTGGTCCAGATGTAAGAGGGCATATGTTGTCCAAGCAGGATGTAAGCGTGGAACACAGAGTGTCTGTGGCACTGTTGGTATTCAAAAGATAGAGCTCCTCAGAGGGGGGGAGTGCAGACAAGACAGCAGAGGAAAAGCAAGAGGGAGGGACCGTAGGTAGCGCCGGAAAGTGACCAGCGGTAAGACATCTGTGTTGTCTGGAGCGGTGAGGTCGGGGGTGACAAAGAAGTGATCAGACGTGTGCAGCGGAGTGAACTGAGAGTGATGAGTGGAGCATTTCTCGAATCATCCTTGTCATTTGCAAAACAGTAAGTGCATTTCTGGTTTTGATTGTTTGATTGCAAGAGACGGCACATGAGTCACGTTTACGCTTTTACTGTTTTTACAATAATTTATTGACAGACAGTGTCATTGTGATGCAGACAGGAAAAGACAGCACTGCATAGCACAAACAAATGTAGAAATCTGAACATAAGACAATCTCCTTAGGGAAAACTGTACATGCAGTGCAGTGGAATTACAGTGCAGTCTTCCTACACCTCCTGACGTTCCTGTCTTTTGGGCAATGGATTCTCATCCACATCACAACAAATATCTTCTCTTGCGATACAGCGTGAAAATCATCTTTCAGAGTGTCTAATCCAGCCTCTGCAGGCATCAGCTGTGATGTCATCACACGTTACATCCATGGCAGCCAGGGTCATCTGTGTATGCGGCTGGCGATCATATGCTTTTAATCTTCATGCTGAGAAAAATTCCTCAACGTGGTTGAGTAGGGTGAGAGGAACTCCACCAGCATCCTGTTGTGGGCCGCAAACCATTGCCTGATGATGTTGGTGCGATGGAAACTGACATTGTCCCAAACTAACACGTACTTTGGCAGGTCATCTCCAATCTGCCCCCTCTCTTGTTCAGGGATGAGATCCCTGTAGAGAGTGTCAAAAGACTGTTTAGGTGTGAAAAGGGGCCGTCTGCAACAAAGTGAAGTTGTCTTGCAGTCCTATGTGGAAAGAATATAGCAATGAAAAACACTAAATTGAGTAAAATAAAATGCCACCGTTTACTTAAAGTATACTTACTGTATATTGTAAAACTAGTGCTTAAATGTCGTGGGGATTATACTATTCTACAGAGACCCATTATAATGCAATTTGATCAACATGACATAAGCAATTGATAATGTAGGAATCTGCACAGAATTTTGTCATAATCATTTGCATGGATGTACCAAAGCATTTGCAACTTGTTAAAAGAAATGAGAAAATGCTTGTTTGATGTGCACACGTGACACAAGGATGTAAGGATAGAACAAGAAGTTTTGAGAATTTCAAATCGGATCAGAGAAATGTATCAAATTGACTTAGAAAAAACTGTATTTAAAGTGGGGGGGGTACTTTTGGGGCAGTTTTGTTTCACCCAAGTGTCCCATTTCCACCCCTCTCAAACTAATGCATGGATGCATATAGCCAGAAACAATTCATTTGATGCATGCAAAGAAGCAACACTGTGTGTCTCAAGAAGCATTTATTCATGATTACGTAGACATGCTAAAATGTCAAGGCCACACACTACACATTACACATTACACATGACATTACACATTTCATAAAATTTACATTTAGTCATTTAGCAGACGTTTTTATCCAAAGCGACTTACAGACGAGGAAACATTGGAAGCAATTATAACAATATTGGCAACAAAATGCATAAGTTAATTAAATCCAGTCCATTAAAGCCTAGCACAGTATACAAAGCTAAGAATAGTGAGGTAAGTAAAAAAATAATTTTTTAAGAAGACAGAAAATAATAAGAGGTTAAAATCAGTCATCTACATTTTGACGGAAGATATGCATTTTCACACACTACACCGGCCTGTAGTGTTCTAGCAGTGTAAGGTTGAGAGTGAGTTTCTTCAGTAGAGGTGTGATGCAGGCCTCTTTGAAAGCAGTGGGAAATGTCCCAGTGGTGAGCAAAGAGTTGATGATGCGGGTCAGACCAGGCACAACTGCTGGAGAGATGGCATGGAGGAGATGGGTGGGGATGGGAACCAATGGGCAGGTGGTAGGGTGGTTGGAACCAATGACCTTGGAAACATCATCTTCAGACATAGGAGGAAAGGCGGGTGATGGTGGCGTAGAAAATTGGCTGTTGATGGCGGTAGTTTTCTTTACGAAGAACGATGCAAAATCATCAGCCGTTAACTCCGATGAAGGTGTGGGAGCAGGCGGACAGAGGAGAGCAGAGAAGGTTTTTAAGAGTGTGCGAGAGTCAGGAGAGTTGCTGATCTTCGAGTGGTTATAATCAGTTTTTGCAAAGGTGACGTCAACGGAGAAAGTAGAGAGAGAGAGGTCAGTATGGTCTTTTGACTTGTGCCATTTTCTCTCAGCTGACCGGAGGCTGGTGCGATGCTCACGTGGTACATCCGATAACCAGGGGGCAGACAGGGATGCACGGGCTGGTCCAGATGTAAGAGGGCATATGTTGTCCAAGCAGGATGTAAGCGTGGAACACAGAGTGTCTGTGGCACTGTTGGTATTCAAAAGATAGAGCTCCTCAGAGGGGGGGAGTGCAGACAAGACAGCAGAGGAAAAGCAAGAGGGAGGGACTGTAGGTAGCGCCGGAAAGTGACCAGCGGTAAGACATCTGCGTTGTCTGGAGCGGTGAGGTCGGGGGTGACAAAGAAGTGATCAGACGTGTGCAGCGGAGTGAACTGAGAGTGATGAGTGGAGCATTTCTCGAATCATCCTTGTCATTTGCAAAACAGTAAGTGCATTTCTGGTTTTGATTGTTTGATTGCAAGAGACGGCTCATGAGTCACGTTTACGCTTTTACTGTTTTTACAATAATTTATTGACAGACAGTGTCATTGTGATGCAGACAGGAAAAGACAGCACTGCATAGCACAAACAAATGTAGAAATCTGAACATAAGACAATCTCCTTAGGGAAAACTGTACATGCAGTGCAGTGGAATTACAGTGCAGTCTTCCTACACCTCCTGACGTTCCTGTCTTTTGGGCAACGGATTCTCATCCACATCACAACAAATATCTTCTCTTGCGATACAGCGTGAAAATCATCTTTCAGAGTGTCTAATCCAGCCTCTGCAGGCATCAGCTGTGATGTCATCACACGTTACATCCATGGCAGCCAGAAGGGTCATCTGTGTATGCGGCTGGCGATCATATACTTTTATTCTTCATGCTGAGAAAAATTCCTCAACGTGGTTGAGTAGGGTGAGAGGAACTCCACCAGCATCCTGTTGTGGGCCGCAAACCATTGCCTGATGATGTTGGAGCGATGGAAACTGACATTGTCCCAAACTAACACGTACTTTGGCAGGTCATCTCCAATCTGCCCCCTCTCTTGTTCAGGGATGAGATCCCTGTAGAGAGTGTCAAAAGACTGTTTAGGTGTGAAAAGGGGCCGTCTGCAACACAGTGAAGTTGTCTTGCAGTTCTATGTGGATAGAATATAGCAATGAAAAACACTAAATTGAGTAAAATAAAATGCCACCGTTTACTTAAAGTATACTTACTGTATATTGTAAAACTAGTGCTTAAATGTCGTGGGGATTATACTATTCTACAGAGACCCATTATAATGCAATTTGATCAACATGACATAAGCAATTGATAATGTAGGAATCTGCACAGAATTTTGTCATAATCATTTGCATGGATGTACCAAAGCATTTGCAACTTGTTCAAAGAAATGAGAAAATGCTTGTTTGATGTGCACACGTGACACAAGGATGTAAGGATAGAACAAGAAGTTTTGAGAATTTCAAATCGGATCAGAGAAATGTACCAAATTGACTTAGAAAAAACTGTATTTAAAGTGGGGGGGGTACTTTTGGGGCAGTTTTGTTTCACCCAAGTGTCCCATTTCCACCCCTCTCAAACTAATGCATGGATGCATATAGCCAGAAACAATTCATTTGATGCATGCAAAGAAGCAACACTGTGTGTCTCAAGAAGCATTTATTCATGATTACGTAGACATGCTAAAATTTCAAGGCCACACACTACACATTACACATTACACATGACATTACACATTTCATAAAATTTACATTTAGTCATTTAGCAGACGTTTTTATCCAAAGCGACTTACAGACGAGGAAACATTGGAAGCAATTATAACAATATAGGCAACAAAATGCATAAGTTAATTAAATCCAGTCCATTAAAGCCTAGCACAGTATACAAAGCTAAGAATAGTGAGGTAAGTAAAAAAATAATTTTTTAAGAAGACAGAAAATAATAAGAGGTTAAAATCAGTCATCTACATTTTGACGGAAGATATGCATTTTCACACACTACACCGGCCTGTAGTGTTCTAGCAGTGTAAGGTTGAGAGTGAGTTTCTTCAGTAGCGGTGTGATGCAGGCCTCTTTGAAAGCAGTGGGAAATGTCCCAGTGGTGAGCAAAGAGTTGATGATGCGGGTCAGACCAGGCACAACTGCTGGAGAGATGGCATGGAGGAGATGGGTGGGGATGGGATCCATTGGGCAGGTGGTAGGGTGGTTGGAACCAATGACCTTGGGAACATCATCTTCAGACATAGGAGAAAAGGCGGGTGATGGTGGCGTAGAAAATTGGCTGTTGATGGCGGTAGTTTTCTTTACGAAGAACGATGCAAAATCATCAGCCGTTAACTCCGATGAAGGTGTGGGAGCAGGCGGACAGAGGAGAGCAGAGAAGGTTTTTAAGAGTGTGCGAGAGTCAGGAGAGTTGCTGATCTTCGAGTGGTTATAATCAGTTTTTGCAGAGGTGACGTCAACGGAGAAAGTAAAGAGAGAGAGGTCAGTATGGTCTTTTGACTTGTGCCATTTGCTCTCAGCTGACCGGAGGCTGGTGCGATGCTCACGTGGTACATCCGATAACCAGGGGGCAGACAGGGATGCACGGGCTGGTCCAGATGTAAGAGGGCATATGTTGTCCAAGCAGGATGTAAGCGTGGAACACAGAGTGTCTGTGGCACTGTTGGTATTCAAAAGAGAGAGCTCCTCAGAGGGGGGGAGTGCAGACAAGACAGAAGAGGAAAAGCAGGAGGGAGGGACCGTAGGTAGCGCCGGAAAGTGGCGGTAAGACATCTGCGTTGTCTGGAGCGGTGAGGTCGGGGGTGACAAAGAAGTGATCAGACGTGTGCAGCGGAGTGACCTGAGAGTGATGAGTGGAGCATTTCTCGAATCATCCTTGTCATTTGCAAAACAGTAAGTGCATTTCTGGTTTTGATTGTTTGATTGCAAGAGACGGCACATGATTCACGTTAACGCTTTTACTGTTTGTACAATAATTTATTGACAGACAGTGTCATTGTGATGCAGACAGGAAAAGACAGCACTGCATAGCACAAACAAATGTAGAAATCTAAACATAAGACAATCTCCATAGGGAAAACTGTACATGCAGTGCAGTGGAATTACAGTGCAGTCTTCCTACACCTCCTGACGTTCCTGTCTTTTGGGCAACGGATTCTCATCCACATCACAACAAATATCTTCTCTTGCGATACAGCGTGAAAATCATCTTTCAGAGTGTCTAATCCAGCCTCTGCAGGCATCAGCTGTGATGTCATCACACGTTACATCCATGGCAGCCAGAAGGGTCATCTGTGTATGCGGCTGGCGATCATATACTTTTAATCTTCATGCTGAGAAAAATTCCTCAACGTGGTTGAGTAGGGTGAGAGGAACTCCACCAGCATCCTGTTGTGGGCCGCAAACCATTGCCTGATGATGTTGGAGCGATGGAAACTGACATTGTCCCAAACTAACACGTACTTTGGCAGGTCATCTCCAATCTGCCCCCTCTCTTGTTCAGGGATGAGATCCCTGTAGAGAGTGTCAAAAGACTGTTTAGGTGTGAAAAGGGGCCGTCTGCAACACAGTGAAGTTGTCTTGCAGTCCTATGTGGAAAGAATATAGCAATGCAAAACACTAAATTGAGTAAAATAAAATGCCACTGTTTACTTAAAGTATACTTACTGTATATTGTAAAACTAGTGCTTAAATGTCGTGGGGATTATACTATTCTACAGAGACCCATTATAATGCATTTTGATCAACATGACATAAGCAATTGATAATGTAGGAATCTGCACAGAATTTTGTCATAATCATTTGCATGGATGTACCAAAGCATTTGCAACTTGTTCAAAGAAATGAGAAAATGCTTGTTTGATGTGCACACGTGACACAAGGATGTAAGGATTGAACAAGAAGTTTTGAGAATTTCAAATCGGATCAGAGAAATGTACCAAATTGACTTAGAAAAAACTGTATTTAAAGTGGGGGGGGGTACTTTTGGGGCAGTTTTGTTTCACCCAAGTGTCCCATTTCCACCCCTCTCAAACTAATGCATGGATGCATATAGCCAGAAACAATTCATTTGATGCATGCAAAGAAGCAACACTGTGTGTCTCAAGAAGCATTTATTCATGATTACGTAGACATGCTAAAATTTCAAGGCCACACACTACACATTACACATAACATTAGACATTTCATAAAATTTACATTTAGTCATTTAGCAGACGTTTTTATCCAAAGCGACTTACAGACGAGGAAACATTGGAAGCAATTATAACAATATAGGCAACAAAATGCATAATTTAATTAAATCCAGTCCATTAAAGCCTAGCACAGTATACAAAGCTAAGAATAGTGAGGTAAGTAAAAAAATACTTTTTTAAGAAGACAGAAAATAATAAGAGGTTAAAATCAGTCATCTACATTTTGACGGAAGATATGCATTTTCACACACTAGACCGGCCTGTAGTGTTCTAGCAGTGTAAGGTTGAGAGTGAGTTTCTTCACTAGCGGTGTGATGCAGGCCTCTTTGAAAGCAGTGGGAAATGTCCCAGTGGTGAGCAAAGAGTTGATGATGCGGGTCAGACCAGGCACAACTGCTGGAGAGATGGCATGGAGGAGATGGGTGGGGATGGGATCCAGTGGGCAGGTGGTAGGGTGGTTGGAACCAATGACCTTGGAAACATCATCTTCAGACATAGGAGAAAAGGCGGGTGATGGTGGCGTAGAAAATTGGCTGTTGATGGCGGTAGTTTTCTTTACGAAGAACGATGCAAAATCATCAGCCGTTAACTCCGATGAAGGTGTGGGAGCAGGCGGACAGAGGAGAGCAGAGAAGGTTTTTAAGAGTGTGCGAGAGTCAGGAGAGTTGCTGATCTTCGAGTGGTTATAATCAGTTTTTGCAGAGGTGACGTCAACAGAGAAAGTAGAGAGAGAGAAGTCAGTATGGTCTTTTGACTTGTGCCATTTTGTCTCAGCTGACCGGAGGCTGGTGCGATGCTCACGTGGTATATCCGATAACCAGGGGGCAGACAGGGATGCATGGGCTGGTCCAGATGTAAGAGGGCATATGTTGTCCAAGCAGGATGTAAGCGTGGAACACAGAGTGTCTGTGGCACTGTTGGTAGTCAAAAGAGAGAGCTCCTCAGAGGGGGGGAGTGCAGACAAGACAGCAGAGGAAAAGCAGGAGGGAGGGACCGTAGGTAGCGCCGGAAAGTGACCAGAGGTAAGACATCTGCGTTGTCTGAAGCGGTGAGGTCGGGGGTGACAAAGAAGTGATCAGACGTGTGCAGCGGAGTGACCTGAGAGTGAGGAGTGGAGCATTTCTCGAATCATCCTTGTCATTTGCAAAACAGTAAGTGCATTTCTGGTTTTGATTGTTTAATTGCAAGAGACGGCACATGATTCACGTTAACGCTTTTACTGTTTGTACAATAATTTATTGACAGACAGTGTCATTGTGATGCAGACAGGAAAAGACAGCACTGCATAGCACAAACAAATGTAGAAATCTGAACATAAGACAATCTCCTTATGGAAAACTGTACATGCAGTGCAGTGGAATTACAGTGCAGTCTTCCTACACCTCCTGACGTTCCTGTCTTTTGGGCAACGGATTCTCATCCACATCACAACAAATATCTTCTCTTGCGATACAGCGTGAAAATCATCTTTCAGAGTGTCTAATCCAGCCTCTGCAGGCATCAGCTGTGATGTCATCACACGTTACATCCATGGCAGCCAGAAGGGTCATCTGTGTATGCGGCTGGCGATCATATACTTTTAATCTTAATGCTGAGAAAAATTCCTCAACGTGGTTGAGTAGGGTGAGAGGAACTCCACCAGCATCCTGTTGTGGGCCGCAAACCATTGCCTGATGATGTTGGAGCGATGGAAACTGACATTGTCCCAAACTAACACGTACTTTGGCAGGTCATCTCCAATCTGCCCCCTCTCTTGTTCAGGGATGAGATCCCTGTAGAGAGTGTCAAAAGACTGTTTAGGTGTGAAAAGGGGCCGTCTGTAACACAGTGAAGTTGTCTTGCAGTCCTATGTGGAAAGAATATAGCAATGCAAATCACTAAATTGAGTAAATTAAATGCCACTGTTTACTTAAAGTATACTTACTGTATATTGTAAAACTAGTGCTTAAATGTCGTGGGGATTATACTATTCTACAGAGACCCATTATAATGCATTTTGATCAACATGACATAAGCAATTGATAATGTAGGAATCTGCACAGAATTTTGTCATAATCATTTGCATGGATGTACCAAAGCATTTGCAACTTGTTCAAAGAAATGAGAAAATGCTTGTTTGATGTGCACACGTGACACAAGGATGTAAGGATTGAACAAGAAGTTTTGAGAATTTCAAATCGGATCAGAGAAATGTACCAAATTGACTTAGAAAAAACTGTATTTAAAGTGGGGGGGGGGTACTTTTGGGGCAGTTTTGTTTCACCCAAGTGTCCCATTTCCACCCCTCTCAAACTAATGCATGGATGCATATAGCCAGAAACAATTCATTTGATGCATGCAAAGAAGCAACACTGTGTGTCTCAAGAAGCATTTATTCATGATTACGTAGACATGCTAAAATTTCAAGGCCACACACTACACATTACACATTACACATGACATTACACATTTCATAAAATTTACATTTAGTCATTTAGCAGACGTTTTTATCCAAAGCGACTTACAGACGAGGAAACATTGGAAGCAATTATAACAATATAGGCAACAAAATGCATAAGTTAATTAAATCCAGTCCATTAAAGCCTAGCACAGTATACAAAGCTAAGAATAGTGAGGTAAGTAAAAAAAAAAATTTAAGAAGACAGAAAATAGTAAGAGGTTCAAATCAGTCATCTACATTTTGACGGAAGATATGCATTTTCACACACTACACCGGCCTGTAGTGTTCTAGCAGTGTAAGGTTGAGAGTGAGTTTCTTCAGTAGCGGTGTGATGCAGGCCTCTTTGAAAGCAGTGGGAAATGTCCCAGTGGTGAGCAAAGAGTTGATGATGCGGGTCAGACCAGGCACAACTGCTGGAGAGATGGCATGGAGGAGATGGGTGGGGATGGGATCCAGTGGGCAGGTGGTAGGGTGGTTGGAACCAATGACCTTGGAAACATCATCTTCAGACATAGGAGAAAAGGCGGGTGATGGTGGCGTAGAAAATTGGCTGTTGATGGCGGTAGTTTTCATTACGAAGAACGATGCAAAATCATCAGCCGTTAACTCCGATGAAGGTGTGGGAGCAGGCGGACAGAGGAGAGCAGAGAAGGTTTTTAAGAGTGTGCGAGAGTCAGGAGAGTTGCTGATCTTCAAGTGGTTATAATCAGTTTTTGCAGAGGTGACGTCAACGGAGAAAGTAGAGAGAGAGAGAGGTCAGTATAGTCTTTTGACTTGTGCCATTTTCTCTCAGCTGACCGGAGGCTGGTGCGAAGCTCACGTGGTACATCCGATAACCAGGGGGCAGACAGGGATGCACAGGCTGGTCCAGATGTAAGAGGGCATTTGTTGTCCAAGCAGGATGTAAGCGTGGAACACAGAGTGTCTGTGGCACTGTTGGTATTCAAAAGAGAGAGCTCCTCAGAGGGGGGGAGTGCAGACAAGACAGCAGAGGAAAAGCAGGAGGGAGGGACCGTAGGTAGCGCCGGAAAGTGACCAGCGGTAAGACATCTGCGTTGTCTGGAGCGGTGAGGTCGGGGGTGACAAAGAAGTGATCAGACGTGTGCAGCGGAGTGACCTGAGAGTGATGAGTGGAGCATTTCTCGAATCATCCTTGTCATTTGCAAAACAGTAAGTGGATTTCTGGTTTTGATTGTTTGATTGCAAGAGACGGCACATGATTCACGTTAACGCTTTTACTGTTTGTACAATAATTTATTGACAGACAGTGTCATTGTGATGCAGACAGGAAAAGACAGCACTGCATAGCACAAACAAATGTAGAAATCTGAACATAAGACAATCTCCTTTTGGGAAAACTGTACATGCAGTGCAGTGGAATTACAGTGCAGTCTTCCTACACCTCCTGACGTTCCTGTCTTTTGGGCAACGGATTCTCATCCACATCACAACAAATATCTTCTCTTGCGATACAGCGTGAAAATCATCTTTCAGAGTGTCTACTCCAGCCTCTGCAGGCATCAGCTGTGATGTCATCACACGTTACATCCATGGCAGCCAGAAGGGTCATCTGTGTATGCGGCTGGCCATCATATACTTTTAATCTTCATGCTGAGAAAAATTCCTCAACGGGGTTGAGTAGGGTGAGAGGAACTCCACCAGCATCCTGTTGTGGGCCGCAAACCATTGCCTGATGATGTTGGAGCAATGGAAACTGACATTGTCCCAAACTAACACGTACTTTGGCAGGTCATCTCCAATCTACCCCCTCTCTTGTTCAGGGATGAGATCCCTGTAGAGAGTGTCAAAAGACTGATTAGGTGTGAAAAGGGGCCGTCTGCAACACAGTGAAGTTGTCTTGCAGTCCTATGTGGAAAGAATATAGCAATGCAAAACACTAAATTGAGTAAAATAAAATGCCACTGTTTACTTAAGGTATACTTACTGTATATTGTAAAACTAGTGCTTAAATGTCGTGGGGATTATACTATTCTACAGAGACCCATTATAATGCATTTTGATCAACATGACATAAGCAATTGATAATGTAGGAATCTGCACAGAATTTTGTCATAATCATTTGCATGGATGTACCAAAGCATTTGCAACTTGTTCAAAGAAATGAGAAAACGCTTGTTTGATGTGCACACGTGACACAAGGATGTAAGGATTGAACAAGAAGTTTTGAGAATTTCAAATCGGATCAGAGAAATGTACCAAATTGACTTAGAAAAAACTGTATTTAAAGTGGGGGGGGGGGTACTTTTGGGGTAGTTTTGTTTCACCCAAGTGTCCCATTTCCACCCCTCTCAAACTAATGCATGGATGCATATAGCCAGAAACAATTCATTTGATGCATGCAAAGAAGCAACACTGTGTGTCTCAAGAAGCATTTATTCATGATTACGTAGACATGCTAAAATTTCAAGGCCACACACTACACATTACACATGACATTACACATTTCATAAAATTTACATTTGGTCATTTAGCAGACGTTTTTATCCAAAGCGACTTACAGACGAGGAAACATTGGAAGCAATTATAACAATATAGGCAACAAAATGCATAAGTTAATTAAATCCAGTCCATTAAAGCCTAGCACAGTATACAAAGCTAAGAATAGTGAGGTAAGTAAAAAAATACTTTTTTAAGAAGACAGAAAATAATAAGAGGTTAAAATCAGTCATCTACATTTTGACGGAAGATATGCATTTTCACACACTGTAGTGTTCTAGCAGTGTAAGGTTGAGAGTGAGTTTCTTCAGTAGCGGTGTGATGCAGGCCTCTTTGAAAGCAGTGGGAAATGTCCCAGTGGTGAGCAAAGAGTTGATGATGCGGGTCAGACCAGGCACAACTGCTGGAGAGATGGCATGGAGGAGATGGGTGGGGATGGGATCCAGTGGGCAGGTGGTAGGGTGGTTGGAACCAATGACCTTGGAAACATCATCTTCAGACATAGGAGAAAAGGCGGGTGATGGTGGCGTAGAAAATTGGCTGTTGATGGCGGTAGTTTTCTTTACGAAGAACGATGCAAAATCATCAGCCGTTAACTCCGATGAAGGTGTGGGAGCAGGCGGACAGAGGAGAGGAGAGAAGGTTTTTAAGAGTGTGCGAGAGTCAGGAGAGTTGCTGATCTTCGAGTGGTTATAATCAGTTTTTGCAGAGGTGACGTCAACGGAGAAAGTAGAGAGAGAGAGGTCAGTATGGTCTTTTGACTTGTGCCATTTTCTCTCAGCTGACCGGAGGCTGGTGCGATGCTCACGTGGTACATCCGATAACCAGGGGGCAGACAGGGATGCACGGGCTGGTCCAGATGTAAGTGGGCATATGTTGTCCAAGCAGGATGTAAGCGTGGAGCACAGAGTGTCTGTGGCACTGTTGGTATTCAAAAGAGAGAGCTCCTCAGAGGGGGGGAGTGCAGACAAGACAGCAGAGGAAAAGCAGGAGGGAGGGACCGTAGGTAGCGCCGGAAAGTGACCAGCGGTAAGACATCTGCGTTGTCTGGAGCGGTGAGTTCGGGGGTGACAAAGAAGTGATCAGACGTGTGCAGCGGAGTGACCTGAGAGTGATGAGTGGAGCATTTCTCGAATCATCCTTGTCATTTGCAAAACAGTAAGTGCATTTCTGGTTTTGATTGTTTGATTGCAAGAGACGGCACATGATTCACGTTAACGCTTTTACTGTTTGTACAATAATTTATTGACAGACAGTGTCATTGTGATGCAGACAGGAAAAGACAGCACTGCATAGCACAAACAAATGTAGAAATCTGAACATAAGACAATCTCCTTAGAGAAAACTGTACATGCAGTGCAGTGGAATTACAGTGCAGTCTTCCTACACCTCCTGACGTTCCTGTCTTTTGGGCAACGGATTCTCATCCACATCACAACAAATATCTTCTCTTGCGAAACAGCGTGAAAATCATCTTTCAGAGTGTCTAATCCAGCCTCTGCAGGCATCAGCTGTGATGTCATCACACGTTACATCCATGGCAGCCAGAAGGGTCATCTGTGTATGCGGCTGGCGATCATATACTTTTAATCTTCATGCTGAGAAAAATTCCTCAACGTGGTTGAGTAGGGTGAGAGGAACTCCACCAGCAACCTGTTGTGGGCCGCAAACCATTGCCTGATGATGTTGGAGCGATGGAAACTGACATTGTCCCAAACTAACACGTACTTTGGCAGGTCATTTCCAATCTGCCCCCTCTCTTGTTCAGGGATGAGATCCCTGTAGAGAGTGTGAAAAGACTGTTTAGGTGTGAAAAGGGGCCGTCTGCAACACAGTGAAGTTGTCTTGCAGTCCTATGTGGAAAGAATATAGCAATGCAAAACACTAAATTGAGTAAAATAAAATGCCACTGTTTACTTAAAGTATACTTACTGTATATTGTAAAACTAGTGCTTAAATGTCGTGGGGATTATACTATTCTACAGAGACCCATTATAATGCATGTTGATCAACATGACATAAGCAATTGATAATGTAGGAATCTGCACAGAATTTTGTCATAATCATTTGCATGGATGTACCAAAGCATTTGCAACTTGTTCAAAGAAATGAGAAAATGCTTGTTTGATGTGCACACGTGACACAAGGATGTAAGGATTGAACAAGAAGTTTTGAGAATTTCAAATCGGATCAGAGAAATGTACCAAATTGACTTAGAAAAAACTCTATTTAAAGTGGGGGGGGTACTTTTGGGGCAGTTTTGTTTCACCCAAGTGTTCCTACCCTCTCAAACTAATGCATGGATGCATATAGCCAGAAACAATTCATTTGATGCATGCAAAGAAGCAACACTGTGTGTCTCAAGAAGCATTTATTCATGATTATGTAGACATGCTAAAATTTCAAGGCCACACACTACACATTACACATTACACATGACATTACACATTTCATAAAATTTACATTTAGTCATTTAGCAGACGTTTTTATCCAAAGCGACTTACAGACGAGGAAACATTGGAAGCAATTATAACAATATTGGCAACAAAATGCATAAGTTAATTAAATCCAGTCCATTAAAGCCTAGCACAGTATACAAAGCTAAGAATAGTGAGGTAAGTAAAAAAATAATTTTTTAAGAAGACAGAAAATAATAAGAGGTTAAAACCAGTCATCTACATTTTGACGGAAGATATGCATTTTCACACACTACACCGGCCTGTAGTGTTCTAGCAGTGTAAGGTTGAGAGTGACTTTCTTCAGTAGCGGTGTGATGCAGGCCTCTTTGAAAGCAGTGGGAAATGTCCCAGTGGTGAGCAAAGAGTTGATGATGCGGGTCAGACCAGGCACAACTGCTGGAGAGATGGCATGGAGGAGATGGGTGGGGATGGGATCCAGTGGGCAGGTGGTAGGGTGGTTGGAACCAATGACCTTGGAAACATCATCTTCAGACATAGGAGAAAAGGCGGGTGATGGTGGCGTAGAAAATTGGCTGTTGATGGCGGTAGTTTTCTTTACGAAGAACGATGCAAAATCATCAGCCGTTAACTCCGATGAAGGTGTGGGAGCAGGCGGACAGAGGAGAGCAGAGAAGGTTTTTAAGAGTGTGCGAGAGTCAGGAGAGTTGCTGATCTTCGAGTGGTTATAATCAGTTTTTGCAGAGGTGACGTCAACGGAGAAAGTAGAGAGAGAGAGGTCAGTATGGTCTTTTGACTTGTGCCATTATCTCTCAGCTGACCGGAGGCTGGTGCGATGCTCACGTGGTACATCCGATAACCAGGGGGCAGACAGGGATGCACGGGCTGGTCCAGATGTAAGAGGGCATATGTTGTCCAAGCAGGATGTAAGCGTGGAACACAGAGTGTCTGTGGCACTGTTGGTATTCAAAAGAGAGAGCTCCTCAGAGGGGGGGAGTGCAGACAAGACAGCAGAGGAAAAGCAGGAGGGAGGGACCGTAGGTAGCGCCGGAAAGTGACCAGCGGTAAGACATCTGCGTTGTCTGGAGCGGTGAGGTCGGGGGTGACAAAGAAGTGATCAGACGTGTGCAGCGGAGTGACCTGAGAGTGATGAGTGGAGCATTTCTCGAATCATCCTTGTCATTTGCAAAACAGTAAGTGCATTTCTGGTTTTGATTGTTTGATTGCAAGAGACGGCACATGATTCACGTTAACGCTTTTACTGTTTGTACAATAATTTATTGACAGACAGTGTCATTGTGATGCAGACAGGAAAAGACAGCACTGCATAGCACAAACAAATGTAGAAATCTGAATATAAGACAATATCTTTAGGGAAAACTGTACATGCAGTGCAGTGGAATTACAGTGCAGTCTTCCTACACCTCCTGACGTTCCTGTCTTTTGGGCAACGGATTCTCATCCACATCACAACAAATATCTTCTCTTGCGATACAGCGTGAAAATCATCTTTCAGAGTGTCTAATCCAGCCTCTGCAGGCATCAGCTGTGATGTCATCACACGTTACATCCATGGCAGCCAGAAGGGTCATCTGTGTATGCGGCTGGCCATCATATACTTTTAATCTTCATGCTGAGAAAAATTCCTCAACGGGGTTGAGTAGGGTGAGAGGAACTCCACCAGCATCCTGTTGTGGGCCGCAAACCATTGCCTGATGATGTTGGAGCGATGGAAACTGACATTGTCCCAAACTAACACGTACTTTGGCAGGTCATCTCCAATCTGCCCCCTCTCTTGTTCAGGGATGAGATCCCTGTAGAGAGTGTCAAAAGACTGTTTAGGTGTGAAAAGGGGCCGTCTGCAACACAGTGAAGTTGTCTTGCAGTCCTATGTGGAAAGAATATAGCAATGCAAAACACTAAATTGAGTAAAATAAAATGCCACCGTTTACTTAAAGTATACTTACTGTATATTGTAAAACTAGTGCTTAAATGTCGTGGGGATTATACTATTCTACAGAGACCCATTATAATGCATTTTGATCAACATGACATAAGCAATTGATAATGTAGGAATCTGCAAAGAATTTTGTCATAATCATTTGCATGGATGTACCAAAGCATTTGCAACTTGTTCAAAGAAATGAGATAATGCTTGTTTGATGTGCACACGTGACACAAGGATGTAAGGATTGAACAAGAAGTTTTGAGAATTTCAAATCGGATCAGAGAAATGTACCAAATTGACTTAGAAAAAACTGTGTTTAAAGTGGGGGGGGGGTACTTTTGGGGCAGTTTTGTTTCACCCAAGTGTCCCATTTCCACCCCTCTCAAACTAATGCATGGATGCATATAGCCAGAAACAATTCATTTGATGCATGCAAAGAAGCAACACTGTGTGTCTCAAGAAGCATTTATTCATGATTACGTAGACATGCTAAAATGTCAAGGCCACACACTACACATTACACATTACACATGACATTACACATTTCATAAAATTTACATTTAGTCATTTAGCAGACGTTTTTTTCCAAAGCGACTTACAGACGAGGAAACATTGGAAGCAATTATAACAATATTGGCAACAAAATGCATAAGTTAATTAAATCCAGTCCATTAAAGCCTAGCACAGTATACAAAGCTAAGAATAGTGAGGTAAGTAAAAAAATAATTTTTTAAGAAGACAGAAAATAATAAGAGGTTAAAATCAGTCATCTACATTTGACGGAAGATATGCATTTTCACACACTACACCGGCCTGTAGTGTTCTAGCAGTGTAAGGTTGAGAGTGAGTTTCTTCAGTAGCGGTGTGATGCAGGCCTCTTTGAAAGCAGTGGGAAATGTCCCAGTGGTGAGCAAAGAGTTGATGATGCGGGTCAGACCAGGCACAACTGCTGGAGAGATGGCATGGAGGAGATGGGTGGGGATGGGATCCAGTGGGCAGGTGATAGGGTGGTTGGAACCAATGACCTTGGAAACATCATGTTCAGACATAGGAGAAAAGGCGGGTGATGGTGGCGTAGAAAATTGGCTGTTGATGGCGGTAGTTTTCTTTACGAAGAACGATGCAAAATCATCAGCCGTTAACTCCGATGAAGGTGTGGGAGCAGGCGGACAGAGGAGAGCAGAGAAGGTTTTTAAGAGTGTGCGAGAGTCAGGAGAGTTGCTGATCTTCGAGTGGTTATAATCAGTTTTTGCAGAGGTGACGTCAACGGAGAAAGTAGAGAGAGAGAGGTCAGTATGGTCTTTTGACTTGTGCCATTTTCTCTCAGCTGACCGGAGGCTGGTGCGATGCTCACGTGGTACATCCGATAACCAGGTGGCAGACAGGGATGCACGGGCTGGTCCAGATGTAAGAGGGCATATGTTGTCCAAGCAGGATGTAAGCTTGGAACACAGAGTTTCTGTGGCACTGTTGGTATTCAAAAGAGAGAGCTCCTCAGAGGGGGGGAGTGCAGACAAGACAGCAGAGGAAAAGCAGGAGGGAGGGACCGTAGATAGCGCCGGAAAGTGACCAGCGTTAAGACATCTGCGTTGTCTGGAGCGGTGAGGTCGGGGGTGACAAAGAAGTGATCAGACGTGTGCAGCGGAGTGACCTGAGAGTGATGAGTGGAGCATTTCTCGAATCATCCTTGTCATTTGCAAAACAGTAAGTGCATTTCTGGTTTTGATTGTTTGATTGCAAGAGACGGCACATGATTCACGTTAACGCTTTTACTGTTTGTACAATAATTTATTGACAGACAGTGTCATTGTGATGCAGACAGGAAAAGACAGCACTGCATAGCACAAACAAATGTAGAAATCTGAACATAAGACAATCTCCTTAGGGAAAACTGTACATGCAGTGCAGTGGAATTACAGTGCAGTCTTCCTACACCTCCTGACGTTCCTGTCTTTTGGGCAACGGATTCTCATCCACATCACAACAAATATCTTCTCTTGCGATACAGCGTGAAAATCATCTTTCAGAGTGTCTAATCCAGCCTCTGCAGGCATCAGCTGTGATGTCATCACACGTTACATCCATGGCAGCCAGAAGGGTCATCTGTGTATGCGGCTGGCCATCATATACTTTTAATCTTCATGCTGAGAAAAATTCCTCAACGGGGTTGAGTAGGGTGAGAGGAACTCCACCAGCATCCTGTTGTGGGCCGCAAACCATTGCCTGATGATGTTGGAGCGATGGAAACTGACATTGTCCCAAACTACACGTACTTTGGCAGGTCATCTCCAATCTGCCCCCTCTCTTGTTCAGGGATGAGATCCCTGTAGAGAGTGTCAAAAGACTGTTAAGGTGTGAAAAGGGGCCGTCTGCAACACAGTGAAGTTGTCTTGCAGTCCTATGTGGAAAGAATATAGCAATGCAAAACACTAAATTGAGTAAAATAAAATGCCACCGTTTACTTAAAGTATACTTACTGTATATTGTAAAATAGTGCTTAAATGTCGTGGGGATTATACTATTCTACAGAGACCCATTATAATGCATTTTGATCAACATGACATAAGCAATTGATAATGTAGGAATCTGCACAGAATTTTGTCATAATCATTTGCATGGATGTACCAAAGCATTTGCAACTTGTTCAAAGAAATGAGAAAATGCTTGTTTGATGTGCATACGTGACACAAGGATGTAAGGATTGAACAAGAAGTTTTGAGAATTTCAAATCGGATCAGAGAAATGTACCAAATTGACTTAGAAAAAACTGTATTTAAAGTGGGGGGGGTACTTTTGGGGCAGTTTTGTTTCACCCAAGTGTCCCATTTCCACCCCTCTCAAACTAATGCATGGATGCATATAGCCAGAAACAATTCATTTGATGCATGCAAAGAAGCAACACTGTGTGTTATTGGACTTTTGAAACTCGAGTCCTGCGTGTTCAAAAATTCGAAGCAAAGCCAAAGAGATCGTTTTCCAATAAGTTTAAATAGAATTTATTATCAGATGTAAAAGCTTCTTCCAGCTGGGGTTGTCACTCAAACATATATAATGAGCCGAACAACTGAATACACACTTCTGGGTTACAAGTATTTATAAAATATGTGACGTCGATTCTCTCTTCGGGCTCCTCCCCTTCATCGGGCGGGCGTTCAATCCTCCGGAACCAATCAACTCGGGACATGTAAATCTGACTCCATTCTCCCCCAACCATTGGTTCCTGCAAAACATTTGAAAATAGCCGGTCCTGCCGAGAGATGCGATTGACGCACACACACACATACACTCACACACTTGTTATCTGAGACCCTGCTTCTGCATTCCTCAGAGCTCCTGTTTCACACTTCTGCCAACTAGTTTTCAAGACAAAAAACCCAGCACAGCATGGACATATCTTTGACAGTAAACATGAATTTATAATACATAAAACATCATAATCCCAATAGTGTCTCAAGAAGCATTTATTCATGATTACGTAGACATGCTAAAATTTCAAGGCCACACACTACACATTACACATTACACATGACATTACACATTTCATAAAATTTACATTTAGTCATTAAGCAGACGTTTTTATCCAAAAGCGACTTACAGACGAGGAAACATTGGAAGCAATTATAACAATATAGGCAACAAAATGCATAAGTTAATTAAATCCAGTCCATTAAAGCCTAGCACAGTATACAAAGCTAAGAATAGTGAGGTAAGTAACAAAAATAATTTTTTAAGAAGACAGAAAATAATAAGAGGTTAAAATCAGTCATCTACATTTTGACGGAAGATATGCATTTTCACACACTACACCGGCCTGTAGTGTTCTAGCAGTGTAAGGTTGAGAGTGAGTTTCTTCAGTAGCGGTGTGATGCAGGCCTCTTTGAAAGCAGTGGGAAATGTCCCAGTGGTGAGCAAAGAGTTGATGATGCGGGTCAGACCAGGCACAACTGCTGGAGAGATGGCATGGAGGAGATGGGTGGGGATGGGATCCAGTGGGCAGGTGGTAGGGTGGTTGGAACCAATGACCTTGGAAACATCATCTTCAGACATAGGAGAAAAGGCGGGAGATGGTGGCGTAGAAAATTGGCTGTTGATGGCGGTAGTTTTCTTTACGAAGAACGATGCAAAATCATCAGCCGTTAACTCCGATGAAGGTGTGGGAGCAGGCGGACAGAGGAGAGCAGAGAAGGTTTTTAAGAGTGTGCGAGAGTCAGGAGAGTTGCTGATCTTCGAGTGGTTATAATCAGTTTTTGCAGAGGTGACGTCAACGGAGAAAGTAGAGAGAGAGAGGTCAGTATGGTCTTTTGACTTGTGCCATTTTCTCTCAGCTGACCGGAGGCTGGTGCGATGCTCACGTGGTACATCCGATAACCAGGGGGCAGACAGGGATGCACGGGCTGGTCCAGATGTAAGAGGGCATATGTTGTCCAAGCAGGATGTAAGCGTGGAACACAGATTGTCTGTGGCACTGTTGGTATTCAAAAGATAGAACTCCTCAGAGGGGGGGAGTGCAGACAAGACAGCAGGGGAAAAGCAAGAGGGAGGGACTGTAGGTAGCGCCGGAAAGTGACCAGCGGTAAGACATCTGCGTTGTCTGGAGCGGTGAGGTCGAGGGTGACAAAGAAGTGATCAGACGTGTGCAGCGGAGTGAACTGAGAGTGATGAGTGGAGCATTTCTCGAATCATCCTTGTCATTTGCAAAACAGTAAGTGCATTTCTGGTTTTGATTGTTTGATTACAAGAGACGGCACATGAGTCACGTTTACGCTTTTACTGTTTTTACAATAATTTATTGACAGACAGTGTCATTGTGATGCAGACAGGAAAAGACAGCACTGCATAGCACAAACAAATGTAGAAATCTGAACATAAGACAATCTCCTTAGGGAAAACTGTACATGCAGTGCAGTGGAATTACAGTGCAGTCTTCCTACACCTCCTGACGTTCCTGTCTTTTGGGCAACGGATTCTCATCCACATCACAACAAATATCTTCTCTTGCGATACAGCGTGAAAATCATCTTTCAGAGTGTCTAATCCAGCCTCTGCAGGCATCAGCTGTGATGTCATCACACGTTACATCCATGGCAGCCAGAAGGGTCATCTGTGTATGCGGCTGGCGATCATATACTTTTAATCTTCATGCTGAGAAAAATTCCTCAACGTGGTTGAGTAGGGTGAGAGGAACTCCACCAGCATTCTGTTGTGGGCCGCAAACCATTGCCTGATGATGTTGGAGCGATGGAAACTGACATTGTCCCAAACTAACACGTACTTTGGCAGGTCATCTCCAATCTGCCCCCTCTCTTGTTCAGGGATGAGATCCCTGTAGAGAGTGTCAAAAGACTGTTTAGGTGTGAAAAGGGGCCGTCTGCAACACAGTGAAGTTGTCTTGCAGTCCTATGTGGAAAGAATATAGCAATGCAAAACACTAAATTGAGTAAAATAAAATGCCACTGTTTACTTAAAGTATACTTACTGTATATTGTAAAACTAGTACTTAAATGTCGTGGGGATTATACTATTCTACAGAGACCCATTATAATGCATTTTGATCAACATGACATAAGCAATTGATAATGTAGGAATCTGCACAGAATTTTGTCATAATCATTTGCATGGATGTACCAAAGCATTTGCAACTTGTTCAAAGAAATGAGATAATGCTTGTTTGATGTGCACACGTGACACAAGGATGTAAGGATTGAACAAGAAGTTTTGAGAATTTCAAATCGGATCAGAGAAATGTACCAAATTGACTTAGAAAAAACTGTATTTAAAGTGGGGGGGGTACTTTTGGGGCAGTTTTGTTTCACCCAAGTGTCCCATTTCCACCCCTCTCAAACTAATGCATGGATGCATATAGCCAGAAACAATTCATTTGATGCATGCAAAGAAGCAACACTGTGTGTCTCAAGAAGCATTTATTCATGATTACGTAGACATGCTAAAATTTCAAGGCCACACACTACACATTACACATGACATTACACATTTCATAAAATTTAAATTTAGTCATTTAGCAGACGTTTTTATCCAAAGCGACTTACAGACGAGGAAACATTGGAAGCAATTATAACAATATAGGCAACAAAATGCATAAGTTAATTAAATCCAGTCCATTAAAGCCTAGCACAGTATACAAAGCTAAGAATAGTGAGGTAAGTAAAAAAATAATTTTTTAAGAAGACAGAAAATAATAAGAGGTTAAAATCAGTCATCTACATTTTGACGGAAGATATGCATTTTCACAGACTACACCGGCCTGTAGTGTTCTAGCAGTGTAAGGTTGAGAGTGAGTTTCTTCAGTAGCGGTGTGATGCAGGCCTCTTTGAAAGCAGTGGGAAATGTCCCAGTGGTGAGCAAAGAGTTGATGATGCGGGTCAGACCAGGCACAACTGCTGGAGAGATGGCATGGAGGAGATGGGTGGGGATGGGATCCAGTGGGCAGGTGGTAGGGTGGTTGGAACCAATGACCTTGGAAACATCATCTTCAGACATAGGAGAAAAGGCGGGTGATGGTGGCGTAGAAAATTGGCTGTTGATGGCGGTAGTTTTCTTTACGAAGAACGATGCAAAATCATCAGCCGTTAACTCCGATGAAGGTGTGGGAGCAGGCGGACAGAGGAGAGCAGAAAAGGTTTTTAAGAGTGTGCGAGAGTCAGGAGAGTTGCTGATCTTCGAGTGGTTATAATCAGTTTTTGCAGAGGTGACGTCAACGGAGAAAGTAGAGAGAAGAGACTGGTAGAGAGAGAGAGGTCAGTATGGTCTTTTGACTTGTGCCATTTTCTCTCAGCTGACCGGAGGCTGGTGCGATGCTCACGTGGTACATCCGATAACCAGGGGGCAGACAGGGATGCACGGGCTGGTCCAGATGTAAGAGGGCATATGTTGTCCAAGCAGGATGTAAGCGTGGAACACAGAGTGTCTGTGGCACTGTTGGTATTCATAAGATAGAGCTCCTCAGAGGGGGGGAGTGCAGACAAGACAGCAGAGGAAAAGCAAGAGGGAGGGACCGTAGGTAGCGCCGGAAAGTGACAAGCGGTAAGACATCTGCGTTGTCTGGAGCGGTGAGGTCGGGGGTGACAAAGAAGTGATCAGACGTGTGCAGCGGAGTGAACTGAGAGTGATGAGTGGAGCATTTCTCAAATCATCCTTGTCATTTGCAAAACAGTAAGTGCATTTCTGGTTTTGATTGTTTGATTGCAAGAGACGGCACATGAGTCACGTTTACGCTTTTACTGTTTTTACAATAATTTATTGACAGACAGTGTCATTGTGATGCAGACAGGAAAAGACAGCACTGCATAGCACAAACAAATGTAGAAATCTGAACATAAGACAATCTCCTTAGGGAAAACTGTACATGCAGTGCATTGGAATTACAGTGCAGTCTTCCTACACCTCCTGACGTTCCTGTCTTTTGGGCAACGGATTCTCATCCACATCACAACAAATATCTTCTCTTGCGATACAGCGTGAAAATCATCTTTCAGAGTGTCTAATCCAGCCTCTGCAGGCATCAGCTGTGATGTCATCACACGTTACATCCATGGCAGCCAGAAGGGTCATCTGTGTATGCGGTTGGCGATCATATACTTTTAATCTTCATGCTGAGAAAAATTCCTCAACGTGGTTGGGTAGGGTGAGAGGAACTCCACCAGCATCCTGTTGTGGGCCGCAAACCATTGCCTGATGATGTTGGAGCGATGGAAACTGACATTGTCCCAAACTAACACGTACTTTGGCAGGTCATCTCCAATCTGCCCCCTCTCTTGTTCAGGGATGAGATCCCTGTAGAGAGTGTCAAAAGACTGTTTAGGTGTGAAAAGGGGCCGTCTGCAACACAGTGAAGTTGTCTTGCAGTCCTATGTGGAAAGAATATAGCAATGAAAAACACTAAATTGAGTAAAATAAAATGCCACCGTTTACTTAAAGTATACTTACTGTATATTGTAAAACTAGTGCTTAAATGTCGTGGGGATTATACTATTCTACAGAGACCCATTATAATGCAATTTGATCAACATGACATAAGAAATTGATAATGTAGGAATCTGCACAGAATTTTGTCATAATCATTTGCATGGATGTACCAAAGCATTTGCAACTTGTTCAAAGAAATGAGAAAATGCTTGTTTGATGTGCACACGTTACACAAGGATGTAAGGATAGAACAAGAAGTTTTGAGAATTTCAAATCGGATCAGAGAAATGTACCAAATTGACTTAGAAAAAACTGTATTTAAAGTGGGGGGGTACTTTTGGGGCAGTTTTGTTTCACCCAAGTGTCCCATTTCCACCCCTCTCAAACTAATGCATGGATGCATATAGCCAGAAACAATTCATTTGATGCATGCAAAGAAGCAACACTGTGTGTCTCAAGAAGCATTTATTCATGATTACGTAGACATGCTAAAATTTCAAGGCCACACACTACACATTACACATTACACATGACATTACACATTTCATAAAATTTACATTTAGTCATTTAGCAGACGTTTTTATCCAAAGCGACTTACAGACGAGGAAACATTGGAAGCAATTATAACAATATAGGCAACAAAATGCATAAGTTAATTAAATCCAGTCCATTAAAGCCTAGCACAGTATACAAAGCTAAGAATAGTGAGGTAAGTAAAAAAAATTTTTTTAAGAAGACAGAAAATAATAAGAGGTTAAAATCAGTCATCTACATTTTGACGGAAGATATGCATTTTCACACACTACACCGGCCTGTAGTGTTCTAGCAGTGTAAGGTTGAGAGTGAGTTTCTTCAGTAGCGGTGTGATGCAGGCCTCTTTGA
Source organism: Barbatula barbatula (assembly GCF_947034865.1). Taxonomy (NCBI): domain Eukaryota; kingdom Metazoa; phylum Chordata; class Actinopteri; order Cypriniformes; family Nemacheilidae; genus Barbatula; species Barbatula barbatula. The sequence goes on from NC_136782.1 coordinate 7,482,469, forward strand.
AAGCAGTGGGAAATGTCCCAGTGGTGAGCAAAGAGTTGATGATGCGGGTCAGACCATGCACAACTGCTGGAGAGATGGCATGGAGGAGATGGGTGGGGATGGGATCAAGTGGGCAGGTGGTAGGGTGGTTGGAACCAATGACCTTGGAAACATCATCTTCAGACATAGGAGAAAAGGCGGGTGATGGTGGAGTAGAAAATTGGCTGTTGATGGCGGTAGTTTTCTTTACGAAGAACGATGCAAAATCATCAGCCGTTAACCTGATGAAGGTGTGGTAGCAGGCGGACAGAGGAGAGCAGAGAAGGTTTTTAAGAGTGTGCGAGAGTCAGGAGAGTTGCTGATCTTCGAGTGGTTATAATCAGCTTTTGCAGAGGTGACGTCAACGGAGAAAGTAGAGAGAGAGAGGTCAGTATGGTCTTTTGACTTGTGCCATTTTCTCTCAGCTGACCGGAGGCTGGTGCGATGCTCACGTGGTACATCCGATAACCAGGGGGCAGACAGGGATGCACGGGCTGGTCCAGATGTAAGAGGGCATATGTTGTCCAAGCAGGATGTAAGCGTGGAACACAGAGTGTCTGTGGCACTGTTGGTATTCAAAAGAGAGAGCTCATCAGAGGGGGGGAGTGCAGACAAGACAGCAGAGGAAAAGCAGGAGGGAGGGACCGTAGGTAGCGCCGCAAAGTGACCAGCGGTAAGACATCTGCGTTGTCTGGAGCGGTGAGGTCGGGGGTGACAAAGAAGTGATCAGATGTGTGCAGCGGAGTGACCTGAGAGTGATGAGTGGAGCATTTCTCGAATCATCCTTGTCATTTGCAAAACAGTAAGTGCATTTCTGGTTTTGATTGTTTGATTGCAAGAGACGGCACATGATTCACGTTAACGCTTTTACTGTTTGTACAATAATTTATTGACAGACAGTGTCATTGTGATGCAGACAGGAAAAGACAGCACTGCATAGCACAAACAAATGTAGAAATCTGAACATAAGACAATCTCCTTAGGGAAAACTGTACATGCAGTGCAGTGGAATTACAGTGCAGTCTTCCTACACCTCCTGACGTTCCTGTCTTTTGGGCAACGGATTCTCATCCACATCACAACAAATATCTTCTCTTGCGATACAGCGTGAAAATCATCTTTCAGAGTGTCTAATCCAGCCTCTGCAGGCATCAGCTGTGATGTCATCACACGTTACATCCATGGCAGCCAGAAGGGTCATCTGTGTATGCGGCTGGCGATCATATACTTTTAATCTTCATGCTGAGAAAAATTCCTCAACGTGGTTGAGTAGGGTGAGAGGAACTCCACCAGCATCCTGTTGTGGGCCGCAAACCATTGCCTGATGATGTTGGAGCGATGGAAACTGACATTGTCCCAAACTAACACGTACTTTGGCAGGTCATCTCCAATCTGCCCCCTCTCTTGTTCAGGGATGAGATCCCTGTAGAGAGTGTCAAAAGACTGTTTAGGTGTGAAAAGGGGCCGTCTGCAACACAGTGAAGTTGTCTTGCAGTCCTATGTGGAAAGAATATAGCAATGCAAAACACTAAATTGAGTAAAATAAAATGCCACTGTTTACTTAAAGTATACTTACTGTATATTGTAAAACTAGTGCTTAAATGTCGTGGGGATTATACTATTCTACAGAGACCCATTATAATGCATTTTGATCAACATGACATAAGCAATTGATAATGTAGGAATCTGCACAGAATTTTGTCATAATCATTTGCATGGATGTACCAAAGCATTTGCAACTTGTTCAAAGAAATGAGAAAATGCTTGTTAGATGTGCACACGTGACACAAGGATGTAAGGATTGAACAAGAAGTTTTGAGAATTTCAAATCGGATCAGAGAAATGTACCAAATTGACTTAGAAAAAACTGTATTTAAAGTGGGGGGGGTACTTTTGGGGCAGTTTTGTTTCACCCAAGTGTCCCATTTCCACCCCTCTCAAACTAATGCATGGATGCATATAGCCAGAAACAATTCATTTGATGCATGCAAAGAAGCAACACTGTGTGTCTCAAGAAGCATTTATTCATGATTACGTAGACATGCTAAAATTTCAAGGCCACACACTACACATTACACATTACACATGACATTACACATTTCATAAAATTTACATTTAGTCATTTAGCAGACGTTTTTATCCAAAGCGACTTACAGACGAGGAAACATTGGAAGCAATTATAACAATATAGGCAACAAAATGCATAAGTTAATTAAATCCAGTCCATTAAAGCCTAGCACAGTATACAAAGCTAAGAATAGTGAGGTAAGTAAAAAAATTTTTTTTAAGAAGACAGAAAATAGTAAGAGGTTCAAATCAGTCATCTACATTTTGACGGAAGATATGCATTTTCACACACTACACCGGCCTGTAGTGTTCTAGCAGCGTAAGGTTGAGAGTGAGTTTCTTCACTAGCGGTGTGATGCAGGCCTCTTTGAAAGCAGTGGGAAATGTCCCAGTGGTGAGCAAAGAGTTGATGATGCGGGTCAGACCAGGCACAACTGCTGGAGAGATGGCATGGAGGAGATGGGTGGGGATGGGATCCAGTGGGCAGGTGATAGGGTGGTTGGAACCAATGACCTTGGAAACATCCTCTTCAGACATAGGAGAAAAGGCGGGTGATGGTGGCGTAGAAAATTGGCTGTTGATGGCGGTAGTTTTCTTTACGAAGAACGATGCAAAATCATCAGCCGTTAACTCCGATGAAGGTGTGGGAGCAGGCGGACAGAGGAGAGCAGAGAAGGTTTTTAAGAGTGTGCGAGAGTCAGGAGAGTTGCTGATCTTCGAGTGGTTATAATCAGTTTTTGCAGAGGTGACGTCAACGGAGAAAGTAGAGAGAAGAGACTGGTAGAGAGAGAGAGGTCAGTATGGTCTTTTGACTTGTGCCATTTTCTCTCAGCTGACCGGAGGCTGGTGCGATGCTCACGTGGTACATCCGATAACCAGGGGGCAGACAGGGATGCACGGGCTGGTCCAGATGTAAGAGGGCATATGTTGTCCAAGCAGGATGTAAGCTTGGAACACAGAGTGTCTGTGGCACTGTTGGTATTCAAAAGATAGAGCTCCTCAGAGGGGGGGAGTGCAGACAAGACAGCAGAGGAAAAGCAAGAGGGAGGGACCGTAGGTAGCGCCGGAAAGTGACCAGCGGTAAGACATCTGCGTTGTCTGGAGCGGTGAGGTCGGGGGTGACAAAGAAGTGATCAGACGTGTGCAGCGGAGTGAACTGAGAGTGATGAGTGGAGCATTTCTCGAATCATCCTTGTCATTTGCAAAACAGTAAGTGCATTTCTGGTTTTGATTGTTTGATTGCAAGAGACGGCACATGAGTCACGTTTACGCTTTTACTGTTTTTACAATAATTTATTGACAGACAGTGTCATTGTGATGCAGACAGGAAAAGAAAGCACTGCATAGCACAAACAAATGTAGAAATCTGAACATAAGACAATCTCCTTAGGGAAAACTGTACATGCAGTGCAGTGGAATAACAGTGCAGTCTTCCTACACCTCCTGCAGTTCCTGTCTTTTGGGCAACGGATTCTCATCCACATCACAACAAATATCTTCTCTTGCGATACAGCGTGAAAATCATCTTTCAGAGTGTCTAATCCAGCCTCTGCAGGCATCAGCTGTGATGTCATCACACGTTACATCCATGGCAGCCAGGGTCATCTGTATATGCGGCTGGCGATCATATACTTTTAATCTTCATGCTGAGAAAAATTCCTCAACGTGGTTGAGTAGGGTGAGAGGAACTCCACCAGCATCCTGTTGTGGGCCGCAAACCATTGCCTGATGATGTTGGAGCGATGAAAACTGACATTGTCCCAAACTAACACGTACTTTGGCAGGTCATCTCCAATCTGCCCCCTCTCTTGTTCAGGGATGAGATCCCTGTAGAGAGTGTCAAAAGACTGTTTAGGTGTGAAAAGGGGCCGTCTGCAACCATGTGAAGTTGTCTTGCAGTCCTATGTGGAAAGAATATAGTAATGCAAATCACTAAATTGAGTAAAATAAAATGCCACTGTTTACTTGAAGTATACTTACTGTATATTGTAAAACTAGTGCTTAAATGTCGTGGGGCATTATATATTCAACAGAGACCCATTATAATGCATTTTGATCAACATGACGTAAGCAATTGATAATGTTGGAATCTGCACAGAATTGTGTCATAATCATTTGCATGGATGTACCAAAGCATTTGCAACTTGTTCAAAGAAATGAGAAAATGCTTGTTTGATGTGCACAAGTGACACAAGGATGTAAGGATTGAACAAGAAGTTTTGAGAATTTCAAATCGGATCAGGGAAATGTACCAAATTGACTTAGAAAAAACTGTATTTAAAGTGGGGGGGGTACTTTTGGGGCAGTTTTGTTTCACCCAAGTGTCCCATTTCCACCCCTCTCAAACTAATGTCTCAAACTGGATGCATATAGCCAGAAACAATTCATTTGATGCATGCAAAGAAGCAACACTCTGTGTCTCAAGAAGCATTTATTCATGATTACGTAGACATGCTAAAATTTCAAGGCCACACACTACACATTACACATTACACATGACATTACACATTTCATAAAATTTACATTTAGTCATTTAGCAGACGTTTTTATCCAAAGCGACTTACAGACGAGGAAACGTTGGAAGCAATTATAACAATATAGGCAACAAAATGCATAAGTTAATTAAATCCAGTCCATTAAAGCCTAGCACAGTATACAAAGCTAAGAATAGTGAGGTAAGTAAAAAATAAAAAATTTTAAGAAGACAGAAAATAATAAGAGGTTAAAATCAGTCATCTACATTTTGACGGAAGTTATGCATTTTCACACACTACACCGGCCTGTAGTGTTCTAGCAGTGTAAGATTGAGAGTGAGTTTCTTCAGTAGCGGTGTGATGCAGGCCTCTTTAAAAGCAGTGGGAAATGTCCCAGTGGTGAGCAAAGAGTTGATGATGCGGGTCAGACCAGGCACAACTGCTGGAGAGTTGCTGATCTTCGAGTGGTTATAATCAGTTTTTGCAGAGGTGACGTCAACGGAGAAAGTAGAGAGAAGAGACTGGTAGAGAGAGAGAGGTCAGTATGGTCTTTTGACTTGTGCCATTTTCTCTCAGCTGACCGGAGGCTGGTGCGATGCTCACGTGGTACATCCGATAACCAGGGGGCAGACAGGGATGCACGGGCTGGTCCAGATGTAAGAGGGCATATGTTGTCCTAGCAGGATGTAAGCGTGGAACACAGAGTATCTGTGGCACTGTTGGTATTCAAAAGATAGAGCTCCTCAGAGGGGGGGAGTGCAGACAAGACAGCAGAGGAAAAGCAGGAGGGAGGGACTGTAGGTAGCGCCGGAAAGTGACCAGCGGTAAGACATCTGCGTTGTCTGGAGCGGTGAGGTCGGGGGTGACAAAGAAGTGATCAGACGTGTGCAGCGGAGTGAACTGAGAGTGATGAGTGGAGCATTTCTCGAATCATCCTTGTCATTTGCCAAACAGTAAGTGCATTTCTGGTTTTGATTGTTTGATTGCAAGAGACGGCACATGAGTCACGTTTACGCTTTTACTGTTTTTACAATAATTTATTGACAGACAGTGTCATTTTGATGCAGACAGGAAAAGACAGCACTGCATAGCACAAACAAATGTAGAAATCTGAACATAAGACAATCTCCTTAGGGAAAACTGTACATGCAGTGCAGTGGAATTACAGTGCAGTCTTCCTACACCTCCTGACGTTCCTGTCTTTTGGGCATCGGATTCTCATCCACATCACAACAAATATCTTCTCTTGCGATAAAGCGTGAAAATCATCTTTCAGAGTGTCTAATCCAGCCTCTGCAGGCATCAGCTGTGATGTCATCACACGTTACATCCATGGCAGCCAGAAGGGTCATCTGTGTATGCGGCTGGCGATCATATACTTTCAATCTTCATGCTGAGAAAAATTCCTCAACGTGGTTGAGTAGGGTGAGAGGAACTCCACCAGCATCCTGTTGTGGGCCGCAAACCATTGCCTGATGATGTTGGAGCGATGGAAACTGACATTGTCCCAAACTAACACGTACTTTGGCAGGTCATCTCCAATCTGCCCCCTCTCTTGTTCAGGGATGAGATCCCTGTAGAGAGTGTCAAAAGACTGTTTAGTTGTGAAAAGGGGCCGTCTGCAACCAGGTGAAGTTGTCTTGCAGTCCTTTGTGGAAAGAATATAGTAATGCAAATCACTAAATTGAGTAAAATAAAATGCCACTGTTTACTTGAAGTATACTTACTGTATATTGTAAAACTAGTGCTTAAATGTCGTGGGGGATTATACTATTCAACAGAGACCCATTATAATGCATTTTGATCAACATGACGTAAGCAATTGATAATGTTGGAATCTTCACAGAATTGTGTCATAATAATTTGCATGGATGTACCAAAGCATTTGCAACTTGTTCAAAGAAATGAGAAAATGCTTGTTTGATGTGCACAAGTGACACAAGGATGTAAGGATTGAACAAGAAGTTTTGAGAATTTCAAATCGGATCTGAGAAATGTACCAAATTGACTTAGAAAAAACTGTATTTAAAGTGGGGGGGTACTTTTGGGGCAGTTTTGCTTCACCCAAGTGTCCCATTTCCACCCCTCTCAAACTAATGCATGAATGCATATAGCCAGAAACAATTCATTTGATGCATTCAAAGAAGCAACACTGTGTGTCTCAAGAAGCATTTATTCATGATTACGTAGACATGCTAAAATTTCAAGGCCACACACTACACATTACACATTACACATGACATTACACATTTCATAAAATTTACATTTAGTCATTTAGCAGACGTTTTTATCCAAAGCGACTTACAGACGAGGAAACATTGGAAGCAATTATAACAATATAGGCAACAAAAGGCATAAGTTAATTAAATCCAGTCTATTAAAGCCTAGCCCAGTATACAAAGCTAAGAATAGTGAGGTAAGTAAAAACAATATTTTTTAAGAAGACAGAAAATAATAAGAGGTTAAAATCAGTCATCTACATTTTGACGGAAGATATGCATTTTCACACACTACACCGGCCTGTAGTGTTCTAGCAGTTTAAGGTTGAGAGTGAGTTTCTTCAGTAGCGGTGTGATGCAGGCCTCTTTGAAAGCAGTGGGAAATGTCCCAGTGGTGAGCAAAGAGTTGATGATGCGGGTCAGACCAGGCACAACTGCTGGAGAGATGGCATGGAGGAGATGGGTGGGGATGGGATCCAGTGGGCAGGTGGTAGGGTGGTAGGAACCAATGACCTTGGAAACATCATCTTCAGACATAGGAGAAAAGGCGGGTGATGGTGGCGTAGAAAATTGGCTGTTGATGGCGGTAGTTTTCTTTACGAAGAACGATGCAAAATCATCAGCCGTTAACTCCGATGAAGGTGTGGGAGCAGGCGGACAGAGGAGAGCAGAGAAGGTTTTTAAGAGTGTGCGAGAGTCAGGAGAGTTGCTGATCTTCGAGTGGTTATAATCAGTTTTTGCAGAGGTGACGTCAACGGAGAAAGTAGAGAGAAGAGACTGGTACAGAGAGGTCAGTATGGACGTTTGACTTGTGCCATTTTCTCTCAGCTGACCGGAGGCTGGTGCGATGCTCACGTGGTACATCCGATAACCAGGGGGCAGACAGGGATGCACGGGCTGGTCCAGATGTAAGAGGGCATATGTTGTCCAAGCAGGATGTAAGCGTGGAACACAGAGTGTCTGTGGCACTGTTGGTATTCAAAAGAGAGAGCTCCTCAGAGGGGGGGAGTGCAGACAAGACAGCAGAGGAAAAGCAGGAGGGAGGGACCGTAGGTAGCACCGGAAAGTGACCAGCGGTAAGACATCTGCGTTGTCTGGAGCGGTGAGTTCGGGGGTGACAAAGAAGTGATCAGACGTGTGCAGCGGAGTGAACTGAGAGTGATGAGTGGAGCATTTCTCGAATCAGCCTTGTCATTTGCAAAACAGTAAGTGCATTTCTGGTTTTGATTGTTTTATTGCAAGAGACGGCACATGAGTCACGTTAACGCTTTTATTGTTTGTACAATAATTTATTGACAGACAGTGTCATTGCGATGCAGACAGGAAAAGACAGCACTGCATAGCACAAACAAATGTAGAAATCTGAACATAAGACAATCTCCTTAGGGAAAACTGTACATGCAGTGCAGTGGAATTACAGTGCAGTCTTCCTACACCTCCTGACGTTCCTGTCTTTTGGGCAACGGATTCTCATCCACATCACAACAAATATCTACTCTTGCGATACAGCGTGAAAATCATCTTTCAGAGTGTCTAATCCAGCCTCTGCAGGCATCAGCTGTGATGTCATCACACGTTACATCCATGGCAGCCAGAAGGGTCATCTGTGTATGCGGCTGGCGATCATATACTTTTAATCTTCATGCTGAAAAAAATTCCTCAACGTGGTTGAGTAGGTCGAGAGGAACTCCACCAGCATCCTGTTGTGGGCCGCAAACCATTGCCTGATGATGTTGGAGCGATGGAAACTGACATTGTCCCAAACTAACACGTACTTTGGCAGGTCAGCTCCAATCTGCCCCCTCTCTTGTTCAGGGATGAGATCCCTGTAGAGAGTGTCAAAAGACTGTTTAGGTGTGAAAAGGGGCCGTCTGCAACACAGTGAAGTTGTCTTGCAGTCCTATGTGGAAAGAATATAGCAATGCAAAACACTAAATTGAGTAAATGAAATGCCACTGTTTACTTAAAGTATACTTACTGTATATTGTAAAACTAGTGCTTAAATGTCGTGGGGATTATACTATTATACAGAGACCATTTTAATAATTTTGATCAACATGACAAAGCAATTGATAATGTTGGAATCTGCACAGAATTTTGTCATAATCATTTGCATGGATGTACCAAAGCATTTGCAACTTGTTCAAAGAAATGAGAAAATGCTTGTTTGATGTGCACAGGTGACACAAGGATGTAAGGATTGAACAAGAAGTTTTGAGAATTTCAAATCGGATCAGAGAAATGTACCAAATTGACTTAGAAAAAAACTGTATTTAAAGTGGGGAGGGGGTACTTTTGGGGCAGTTTTGTTTCACCCAAGTGTCCCATTTCCACCCCTCTCAAACTAATGCATGGATGCATATAGCCAGAAACAATTCATTTGATGCATGCAAAGAAGCAACACTGTGTGTCTCAAGAAGCATTTATTCATGATTACGTAGACATGCTAAAATTTCAAGGCCACACACTACACATTACACATTACACATGACATTACTCATTTCATAAAATTTAAATTTAGTCATTTAGCAGACGTTTTTATCCAAAGCGACTTACAGACGAGGAAACATTGGAAGCAATTATAACAATATAGGCAACAAAATGCATAAGTTAATTAAATCCAGTCCATTAAAGCCTAGCACAGTATACAAAGCTAAGAATAGTGAGGTAAGTAAAAAAATTATTTTTTAAGAAGACAGAAAATAATAAGAGGTTAAAATCAGTCATCTACATTTTGACGGAAGATATGCATTTTCACACACTACACCGGCCTGTAGTGTTCTAGCAGTGTAAGGTTGAGAGTGAGTTTCTTCAGTAGAGGTGTTATGCAGGCCTCTTTGAAAGCAGTGGGAAATGTCCCAGTTGTGAGCAAAGAGTTGATGATGCGGGTCAGACCAGGCACAACTGCTGGAGAGATGGCATGGAGGAGATGGGTGGGGATGGGATCCAGTGGGCAGAAGGTAGGGTGGTTGGAACCAATGACCTTGGAAACATCATCTTCAGACATAGGAGAAAAGGCGGGTGATGGTGGCGTAGAAAATTGGCTGTTGATGGCGGTAGTTTTCTTTACGAAGAACGATGCAAAATCATCAGCCGTTAACTCCGATGAAGGTGTGGGAGCAGGCGGACAGAGGAGAGCAGAGAAGGTTTTTAAGAGTGTGCGAGAGTCAGGAGAGTTGCTGATCTTCGAGTGGTTATAATCAGTTTTTGCAGAGGTGACGTCAACAGAGAAAGTAGAGAGAAGAGACTGGTAGAGAGAGACAGGTCAGTATGGTCTTTTGACTTCTGCCATTTTCTCTCAGCTGACCGGAGGCTGGTGCGATGCTCACGTGGTACATCCGATAACCAGGGGGCAGACAGGGATGCCAGGGCTGGTCCAGATGTAAGAGGGCATATGTTGTCCAAGCAGGATGTAAGCGTGGAACACAGAGTGTCTGTGGCACTGTTGGTATTCAAAAGATAGAGCTCCTCAGAGGGGGGGAGTGCAGACAAGACAGCAGAGGAAAAGCAAGAGGGAAGGAACGTAGGTAGCGCCGGAAAGTGACCAGCGGTAAGACATCTGCGTTGTCTAGAGCGGTGAGGTCGGGGGTGACAAAGAAGTGATCAGACGTGTGCAGCGGAATGAACTGAGAGTGATGAGTGGAGCATTTCTCGAATCATCCTTGTCATTTGCAAAACAGTAAGTGCATTTCTGGTTTTGATTGTTTGATTGCAAGAGACGGCACATGAGTCACGTTTACGCTTTTACTGTTTTTACAATAATTTATTGACAGACAGTGTCATTGTGATGCAGACAGGAAAAGACAGCACTGCATAGCACAAACAAATGTAGAAATCTGAACATAAGACAATCTCCTTAGGGAAAACTGTACATGCAGTGCAGTGGAATTACAGTGCAGTCTTCCTACACCTCCTGACGTTCCTGTCTTTTGGGCAACGGATTCTCATCCACATCACAACAAATATCTACTCTTGCGATACAGCGTGAAAATCATCTTTCAGAGTGTCTAATCCAGCCTCTGCAGGCATCAGCTGTGATGTCATCACACGTTACATCCATGGCAGCCAGAAGGGTCATCTGTGTATGCGGCTGGCGATCATATACTTTTAATCTTCATGCTGAAAAAAATTCCTCAACGTGGTTGAGTAGGTCGAGAGGAACTCCACCAGCATCCTGTTGTGGGCCGCAAACCATTGCCTGATGATGTTGGAGCGATGGAAACTGACATTTTCCCAAACTAACACGTACTTTGGCAGGTCAGCTCCAATCTGCCCCCTCTCTTGTTCAGGGATGAGATCCCTGTAGAGAGTGTCAAAAGACTGTTTAGGTGTGAAAAGGGGCCGTCTGCAACCAGGTGAAGTTGTCTTGCAGTCCTATGTGGAAAGAATATAGTAATGCAAATCACTAAATTGAGTAAAATAAAATGCCACTGTTTACTTGAAGTATACTTACTGTATATTGTAAAACTAGTGCTTAAATTTCGTGGGGGATTATACTATTCAACAGGGACCCATTATAATGCATTTTGATCAACATGACGTAAGCAATTGATAATGTTGGAATCTGCACAGAATTGTGTCATAATCATTTGCATGGATGTACCAAAGCATTTGCAACTTGTTCAAAGAAATGAGAAAATGCTTGTTTGATGTGCACACGTGACACAAGGATGTAAGGATTGAACAAGAAGTTTTGAGAATTTCAAATCGGATCAGAGAAATGTACCAAATTGACTTAGAAAAAAATTGTATTTAAAGTGGGGGGGGAGTACTTTTGGGGCAGTTTTGTTTCACCCAAGTGTCCCATTTCCACCCCTCTCAAACTAATGCATGGATGCATATAGCCAGAAACAATTCATTTGATGCATGCAAAGAAGCAACACTGTGTGTCTCAAGAAGCATTTATTCATGATTACGTAGACATGCTAAAATTTCAAGGCCACACACTACACATTACACATTACACATGACATGACTCATTTCATAAAATTTAAATTTAGTCATTTAGCAGACGTTTTTATCCAAAGCGACTTACAGACGAGGAAACAGTGGAAGCAATTATAACAATATAGGCAACAAAATGCAAAAGTTAATTAAATCCAGTCCATTAAAGCCTAGCACAGTATACAAAGCTAAGAATAGTGAGGTAAGTAAAAAAAAAATTTTTTAAGAAGACAGAAAATAATAAGAGGTTAAAATCAGTCATCTACATTTTGACGGAAGATATGCATTTTCACACACTACACCGGCCTGTAGTGTTCTAGCAGTGTAAGGTTGAGAGTGAGTTTCTTCAGTAGCGGTGTGATGCAGGCCTCTTTGAAAGCAGTGGGAAATGTCCCAGTGGTGAGCAAAGAGTTGATGATGCGGGTCAGACCAGGCACAACTGCTGGAGAGATGGCATGGAGGAGATGGGTGGGGATGGGATCCAGTGGGCAGGTGGTAGGGTGGCTGGAACCAATGACCTTGGAAACATCATCTTCAAACATAGGAGAAAAGGCGGGTGATGGTGGCGTAGAAAATTGGCTGTTGATGGCATATGAGGGCATATGTTGTCCAAGCAGGATGTAAGCGTGGAACACAGAGTGTCTGTGGCACTGTTGGTACTCAAAAGATAGAGCTCCTCAGAGGGGGGGAGTGCAGACAAGACAGCAGAGGAAAAGCAAGAGGGAGGGACCGTAGGTAGCGCCGGAAAGTGACCAGCGGTAAGACATCTGCGTTGTCTGGAGCGGTGAGGTCGGGGGTGACAAAGAAGTGATCAGACGTGTGCAGCGGAGTGAACTGAGAGTGATGAGTGGAGCATTTCTCGAATCATCCTTGTCATTTGCAAAACAGTAAGTGCATTTCTGGTTTTGATTGTTTGATTGCAAGAGACGGCACATGAGTCACGTTTACGCTTTTACTGTTTTTACAATAATTTATTGACAGACAGTGTCATTGTGATGCAGACAGGAAAAGACAGCACTGCATAGCACAAACAAATGTAGAAATCTGAACATAAGACAATCTCCTTAGGGAAAACTGTACATGCAGTGCAGTGGAATTACAGTGCAGTCTTCCTACACCTCCTGACGTTCCTGTCTTTTGGGCAACGGATTCTCATCCACATCACAACAAATATCTACTCTTGCGATACAGCGTGAAAATCATCTTTCAGAGTGTCTAATCCAGCCTCTGCAGGCATCAGCTGTGATGTCATCACACGTTACATCCATGGCAGCCAGAAGGGTCATCTGTGTATGCGGCTGGCGATCATATACTTTTAATCTTCATGCTGAGAAAAATTCCTCAACGTGGTTGAGTAGGGTGAGAGGAACTCCACCAGCATCCTGTTGTGGGCCGCAAACCATTGCCTGATGATGTTGGAGCGATGGAAACTGACATTGTCCCAAACTAACACGTACTTTGGCAGGTCATCTCCAATCTGCCCCCTCTCTTGTTCAGGGATGAGATCCCTGTAGAGAGTGTCAAAAGACTGTTTAGGTGTGAAAAGGGGCCGTCTGCAACCAGGTGAAGTTGTCTTGCAGTCCTATGTGGAAAGAATATAGTAATGCAAATCACTAAATTGAGTAAATAAAATGCCACTGTTTACTTGAAGTATACTTACTGTATATTGTAAAACTAGTGCTTAAATGTCGTGGGGGATTATACTATTCAACAGAGACCCATTATAATGCATTTTGATCAACATGACGTAAGCAATTGATAATGTTGGAATCTGCACAGAATTGTGTCATAATCATTTGCATGGATGTACCAAAGCATTTGCAACTTGTTCAAAGAAATGAGAAAATTCTTGTTTGATGTGCACAAGTGACACAAGGATGTAAGGATTGAACAAGAAGTTTTGAGCTTTTCAAATCGGATCTGAGAAATGTACCAAATTGACTTAGAAAAAACTGTATTTAAAGTGGGGGGGGTACTTTTGGGGCAGTTTTGTTTCACCCAAGTGTCCCATTTCCACCCCTCTCAAACTAATGCATGGATGCATATAGCCAGAAACAATTCATTTGATGCATGCAAAGAAGCAACACTGTGTGTCTCAAGAAGCATTTATTCATGATTACGTAGACATGCTAAAATTTCAAGGCCACACACTACACATTACACATGACATTACACATTTCATAAAATTTACATTTAGTTATTTAGCAGACGTTTTTATCCAAAGCGACTTACAGACGAGGAAACATTGGAAGCAATTATAACAATATAGGCAACAAAATGCATAAGTTAATTAAATCCAGTCCATTAAAGCCTAGCACAGTATACAAAGCTAAGAATAGTGAGGTAAGTAAAAAAATAATTTTTTAAGAAGACAGAAAATAATAAGAGGTTAAAATCAGTCATCTACATTTTGACGGAAGATATGCATTTTCACACACTACACCGGCCTGTAGTGTTCTAGCAGTGTAAGGTTGAGAGTGACTTTCTTCAGTAGCGGTGTGATGCAGGCCTCTTTGAAAGCAGTGGGAAATGTCCCAGTGGTGAGCAAAGAGTTGATGATGAGGGTCAGACCATGCACAACTGCTGGAGAGATGGCATGGAGGAGATGGGTGGGGATGGGATCCAGTGGGCAGGTGGTAGGGTGGTTGGAACCAATGACCTTGGAAACATCATCTTCAGACATAGGAGAAAAGGCGGGGGATGGTGGCGTAGAAAATTGGCTGTTGATGGCGGTAGTTTTCTTTACGAAGAACGATGCAAAATCATCAGCCGTTAACTCCGATGAAGGTGTGGGAGCAGGCGGACAGAGGAGAGCAGAGAAGGTTTTTAAGAGTGTGCGAGAGTCAGGAGAGTTGCTGATCTTCGAGTGGTTATAATCAGTTTTTGCAGAGGTGACGTCAACGGAGAAAGTAGAGAGAGAGAGGTCAGTATGGTCTTTTGACTTGTGCCATTTTCTCTCAGCTGACCGGAGCCTGGTGCGATGCTCACGTGGTACATCCGATAACCAGGGGGCAGACAGGGATGCACGGGCTGGTCCAGATGCAAGAGGGCATATGTTGTCCAAGCAGGATGTAAGCGTGGAACACAGAGTGTCTGTGGCACTGTTGGTATTCAAAAGTGAGAGCTCCTCAGAGGGGGGAGTGCAGACAAGACAGCAGAGGAAAAGCAGGAGGGAGGGACCGTAGGTAGCGCCAGAAAGTGACCAGCGGTAAGACATCTGCGTTGTCTGGAGCGGTGAGGTCGGGGGTGACAAAGAAGTGATCAGACGTGTGCAGCGGAGTGACCTGAGAGTGATGAGTGGAGCATTTCTCGAATCATCATTGTCATTTGCAGAACAGTAAGTGCATTTCTGGTTTTGATTGTTTGATTGCAAGAGACGGCACATGATTCACGTTAACGCTTTTACTGTTTGTACAATAATTTATTGACAGACAGTGTCATTGTGATGCAGACAGGAAAAGACAGCACTGCATAGCACAAACAAATGTAGAAATCTGAACATAAGACAATCTCCTTAGGGAAAACTGTACATGCAGTGCAGTGGAATTACAGTGCAGTCTTCCTACACCTCCTGACGTTCCTGTCTTTTGGGCAACGGATTCTCATCCACATCACAACAAATATCTTCTCTTGCGATACAGCGTGAAAATCATCTTTCAGAGTGTCTAATCCAGCCTCTGCAGGCATCAGCTGTGATGTCATCACACGTTACATCCATGGCAGCCAGAAGGGTCATCTGTGTATGCGGCTGGCGATCATATACTTTTAATCTTCATGCTGAGAAAAATTCCTCAACGTGGTTGAGTAGGGTGAGAGGAACTCCACCAGCATCCTGTTGTGGGCCGCAAACCATTGCCTGATGATGTTGGAGCGATAGAAACTGACATTGTCCCAAACTAACACGTACTTTGGCAGGTCATCTTCAATCTGCCCCCTCTCTATTTCAGGGATAAGATCCCTGTAGAGAGTGTCAAAAGACTGTTTAGGTGTGAAAAGGGGCCGTCTGCAACCAGGTGAAGTTGTCTTGCAGTCCTATGTGGAAAGAATATAGCAATGCAAAACACTAAATTGAGTAAATGAAATGCCACTGTTTACTTAAAGTATACTTACTGTATATTGTAAAACTAGTGCTTAAATGTCGTGGGGATTATACTATTCTACAGAGACCCATTATAATGCATTTTGATCAACATGACATAAGCAATTGATAATGTAGGAATCTGCACAGAATTTTGTCATAATCATTTGCATGGATGTACCAAAGCATTTGTAACTTGTTCAAAGAAATGAGAAAATGCTTGTTTGATGTGCACACGTGACACAAGGATGTAAGGATTGAACAAGAAGTTTTGACAATTTCAAATCGGATCAGAGAAATGTACCAAATTGACTTAGAAAAAACTGTATTTAAAGTGGGGGGGGGGGTACTTTTGGGGCAGTTTTGTTTCACCCAAGTGTCCCATTTCCACCCCTCTCAAACTAGTGCATGGATGCATATAGCCAGAAACAATTCATTTGATGCATGCAAAGAAGCAACACTGTGTGTCTCAAGAAGCATTTATTCATGATTACGTAGACATGCTAAAATTTCAAGGCCACACACTACACATTACACATTACACATGACATTACTCATTTCATAAAATTTAAATTTAGTCATTTAGCAGACGTTTTTATCCAAAGCGACTTACAGTCGAGGAAACATTGGAAGCAATTATAACAATATAGGCAACAAAATGCAAAAGTTAATTAAATCCAGTCCATTAAAGCCTAGCACAGTATACAAAGCTAAGAATAGTGAGGTAAGTAAAAAAATAATTTTTTAAGAAGACAGAAAATAATAAGAGGTTAAAATCAGTCATCTACATTTTGACGGAAGATATGCATTTTCACACACTACACCGGCCTGTAGTGTTCTAGCAGTGTAAGGTTGAGAGTGAGTTTCTTCAGTAGCGGTGTGATGCAGGCCTCTTTGAAAGCAGTGGGAAATGTCCCAGTGGTGAGCAAAGAGTTGATGATGCGGGTCAGACCAGGCACAACTGCTGGAGAGATGGCATGGAGGAGATGGGTGGGGATGGGATCCAGTGGGCAGGTGGTAGGGTGGTTGGAACCAATGACCTTGGAAACATCATCTTCAAACATAGGAGAAAAGGCGGGTGATGGTGGCGTAGAAAATTGGCTGTTGATGGCACATGAGGGCATATGTTGTCCAAGCAGGATGTAAGCGTGGAACACAGAGTGTCTGTGGCACTGTTGGTATTCAAAAGATAGAGCTCCTCAGAGGGGGGGAGTGCAGACAAGACAGCAGAGGAAAAGCAAGAGGGAGGGACCGTAGGTAGCGCCGGAAAGTGACCAGCGGTAAGACATCTGCGTTGTCTGGAGCGGTGAGGTCGGGGGTGACAAAGAAGTGATCAGACGTGTGCAGCGGAGTGAACTGAGAGTGATGAGTGGAGCATTTCTCGAATCATCCTTGTCATTTGCAAAACAGTAAGTGCATTTCTGGTTTTGATTGTTTGATTGCAAGAGACGGCACATGAGTCACGTTTACGCTTTTACTGTTTTTACAATAATTTATTGACAGACAGTGTCATTGTGATGCAGACAGGAAAAGACAGCACTGCATAGCACAAACAAATGTAGAAATCTGAACATAAGACAATCTCCTTAGGGAAAACTGTACATGCAGTGCAGTGGAATTACAGTGCAGTCTTCCTACACCTCCTGACGTTCCTGTCTTTTGGGCAACGGATTCTCATCCACATCACAACAAATATCTACTCTTGCGATACAGCGTGAAAATCATCTTTCAGAGTGTCTAATCCAGCCTCTGCAGGCATCAGCTGTGATGTCATCACACGTTACATCCATGGCAGCCAGAAGGGTCATCTGTGTATGCGGCTGGCGATCATATACTTTTAATCTTCATGCTGAGAAAAATTCCTCAACGTGGTTGAGTAGGGTGAGAGGAACTCCACCAGCATCCTGTTGTGGGCCGCAAACCATTGCCTGATGATGTTGGAGCGATGGAAACTGACATTGTCCCAAACTAACACGTACTTTGGCAGGTCATCTCCAATCTGCCCCCTCTCTTGTTCAGGGATGAGATCCCTGTAGAGAGTGTCAAAAGACTGTTTAGGTGTGAAAAGGGGCCGTCTGCAACCAGGTGAAGTTGTCTTGCAGTCCTATGTGGAAAGAATATAGTAATGCAAATCACTAAATTGAGTAAATAAAATGCCACTGTTTACTTGAAGTATACTTACTGTATATTGTAAAACTAGTGCTTAAATGTCGTGGGGGATTATACTATTCAACAGAGACCCATTATAATGCATTTTGATCAACATGACGTAAGCAATTGATAATGTTGGAATCTGCACAGAATTGTGTCATAATCATTTGCATGGATGTACCAAAGCATTTGCAACTTGTTCAAAGAAATGAGAAAATTCTTGTTTGATGTGCACAAGTGACACAAGGATGTAAGGATTGAACAAGAAGTTTTGAGAATTTCAAATCGGATCTGAGAAATGTACCAAATTGACTTAGAAAAAACTGTATTTAAAGTGGGGGGGGTACTTTTGGGGCAGTTTTGTTTCACCCAAGTGTCCCATTTCCACCCCTCTCAAACTAATGCATGGATGCATATAGCCAGAAACAATTCATTTGATGCATGCAAAGAAGCAACACTGTGTGTCTCAAGAAGCATTTATTCATGATTACGTAGACATGCTAAAATTTCAAGGCCACACACTACACATTACACATGACATTACACATTTCATAAAATTTACATTTAGTTATTTAGCAGACGTTTTTATCCAAAGCGACTTACAGACGAGGAAACATTGGAAGCAATTATAACAATATAGGCAACAAAATGCATAAGTTAATTAAATCCAGTCCATTAAAGCCTAGCACAGTATACAAAGCTAAGAATAGTGAGGTAAGTAAAAAAATAATTTTTTAAGAAGACAGAAAATAATAAGAGGTTAAAATCAGTCATCTACATTTTGACGGAAGATATGCATTTTCACACACTACACCGGCCTGTAGTGTTCTAGCAGTGTAAGGTTGAGAGTGAGTTTCTTCAGTAGCGGTGTGATGCAGGCCTCTTTGAAAGCAGTGGGAAATGTCCCAGTGGTGAGCAAAGAGTTGATGATGAGGGTCAGACCATGCACAACTGCTGGAGAGATGGCATGGAGGAGATGGGTGGGGATGGGATCCAGTGGGCAGGTGGTAGGGTGGTTGGAACCAATGACCTTGGAAACATCATCTTCAGACATAGGAGAAAAGGCGGGGGATGGTGGCGTAGAAAATTGGCTGTTGATGGCGGTAGTTTTCTTTACGAAGAACGATGCAAAATCATCAGCCGTTAACTCCGATGAAGGTGTGGGAGCAGGCGGACAGAGGAGAGCAGAGAAGGTTTTTAAGAGTGTGCGAGAGTCAGGAGAGTTGCTGATCTTCGAGTGGTTATAATCAGTTTTTGCAGAGGTGACGTCAACGGAGAAAGTAGAGAGAGAGAGGTCAGTATGGTCTTTTGACTTGTGCCATTTTCTCTCAGCTGACCGGAGGCTGGTGCGATGCTCACGTGGTACATCCGATAACCAGGGGGCAGACAGGGATGCACGGGCTGGTCCAGATGCAAGAGGGCATATGTTGTCCAAACAGGATGTAAGCGTGGAACACAGAGTGTCTGTGGCACTGTTGGTATTCAAAAGTGAGAGCTCCTCAGAGGGGGGAGTGCAGACAAGACAGCAGAGGAAAAGCAGGAGGGAGGGACCGTAGGTAGCGCCAGAAAGTGACCAGCGGTAAGACATCTGCGTTGTCTGGAGCGGTGAGGTCGGGGGTGACAAAGAAGTGATCAGACGTGTGCAGCGGAGTGACCTGAGAGTGATGAGTGGAGCATTTCTCGAATCATCATTGTCATTTGCAAAACAGTAAGTGCATTTCTGGTTTTGATTGTTTGATTGCAAGAGACGGCACATGATTCACGTTAACGCTTTTACTGTTTGTACAATAATTTATTTACAGACAGTGTCATTGTGATGCAGACAGGAAAAGACAGCACTGCATAGCACAAACAAATGTAGAAATCTGAACATAAGACAATCTCCTTAGGGAAAACTGTACATGCAGTGCAGTGGAATTACAGTGCAGTCTTCCTACACCTCCTGACGTTCCTGTCTTTTGGGCAACGGATTCTCATCCACATCACAACAAATATCTTCTCTTGCGATACAGCGTGAAAATCATCTTTCAGAGTGTCTAATCCAGCCTCTGCAGGCATCAGCTGTGATGTCATCACACGTTACATCCATGGCAGCCAGAAGGGTCATCTGTGTATGCGGCTGGCGATCATATACTTTTAATCTTCATGCTGAGAAAAATTCCTCAACGTGGTTGAGTAGGGTGAGAGGAACTCCACCAGCATCCTGTTGTGGGCCGCCAACCATTGCCTGATGATGTTGGAGCGATAGAAACTGACATTGTCCCAAACTAACACGTACTTTGGCAGGTCATCTTCAATCTGCCCCCTCTCTATTTCAGGGATGAGATCCCTGTAGAGAGTGTCAAAAGACTGTTTAGGTGTGAAAAGGGGCCGTCTGCAACCAGGTGAAGTTGTCTTGCAGTCCTATGTGGTATTGGGATTATGATGTTTTATGTATTATAAATTCATGTTTACAGTTGTTTTACTGTTAAATATAATGATATGAGTATGTCCATGCTGTGCTGGGTTCTTTGTCTTGAAGACTAGTTGGCAGAAGTGTGTAACATGAGCTCTGAGGAATGCAGAAGCAGGGTCTCAGATAACAAGTGTGTGAGTGTATGTGTGTGTGCGTCAATCGCATCTCCCGGCAGGACCGGCTATTTTCAAAATGTTTTGCAGGAGCCAATGGTTGGGGGAGAATGGAGTCAGATTTACATGTCCCGAGGTGATTGGTTCCGGAGGATTCAACGCCCGTCCAATGAAGGGGAGGAGCCGAAGAGAGAATCGACGTCACATATTTTATAAATACTTGTAACCCAGAAGTGTGGATTCTGTTGTTTTGTCTCATATGTATGTTGAGAGAACAGCCCCAGCTGGAAGAAGCTTTTACATCTGATAATAAATTCTACTTAAACTTATTGGGAAAACGATCTCTTTGACTTTTCTTCAAATTTTGAACACGCAGGACTCGGGTTTCAAAAGTCCGATAGTTGGTGACGCCGACGTGATTTGAGGACAAAGGAAAGTTTTGGCGCCACATTTCGGCGGACCCCGTGGGGGAGGGAAAAGATATCGAGACGATTCAGATTTAACACAAAAGGCCGGCTAAAATACATAAGGTAAGCAGAAAACCTGTCATTTCGAATTCTGCTATTGGATATACTAAATTTCTGTGTTAAATTTGATGAACATCTCGATGAATAGACGAGTAAAATTGAAGTAAGGAAAATCAGATTTAAAAGCTTCTTAATAAGGGTTAGAGTCCCTGAAATTAAAACAGTTAAAGTCTGTTGGGAAAGAAATCCCGTGATCGGCGTATCACAAATTCATTTAGGTTAAAGTCCTTCGGAGAAGAGATCCGTAAATTATTTACTAGTTTGATTTTATTTGTATGAATGGTATTGGGGATGAAAGTATTTAGACGTGGTGTTTAGTTGAATGCATAAGTGAACGGAAAATTCGCACGTGGTGTGTGTAGGCCTTGTGTATGTGTATAATCTAAGTTGGTGTAAGGAGACGATCGTAAAGGAACTAGTAGGAAAGTTATATTGAATACATATATATATATATATATATACAAGTAAATAAATATAATAGAATGGCAGAGTTTCAAAAGGAGTGTGATGAATACGAATGTCCGACCGTATTAGCGCAATGGCAGAGTATCGCTGAGATGATGATAGCACAGGCTGAACCAAGAGAGAAAAAAGGGAGACAAAGAGAAGTTGAGGAATGTTGGGTAGAATTGTGTGATAATTATGCATGGACGAAAGAGGCAGAGACATTTAAAGTGCCCCTGGCCCCGAAAATAAGAAATATGGAGAAAAAGGCTCATTGTAGGGTAGTCAGACATAAAGGTGATGAAAAAACGATTAAATGGTATAATGCAAGTCGATATAAAAATAAAGGGTGTGACTTAGAAAAACATTTAAGAAAATGGAGTCGTCTTGCCCTCGTGGCGACAGCTTTAGCACCCATTAGACAAAGGAAGGAAGGGAAAGCTACAGAGGATGATGTTAGACTGAAAGTGAAGGATGGAAACAGGGAGACCGAGTCACTAGCACCGCCCCCTGAACAGTACCGCCCATTGTATCCGCCTCTTGCCCCGCCTATTGTTCAGCCCCCACCCTACATCTCACAAAATACGACTGACAGCAAACAACAGGTCATGCTTGAGGTAGGAGAGGGAGTTTTAGACTGTAATTTAAAAGAATTAGAAGAACTTCGACAGGAGGTACAACATCTGGGCAAGGTAGTGACAGAACAGGTACATGCGGCACGAGCTCAGGTGAATGAGACAATGCGCCACATGGCAGAAAATATGGAACTTCCAGAGGGAAGTGATGGTAGTGAGAACGGAGTAGGAAGTGAAGATGAAAGGGGAAGTTGTAGAGCATCTGGCCCTATAGAAACAACAGGTCAGGTCCAGGGCACGATGCATACAGTATGTATTAAGGGAACGATGGTGATGGATCAGGAGCCAATAGCAAAACATACTAGGGGAAGGGAAAAAGAACAGCAGCTGTCTAATTTTTCAAGTGATCATTGCCCCCCTAACGTACCAGAGCAGAGAGAGCAGGCAATGAGTCATCATAGTAATCAATTATATCCAGGCGTACAAGCCCCATTGTTAGCAAAGAGCACTGGGGTGCAGTACCAGCCCTGGTCACACAGTGACATGACTGCTATTTCCAGTAAACTTCCTCCAATTACATCAGGGGGCTCTAAGTGGTTAAGTAAATTAACGGCCTTGAGTCATGGTACCGTTTTGGCTTTGGGTGACATAAGGTGTCTGTTGGGTCAGATTTTGACAGCCTCTCAGATGGGGAGTTTTGAACTCGAAGCCCAAACATTACAATATCCAAATGATCTTGATTTTTCAAAAGTAATTACAATGGTGGGCAGGGCACTCGGTCGATTGTACCCATTGCCACCCACCGTATACCAAAACATAAAGTTTCGCATAAAACCAGGTGAGACAGGTGCAGCATATTATTTCAGGTGCGCTGCTGAGTGGGAACAGATGGTGGAAGAAAATAGTTTAACCAACCCAATTACACGAGACATATTCAGAGCAGCGGTTATGGCAGGTGCCCCTAGTGGTGTTAAGCAAATAATGGAAAATAACCCTGACATTCCAATTGCTAGTAACGAAATATGGGAAAGGCATTTAGTCCACCACACAGATAGGGCTGTAGAGAAAACAGGAAAAGAGGAAGAACAATTAGAAAAGATAAAAATAGAGTTGCTAAAACTACAGTTGGAACAAGCAAAAAATGAGGGAGGGACAAAAAAGAGTAAGCAAATGCCACAACAACCCTATCAGCCATCCCCTTACCAATATAACGGCCCACCCTATGGTATAGACGCCCATGCAGCAGGTGGGAGGGGAAATAGACAAAGGAGCAATTGGAGGGGTAGTAATAGAGGGAGGGGGTCTTATGGAGGGAGGCAGCAGGGCGAGGGAAATTGTTACGTGTGTGGTGAGGCAGGCCACTGGATGAGAGAGTGTCCACAGCTTTCAGGTCAGTTTAACGGACCACCTGCGGAGGGATGGGGTCCTCGAAGAGGTGGTGCCGGTGGTCGCGGCAGGGAACCACAAACCCCATACAACCCGGGGCAATACCCTCCACCACCCTCCAACCTACAGGTGCCGATGTTCCCGCCATCGGGCCCCGAGGGTGGCGCGAGCAGTTATTGAAGGGGCCCCCAGAGAACCGAAATGAGGGCCAGGGCCGAACCTCTCATTTCGTTAATGGTAAACAACAAACCATTAAAAGCTCTGGTGGACACCGGAGCCACCTATTCGACTGTCACAGGCGGCATAAAACAATCTGATCTGAGTGACAAAACTGTGACAATAATCGGGTTCTCTGGGGGAAGTGAAAGCTGGAAAATGACACAACCATTCAAAGTAGAAGTGGCAAATCAATGCTTATCACACTCGTTCCTTTTCTCCAGCAATGCTCCCATTCCTCTTTTGGGTAGAGATTTATTAATAAAATTAGGGGCTAGCATTTTGTGCTCAGCAGAAGGGGTAATAGTTACATTTCCAGATGGTACAACCATTAACTGTTCCCTATCAGGTAATACAACAGACAGCCAGTGGATGCTGACCTCGTGTGGGGAGGAGGAGGCAGCTGATCTTTACTGGGTAAAATTAGATGATGACGCACAGTGGGGCACCACAATGGAACTGTATAACAAATACCGTTCATGGATTTCAAATTTAGATATCTATTTACCCCCCATAGACCCATTGCATTGTACATTGTTTTATGACAGAAATGACATAACCATTTATGAAGACATGTTTCAGGAAGTGGAGGGAGACAGATGGGTGTTGGAGGGAGCTGGAATTTTTGTGAGTAAAGAAGGAGTGATGGCTCCAGTGAAGCTGACAGAAGAGCAGTTGAAGTGGTATGAGATGGCAGACACAGCAGCACCTCACATATCGTTAGCCTTACACCCAAGCCATGAAGCCAGGGAGCTAGGTAAGATTACAAAAACACTGTTGGCCGCCCAGGACTGGGAGCCCACGGAAAAAACAGATGTTAAATATTCACCTAAACACAAAGCCTATTGGATAGAAGGTGCCACACGAGACACTGGAGCTCTAGAGCATGTGCAGGTTTCTAGATTCCATGGCAGGGAGCTGTCAGATAGTGTTGGAGCACCAGACATCATAAAAAATTTACCTGAGGATCTTTGGTCTCAGGGTCCAACAGATGTAGGTTTTTGTAACATGTCTCCAGTTTACTTTCAGTTAAGCACACCTGACCCCATCTGGATTCCACAATACCGCAACAAACCTGAGGCGGACGAGGGTGTGGCCGCAACAGTAAAAGGTCTCCTAGAGAGGGGTGTTATTACACCATACAAATCTAGGTGGAACACACCTATTTTTCCGGTGCCGAAACCAGGCACGAATAAGTACAGGTTGGTACATGATTTGAGAGCAATCAATGCTGTTGTGGCTACACCATCGTTAACAGTGCCTAATCCGTATACTGCACTCTCTGTGATAACACCTGAGCACAATTGGTTTATATGTATTGATTTGGCTAACGCATTTTTCTGTATCCCTTTAGCAGAGGAATGCAAGGCGTGTGTGGCTTTTACATACAAAGGTTGTCAATATTCTTACAACAGATTACCCCAGGGGTTTGTTTTATCACCAGGAATTTTTAACCATGCATTAAAACAACAATTACAGGACTGTAGTTTGCCTGGAGACTGTGTGTTGATCATGTATGTTGATGACCTCCTTTTGGCAGCCAAAACAGAGCAAGGATGCCTGGAGGGGAGCGAAGTTGTGTTAAGACAATTACACAAAAGTGGCTTCAAGGTAAGCAAGGAAAAGCTGCAATTTTGCAGACCTTGTGTTACATTTCTAGGTCGCATGATCACCCCAGAGGGCTCCACGCTAACTGTAGCCCATAGACAAGGAATTCTGAGTCATCCAAAACCAACCACGGTTAAAGAGATGTTGTCATTTCTAGGCCTAACAGGGTATAGTAGACACTATATTCCAATGTATGTTTCATTAACAGCCCCTTTGAGAGATCTTGTAAAACAACAGGGTATGAAGAATTTGAGAGCAGACATTGAGTGGACACAGGAAGCTGAACGGACGTTCATTAACCTGAAACAACAGATGGCACATGCAGCTAATCTCAGCAGTGCTGATTACAGATCACCATTTCACTTAGACGTCTCTGAGACAGGGTCAAGTGCACATGGGGTACTTTATCAAAAAGACCAGGGGGGCAGAAAAGTGTTGATGTATGTTAGCATGTTGTTGGACAGTGTAGAACAAAGACAGCCACCATGTAGCAGGTTTGTCGCAGGCCTGGCAAAGATAGTGAAGAAAACGTCTCACATCGTTATGGGCCACCACCTAATTGTTTTAACCACGCATTCAATCGCATCTTTTGTTAATTCTGAATCATTCACATTTTCCCCTTTACGACAGCGACGCATTGCAGCAATTTTGCTCGCCGACCATATCATATACACGCATGAGGGCATTAACATGGCAGATTTGGTGGAGGAGGGAGAACCACACGACTGTGCACCGATCACAGAGAGGGCATCGGTGGTCAGACCAGGTTTGTTTGCAAAACCATTGACTGGCCCCGAGCCAGTCATGATTTTGTTCACTGACGGGTGCTGTTTCAGGGCGGAGGACGGAAGTTTGAAAGCGGCTTATGCAGTGGTAGAGCAGGTAGGACATGAGATGATTACGAGGGATGCAGCAAGGTTAGAGGGGAAGCAGTCAGCACAGAGGGCAGAAATGATAGCAGTGATCAAAGCCTTGCGACATACTGGTGGACACCGTGTAAACATATATACTGACTCTGCTTATGTTGTTACAGCTGTACACGTAGAAATGCCGTTGTGGAAACGTTGTGGCTTTATCACTTCGTCAGGTCGACCAATAACACATGCATGTGAAGCCAGAGACCTTTTAGAGGCTCTGATGATCCCCTCAGAGGTGGCAGTGATTAAATGCGCTGGTCACTCTAAGGTGGATAGCTCTTTGAGCAGAGGCAATGACGCAGCAGACTTGGCGGCAAAAGCTGCTGCTGGTTATGTGTCCTCGCAGATGGTGTGCACATCAGAAAGAACATCTAACGATTTATTGCCGAGATTCACAAGGGAATACCTTTGCAAAGAGCATCAGCGCTGTACCCCTGAAGAAGTCTCTGTGTGGGCACAACATGGAGCTGTTCGTGCCTCTGACGGACTGTGGCAAGCTCCGGACGGACGTCCGGCGCTCCCAGCGAGTCTGTGTCATTCCATCATGGTAGAGGTTCATGGAGTGAGCCATGTCGGGGACAAACAGATGATGAGAGCGCTTGAATATTGGTGGCATCCTTTTTTAAAAGCTATGGTCTCAGCACATGTGAGCACGTGTGAAGTTTGTCAGGGATATAACGTTAAACCCACGATTAAACCAACAAGGGGTTCGTTTCCTTTGACCGGTGGTCCGGGGGACGAAATCGTGATTGATTTCACAGACATGATCACGAGGATACAGGGTAAGCGTTATCTTCTGGTAATCGTAGACTATTTCACTGGATGGCCTAAAGCTTATCCTGTAGGCAGAGAAGACAGTACGGCGGTGATAAAATGTTTAATTAACCATTATATTCCTCGCTATGGTTTCGCCCGGCGTTTACGATCAGATAATGGCAGTCATTTCAAGAATGAACATTTGCGAGTCGTTGAAAAGGCCCTAGGCCTCAAACATGCATTTGGTGCAGTCTGGCATCCTGCCAGCCAAGGTAAGGTTGAACGAATGAATCTCACACTAAAACTCAAATTGGCTAAAATCTGTGCACAGACAAAACTAAATTGGTTGTCAGCTTTGCCATTGGCCTTAATGTCAGTAAGATCATCTGTTAACCGAATCACAGGATTCACCCCTTTTGAATTATTTACAGGTCGCCAGTTTCCAGGGCCACGGAATGCACTGTCGGATGCCATTGTGACACCATTATCTCACGCTGTCTATTTTGATAAACTGACTGCTCTCATTAAGACTTTTTCATGCCAGGTCAATCCATCTCCAGCAGCCGACCCCCCTCCAACGACGGTACAGTGGGTGAGGCTGAGGACGTTCAGGAGAAAGTGGAATGAGCCGAGGTGGTCGAAACCCCATAGGGTGACAGCAAGGACATCACACTGTGTTCGATTGCAGGGCAAGGGTGACACTTGGTTTCATTTAACTTCATGTGTAGCTTGTGACCCCCCCTCAAGGGATCTTGCAGAGACACGGGTGGACCTGCGTAGACAGGTCCAAGAGAGGGAAGGAGAATCAGAGGCTGAAGAAGCCACAGGTGAAATCACAACACCACCAGTACAATAACAATTTGCAAATCGTTCACAAGACAGGTGTCCCAGGTGAATGGGTTGTGACCAAAGAGAAGGACGGTAGAATCATTTTCCAAAAGTGCAATAAATTTTGAGTGAATACTCACGGAGGTGGAAATACGTATTGCCATATATTCTTTATAACCACATTATATATTGTTTTTATTGTGATTTTCATATTTATTATTTTTCATATCTATTGTTTTCATATTTTTTAATATTTACTATTTTTTATACCTTTATATTGCTATTGTGATTTTTATATTGTCATTCTTTACCATTTTATTTTGTGTGATTTTAACCATATATATTTTTCCTTAATTGCATATTCCCATTAAGTATATTGTGTGTTTAACCATTTTAATTTCCAAGAGTGTGTTTATTATTCCTTTAAAGTCCAAGAGAGGGCAACAAAATGAAGCTGTGGGAAAACTGTAAGCTGTCGGGGATCCTATTAATAATTTCAGGAGTTATAGTAGGAATAATTTTTAGCCTAACTAAGGGTCAGGAAAGCAACAACACCATATCAAAATCGAGACACAAAAAAGCCATAGCCGATACGAGGTTACCGTGTGAACAACTCGTAATTAACTATGTTTGGGGTAAGACTACATCATTTACTTTCGACCTATGCGCTGTCATAAATTGTGGGGGAAAAATAGCTCATGGAGGGGGTACAATATATATATATGTATGGATGGGAATATGGATAGTGTTTGTAAGGTGTCCCAGTCTAGGCAAACCTATAGGGGTGAATGGTGTCCATCATGGAATAAGGTAATCGCATATACAGGTGCTTGGACTCCGGAACAACCTAGCCTTTGGACCCGTACCTCGGCAAAATTTGATTTAAAAATGCAGAGAGATTACAGTGCAAGTCAAAATCCACTCACCCTTTCAATATCCACCAGAACGGGATCAGCCAATTATACAGGGGAGTTTTTCCTTATAATGGGGGTGCACAGCCCAGGAACAGATAAAAAAGCAGTAAAAAAATTTGTTATAGACAGTTCACCTGAGGAGGAAAGAAATGAGACAATAGCTGAGCCATTATCGGTAGGACAAAAGAATGTAGTGGTGGAAATAGATTACACCATGTTAAAACCAGAAGATATGATAGAGAGAGCTACAGGATATGGGGAAAATAATTTGTGGCTGGAATGGATAATTACCACAGCCAGAGAACAGAGGTTAGATGATTGTGTTGGATGTGCTAATGCAAGACCACATTTATACATTGAACCAGCCCCGTTGTACCAAAATGATACGTGGGGCTATGAGTGTATGCTGGCATTGACACGGATGGCCAGTCCAAAAAATTGTACCACATTGGCAGCAATATTCCCACCAATAACTAACCTTTCACGGGCAGGTCCATTTACACCAAAGAAAGCAAATTATACCTGTTTTGATATTAAACGTCTATCACCAACCAGCAACCTGGGGGAGATAAATAAGGAGTGGTGTGATCACATCATAGTGGATAATGGGACTGAAATAGGTACGTGGGCTAGAGCAGGTTTGTATTATTATTGTGGAGATCGAAGATTGTTTACTAGGATACCTGAGAAGGCAAAGGGAGTGTGTGCTTTGGTAAGACTGGGAGCCCCAATAACTCTGATAGGTGACAGAGCAGTCAGAACGGAAACCATAAATTCAGCAACATTGACAAGAAGACGTAGGAGACATATCATTAAACAGAGAGCAATAGGCTCAAGTGTAGATTTATCATTAAATAGCCCGACATACATTGATGCGATAGGCATTCCACGAGGTGTGCCGGATGAATATAAACTAGCGAACCAAGTGGCAGCAGGTTTTGAGAATATACCCATAATAGCTGCTCTTTTTCCAGTCACCCCAAACAAGAATGTAGATAGGATTAATTATGTGCATTATAATGTGATGAGGTTAGCGAATATGACAAGGGATGCCGTAGATGGTTTAGCGGAGCAGCTAGCACCAACTTCACTGATGGCTATACAGAACCGTATGGCTCTGGACATGCTGTTGGCAGAGAAGGGAGGAGTATGTGTAATGTTTGGTGATCTTTGTTGTACGTACATTCCCAATAATACTGCCCCAGATGGATCAGTGACGAGGGCATTGGAAGGTTTGAAAACTTTGTCTATAGAAATGAAGGAACATTCAGGAGTAAATAATCCTATAGGAGATTGGCTAGACAAAACATTGGGAAGATGGAAAGCAATAGTAATGTCTATTGTGATGTCTATAGGGGTATTCATAGCAATTTTGATTACGTGTGGTTGTTGTTGCATTCCTTGCCTTAGATCACTGTGTAATCGTTTAATAGTTTCAGCTATTGAGAGACCGGAAAGCCCCAAACCATTTAATATGCCATTGTTATCCAGCTATACTGACGACCCAGAGGACCAAGAATTTTGACCTCTGTCGAGGTCAAGAGAGGGATTATTGGGATTATGATGTTTTATGTATTATAAATTCATGTTTACTGTTGTTTTACTGTTAAATATAATGATATGAGTATGTCCATGCTGTGCTGGGTTCTTTGTCTTGAAGACTAGTTGGCAGAAGTGTGTAACATGAGCTCTGAGGAATGCAGAAGCAGGGTCTCAGATAACAAGTGTGTGAGTGTATGTGTGTGTGCGTCAATCGCATCTCCCGGCAGGACCGGCTATTTTCAAAATGTTTTGCAGGAGCCAATGGTTGGGGGAGAATGGAGTCAGATTTACATGTCCCGAGGTGATTGGTTCCGGAGGATTCAACGCCCGTCCAATGAAGGGGAGGAGCCGAAGAGAGAATCGACATCACATATTTTATAAATACTTGTAACCCAGAAGTGTGGATTCTGTTGTTTTGTCTCATATGTATGTTGAGAGAACAGCCCCAGCTGGAAGAAGCTTTTACATCTGATAATAAATTCTACTTAAACTTATTGGGAAAACGATCTCTTTGACTCTTCTTCAAATTTTGAACACGCAGGACTCGGGTTTCAAAAGTCCGATAGTGGAAAGAATATAGCAATGCAAAACACTAAATTGAGTAAATGAAATGCCACTGTTTACTTAAAGTATACTTACTGTATATTGTAAAACTAGTGCTTAAATGTCGTGGGGATTATACTATTCTACAGAGACCCATTATAATGCATTTTGATCAACATGACATAAGCAATTGATAATGTAGGAATCTGCACAGAATTTTGTCATAATCATTTGCATGGATGTACCAAAGCATTTGTAACTTGTTCAAAGAAATGAGAAAATGCTTGTTTGATGTGCACACGTGACACAAGGATGTAAGGATTGAACAAGAAGTTTTGACAATTTCAAATCGGATCAGAGAAATGTACCAAATTGACTCAGAAAAAACTGTATTTAAAGTGGGGGGGGGTACTTTTGGGGCAGTTTTGTTTCACCCAAGTGTCCCATTTCCACCCCTCTCAAACTAATGCATGGATGCATATAGCCAGAAACAATTCATTTGATGCATGCAAAGAAGCAACACTGTGTGTCTCAAGAAGCATTTATTCATGATTACGTAGACATGCTAAAATTTCAAGGTTACACACTACACATTACACATTACACATGACATTACACATTTCATAAAATTTACATTTAGTCATTTAGCAGACATTTTTATCCAAAGCGACATACAGACGAGGAAACATTGGAAGCAATTATAACAATATAGGCAACAAAATGCATAAGTTAATTAAATCCAGTCCATTAAAGCCTAGCACAGTATAGAAAAGCTAAGAATAGTGAGGTAAGTAAAAAAATAATTTTTTAAGAAGACAGAAAATAATAAGAGGTTAAAATCAGTCATCTACATTTTGACGGAAGATATGCATTTTCACACACTACACCGGCCTGTAGTGTTCTAGCAGTGTAAGGTTGAGAGTGAGTTTCTTCAGTAGCGGTGTGATGCAGGCCTCTTTGAAAGCAGTGGGAAATGTCCCAGTGGTGAGCAAAGAGTTGATGATGCGGGTCAGACCAGGCACAACTGCTGGAGAGATGGCATGGAGGAGATGGGTGGGGATGGGATCCAGTGGGCAGGTGGTAGGGTGGTTGGAACCAATGACCTTGGAAACATCATCTTCAGACATAGGAGAAAAGGCGGGTGATGGTGGCGTAGAAAATTGGCTGTTGATGGCGGTAGTTTTCTTTACGAAGAACGATGCAAAATCATCAGCCGTTAACTCCGATGAAGGTGTGGGAGCAGGCGGACAGAGGAGAGCAGAGAAGGTTTTTAAGAGTGTGCGAGAGTCAGGAGAGTTGCTGATCTTCGAGTGGTTATAATCAGTTTTTGCAGAGGTGACGTCAACGGAGAAAGTAGAGAGAGAGAGGTTAGTATGGTCTTTTGACTTGTGCCATTTTCTCTCAGCTGACCGGAGGCTGGTGCGATGCTCACGTGGTACATCCGATAACCAGGGGGCAGACAGGGATGCACGGGCTGGTCCAGATGCAAGAGGGCATATGTTGTCCAAGCAGGATGTAAGCGTGGAACACAGAGTGTCTGTGGCACTGTTGGTATTCAAAAGAGAGAGCTCCTCAGAGGGGGGGAGTGCAGACAAGACAGCAGAGGAAAAGCAGGAGGGAGGGACCGTAGGTAGCGCCGGAAAGTGACCAGCGGTAAGACATCTGCGTTGTCTGGAGCGGTGAGGTCGGGGGTGACAAAGAAGTGATCAGACGTGTGCAGCGGAGTGACCTGAGAGTGATGAGTGGAGCATTTCTCGAATCAACGTTGTCATTTGCAAAACAGTAAGTGCATTTCTGGTTTTGATTGTTTGATTGCAAGAGACGGCACATGATTCACGTTAACGCTTTTACTGTTTGTACAATAATTTATTGACAGACAGTGTCATTGTGATGCAGACAGGAAAAGACAGCACTGCATAGCACAAACAAATGTAGAAATCTGAACATAAGACAATCTCTTTAGGGAAAACTGTACATGCAGTGCAGTGGAATTACAGTGCAGTCTTCCTACACCTCCTGACGTTCCTGTCTTTTGGGCAACGGATTCTCATCCACATCACAACAAATATCTTCTCTTGCGATACAGCGTGAAAATCATCTTTCAGAGTGTCTAATCCAGCCTCTGCAGGCATCAGCTGTGATGTCATCACACGTTACATCCATGGCAGCCAGAAGGGTCATCTGTGTATGCGGCTGGCGATCATATACTTTTAATCTTCATGCTGAGAAAAATTACTCAACGTGGTTGAGTAGGGTGAGAGGAACTCCACCAGCATCCTGTTGTGGGCCGCAAACCATTGCCTGATGATGTTGGAGCGATGGAAACTGACATTGTCCCAAACTAACACGTACTTTGGCAGGTCATCTCCAATCTGCCCCCTCTCTTGTTCAGGGATGAGATCCCTGTAGAGAGTGTCAAAAGACTGTTTAGGTGTGAAAAGGGGCCGTCTGCAACACAGTGAAGTTGTCTTGCAGTCCTATGTGGAAAGAATATAGCAATGCAAAACACTAAATTGAGTAAAATAAAATGCCACCGTTTACTTAAAGTATACTTACTGTATATTGTAAAACTAGTGCTTAAATGTCGTGGGGATTATACTATTCTACAGAGACCCATTATAATGCATTTTGATCAACATGACATAAGCAATTGATAATGTAGGAATCTGCACAGAATTTTGTCATAATCATTTGCATGGATGTACCAAAGCATTTGCAACTTGTTCAAAGAAATGAGAAAATGCTTGTTTGATGTGCACAAGTGACACAAGGATGTAAGGATTGAACAAGAAGTTTTGAGAATTTCAAATCGGATCAGAGAAATGTACCAAATTGACTTAGAAAAAACTGTATTTAAAGTGGGGGGGGGTACTTTTGGGGCAGTTTTGTTTCACCCAAGTGTCCCATTTCCACCCCTCTCAAACTAATGCATGGATGCATATATCCAGAAACAATTCATTTGATGCATGCAAAGAAGCAACACTGTGTGTCTAAAGAAGCATTTATTCATGATTACGTAGACATGCTAAAATTTCAAGGCCACACACTACACATTACACATTACACATGACATTACAAATTTCATAAAATTTACACTTAGTCATTTAGCAGACGTTTTTATCCAAAGCGACTTACAGACGAGGAAACATTGGAAGCAATTATAACAATATAGGCAACAAAATGCATAAGTTAATTAAATCCAGTCCATTAAAGCCTAGCACAGTATACAAAGCTAAGAATAGTGAGGTAAATAAAAAAAATAATTTTTAAAGAAGACAGAAAATAATAAGAGGTTAAAATCAGTCATCTACATTTTGACGGAAGATATGCATTTTCACACACTACACCGGCCTGTAGTGTTCTAGCAGTGTAAGGTTGAGAGTGAGTTTCTTCAGTAGCGGTGTGATGCAGGCCTCTTTGAAAGCAGTGGGAAATGTCCCAGTGGTGAGCAAAGAGTTGATGATGCGGGTCAGACCAGGCACAACTGCTGGAGAGATGGCATGGAGGAGATGGGTGGGGGTGGGATCCAGTGGGCAAGTGGTAGGGTGGTTGGAACCAATGACCTTGGAAACATCATCTTCAGACATAGGAGAAAAGGCGGGTGATGGTGGCGTAGAAAATTGGCTGTTGATGGCGGTAGTTTTCTTTACGAAGAACGATGCAAAATCATCAGCCGTTAACTCCGATGAAGGTGTGGGAGCAGGCGGACAGAGGAGAGCAGAGAAGGTTTTTAAGGGTGTGCGAGAGTCACACGTTACATCCATGGCAGCCAGAAGGGTCATCTGTGTATGCGGCTGGCCATCATATACTTTTAATCTTCATGCTGAGAAAAATTCCTCAACGTGGTTGAGTAGGGTGAGAGGAACTCCACCAGCATCCTGTTGTGGGCCGCAAACCATTGCCTGATGATGTTGGAGCGATGGAAACTGACATTGTCCCAAACTAACACGTACTTTGGCAGGTCATCTCCAATCTGTCCCCTCTCTTGTTCAGGGATGAGATCCCTGTAGAGAGTGTCAAAAGACTGTTTAGGTGTGAAAAGGGGCCGTCTGCAACACAGTGAAGTTGTCTTGCAGTCCTATGTGGAAAGAATATAGCAATGCAAAACACTAAATTGAGTAAAATAAAATGCCACCGTTTACTTAAAGTATACTTACTGTATATTGTAAAACTAGTGCTTAAATGATGTGGGGATTATACTATTCTACAGAGACCCATTATAATGCATTTTGATCAACATGACATAAGCAATTGATAATGTAGGAATCTGCACAGAATTTTGTCATAATCATTTGCATGGATGTACCAAAGCATTTGCAACTTGTTCAAAGAAATGAGAAAATGCTTGTTTGATGTGCACACGTGACACAAGGATGTAAGGATTGAACAAGAAGTTTTGAGAATTTCAAATCGGATCTGAGAAATGTACCAAATTGACTTAGAAAAAACTGTATTTAAAGTGGGGGGGGTACTTTTGGGGCAGTTTTGTTTCACCCAAGTGTCCCATTTCTACCAGAAAGACTCGTGAAACATAGAACGATATATGATATTTATTATGTAACAATATATTTGTATTGTATAGTAGTTTGGGCGTAGGCCCTGTCCGATGAAGGAATCATGGCAAAATGATTCTGGAGTTCCTGCCTGAAGATAAGGCAGGAGCGGAGCCTACCCCCGGACTGAGGACGGGGCCAGACCTGGTGGTGGTGGAGGGGAGGATGGGGGTTTTCACTCGTGCGTTAGTTTCTGTGAACGAAAGAGAAGGTAAGTACAATCCTTTTATACTACGTGCTGAGGGATGATAGGCTAACTGGTAATTGATTATGACGTGAGGAGTCTTCCTGGTAGAACTTGCGCAAAGCTTGCATTTCTACCAGAAAGACTCGTGAAACATAGAACGATATATGATATTTATTATGTAACAATATATTTGTATTGTATAGTAGTTTGGGCGTAGGCCCCGTCCGATGAAGGAATCATGGCAAAATGATTCTGGAGTTCCTGCCTGAAGATAAGGCAGGAGCGGAGCCTACCCCAAAGAAGAAGTAATTGGAAATAAACCCACTGGATAAGGAATCTCACTGGAGTTCCTAAAGGAGAGAGTAAGCAAGGGTCAGACATGTTTGGACATGCGTGAGGTTGCATTGTACGTGACTTCTTCTGAAGATAGCATAAATGGTATTATAAAGGTTATAGTTAAATATCAATGTTTTAACTGAAACCTCCAAAAGCACATAAGAGGCTTGCGAAGCATTGGATTTACAGAAGCCTGCACAGGCTGAACGCTTGCTGAGCAAAATAATAACATATATATAAATAACAACGGGGCCTGCGCGGTCCGATAGGAGACTCGCACGAGCCTATGAATATGTTCCTGGAGCCTGCACAGGCTGCGAGGGCTTGCAAAAGCACAGAAAGAAATAATAAAATAAACAACATATATATAAATAACGACAGGCCAGCACTGGCTAATATGAGACTCGCACGAGCCATGAATATGTTCCTGGAGCCTGCACAGGCTACGAGGGCTTGCAAAAGCACAGAAAGAAACAATAAAATAACCATCATATATATAAATAACGCCGAGCCAGCACTGGCTAATATGCGGCTTGCACGAGCCGATGAATGTATCCCTGAAGCCTAACTTGCTCAAGCCAACAGATTTCACCAGAAGATAACGAGCTGAATGAGGCTTTCGAAAGCCATGCTATATATACCTATACTTATGCCACCACCACCAGTATGTACAATGAAGTACCTTAAGCTTGTAGAGAACGCTTGCTGAGCATCCAGGATAGTTTTTGAATCTGGTCTTATATAGGATTCAAATGCCATAGATGACCATCTGCCCAGGATTTTGATCGCAGAGGTCGAAATCCCGCAAGCTGCTGCAGATGTTGCCGCTCCAATCCTGAATGATTGCCCGGTGTAGAGATGGGAAGACTTGCCGCAACTCCCCACCGCTGCGGCAAGATGAATCCTGAACCACTCTTTAGTCATAGGAAAGCCGTTTGATAGCTCGAAAAGGGGGGAAAGCTTATGGTGACTGGGGCGAGTTTTGAGGTATTTAATCATAGAAGCATAAGGGCAATTATCATTATTGGAACGCAAAATTTTTATTGTAGAGCCTGCGCGTGCCGTGTCAGTTTTTGAATGTTTAAGAAAAATAGTAAAGTGGTTTGGAGAAAATTTAATATCTGAAAATGTCAGATCTCTGGATGGGTCGAAACTCCGGGAGTCGTTAGTAAATTCCCCTGGGCACATAAAGCCATGGAAGGCAGTTAAGAATACCGCTTCTAAGAGAATGTTAGTATATGCTGAGAATAGCCCTTGGCGCAACGAGTAAACCAGTTCTTGTAAAATGGGGAGAGTAATGGGAAGGCGTTTATCCATTGTTTTCTTTGTATCTTTAGAGATACCTTTCAGAAGTAACCGTATGGATGGCGTGGAAAATAAACTTGGATAACCGGGATCATGCATTCTGGCATGGAATTGGATACCCGCCAGTAATCTGCGTATGGTGGATATTTTAAGGTTGCGGAATTGATACTGATGCACCAAAAAGGCACAGACGGTAGAAACTAAAATTGGAAAAAGGTTAATGTGAAAAGCTAGACAAAAAACTGTGAACGAGGACCAGGCGGAATGATAGGATTTAAAAGTGGAGGATGTGACACCTTTAGAAATAAAGTAGCTAGCTGATTTTAACAATTTGTAATATGGATCTAATCTAGAAGGATTCTGGACGGTTTCGGGCATGGTGTTGGATCCTGGTTGGCCGTTAGGCAGAGGCGTCTGAAGGTCTGAAAGCGAAAGCGAGAGACAGCGTCAGCAATTTCATTAGAGTACCCCGGAATATGTTTGGCTTTGATCGTAAAGCTATGCATGATCGATTGCCAAATAATTCTTCTCATAATTGACATAATGGCTAAACAGGGCGATCTACCTTTATTAATAATAGCGACTGCTGCTTCGTTATCGCAAAACATAATGATGTGTTTGCGCAACCAAGCTGAACCCCATAGGATGCAAGCTACCGCTATCGGAGAGAGCTCGTAGAGAGCTGACGAGGCTGAATTTTGAGCCTGAACAAACTGGTCAGGCCACCTCTCCGCAAACCACTGATCTTGGAAGAACGCTCCGAAACCTACTGAAGGGGCAGCGTCGGTGAAAAGTTTGAGAGCGACAGAAGACTCGGGAGTATCATTATAAAAAAAAGATATACCATTCCAGCTGTTAAGCAGGTGGGACCAGAATTTTAGATCTGAGAGGCACCCTTCATCGAGGTGCACGATGTCGCTTAGGTTGGGTACAGAATGGGCGCGATCTAACAACCGAGATATGAAAGCCCTACCTTGCGGGATAATGCTCATGGTGAAATTGAGGTGGCCAAGCAATGAAAGCATTTCCCGTTTTGTAACGACGCGTGAGTCTATAAAAGAAACCATAACAGAACGAATTCTGGAAAGTTTATCCATAGGAAGAGAAGCTTGCATTTTGACGGTATCCAGCCGGATACCGAGGAACTCGAGAGCGGTTGCCGGGCCGAGAGTCTTCTCTTCTGATAGAGGAACTCCCACCTCGCTGAAAATGTGTTTGAGTGTATCTAGGATGGGGGTTTCGCGTGATGGAAAATCGACCAGCAGAAAATCATCGAGTAGATGCAGAACGAAAGGGATCTTGCAGACGTTAAGCAGGATCCAACACAATGCCTCTGATAGGTTGTTAAATATGTGTGGGCTGCTTCTGCAGCCGAAAGTTAGTCTAACTGCGAAATAAAACTTGGATTGCCATTTGACGCCAAAGAGAGCCCACTCGGCGGGGTGAATAGGAATAATTTTAAAAGCGTCTCTGATGTCAGCTTTAGCTAGCCATGCACCCTGCCCAGCCAGTTTAATTAGTTGGATCGCGTTGTCCACTGAAGCATAATACAGCGAAAAAGGCTCTAGGGGAATGCATTCATTAACGCTTGCTGTCGTATTAGAATGTGGCGAAGACATGTCAAAAATCAGCAGCTTTTTCCCCGAAAATTTCCTAGTAGCCACGCCGAGCGAATTAACTCTAAAGGGAGAAAAAGGAGGAGAACTGAAAGGCCCAATAACATAACCTTTATTAACTTCCTTCCCTAATAAGTCAGAAACCATTTTTGGTTCAGCTAAAGCCGACTGTAGGTTTTTTGCCACATAAGAAAAAGACAGGGGAGATAAGACGCCTACCCTAAACCCTTGGACCAGCCCGGTGATCAAATAATCTACGAATAATGGATCGGGATGGGATGACAAGTACCCTGATAACATTTGAGTATTAATTGGGGTAGAAGGGTGATTTTTTAGAATTTCTTTCTGAACCGGGACTTTCCTTGAGCAGCGGGTCTGAATCTCCGTGGGCAGACATATTTCGGATGGGGCTCTTTGCAAAAACTGCAAACATGTGAAAATATACATTTAGAAAATGTACAAACGGATTCGTTGAAATTATAACAGATCCTAGAATTGTCCAGGTTATGGGTTGAACGCCCTCTATTGATGTATGATGGGCTTACTGGATCAGCACCATGGACAGCAGCGGGACTTTGACTCGCGAGAGTTTTAGGGCAGAGCGAAGCAGTGTGACCGTGAGAGCTGCAAACTACACATGCCAAGGTTTTCTGGCCGCCAAAGTGGCGGACGAGTAGTTCTGTGTCGATGATGGACCAGTCCAGCCGAGAATTAAACACAGAGATGAATGAAGCGGATTTAGCCGAAAAGGATCTGTGATATTCATAGAAAAGGGTGCCTCCGTATCTCTGGTAAAAGTCCGTCATCATGGCCAAATAAGTGTCCAATTCTTCGCGACGCTCTGGAAAGTTTTGGCAGAGTATGTCTCTATAAACTCCAAAAGCGCTTACAAACTCGGGAAATGATAGATTCCGTTGCAGCCTAGCGTCAGAAGTTCTGAGGAAAACCGCCACGTCACCATAAACAATCCACCATTTGCCGTTCAGACGCCGGCAGAGGCATCAGTAAGGAGGCTAAATTTACATCCTTACCTTCTATGATGCTAGCACGCATTTGATGCGAAACTGAAGCCGCAGCCGGTGGAACAAATCGTCTCCCGAAGTTTTGGGCGGCCTCTGCCGTAGACAAATTAAACTGAGTTGCACTCAGAGCTGGCTCCACAAAGGTTGAAGGCTGGATAGTTGGTAGAGCTATCGCTTGTGGGGATGTAGACGAGGATGTCCCCGAAAAAACCGGGGATGCGGCGGATGATGTGGTCGCGGCGGAATTTAAGGTTGGGTTCCCGATAGCTCTCTCGAAGACCCCCAGCCTATTCCCGAGGTTATTCACTGACTCGGATAATCCTTGGACTATTAACAGGAGCTGATTGTTGATATCCGCTGGGCCCTGAGTTGGAGAAACGGTCGACGTGGAAGGTTTGGACCTTTTATTTGATTTTGGAGAGGATTTGGCTGTGCGTTTCCTGCCGGCTTGCTTGGCTGGAACTGATGGCGTCATGGGGCTTACCGGGACATCCGTGGCTATGACGGCGGGATTACCCAGAGCATTAGAAGCCAGTAATATAAGATCCTCCCTCTACAGATCTTTATCCGCTGGAATGCCTTGCTGCTCAAAAATAGACAATATCTTCTCCGAGGGCCACTGGGACCACGGGGAATCCCGGTTCTGTATACGTGAACTGCGCCGCACGTTTGCGGGAGAAGTAGGAGGTGGATCATCGTCGGAATCAGTAAAATCGCAATCGACTAAAGATTTTTCCGCCATGTTCGGTTGCTAACTTACGCAATGAGAGTTTTCACTCGTGCGTTAGTTTCTGTGACCGAAAGAGAAGGTAAGTACAATCCTTTTATACTACGTGCTGAGGGATGATAGGCTAAATGGTAATTGATTATGACGTGAGGAGTCTTCCTGGTAGAACTTGCGCAAAGCTTGCATTTCCACCCCTCTCAAACTATTGCATGGATGCATATAGCCAGAAACAATTCATTTGATGCATGCAAAGAAGCAACACTGTGTGTCTCAAGAAGCATTTATTCATGATTACGTAGACATGCTAAAATTTCAAGGCCACACACTACACATAACACATTACACATGACATTACACATTTCATAAAATTTACATTTAGTCATTTAGCAGACGTTTTTATCCAAAGCGAATTACAGACGAGGAAACATTGGAAGCAATTATAACAATATAGGCAACAAAATGCATAAGTTAATTAAATCCAGTCCATTAAAGCCTAGCACAGTATACAAAGCTAAGAATAGTGAGGTAAGTAAAAAATAATTTTTTAAGAAGACAGAAAATAATAAGAGGTTAAAATCAGTCATCTACATTTTGACGGAAGATATGCATTTTCACACACTACACCGGCCTGTAGTGTTCTAGCAGTGTAAGGTTGAGAGTGAGTTTCTTCAGTAGCGGTGTGATGCAGGCCTCTTTGAAAGCAATGGGAAATGTCCCAGTGGTGAGCAAAGAGTTGATGATGCGGGTCAGACCAGGCACAACTGCTGGAGAGATGGCATGGAGGAGATGGGTGGGGATGGGATCCAGTGGGCAGATGGTAGGGTGGTTGGAACCAAGGACCTTGGAAACATAATCTTCAGACATAGGAGAAAAGGCGGGTGATGGTGGCGTAGAAAATTGGCTGTTGATGGCGGTAGTTTTCTTTACGAAGAACGATGCAAAATCATCAGCCGTTAACTCCGATGAAGGTGTGGGAGCAGGCGGACAGAGGAGAGCAGAGAAGGTTTTTAAGAGTGTGCGAGAGTCAGGAGAGTTGCTGATCTTCGAGTGGTTATAATCAGTTTTTGCAGAGGTGACGTCAATGGAGAAAGTAGAGAGAAGAGACTGGTAGAGAGAGAGAGAGGTCAGTATGGTCTTTTGACTTGTGCCATTTTCTCTCAGCTGACCGGAGGCTGGTGCGATGCTCACGTGGTACATCCAATAACCAGGGGGCAGACAGGGATGCACGGGCTGGTCCAGATGTAAGAGGGCATATGTTGTCCAAGCAGGATGTAAGCGTGGAACACAGAGTGTCTGTGGCACTGTTGGTATTCAAAAGAGAGAGCTCCTCAGAGGGGGGGAGTGCAGACAAGACAGCAGAGGAAAAGCAGGAGGGAGGGACCGTAGGTAGCGCCGGAAAGTGACCAGCGGTAAGACATCTGCGTTGTCTGGAGCGTGAGGTTGGGGGTGACAAAGAAGTGATCAGACGTGTGCAGCGGAGTGACCTGAGAGTGATGAGTGGAGCATTTCTCGAATCATCCTTGTCATTTGCAAAACAGTAAGTGCATTTCTGGTTTTGATTGTTTGATTGCAAGAGACGGCACATGATTCACGTTAACGCTTTTACTGTTTGTACAATAATTTATTGACAGACAGTGTCATTGTGATGCAGACAGGAAAAGACAGCACTGCATAGCACAAACAAATGTAGAAATCTAAACATAAGACAATCTCCTTAGGGAAAAATGTACATGCAGTGCAGTGGAATTACAGTGCAGTCTTCCTACACCTCCTGACGTTCCTGTCTTTTGGGCAACGGATTCTCATCCACATCACAACAAATATCTTCTCTTGCGATACAGCGTGAAAATCATCTTTCAGAGTGTTTAATCCAGCCTCTGCAGGCATCAGCTGTGATGTCATCACACGTTACATCCATGGCAGCCAGAAGGGTCATCTGTGTATGCGGCTGGCGATCATATACTTTTAATCTTCAT
Organism: Barbatula barbatula; assembly: GCF_947034865.1. NCBI lineage: Eukaryota > Metazoa > Chordata > Actinopteri > Cypriniformes > Nemacheilidae > Barbatula > Barbatula barbatula. The sequence goes on from NC_136782.1 coordinate 7,524,966, forward strand.
GCTGAGAAAAATTCCTTAACGTGGTTAAGTAGGGTGAGAGGAACTCCACCAGCATCCTGTTGTGGGCCGCAAACCATTGCCTGATGATGTTGGAGCGATGGAAACCGACATTGTCTCAAACTAACACGTACTTTGGCAGGTCATCTCCAATCTGCCCCCTCTCTTGTTCAGGGATGAGATCCCTGTAGAGAGTGTCTAAAGACTGTTTAGGTGTGAAAAGGGGCCGTCTGCAACACAGTGAAGTTGTCTTGCAGTCCTATGTGGAAAGAATATAGCAATGCAAAACACTAAATTGAGTAAAATAAAATGCCACTGTTTACTTAAAGTATACTTACTGTATATTGTAAAACTAGTGCTTAAATGTCGTGGGGATTATACTATTCTACAGAGACCCATTATAATGCATTTTGATCAACATGACGTAAGCAATTGATAATGTTGGAATCTGCACAGAATTTTGTCATAATCATTTGCATGGATGTACCAAAGCATTTGCAACTTGTTCAAAGAAATGAGAAAATGCTTGATTGATGTGCACACGTGACACAATGATGTAAGGATTGAACAAGAAGTTTTGAGAATTTCAAATCGGATCAGAGAAATGTACCAAATTGACTTAGAAAAAACTCTATTTAAAGTGGGGGGGTACTTTTGGGGCAGTTTTGTTTCACCCAAGTGTCCCATTTCCACCCCTCTCAAACTAATGCATGGATGCATATAGCCAGAAACAATTCATTTGATGCATGCAAAGAAGCAACACTGTGTGTCTCAAGAAGCATTTATTCATGATTACGTAGACATGCTAAAATATCAAGGCCACACACTACACATTACACATTACACATGACATTACACATTTCATAAAATTTACATTTAGTCATTTAGCAGACGTTTTTATCCAAAGCGACTTACAGACGAGGAAACATTGGAAGCAATTATAACAATATAGGCAACAAAATGCATAAGTTAATTAAATCCAGTCCATTAAAGCCTAGCACAGTATACAAAGCTAAGCATAGTGAGGTAAGTAAAAAAATATTTTTTTACGAAGACAGAAAATAATAAGAGGTTAAAATCAGTCATCTACATTTTGACGGAAGATATGCATTTTCACACACTACACCGGCCTGTAGTGTTCTAGCAGTGTAAGGTTGAGAGTGAGTTTCTTCAGTAGCGGTGTGATGCAGGCCTCTTTGAAAGCAGTGGGAAATGTCCCAGTGGTGAGCAAAGAGTTGATGATGCGGGTCAGACCAGGCACAACTGCTGGAGAGATGGCATGGAGGAGATGGGTGGGGATGGGATCCAGTGGGCAGATGGTAGGGTGGTTGGAACCAATGACCTTGGAAACATAATCTTCAGACATAGGAGAAAAGGCGGGTGATGGTGGCGTAGAAAATTGGCTGTTGATGGCGGTAGTTTTCTTTACGAAGAACGATGCAAAATCATCAGCCGTTAACTCCGATGAAGGTGTGGGAGCAGGCGGACAGAGGAGAGCAGAGAAGGTTTTTAAGAGTGTGCGAGAGTCAGGAGAGTTGCTGATCTTCGAGTGGTTATAATCAGTTTTTGCAGAGGTGACGTCAACGGAGAAAGTAGAGAGAAGAGACTGGTAGAGAGAGAGAGGTCAGTATGGTCTTTTGACTTGTGCCATTTTCTCTCAGCTGACCGGAGGCTGGTGCGATGCTCACGTGGTACATCCGATAACCAGGGGGCAGACAGGGATGCACGGGCTGGTCCAGATGTAAGAGGGCATATGTTGTCCAAGCAGGATGTAAGCGTGGAACACAGAGTGTCTGTGGCACTGTTGGTATTCAAAAGATAGAGCTCCTCAGAGGGGGGGAGTGCAGACAAGACAGCAGAGGAAAAGCAGGAGGGAGGGACTGTAGGTAGCGCCGGAAAGTGACCAGCGGTAAGACATCTGCGTTGTCTGGAGCGGTGAGGTCGGGGGTGACAAAGAAGTGATCAGACGTGTGCAGCGGAGTGAACTGAGAGTGATGAGTGGAGCATTTCTCGAATCAGCCTTGTCATTTGCAAAACAGTAAGTGCATTTCTGGTTTTGATTGTTTGATTGCAAGAGACGGCACATGAGTCACATTTACGCTTTTACTGTTTTTACAATAATTTATTGACAGACAGTGTCATTGTGATGCAGACAGGAAAAGACAGCACTGCCTAGCACAAACAAATGTAGAAATCTGAACATAAGACAATCTCCTTAGGGAAAACTGTACATGCAGTGCAGTGGAATTACAGTGCAGTCTTCCTACACCTCCTGACGTTCCTGTCTTTTGGGCAACGGATTCTCATCCACATCACAACAAATATCTTCTCTTGCGATACAGCGTGAAAATCATCTTTCAGAGTGTCTAATCCAGCCTCTGCAGGCATCAGCTGTGATGTCATCACACGTTACATCCATGGCAGCCAGAAGGGTCATCTGTGTATGCGGCTGGCGATCATATACTTTTAATCTTCATGCTGAGAAAAATTCCTCAACGTGGTTGAGTAGGGTGAGAGGAACTCCACCAGCATCCTGTTGTGGGCCGCAAACCATTGCCTGATGATGTTGGAGCGATGGAAACTGACATTGTCCCAAACTAACACGTACTTTGGCAGGTCATCTCCAATCTGCCCCCTCTCTTGTTCAGGGATGAGATCCCTGTAGAGAGTGTCAAAAGACTGTTTAGGTGTGAAAAGGGGCCGTCTGCAACCAGGTGAAGTTGTCTTGCAGTCCTATGTTGAAAGAATATAGTAATGCAAATCACTAAATTGAGTAAAATAAAATGCCACTGTTTACTTGAAGTATACTTACTGTATATTGTAAAACTAGTGCTTAAATGTCGTGGGGGATTATACTATTCAACAGAGACCCATTATAATGCATTTTGATCAACATGACGTAAGCAATTGATAATGTAGGAATCTGCACAGAATTTTGTCATAATCATTTGCATGGATGTACCAAAGCATTTGCAACTTGTTCAAAGAAATGAGAAAATGCTTGTTTGATGTGCACACGTGACACAAGGATGTAAGGATTGAACAAGAAGTTTTGAGAATTTCAAATCGGATCAGAGAAATGTACCAAATTGACTTAGAAAAAAACTGTATTTAAAGTGGGGAGGGTACTTTTGGGGCAGTTTTGTTTCACCCAAGTGTCCCATTTCCACCCCTCTCAAACTAATGCATGGATAAATATAGCCAGAAACAATTCATTTGATGCACGCAAAGAAGCAACACTGTGTGTCTCAAGAAGCATTTATTCATGATTACGTAGACATGCTAAAATTTCAAGGCCACACACTACACATTACACATTACACATGACATTACACATTTCATAAAATTTAAATTTAGTCATTTAGCAGACGTTTTTATCCAAAGCGACTTACAGACGAGGAAACATTGGAAGCAATTATAACAATATAGGCAACAAAATGCATAAGTTAATTAAATCCAGTCCATTAAAGCCTAGCACAGTATACAAAGCTAAGAATAGTGAGGTAAGTAAAAAAATAATTTTTTAAGAAGACAGAAAATAATAAGAGTTTAAAATCAGTCATCTACATTTTGACGGAAGATATGCATTTTCACAGACTACACCGGCCTGTAGTGTTCTAGCAGTGTAAGGTTGAGAGTGAGTTTCTTCAGTAGCGGTGTGATGCAGGCCTCTTTGAAAGCAGTGGGAAATGTCCCAGTGGTGAGCAAAGAGTTGATGATGCGGGTCAGACCAGGCACAACTGCTGGAGAGATGGCATGGAGGAGATGGGTGGGGATGGGATCCAGTGGGCAGATGGTAGGGTGGTTGGAACCAATGACCTTGGAAACATCATCTTCAGACATAGGAGAAAAGGCGGGTGATGGTGGCGTAGAAAATTGGCTGTTGATAGCGGTAGTTTTCTTTACGAAGAACGATGCAAAATCATCAGCCGTTAACTCCGATGAAGGTGTGGGAGCAGGCGGACAGAGGAGAGCAGAGAAGGTTTTTAAGAGTGTGCGAGAGTCAGGAGAGTTGCTGATCTTCGAGTGGTTATAATCAGTTTTTGCAGAGGTGACGTCAACGGAGAAAGTAGAGAGAGAGAGGTCAGTATGGTCTTTTGACTTGTGCCATTTTCTCTCAGCTGACCGGAGGCTGGTGCGATGCTCACGTGGTACATCCGATAACCAGGGGGCAGACAGGGATGCACGGGCTGGTCCAGATGTAAGAGGGCATATGTTGTCCAAGCAGGATGTAAGCGTGGAACACAGAGTGTCTGTGGCACTGTTGGTATTCAAAAGAGAGAGCTCCTCAGAGGGGGGGAGTGCAGACAAGACAGCAGAGGAAAAGCAGGAGGGAGGGACCGTAGGTATCGCCGGAAAGTGACCAGCGGTAAGACATCTGCGTTGTCTGGAGCGGTGAGGTCGGGGGTGACAAAGAAGTGATCAGACGTGTGCAGCGGAGTGACCTGAGAGTGATGAGTGGAGCATTTCTCGAATCATCCTTGTCATTTGCAAAACAGTAAGTGCATTTCTGGTTTTGATTGTTTGATTGCAAGAGACGGCACATGATTCACGTTAACGCTTTTACTGTTTGTACAATAATTTATTGACAGACAGTGTCATTGTGATGCAGACAGGAAAAGACAGCACTGCATAGCACAAACAAATGTAGAAATCTGAACATAAGACAATCTCTTTAGGGAAAACTGTACATGCAGTGCAGTGGAATTACAGTGCAGTCTTCCTACACCTCCTGACGTTCCTGTCTTTTGGGCAACGGATTCTCATCCACATCACAACAAATATCTTCTCTTGCGATACAGCGTGAAAATCATCTTTCAGAGTGTCTAATCCAGCCTCTGCAGGCATCAGCTGTGATGTCATCACACGTTACATCCATGGCAGCCAGAAGGGTCATCTGTGTATGCGGCTGGCCATCATATAGTTTTAATCTTCATGCTGAGAAAAATTCCTCAACGGGGTTGAGTAGGGTGAGAGGAACTCCACCAGCATCCTGTTGTGGGCCGCAAACCATTGCCTGATGATGTTGGAGCGATGGAAACTGACATTGTCCCAAACTAACACGTACTTTGGCAGGTCATCTCCAATCTGCCCCCTCTCTTGTTCAGGGATGAGATCCCTGTAGAGAGTGTCAAAAGACTGTTTAGGTGTGAAAAGGGGCCGTCTGCAACACAGTGAAGTTGTCTTGCAGTCCTATGTGGAAAGAATATAGCAATGCAAAACACTAAATTGAGTAAAATAAAATGCCACTGTTTACTTAAAGTATACTTACTGTATATTGTAAAACTAGTGCTTAAATGTCGTGGGGATTATACTATTCTACAGAGACCCATTATAATGCATTTTGATCAACATGACATAAGCAATTGATAATGTAGGAATCTGCACAGAATTTTGTCATAATCATTTGCATGGATGTACCAAAGCATTTGCAACTTGTTCAAAGAAATGAGAAAATGCTTGTTTGATGTGCACACGTGACACAATGATGTAAGGATTGAACAAGAAGTTTTGAGAATTTCAAATCGGATCAGAGAAATGTACCAAATTGACTTAGAAAAAACTCTATTTAAAGTGGGGGGGGGTACTTTTGGGGCAGTTTTGTTTCACCCAAGTGTCCCATTTCCACCCCTCTCAAACTAATGCATGGATGCATATAGCCAGAAACAATTCATTTGATGCATGCAAAGAAGCAACACTGTGTGTCTCAAGAAGCATTTATTCATGATTACGTAGACATGCTAAAATTTCAAGGCCACACACTACACATTACACATTACACATGACATTACACATTTCATAAAATTTACATTTAGTCATTTAGCAGACGTTTTTATCCAAAGCGACTTACAGACGAGGAAACATTGGAAGCAATTATAACAATATAGGCAACAAAATGCATAAGTTAATTAAATCCAGTCCATTAAAGCCTAGCACAGTATACAAAGCTAAGAATAGTGAGGTAAGTAAAAAAATAATTTTTTAAGGAGACAGAAAATAATAAGAGGTTAAAATCAGTCATCTACATTTTGACGGAAGATATGCATTTTCACACACTACACCGGCCTGTAGTGTTCTAGCAGTGTAAGCTTGAGAGTGAGTTTCTTCAGTAGCGGTGTGATGCAGGCCTCTTTGAAAGCAGTGGGAAATGTCCCAGTGGTGAGCAAAGAGTTGATGATGCGGGTCAGACCAGGCACAACTGCTGGAGAGATGGCATGGAGGAGATGGGTGGGGATGGGATCCAGTGGGCAGGTGGTAGGGTGGTTGGAACCAATGACCTTGGAAACATCATCTTCAGACATAGGAGAAAAGGCGGGTGTTGGTGGCGTAGAAAATTGGCTGTTGATGGCGGTAGTTTTCTTTACGAAGAACGATGCAAAATCATCAGCCGTTAACTCCGATGAAGGTGTGGGAGCAGGCGGACAGAGGAGAGCAGAGAAGGTTTTTAAGAGTGTGCGAGAGTCAGGAGAGTTGCTGATCTTCGAGTGGTTATAATCAGTTTTTGCAGAGGTGACGTCAACGGAGAAAGTAGAGAGAGAGAGGTCAGTATGGTCTTTTGACTTGTGCCATTTTCTCTCAGCTGACCGGAGGCTGGTGCGATGCTCACGTGGTACATCCGATAACCAGGGGGCAGACAGGGATGCACGGGCTGGTCCAGATGTAAGAGGGCATATGTTGTCCAAGCAGGATGTAAGCGTGGAACACAGAGTTTCTGTGGCACTGTTGGTATTCAAAAGAGAGAGCTCCTCAGAGGGGGGTAGTGCAGACAAGACAGCAGACGAAAAGCAGGAGGGAGGGACCGTAGGTAGCGCCGGAAAGTGACCAGCGGTAAGACATCTGCGTTGTCTGGAGCGGTGAGGTCGGGGGTGACAAAGAAGTGATCAGACGTGTGCAGCGGAGTGACCTGAGAGTGATGAGTGGAGCATTTCTCGAATCATCCTTGTCATTTGCAAAACAGTAAGTGCATTTCTGGTTTTGATTGTTTGATTGCAAGAGACGGCACATGATTCACGTTAACGCTTTTACTGTTTGTACAATAATTTATTGACAGACAGTGTCATTGTGATGCAGACAGGAAAAGACAGCACTGCATAGCACAAACAAATGTAGAAATCTGAACATAAGACAATCTCCTTAGGGAAAACTGTACATGCAGTGCAGTGGAATTACAGTGCAGTCTTCCTACACCTCCTGACGTTCCTGTCTTTTGGGCAACGGATTCTCATCCACATCACAACAAATATCTTCTCTTGCGATACAGCGTGAAAATCATCTTTCAGAGTGTCTAATCCAGCCTCTGCAGGCATCAGCTGTGATGTCATCACACGTTACATCCAAGTCAGCCAGAAGGGTCATCTGTGTATGCGGCTGGCCATCATATACTTTTAATCTTCATGCTGAGAAAAATTCCTCAACGGGGTTGAGTAGGGTGAGAGGAACTCCACCAGCTTCCTGTTGTGGGCCGTAAACCATTGCCTGATGATGTTGGAGCGATGGAAACTGACATTGTCCCAAACTAACACGCACTTTGGCAGGTCATCTCCAATCTGCCCCCTCTCTTGTTCAGGGATGAGATCCCTGTAGAGAGTGTCAAAAGACTGTTTAGGTGTGAAAAGGGGCCGTCTGCAACACAGTGAAGTTGTCTTGCAGTCCTATGTGGAAAGAATATAGCAATGCAAAACACTAAATTGAGTAAAATAAAATGCCACCGTTTACTTAAAGTATACTTACTGTATATTGTAAAACTAGTGCTTAAATGTCGTGGGGATTATACTATTCTACAGAGACCCATTATAATGCATTTTGATCAACATGACATAAGCAATTGATAATGTAGGAATCTGCACAGAATTTTGTCATAATCATTTGCATGGATGTACCAAAGCATTTTCAACTTGTTCAAAGAAATGAGAAAATGCTTGTTTGATGTGCACACGTGACACAAGGATGTAAGGATTGAACAAGAAGTTTTGAGAATTTCAAATCGGATCAGAGAAATGTACCAAATTGACTTAGAAAAAACTGTATTTAAAGTGGGGGGGTACTTTTGGGGCAGTTTTGTTTCCCCCAAGTGTCCCATTTCCACCCCTCTCAAACTAATGCATGGATGCATATAGCCAGAAACAATTCATTTGATGCATGCAAAGAAGCAACATTGTGTGTCTCAAGAAGCATTTATTCATGATTACGTAGACATGCTAAAATTTCAAGGCCACACACTACACATTACACATGACATTACACATTTCATAAAATTTACATTTAGTCATTTAGCAGACGTTTTTATCCAAAGCGACTTACAAATGAGGAAACATTGGAAGCAATTATAACAATATAGGCAACAAAATGCATAAGTTAATTAAATCCAGTCCATTAAAGCCTAGCACAGTATACAAAGCTAAGAATAGTGAGGTAAGTAAAAAAATACTTTTTTAAGAAGACAGAAAATAATAAGAGGTCAAAATCAATCATCTACATTTTGACGGAAGATATGCATTTTCACACACTACACCGGCCTATAGTGTTCTAGCAGTGTAAGGTTGAGAGTGAGTTTCTTCAGTAGCGGTGTGATGCAGGCCTCTTTGAAAGCAGTGGGAAATGTCCCAGTGGTGAGCAAAGAGTTGATGAAGCGGGTCAGACCAGGCACAACTGCTGGAGAGATGGCATGGAGGAGATGGGTGGGGATGGGATCCAGTGGGCAGGTGGTAGGGTGGTTGGAACCAATGACCTTGGAAACATCATCTTCAGACATAGGAGGAAAGGCGGGTGATTGGCTGTTGATAGCGGTAGTTTTCTTTACGAAGAACGATGCAAAATCATCAGCCGTTAACTCCGATGAAGGTGTGGGAGCAGGCGGACAGAGGAGAGCAGAGAAGGTTTTTAAGAGTGTGCGAGAGTCAGGAGAGTTGCTGATCTTCGAGTGGTTATAATCAGTTTTTGCAGAGGTGACGTCAACGGAGAAAGTAGAGAGAGAGAGGTCAGTATGGTCTTTTGACTTGTGCCATTTTCTCTCAGCTGACCGGAGGCTGGTGCGATGCTCACGTGGTACATCCGATAACCAGGGGGCAGACAGGGATGCACGGGCTGGTCCAGATGTAAGAGGGCATATGTTGTCCAAGCAGGATGTAAGCGTGGAACACAGAGTGTCTGTGGCACTGTTGGTATTCAAAAGAGAGAGCTCCTCAGAGGGGGGGAGTGCAGACAAGACAGCAGAGGAAAAGCAGGAGGGAGGGACCGTAGGTATCGCCGGAAAGTGACCAGCGGTAAGACATCTGCGTTGTCTGGAGCGGTGAGGTCGGGGGTGACAAAGAAGTGATCAGACGTGTGCAGCGGAGTGACCTGAGAGTGATGAGTGGAGCATTTCTCGAATCATCCTTGTCATTTGCAAAACAGTAAGTGCATTTCTGGTTTTGATTGTTTGATTGCAAGAGACGGCACATGATTCACGTTAACGCTTTTACTGTTTGTACAATAATTTATTGACAGACAGTGTCATTGTGATGCAGACAGGAAAAGACAGCACTGCATAGCACAAACAAATGTAGAAATCTGAACATAAGACAATCTCTTTAGGGAAAACTGTACATGCAGTGCAGTGGAATTACAGTGCAGTCTTCCTACACCTCCTGACGTTCCTGTCTTTTGGGCAACGGATTCTCATCCACATCACAACAAATATCTTCTCTTGCGATACAGCGTGAAAATCATCTTTCAGAGTGTCTAATCCAGCCTCTGCAGGCATCAGCTGTGATGTCATCACACGTTACATCCATGGCAGCCAGAAGGGTCATCTGTGTATGCGGCTGGCCATCATATAGTTTTAATCTTCATGCTGAGAAAAATTCCTCAACGGGGTTGAGTAGGGTGAGAGGAACTCCACCAGCATCCTGTTGTGGGCCGCAAACCATTGCCTGATGATGTTGGAGCGATGGAAACTGACATTGTCCCAAACTAACACGTACTTTGGCAGGTCATCTCCAATCTGCCCCCTCTCTTGTTCAGGGATGAGATCCCTGTAGAGAGTGTCAAAAGACTGTTTAGGTGTGAAAAGGGGCCGTCTGCAACACAGTGAAGTTGTCTTGCAGTCCTATGTGGAAAGAATATAGCAATGCAAAACACTAAATTGAGTAAAATAAAATGCCACTGTTTACTTAAAGTATACTTACTGTATATTGTAAAACTAGTGCTTAAATGTCGTGGGGATTATACTATTCTACAGAGACCCATTATAATGCATTTTGATCAACATGACATAAGCAATTGATAATGTAGGAATCTGCACAGAATTTTGTCATAATCATTTGCATGGATGTACCAAAGCATTTGCAACTTGTTCAAAGAAATGAGAAAATGCTTGTTTGATGTGCACACGTGACACAATGATGTAAGGATTGAACAAGAAGTTTTGAGAATTTCAAATCGGATCAGAGAAATGTACCAAATTGACTTAGAAAAAACTCTATTTAAAGTGGGGGGGGGTACTTTTGGGGCAGTTTTGTTTCACCCAAGTGTCCCATTTCCACCCCTCTCAAACTAATGCATGGATGCATATAGCCAGAAACAATTCATTTGATGCATGCAAAGAAGCAACACTGTGTGTCTCAAGAAGCATTTATTCATGATTACGTAGACATGCTAAAATTTCAAGGCCACACACTACACATTACACATTACACATGACATTACACATTTCATAAAATTTACATTTAGTCATTTAGCAGACGTTTTTATCCAAAGCGACTTACAGACGAGGAAACATTGGAAGCAATTATAACAATATAGGCAACAAAATGCATAAGTTAATTAAATCCAGTCCATTAAAGCCTAGCACAGTATACAAAGCTAAGAATAGTGAGGTAAGTAAAAAAATAATTTTTTAAGGAGACAGAAAATAATAAGAGGTTAAAATCAGTCATCTACATTTTGACGGAAGATATGCATTTTCACACACTACACCGGCCTGTAGTGTTCTAGCAGTGTAAGCTTGAGAGTGAGTTTCTTCAGTAGCGGTGTGATGCAGGCCTCTTTGAAAGCAGTGGGAAATGTCCCAGTGGTGAGCAAAGAGTTGATGATGCGGGTCAGACCAGGCACAACTGCTGGAGAGATGGCATGGAGGAGATGGGTGGGGATGGGATCCAGTGGGCAGGTGGTAGGGTGGTTGGAACCAATGACCTTGGAAACATCATCTTCAGACATAGGAGAAAAGGCGGGTGTTGGTGGCGTAGAAAATTGGCTGTTGATGGCGGTAGTTTTCTTTACGAAGAACGATGCAAAATCATCAGCCGTTAACTCCGATGAAGGTGTGGGAGCAGGCGGACAGAGGAGAGCAGAGAAGGTTTTTAAGAGTGTGCGAGAGTCAGGAGAGTTGCTGATCTTCGAGTGGTTATAATCAGTTTTTGCAGAGGTGACGTCAACGGAGAAAGTAGAGAGAGAGAGGTCAGTATGGTCTTTTGACTTGTGCCATTTTCTCTCAGCTGACCGGAGGCTGGTGCGATGCTCACGTGGTACATCCGATAACCAGGGGGCAGACAGGGATGCACGGGCTGGTCCAGATGTAAGAGGGCATATGTTGTCCAAGCAGGATGTAAGCGTGGAACACAGAGTTTCTGTGGCACTGTTGGTATTCAAAAGAGAGAGCTCCTCAGAGGGGGGTAGTGCAGACAAGACAGCAGACGAAAAGCAGGAGGGAGGGACCGTAGGTAGCGCCGGAAAGTGACCAGCGGTAAGACATCTGCGTTGTCTGGAGCGGTGAGGTCGGGGGTGACAAAGAAGTGATCAGACGTGTGCAGCGGAGTGACCTGAGAGTGATGAGTGGAGCATTTCTCGAATCATCCTTGTCATTTGCAAAACAGTAAGTGCATTTCTGGTTTTGATTGTTTGATTGCAAGAGACGGCACATGATTCACGTTAACGCTTTTACTGTTTGTACAATAATTTATTGACAGACAGTGTCATTGTGATGCAGACAGGAAAAGACAGCACTGCATAGCACAAACAAATGTAGAAATCTGAACATAAGACAATCTCCTTAGGGAAAACTGTACATGCAGTGCAGTGGAATTACAGTGCAGTCTTCCTACACCTCCTGACGTTCCTGTCTTTTGGGCAACGGATTCTCATCCACATCACAACAAATATCTTCTCTTGCGATACAGCGTGAAAATCATCTTTCAGAGTGTCTAATCCAGCCTCTGCAGGCATCAGCTGTGATGTCATCACACGTTACATCCAAGTCAGCCAGAAGGGTCATCTGTGTATGCGGCTGGCCATCATATACTTTTAATCTTCATGCTGAGAAAAATTCCTCAACGGGGTTGAGTAGGGTGAGAGGAACTCCACCAGCTTCCTGTTGTGGGCCGTAAACCATTGCCTGATGATGTTGGAGCGATGGAAACTGACATTGTCCCAAACTAACACGCACTTTGGCAGGTCATCTCCAATCTGCCCCCTCTCTTGTTCAGGGATGAGATCCCTGTAGAGAGTGTCAAAAGACTGTTTAGGTGTGAAAAGGGGCCGTCTGCAACACAGTGAAGTTGTCTTGCAGTCCTATGTGGAAAGAATATAGCAATGCAAAACACTAAATTGAGTAAAATAAAATGCCACCGTTTACTTAAAGTATACTTACTGTATATTGTAAAACTAGTGCTTAAATGTCGTGGGGATTATACTATTCTACAGAGACCCATTATAATGCATTTTGATCAACATGACATAAGCAATTGATAATGTAGGAATCTGCACAGAATTTTGTCATAATCATTTGCATGGATGTACCAAAGCATTTTCAACTTGTTCAAAGAAATGAGAAAATGCTTGTTTGATGTGCACACGTGACACAAGGATGTAAGGATTGAACAAGAAGTTTTGAGAATTTCAAATCGGATCAGAGAAATGTACCAAATTGACTTAGAAAAAACTGTATTTAAAGTGGGGGGGTACTTTTGGGGCAGTTTTGTTTCCCCCAAGTGTCCCATTTCCACCCCTCTCAAACTAATGCATGGATGCATATAGCCAGAAACAATTCATTTGATGCATGCAAAGAAGCAACATTGTGTGTCTCAAGAAGCATTTATTCATGATTACGTAGACATGCTAAAATTTCAAGGCCACACACTACACATTACACATGACATTACACATTTCATAAAATTTACATTTAGTCATTTAGCAGACGTTTTTATCCAAAGCGACTTACAAATGAGGAAACATTGGAAGCAATTATAACAATATAGGCAACAAAATGCATAAGTTAATTAAATCCAGTCCATTAAAGCCTAGCACAGTATACAAAGCTAAGAATAGTGAGGTAAGTAAAAAAATACTTTTTTAAGAAGACAGAAAATAATAAGAGGTCAAAATCAATCATCTACATTTTGACGGAAGATATGCATTTTCACACACTACACCGGCCTATAGTGTTCTAGCAGTGTAAGGTTGAGAGTGAGTTTCTTCAGTAGCGGTGTGATGCAGGCCTCTTTGAAAGCAGTGGGAAATGTCCCAGTGGTGAGCAAAGAGTTGATGAAGCGGGTCAGACCAGGCACAACTGCTGGAGAGATGGCATGGAGGAGATGGGTGGGGATGGGATCCAGTGGGCAGGTGGTAGGGTGGTTGGAACCAATGACCTTGGAAACATCATCTTCAGACATAGGAGGAAAGGCGGGTGATTGGCTGTTGATGGCGGTAGTTTTCTTTACGAAGAACGATGCAAAATCATCAGCCGTTAACTCCGATGAAGGTGTGGGAGCAGGCGGACAGAGGAGAGCAGAGAAGGTTTTTAAGAGTGTGCGAGAGTCAGGAGAGTTGCTGATCTTCGAGTGGTTATAATCAGTTTTTGCAAAGCTGACGTCAACGGAGAAAGTAGAGAGAGAGAGGTCAGTATGGTCTTTTGACTTGTGCCATTTTCTCTCAGCTGACCGGAGGCTGGTGCGATGCTCACGTGGTACATCCGATAACCAGGGGGCAGACAGGGATGCACGGGCTGGTCCAGATGTAAGAGGGCATATGTTGTCCAAGCAGGATGTAAGCGTGGAACACAGAGTGTCTGTGGCACTGTTGGTATTCGAAAGATAGAGCTCCTCAGAGGGGGGGAGTGCAGACAAGACAGCAGAGGAAAAGCAAGAGGGAGGGACCGTAGGTAGCGCCGGAAAGTGACCAGCGGTAAGACATCTGCGTTGTCTGGAGCGGTGAGGTCGGGGGTGACAAAGAAGTGATCAGACGTGTGCAGCGGAGTGACCTGAGAGTGATGAGTGGAGCATTTCTCGAATCATCCTTGTCATTTGCAAAACAGTAAGTGCATTTCTGGTTTTGATTGTTTGATTGCAAGAGACGGCACATGATTCACGTTAACGCTTTTACTGTTTGTACAATAATTTATTGACAGACAGTGTCATTGCGATGCAGACAGGAAAAGACAGCACTGCATAGCACAAACAAATGTAGAAATCTGAACATAAGACAATCTCCTTAGGGAAAACTGTACATGCAGTGCAGTGGAATTACAGTGCAGTCGTCCTACACCTCCTGACGTTCCTGTCTTTTGGGCAACGGATTCTCATCCACATCACAACAAATATCTTCTCTTGCGATACAGCGTGAAAATCATCTTTCAGAGTGTCTAATCCAGCCTCTGCAGGCATCAGCTGTGATGTCATCACACGTTACATCCAAGGCAGCCAGAAGGGTCATCTGTGTATGCGGCTGGCCATCATATACTTTTAATCTTCATGCTGAGAAAAATTCCTCAACGGGATTGAGTAGGGTGAGAGGAACTCCACCAGCTTCCTGTTGTGGGCCGCAAACCATTGCCTGATGATGTTGGAGCGATGGAAACTGACATTGTCCCAAACTTACACGCACTTTGGCAGGTCATCTCCAATCTGCCCCCTCTCTTGTTCAGGGATGAGATCCCTGTAGAGAGTGTCAAAAGACTGTTTGGTGTGAAAAGGGGCCGTCTGCAACACAGTGAAGTTGTCTTGCAGTCCTATGTGGAAAGAATATAGCAATGCAAAACACTAAATTGAGTAAAATAAAATGCCACCGTTTACTTAAAGTATACTTACTGTATATTGTAAAACTAGTGCTTAAATGTCGTGGGGATTATACTATTCTACAGAGACCCATTATAATGCATTTTGATCAACATGACATAAGCAATTGATAATGTAGGAATCTGCGAAGAATTTTGTCATAATCATTTGCATGGATGTACCAAAGCATTTGCAACTTGTTCAAAGAAATGAGAAAATGCTTGTTTGATGTGCACACGTGACACAAGGATGTAAGGATTGAACAAGAAGTTTTGAGAATTTCAAATCCGATCAGAGAAATGTACCAAATTGACTTAGAAAAAAACTGTATTTAAAGTGGGGGGGGGTACTTTTGGGGCAGTTTTGTTTCACCCAAGTGTCCCTTTTCCACCCCTCTCAAACAATGCATGGATGCATATAGCCAGAAACAATTCATTTGATGCATGCAAAGAAGCAACACTGTGTGTCTCATGAAGCATTTATTCATGATTACGTAGACATGCTACAATTTCAAGGCCACACACTACACATTACACATTACACATGACATTACTCATTTCATAAAATTTAAATTTAGTCATTTAGCAGACGTTTTTATCCAAAGCGACTTACAGACGAGGAAACATTGGAAGCAATTATAACAATATAGGCAACAAAATGCATAAGTTAATTAAATCCAGTCCATTAAAGCCTAGCACAGTATACAAAGCTAAGAATAGTGAGGTAAGTAAAAAAATTATTTTTTAAGAAGACAGAAAATAATAAGAGGTTAAAATCAGTCATCTACATTTTGACGGAAGATATGCATTTTCACACACTACACCGGCCTGTAGTGTTCTAGCAGTGTAAGGTTGAGAGTGAGTTTCTTCAGTAGAGGTGTGATGCAGGCCTCTTTGAAAGCAGTGGGAAATGTCCCAGTTGTGAGCAAAGAGTTGATGATGCGGGTCAGACCAGGCACAACTGCTGGAGAGATGGCATGGAGGAGATGGGTGGGGATGGGATCCAGTGGGCAGAAGGTAGGGTGGTTGGAACCAATGACCTTGGAAACATCATCTTCAGACATAGGAGAAAAGGCGGGTGATGGTGGCGTAGAAAATTGGCTGTTGATGGCGGTAGTTTTCTTTACGAAGAACGATGCAAAATCATCAGCCGTTAACTCCGATGAAGGTGTGGGAGCAGGCGGACAGAGGAGAGCAGAGAAGGTTTTTAAGAGGGTGCGAGAGTCAGGAGAGTTGCTGATCTTCGAGTGGTTATAATCAGTTTTTGCAAAGCTGACGTCAACGGAGAAAGTAGAGAGAGAGAGGTCAGTATGGTCTTTTGACTTGTGCCATTTTCTCTCAGCTGACCGGAGGCTGGTGCGATGCTCACGTGGTACATCCGATAACCAGGGGGCAGACAGGGATGCACGGGCTGGTCCAGATGTAAGAGGGCATATGTTGTCCAAGCAGGATGTAAGCGTGGAACACAGAGTGTCTGTGGCACTGTTGGTATTCAAAAGATAGAGCTCCTCAGAGGGGGGGAGTGCAGACAAGACAGCAGAGGAAAAGCAAGAGGGAGGGACCGTAGGTAGCGCCGGAAAGTGACCAGCGGTAAGACATCTGCGTTGTCTGGAGCGGTGAGGTCGGGGGTGACAAAGAAGTGATCAGACGTGTGCAGCGGAGTGAACTGAGAGTGATGAGTGGAGCATTTCTCGAATCATCCTTGTCATTTGCAAAACAGTAAGTGCATTTCTGGTTTTGATTGTTTGATTGCAAGAGACGGCACATGAGTCACGTTTACGCTTTTACTGTTTTTACAATAATTTATTGACAGACAGTGTCATTGTGATGCAGACAGGAAAAGACAGCACTGCATAGCACAAACAAATGTAGAAATCTGAACATAAGACAATCTCCTTAGGGAAAACTGTACATGCAGTGCAGTGGAATTACAGTGCAGTCTTCCTACACCTCCTGACGTTCCTGTCTTTTGGGCAACGGATTCTCATCCACATCACAACAAATATCTTCTCTTGCGATACAGCGTGAAAATCATCTTTCAGAGTGTCTAATCCAGCCTCTGCAGGCATCAGCTGTGATGTCATCACACGTTACATCCATGGCAGCCAGAAGGGTCATCTGTGTATACGGCTGGCGATCATATACTTTTAATCTTCATGCTGAGAAAAATTCCTCAACGTGGTTGAGTAGGGTGAGAGGAACTCCACCAGCATCCTGTTGTGGGCCGCAAACCATTGCCTGATGATGTTGGAGCGATGGAAACTGACATTGTCCCAAACTAACACGTACTTTGGCAGGTCATCTCCAATCTGCCCCCTCTCTTGTTCAGGGATGAGATCCCTGTAGAGAGTGTCAAAAGACTGTTTAGGTGTGAAAAGGGGCCGTCTGCAACACAGTGAAGTTGTCTTGCAGTCCTATGTGGATAGAATATAGCAATGAAAAACACTAAATTGAGTAAAATAAAATGCCACCGTTTACTTAAAGTATACTTACTGTATATTGTAAAACTAGTGCTTAAATGTCGTGGGGATTATACTATTCTACAGAGACCCATTATAATGCAATTTGATCAACATGACATAAGCAATTGATAATGTAGGAATCTGCACAGAATTTTGTCATAATCATTTGCATGGATGTACCAAAGCATTTGCAACTTGTTCAAAGAAATGAGAAAATGCTTGTTTGATGTGCACACGTGACACAAGGATGTAAGGATAGAACAAGAAGTTTTGAGAATTTCAAATCGGATCAGAGAAATGTACCAAATTGACTTAGAAAAAACTGTATTTAAAGTGGGGGGGGTACTTTTGGGGCAGTTTTGTTTCACCCAAGTGTCCCATTTCCACCCCTCTCAAACTAATGCATGGATGCATATAGCCAGAAACAATTCATTTGATGCATGCAAAGAAGCAACACTGTGTGTCTCAAGAAGCATTTATTCATGATTACGTAGACATGCTAAAATTTCAAGGCCACACACTACACATTACACATTACACATGACAATACACATTTCATAAAATTTACATTTAGTCATTTAGCAGACGTTTTTATCCAAATCGACTTACAGACGAGGAAACATTGGAAGCAATTATAACAATATAGGCAACAAAATGCATAAGTTAATTAAATCCAGTCCATTAAAGCCTAGCACAGTATACAAAGCTAAGAATAGTGAGGTAAGTAAAAAAATAATTTTTTAAGAAGACAGAAAATAATAAGAGGTTAAAATCAGTCATCTACATTTTGACGGAAGATATGCATTTTCACACACTACACCGGCCTGTAGTGTTCTAGCAGTGTAAGGTTGAGAGTGAGTTTCTTCAGTGGCGGTGTGATGCAGGCCTCTTTGAAAGCAGTGGGAAATGTCCCAGTGGTGAGCAAAGAGTTGATGATGCGGGTCAGACCAGGCACAACTGCTGGAGAGATGGCATGGAGGAGATGGGTGGGGATGGGATCCATTGGGCAGGTGGTAGGGTGGTTGGAACCAATGACCTTGGAAACATCATCTTCAGACATAGGAGAAAAGGCGGGTGATGGTGGCGTAGAAAATTGGCTGTTGATGGCGGTAGTTTTCTTTACGAAGAACGATGCAAAATCATCAGCCGTTAACACCGATGAAGGTGTGGGAGCAGGCGGACAGAGGAGAGCAGAGAAGGTTTTTAAGAGTGTGCGAGAGTCAGGAGAGTTGCTGATCTTCGAGTGGTTATAATCAGTTTTTGCAGAGGTGACGTCAACGGAGAAAGTAAAGAGAGAGAGGTCAGTATGGTCTTTTGACTTGTGCCATTTGCTCTCAGCTGACCGGAGGCTGGTGCGATGCTCACGTGGTACATCCGATAACCAGGGGGCAGACAGGGATGCACGGGCTGGTCCAGATGTAAGAGGGCATATGTTGTCCAAGCAGGATGTAAGCGTGGAACACAGAGTGTCTGTGGCACTGTTGGTATTCAAAAGAGAGAGCTCCTCAGAGGGGGGGAGTGCAGACAAGACAGAAGAGGAAAAGCAGGAGGGAGGGACCGTAGGTAGCGCCGGAAAGTGACCAGCGGTAAGACATCTGCGTTGTCTGGAGCGGTGAGGTCGGGGGTGACAAAGAAGTGATCAGACGTGTGCAGCGGAGTGACCTGAGAGTGATGAGTGGAGCATTTCTCGAATCATCCTTGTCATTTGCAAAACAGTAAGTCCATTTCTGGTTTTGATTGTTTGATTGCAAGAGACGGCACATGATTCACGTTAACGCTTTTACTGTTTGTACAATAATTTATTGACAGACAGTGTCATTGTGATGCAGACAGGAAAAGACAGCACTGCATAGCACAAACAAATGTAGAAATCTAAACATAAGACAATCTCCATAGGGAAAACTGTACATGCAGTGCAGTGGAATTACAGTGCAGTCTTCCTACACCTCCTGACGTTCCTGTCTTTTGGGCAACGGATTCTCATCCACATCACAACAAATATCTTCTCTTGCGATACAGCGTGAAAATCATCTTTCAGAGTGTCTAATCCAGCCTCTGCAGGCATCAGCTGTGATGTCATCACACGTTACATCCATGGCAGCCAGAAGGGTCATCTGTGTATGCGGCTGGCCATCATATACTTTTAATCTTCATGCTGAGAAAAATTCCTCAACGGGGTTGAGTAGGGTGAGAGGAACTCCACCAGCATTCTGTTGTGGGCCGCAAACCATTGCCTGATGATGTTGGAGCGATGGAAACTGACATTGTCCCAAACTAACACGTACTTTGGCAGGTCATCTCCAATCTGCCCCCTCTCTTGTTCAGGGATGAGATCCCTGTAGAGAGTGTCAAAAGACTGTTTAGGTGTGAAAAGGGGCCGTCTGCAACACAGTGAAGTTGTCTTGCAGTCCTATGTGGAAAGAATATAGCAATGCAAAACACTAAATTGAGTAAAATAAAATGCCACTGTTTACTTAAAGTATACTTACTGTATATTGTAAAACTAGTGCTTAAATGTCGTGGGGATTACACTATTCTACAGAGACCCATTATAATGCATTTTGATCAACATGACATAAGCAATTGATAATGTAGGAATCTGCACAGAATTTTGTCATAATCATTTGCATCGATGTACCAAAGCATTTGCAACTTGTTCAAAGAAATGAGAAAATGCTTGTTTGATGTGCACACGTGACACAAGGATGTAAGGATTGAACAAGAAGTTTTGAGAATTTCAAATCGGATCTGAGAAATGTACCAAATTGACTTAGAAAAAACTGTATTTAAAGTGGGGGGGGGGTACTTTTGGGGCAGTTTTGTTTCACCCAAGTGTCCCATTTCCACCCCTCTCAAACTAATGCATGGATGCATATAGCCAGAAACAATTCATTTGATGCATGCAAAGAAGCAACACTGTGTGTCTCAAGAAGCATTTATTCATGATTACGTAGACATGCTAAAATTTCAAGGCCACACACTACACATTACACATTACACATGACATTACACATTTTATAAAATTTACATTTAGTCATTTAGCAGACGTTTTTATCCAAAGCGACTTACAGACGAGGAAACATTGGAAGCAATTATAACAATATAGGCAACAAAATGCATAAGTTAATTAAATCCAGTCCATTAAAGCCTAGCACAGTATACAAAGCTAAGAATAGTGAGGTAAGTAAAAAAAATTTTTTTAAGAAGACAGAAAATAGTAAGAGGTTAAAATCAGTCATCTACATTTTGACAGAAGATATGCATTTTCACACACTACACCGGCCTGTAGTGTTCTAGCAGTGTAAGGTTGAGAGTGAGTTTCTTCAGTAGCGGTGTGATGCAGGCCTCTTTGAAAGCAGTGGGAAATGTCCCAGTGGTGAGCAAAGAGTTGATGATGCGGGTCAGACCATGCACAACTGCTGGAGAGATGGCATGGAGGAGATGGGTGGGGATGGGATCCAGTGGGCAGGTGGTAGGGTGGTTGGAACCAATGACCTTGGAAACATCATCTTCAGACATAGGAGAAAAGGCGGGTGATGGTGGCGTAGAAAATTGGCTGTTGATGGCGGTAGTTTTCTTTACGAAGAATGTTGTGGAAAAATTGATCTTGTAGTTTCAAAAAATTGCTCAAACAAAGAAGGTCCAGGTGTCAAAAAGTAAACTTTATTTGTTCGAATCAAACAAAGTGAGATCTTCCCAAAGCATCTGAAAATACAGTGTTTTCAAGCCTATAGTTATAGTAAAACTTGTGCAGGGGGGTTTGTCTGTTCACCAATCAGGTAAGTTCCCGTTATCTCTTATTTTTGATGACCAATAACTCTGTTTCTGCCACCAATAAATCCCAGGCAACAGGACACGTTTTTAATTGTGGAATCTTGGTTGGCACATGGACAAATAACAATGTGCCCATATTTGAACACTTTTCCGGTTCTTTTCCGGCAAAATGACTTGGTGAACTCATAATGCATCTCTGACCCTATGCAATAACTCATGAGTTGCCCTTTAGCATAAGACAGGGTTTTATTAAAACTGTCCTTATGTTTTTGATATAGTAATGTTTTCTAGCGCATCAATGAGGCCATAAGTTAAATTTAATTAAATGTGTCTTCAAGAATGTGTCGGGAGTACGTGCAGGTGCTCTATGTTTTATGCATGTCATTCTCTAAACTTTATTCGAACCTTAGGCCTAACAGACATCACTGGAATTTATATTGCTGTAAAACGTTGAAAAGTATTCTTTAAACATGCTATATAAGTATTTTTATGTAAATAATCATTAAACTGGTATACTGATTGTATCATTAAGTCCTTAAATCATCTTAGTCACTTGCCTACAATCATCTTGACCTAAATGTGGTTAAATATGGTTTCTTGATTATATCGCTGATAACTTATATCTAATAGTCTATTCTATTGTTCCTATGAATACTTCTTAATGCTTCATTACCGATAAAAAGTTTAATAATAAAAAGTGTGATTAATATTCAAATGCATGCATAAATGAAGATATATCATTGTGGTTAAGGATATGCAAGGATATGCGTTAAAGATACTGATGCGTTAAAGATACTGAAATATACTCAAAGAAATATGCGTTAAAGATATTGATGCGTTAAAGATACTGAAATATACTCAAAGAAAATACTCAATAAGAACGATGCAAAATCATCAGCCGTTAACTCCGATGAAGGTGTGGGAGCAGGCGGAGAGAGGAGAGCAGAGAAGGTTTTTAAGAGTGTGCGAGAGTCAGGAGAGTTGCTGATCTTCGAGTGGTTATAATCAGTTTTTGCAGAGGTGACGTCAACGGAGAAAGTAGAGAGAGAGAGGTCAGTATGGTCTTTTGACTTGTGCCATTTTCTCTCAGCTGACCGGAGGCTGGTGCGATGCTCACGTGGTACATCCGATAACCAGGGGGCAGACAGGGATGCACGGGCTGGTCCAGATGTAAGAGGGCATATGTTGTCCAAGCAGGATGTAAGCGTGGAACACAGAGTGTCTGTGGCACTGTTGGTATTCAAAAGAGAGAGCTCCTCAGAGGGGGGGAGTGCAGACAAGACAGAAGAGGAAAAGCAGGAGGGAGGGACCGTAGGTAGCGCCGGAAAGTGACCAGCGGTAAGACATCAGCGTTGTCTGGAGCGGTGAGGTCGGGGGTGACAAAGAAGTGATCAGACGTGTGCAGCGGAGTGACCTGAGAGTGATGAGTGGAGCATTTCTCGAATCATCCTTGTCATTTGCAAAACAGTAAGTGCATTTCTGGTTTTGATTGTTTGATTGCAAGAGACGGTACATGATTCACGTTAACGCTTTTACTGTTTGTAGAATAATTTATTGACAGACAGTGTCATTGTGATGCAGACAGGAAAAGACAGCACTGCATAGCACAAACAAATGTAGAAATCTGAACATAAGACAATCTCCTTAGGGAAAACTGTACATGCAGTGCAGTGGAATTACAGTGCAGTCTTCCTACACCTCCTGACGTTCCTGTCTTTTGGGCAACGGATTCTCATCCACATCACAACAAATATCTTCTCTTGCGATACAGCGTGAAAATCATCTTTCAGAGTGTCTACTCCAGCCTCTGCAGGCATCAGCTGTGATGTCATCACACGTTACATCCATGGCAGCCAGATGGGTCATCTGTGTATGCGGCTGGCCATCATATACTTTTAATCTTCATGCTGAGAAAAATTCCTCAACGGGGTTGAGTAGGGTGAGAGGAACTCCACCAGCATCCTGTTGTGGGCCGCAAACCATTGCCTGATGATGTTGGAGCAATGGAAACTGACATTGTCCCAAACTAACACGTACTTTGGCAGGTCATCTCCAATCTGCCCCCTCTCTTGTTCAGGGATGAGATCCCTGTAGAGAGTGTCAAAAGACTGTTTAGGTGTGAAAAGGGGCCGTCTGCAACACAGTGAAGTTGTCTTGCAGTCCTATGTGGAAAGAATATAGCAATGCAAAACACTAAATTTAGTAAAATAAAATGCCACTGTTTACTTAAGGTATACTTACTGTATATTGTAAAACTAGTGCTTAAATGTCGTGGGGATTATACTATTCTACAGAGACCCATTATAATGCATTTTGATCAACATGACATAAGCAATTGATAATGTAGGAATCTGCACAGAATTTTGTCATAATCATTTGCATGGATGTACCAAAGCATTTGCAACTTGTTCAAAGAAATGAGAAAACGCTTGTTTGATGTGCACATGTGACACAAGGATGTAAGGATTGAACAAGAAGTTTTGAGAATTTCAAATCGGATCAGAGAAATGTACCAAATTGACTTAGAAAAAACTGTATTTAAAGTGGGGGGGGGGGTACTTTTGGGGCAGTTTTGTTTCACCCAAGTGTCCCATTTCCACCCCTCTCAAACTAATGCATGGATGCATATAGCCAGAAACAATTCATTTGATGCATGCAAAGAAGCAACACTGTGTGTCTCAAGAAGCATTTATTAATGATTACGTAGACATGCTAAAATATCAAGGCCACACACTACACATTACACATTACACATGACATTACACATTTCATAAAATTTACATTTAGTCATTTAGCAGACGTTTTTATCCAAAGCGACTTACAGACGAGGAAACATTGGAAGCAATTATAACAATATAGGCAACAAAATGCATAAGTTAATTAAATCCAGTCCATTAAAGCCTAGCACAGTATACAAAGCTAAGCATAGTGAGGTAAGTAAAAAAATATTTTTTTACGAAGACAGAAAATAATAAGAGGTTAAAATCAGTCATCTACATTTTGACGGAAGATATGCATTTTCACACACTACACCGGCCTGTAGTGTTCTAGCAGTGTAAGGTTGAGAGTGAGTTTCTTCAGTAGCGGTGTGATGCAGGCCTCTTTGAAAGCAGTGGGAAATGTCCCAGTGGTGAGCAAAGAGTTGATGATGCGGGTCAGACCAGGCACAACTGCTGGAGAGATGGCATGGAGGAGATGGGTGGGGATGGGATCCAGTGGGCAGATGGTAGGGTGGTTGGAACCAATGACCTTGGAAACATCATCTTCAGACATAGGAGAAAAGGCGGGTGATGGTGGCGTAGAAAATTGGCTGTTGATGGCGGTAGTTTTCTTTACGAAGAACGATGCAAAATCATCAGCCGTTAACTCCGATGAAGGTGTGGGAGCAGGCGGACAGAGGAGAGCAGAGAAGGTTTTTAAGAGTGTGCGAGAGTCAGGAGAGTTGCTGATCTTCGAGTGGTTATAATCAGTTTTTGCAGAGGTGACGTCAACGGAGAAAGTAGAGAGAAGAGACTGGTAGAGAGAGAGAGGTCAGTATGGTCTTTTGACTTGTGCCATTTTCTCTCAGCTGACCGGAGGCTGGTGCGATGCTCACGTGGTACATCCGATAACCAGGGGGCAGACAGGGATGCACGGGCTGGTCCAGATGTAAGAGGGCATATGTTGTCCAAGCAGGATGTAAGCGTGGAACACAGAGTGTCTGTGGCACTGTTGGTATTCAAAAGATAGAGCTCCTCAGAGGGGGGGAGTGCAGACAAGACAGCAGAGGAAAAGCAGGAGGGAGGGACTGTAGGTAGCGCCGGAAAGTGACCAGCGGTAAGACATCTGCGTTGTCTGGAGCGGTGAGGTCGGGGGTGACAAAGAAGTGATCAGACGTGTGCAGCGGAGTGAACTGAGAGTGATGAGTGGAGCATTTCTCGAATCAGCCTTGTCATTTGCAAAACAGTAAGTGCATTTCTGGTTTTGATTGTTTGATTGCAAGAGACGGCACATGAGTCACATTTACGCTTTTACTGTTTTTACAATAATTTATTGACAGACAGTGTCATTGTGATGCAGACAGGAAAAGACAGCACTGCATAGCACAAACAAATGTAGAAATCTGAACATAAGACAATCTCCTTAGGGAAAACTGTACATGCAGTGCAGTGGAATTACAGTGCAGTCTTCCTACACCTCCTGACGTTCCTGTCTTTTGGGCAACGGATTCTCATCCACATCACAACAAATATCTTCTCTTGCTTCTCTATCTTCATCTTTCAGAGTGTCTAATCCAGCCTTTGCAGGCATCAGCTGTGATGTCATCACACGTTACATCCATGGCAGCCAGAAGGGTCATCTGTGTATGCGGCTGGCCATCATATACTTTTAATCTTCATGCTGAGAAAAATTCCTCAATGGGGTTGAGTAGGGTGAGAGGAACTCCACCAGCATCCTGTTGTGGGCCGCAAACCATTGCCTGATGATGTTGGAGCGATGGAAACTGACATTGTCCCAAACTAACACGTACTTTGGCAGGTCATCTCCAATCTGCCCCCTCTCTTGTTCAGGGATGAGATCCCTGTAGAGAGTGTCAAAAGACTGTTTAGGTGTGAAAAGGGGCCGTCTGCAACCAGGTGAAGTTGTCTTGCAGTCCCATGTGGAAAGAATATAGTAATGCAAATCACTAAATTGAGTAAAATAAAATGCCACTGTTTACTTGAAGTATACTTACTGTATATTGTAAAACTAGTGCTTAAATGTCGTGGGGGATTATACTATTCAACAGAGACCCATTATAATGCATTTTGATCAACATGACGTAAGCAATTGATAATGTTGGAATCTGCACAGAATTGTGTCATAATCATTTGCATGGATGTACCAAAGCATTTGCAACTTGTTCAAAGAAATGAGAAAATGCTTGTTTGATGTGCACAAGTGACACAAGGATGTAAGGATTGAACAAGAAGTTTTGAGAATTTCAAATCGGATCTGAGAAATGTACCAAATTGACATAGAAAAAACTGTATTTAAAGTGGGGGGGGGGTACTTTTGGGGCAGTTTTGTTTCACCCAAGTGTCCCATTTCCACCCCTCTCAAACTAATGCATGAATGCATATAGCCAGAAACAATTCATTTGATGCATGCAAAGAAGCAACACTGTGTGTCTCAAGAAGCATTTATTCATGATTACGTAGACATGCTAAAATTTCAAGGCCACACACTACACATTACACATTACACATGACATTACACATTTCATAAAATTTACATTTAGTCATTTAGCAGACGTTTTATCCAAAGCGACTTACAGACGAGGAAACATTGGAAGCAATTATAACAATATAGGCAACAAAATGCATAAGTTAATTAAATCCAGTCCATTAAAGCCTAGCACAGTATACAAAGCTAAGAAAAGTGACGTAAGTAAAAAAAATATTTTTTAAGAAGACAGAAAATAGTAAGAGGTTCAAATCAGTCATCTACATTTTGACGGAAGATATGCATTTTCACACACTACACCGGCCTGTAGTGTTCTAGCAGTGTAAGGTTGAGAGTGAGTTTCTTCAGTAGCGGTGTGATGCAGGCCTCTTTGAAAGCAGTGGGAAATGTCCCAGTGGTGAGCAAAGAGTTGATGATGCGGGTCAGACCATGCACAACTGCTGGAGAGATGGCATGGAGGAGATGGGTGGGGATGGGATCCAGTGGGCAGGTGGTAGGGTGGTTGGAACCAATGACCTTGGAAACATCATCTTCAGACATAGGAGAAAAGGCGGGGGATGGTGGTGTAGAAAATTGGCTGTTGATGGCGGTAGTTTTCTTTACGAAGAACGATGCAAAATCATCAGCCGTTAACTCCGATGAAGGTGTGGGAGCAGGCGGACAGAGGAGAGCAGAGAAGGTTTTTAAGAGTGTGCGAGAGTCAGGAGAGTTGCTGATCTTCGAGTGGTTATAATCAGTTTTTGCAGAGGTGACGTCAACGGAGAAAGTAGAGAGAGAGAGGTCAGTATGGTCTTTTGACTTGTGCCATTTTCTCTCAGCTGACCGGAGGCTGGTGCGATGCTCACGTGGTACATCCGATAACCAGGGGGCAGACAGGGATGCACGGGCTGGTCCAGATGCAAGAGGGCATATGTTGTCCAAGCAGGATGTAAGCGTGGAACACAGAGTGTCTGTGGCACTGTTGGTATTCAAAAGTGAGAGCTCCTCAGAGGGGGGAGTGCAGACAAGACAGCAGAGGAAAAGCAGGAGGGAGGGACCGTAGGTAGCGCCGGAAAGTGACCATCGGTAAGACATCTGCGTTGTCTGGAGCGGTGAGGTCGGGGGTGACAAAGAAGTGATCAGACGTGTGCAGCGGAGTGAACTGAGAGTGATGAGTGGAGCATTTCTCGAATCATCCTTGTCATTTGCAAAACAGTAAGTGCATTTCTGGTTTTGATTGTTTAATTGCAAGAGACGGCACATGAGTCACGTTTACGCTTTTACTGTTTTTACAATAATTTATTGACAGACAGTGTCATTGTGATGCAGACAGGAAAAGACAGCACTGCATAGCACAAACAAATGTAGAAATCTGAACATAAGACCTTAGGGAATTCCTTAGGGAAAACTGTACATGCAGTGCAGTGGAATTACAGTGCAGTCTTCCTACACCTCCTGACGTTCCTGTCTTTTGGGCAACGGATTCTCATCCACATCACAACAAATATCTTCTCTTGCGATACAGCGTGAAAATCATCTTTCAGAGTGTCTAATCCAGCCTCTGCAGGCATCAGCTGTGATGTCATCACACGTTACATCCATGGCAGCCAGAAGGGTCATCTGTGTATGCGGCTGGCCATCACATACTTTTAATCTTCATGCTGAGAAAAATTCCTCAACGGGGTTGAGTAGGGTGAGAGGAACTCCACCAGCATCATGTTGTGGGCCGCAAACCATTGCCTGATGATGTTGGAGCGATGGAAACTGACATTGTCCCAAACTAACACGTACTTTGGCAGGTCATCTCCAATCTGCCCCCTCTCTTGTTCAGGGATGAGATCCCTGTAGAGAGTGTCAAAAGACTGTTTAGGTGTGAAAAGGGGCCGTCTGCAACACTGTGAAGTTGTCTTGCAGTCCTATGCGGAAAGAATATAGCAATGCAAAACACTAAATTGAGTAAAATAAAATGCCACTGTTTACTTAAAGTATACTTACTGTATATTGTAAAACTAGTGCTTAAATGTCGTGGGGATTATACTATTCTACAGAGACCCATTATAATGCATTTTGATCAACATGACATAAGCAATTGATAATGTAGGAATCTGCACAGAATTTTGTCATAATCATTTGCATGGATGTACCAAAGCATTTGCAACTTGTTCAAAGAAATGAGAAAATGCTTGTTTGATGTGCACACGTGACACAAGGATGTAAGGATTGAACAAGAAGTTTTGAGAATTTTAAATCGGATCTGAGAAATGTACCAAATTGACATAGAAAAAACTGTATTTAAAGTGGGGGGGGTACTTTTGGGGCAGTTTTGTTTCACCCAAGTGTCCCATTTCCACCCCTCTCAAACTAATGCATGGATGCATATAGCCAGAAACAATTCATTTGATGCATGCAAAGAAGCAACACTGTGTGTCTCAAGAAGCATTTATTCATGATTACGTAGACATGCTAAAATTTCAAGGCCACACACTACACATTACACATTACACATGACATTACACATTTCATAAAATTTACATTTAGTCATTTAGCAGACGTTTTTATCCAAAGCGACTTACAGACGAGGAAACATTGGAAGCAATTATAACAATATAGGCAACAAAAGGCATAAGTTAATTAAATCCAGTCCATTAAAGCCTAGCACAGTATACAAAGCTAAGAATAGTGAGGTAAGTAAAAAAATATTTTTTTAAGAAGACAGAAAATAATAAGAGGTTAAAATCAGTCATCTACATTTTGACGGAAGATATGCATTTTCACACACTACACCGGCCTGTAGTGTTCTAGCAGTATAAGGTTGAGAGTGAGTTTCTTCAGTAGCGGTGTGATGCAGGCCTCTTTGAAAGCAGTGGGAAATGTCCCAGTGGTGAGCAAAGAGTTGATGATGCGGTTCAGACCAGGCACAACTGCTGGAGAGATGGCATGGAGGCGATGGGTGGGGATGGGATCCAGTGGGCAGGTGGTAGGGTGGTTGGAACCAATGACCTTGGAAACATCATCTTCAGACATAGGAGAAAAGGCGGGTGATGGTGGCGTAGAAAATTGGCTGTTGATGGCGGTAGTTTTCTTTACGAAGAACGATGTAAAATCATCAGCCGTTAACTCCGATGAAGGTGTGGGAGCAGGCGGACAGAGGAGAGCAGAGAAGGTTTTTAAGTGTGTGCGAGAGTCAGGAGAGTTGCTGATCTTCGAGTGGTTATAATCAGTTTTTGCAGAGGTGACGTCAACGGAGAAAGTAGAGAGAAGAGACTGGTAGAGAGAGAGAGGTCAGTATGGTCTTTTGATTTGTGCCATTTTCTCTCAGCTGACCGGAGGCTGGTGCGATGCTCACGTGGTACATCCGATAACCAGGGGGCAGACAGGGATGCACGGGCTGGTCCAGATGTAAGAGGGCATATGTTGTCCAAGCAGGATGTAAGCGTGGAACACAGAGTGTCTGTGGCACTGTTGGTATTCAAAAGAGAGAGCTCCTCAGAGGGGGGGAGTGCAGACAAGACAGCAGAGGAAAAGCAGGAGGGAGGGACCATAGGTAGCGCCGGAAAGTGACCAGCGGTAAGACATCTGCGTTGTCTGGAGCGGTGAGTTCGGGGGTGACAAAGAAGTTATCAGACGTGTGCAGCGGAGTGAACTGAGAGTGATGAGTGGAGCATTTCTCGAATCAGCCTTGTCATTTGCAAAACAGTAAGTGCATTTCTGGTTTTGATTGTTTGATTGCAAGAGACGGCACATGAGTCACGTTTACGCTTTTACTGTTTTTACATTAATTTATTGACAGACAGTGTCATTGTGATGCAGACAGGAAAAGACAGCACTGCATAGCACAAACAAATGTAGAAATCTGAACATAAGACAATCTCCTTAGGGAAAACTGTACATGCAGTGCAGTGGAATTACAGTGCAGTCTTCCTACACCTCCTGACGTTCCTGTCTTTTGGGCAACGGATTCTCATCCACATCACAACAAATATCTACTCTTGCGATAGAGCGTGAAAATCATCTTTCAGAGTGTCTAATCCAGCCTCTGCAGGCATCAGCTGTGATGTCATCACACGTTACATCCATGGCAGCCAGAAGGGTCATCTGTGTATGCGGCTGGCCATCATATACTTTTAATCTTCATGCTGAGAAAAATTCCTCAATGGGGTTGAGTAGGGTGAGAGGAACTCCACCAGCATCCTGTTGTGGGCCGCAAACCATTGCCTGATGATGTTGGAGCGATGGAAACTGACATTGTCCCAAACTAACACGTACTTTGGCAGGTCATCTCCAATCTGCCCCCTCTCTTGTTCAGGGATGAGATCCCTGTAGAGAGTGTCAAAAGACTGTTTAGGTGTGAAAAGGGGCCGTCTGCAACACAGTGAAGTTGTCTTGCAGTCCTATGTGGAAAGAATATAGCAATGCAAAACACTAAATTGAGTAAAATAAAATGCCACTGTTTACTTAAAGTATACTTACTGTATATTGTAAAACTAGTGCTTAAATGTCGTGGGGATTATACTATTCTACAGAGACCCATTATAATGCATTTTGATCAACATGACATAAGCAATTGATAATGTAGGAATCTGCACAGAATTTTGTCATAATCATTTGCATGGATGTACCAAAGCATTTGCAACTTGTTCAAAGAAATGAGAAAATGCTTGTTTGATGTGCACACGTGACACAAGGATGTAAGGATTGAACAAGAAGTTTTGAGAATTTCAAATCGGATCAGAGAAATGTACCAAATTGACTTAGAAAAAAACTGTATTTAAAGTGGGGGGGGGTACTTTTGGGGCAGTTTTGTTTCACCCAAGTGTCCCATTTCCACCCCTCTCAAACTAATGCATGGATGCATATAGCCAGAAACAATTCATTTGATGCATGCAAAGAAGCAACACTGTGTGTCTCAAGAAGCATTTATTCATGATTACGTAGACATGCTAAAATTTCAAGGCCACACACTACACACTACACATTACACATGACATTACACATTTCATAAAATTTAAATTTAGTCATTTAGCAGACATTTTTATCCAAAGCGACTTACAGACGAGGAAACATTGGAAGCAATTATAACAATATAGGCAACAAAATGCATAAGTTAATTAAATCCAGTCCATTAAAGCCTAGCACAGTATACAAAGCTAAGAATAGTGAGGTAAGTAAAAAAATAATTTTTTAAGAAGACAGAAAATAATAAGAGGTTAAAATCAGTCATCTACATTTTGACGGAAGATATGCATTTTCACAGACTACACCGGCCTGTAGTGTTCTAGCAGTGTAAGGTTGAGAGTGAGTTTCTTCAGTAGCGGTGTGATGCAGGCCTCTTTGAAAGCAGTGGGAAATGTCCCAGTGGTGAGCAAAGAGTTGATGATGCGGGTCAGACCAGGCACAACTGCTGGAGAGATGGCATGGAGGAGATGGGTGGGGATGGGATCCAGTGGGCAGGTGGTAGGGTGGTTGGAACCAATGACCTTGGAAACATCATCTTCAGACATAGGAGAAAAGGCGGGTGATGGTGGCGTAGAAAATTGGCTGTTGAT
Source organism: Barbatula barbatula (assembly GCF_947034865.1). Lineage (NCBI taxonomy): Eukaryota > Metazoa > Chordata > Actinopteri > Cypriniformes > Nemacheilidae > Barbatula > Barbatula barbatula. The sequence goes on from NC_136782.1 coordinate 7,556,954, forward strand.
GGCGGTAGTTTTCTTTACGAAGAACGATGCAAAATCATCAGCCGTTAACTCCGATGAAGGTGTGGGAGCAGGCGGACAGAGGAGAGCAGAGAAGGTTTTTAAGAGTGTGCGAGAGTCAGGAGAGTTGCTGATCTTCGAGTGGTTATAATCAGTTTTTGCAAAGCTGACGTCAACGGAGAAAGTAGAGAGAGAGAGGTCAGTATGGTCTTTTGACTTGTGCCATTTTCTCTCAGCTGACCGGAGGCTGGTGCGATGCTCACGTGGTACATCCGATAACCAGGGGGCAGACAGGGATGCACGGGCTGGTCCAGATGTAAGAGGGCATATGTTGTCCAAGCAGGATGTAAGCGTGGAACACAGAGTGTCTGTGGCACTGTTGGTATTCAAAAGATAGAGCTCCTCAGAGGGGGGGAGTGCAGACAAGACAGCAGAGGAAAAGCAAGAGGGAGGGACCGTAGGTAGCGCCGGAAAGTGACCAGCGGTAAGACATCTGCGTTGTCTGGAGCGGTGAGGTCGGGGGTGACAAAGAAGTGATCAGACGTGTGCAGCGGAGTGAACTGAGAGTGATGAGTGGAGCATTTCTCGAATCATCCTTGTCATTTGCAAAACAGTAAGTGCATTTCTGGTTTTGATTGTTTGATTGCAAGAGACGGCACATGAGTCACGTTTACGCTTTTACTGTTTTTACAATAATTTATTGACAGACAGTGTCATTGTGATGCAGACAGGAAAAGACAGCACTGCATAGCACAAACAAATGTAGAAATCTGAACATAAGACAATCTCCTTAGGGAAAACTGTACATGCAGTGCAGTGGAATTACAGTGCAGTCTTCCTACACCTCCTGACGTTCCTGTCTTTTGGGCAACGGATTCTCATCCACATCACAACAAATATCTTCTCTTGCGATACAGCGTGAAAATCATCTTTCAGAGTGTCTAATCCAGCCTCTGCAGGCATCAGCTGTGATGTCATCACACGTTACATCCATGGCAGCCAGAAGGGTCATCTGTGTATACGGCTGGCGATCATATACTTTTAATCTTCATGCTGAGAAAAATTCCTCAACGTGGTTGAGTAGGGTGAGAGGAACTCCACCAGCATCCTGTTGTGGGCCGCAAACCATTGCCTGATGATGTTGGAGCGATGGAAACTGACATTGTCCCAAACTAACACGTACTTTGGCAGGTCATCTCCAATCTGCCCCCTCTCTTGTTCAGGGATGAGATCCCTGTAGAGAGTGTCAAAAGACTGTTTAGGTGTGAAAAGGGGCCGTCTGCAACACAGTGAAGTTGTCTTGCAGTCCTATGTGGATAGAATATAGCAATGAAAAACACTAAATTGAGTAAAATAAAATGCCACCGTTTACTTAAAGTATACTTACTGTATATTGTAAAACTAGTGCTTAAATGTCGTGGGGATTATACTATTCTACAGAGACCCATTATAATGCAATTTGATCAACATGACATAAGCAATTGATAATGTAGGAATCTGCACAGAATTTTGTCATAATCATTTGCATGGATGTACCAAAGCATTTGCAACTTGTTCAAAGAAATGAGAAAATGCTTGTTTGATGTGCACACGTGACACAAGGATGTAAGGATAGAACAAGAAGTTTTGAGAATTTCAAATCGGATCAGAGAAATGTACCAAATTGACTTAGAAAAAACTGTATTTAAAGTGGGGGGGGTACTTTTGGGGCAGTTTTGTTTCACCCAAGTGTCCCATTTCCACCCCTCTCAAACTAATGCATGGATGCATATAGCCAGAAACAATTCATTTGATGCATGCAAAGAAGCAACACTGTGTGTCTCAAGAAGCATTTATTCATGATTACGTAGACATGCTAAAATTTCAAGGCCACACACTACACATTACACATTACACATGACAATACACATTTCATAAAATTTACATTTAGTCATTTAGCAGACGTTTTTATCCAAATCGACTTACAGACGAGGAAACATTGGAAGCAATTATAACAATATAGGCAACAAAATGCATAAGTTAATTAAATCCAGTCCATTAAAGCCTAGCACAGTATACAAAGCTAAGAATAGTGAGGTAAGTAAAAAAATAATTTTTTAAGAAGACAGAAAATAATAAGAGGTTAAAATCAGTCATCTACATTTTGACGGAAGATATGCATTTTCACACACTACACCGGCCTGTAGTGTTCTAGCAGTGTAAGGTTGAGAGTGAGTTTCTTCAGTGGCGGTGTGATGCAGGCCTCTTTGAAAGCAGTGGGAAATGTCCCAGTGGTGAGCAAAGAGTTGATGATGCGGGTCAGACCAGGCACAACTGCTGGAGAGATGGCATGGAGGAGATGGGTGGGGATGGGATCCATTGGGCAGGTGGTAGGGTGGTTGGAACCAATGACCTTGGAAACATCATCTTCAGACATAGGAGAAAAGGCGGGTGATGGTGGCGTAGAAAATTGGCTGTTGATGGCGGTAGTTTTCTTTACGAAGAACGATGCAAAATCATCAGCCGTTAACACCGATGAAGGTGTGGGAGCAGGCGGACAGAGGAGAGCAGAGAAGGTTTTTAAGAGTGTGCGAGAGTCAGGAGAGTTGCTGATCTTCGAGTGGTTATAATCAGTTTTTGCAGAGGTGACGTCAACGGAGAAAGTAAAGAGAGAGAGGTCAGTATGGTCTTTTGACTTGTGCCATTTGCTCTCAGCTGACCGGAGGCTGGTGCGATGCTCACGTGGTACATCCGATAACCAGGGGGCAGACAGGGATGCACGGGCTGGTCCAGATGTAAGAGGGCATATGTTGTCCAAGCAGGATGTAAGCGTGGAACACAGAGTGTCTGTGGCACTGTTGGTATTCAAAAGAGAGAGCTCCTCAGAGGGGGGGAGTGCAGACAAGACAGAAGAGGAAAAGCAGGAGGGAGGGACCGTAGGTAGCGCCGGAAAGTGACCAGCGGTAAGACATCTGCGTTGTCTGGAGCGGTGAGGTCGGGGGTGACAAAGAAGTGATCAGACGTGTGCAGCGGAGTGACCTGAGAGTGATGAGTGGAGCATTTCTCGAATCATCCTTGTCATTTGCAAAACAGTAAGTCCATTTCTGGTTTTGATTGTTTGATTGCAAGAGACGGCACATGATTCACGTTAACGCTTTTACTGTTTGTACAATAATTTATTGACAGACAGTGTCATTGTGATGCAGACAGGAAAAGACAGCACTGCATAGCACAAACAAATGTAGAAATCTAAACATAAGACAATCTCCATAGGGAAAACTGTACATGCAGTGCAGTGGAATTACAGTGCAGTCTTCCTACACCTCCTGACGTTCCTGTCTTTTGGGCAACGGATTCTCATCCACATCACAACAAATATCTTCTCTTGCGATACAGCGTGAAAATCATCTTTCAGAGTGTCTAATCCAGCCTCTGCAGGCATCAGCTGTGATGTCATCACACGTTACATCCATGGCAGCCAGAAGGGTCATCTGTGTATGCGGCTGGCCATCATATACTTTTAATCTTCATGCTGAGAAAAATTCCTCAACGGGGTTGAGTAGGGTGAGAGGAACTCCACCAGCATTCTGTTGTGGGCCGCAAACCATTGCCTGATGATGTTGGAGCGATGGAAACTGACATTGTCCCAAACTAACACGTACTTTGGCAGGTCATCTCCAATCTGCCCCCTCTCTTGTTCAGGGATGAGATCCCTGTAGAGAGTGTCAAAAGACTGTTTAGGTGTGAAAAGGGGCCGTCTGCAACACAGTGAAGTTGTCTTGCAGTCCTATGTGGAAAGAATATAGCAATGCAAAACACTAAATTGAGTAAAATAAAATGCCACCGTTTACTTAAAGTATACTTACTGTATATTGTAAAACTAGTGCTTAAATGTCGTGGGGATTATACTATTCTACAGAGACCCATTATAATGCATTTTGATCAACATGACATAAGCAATTGATAATGTAGGAATCTGCACAGAATTTTGTCATAATCATTTGCATGGATGTACCAAAGCATTTGCAACTTGTTCAAAGAAATGAGAAAATGCATGTTTGATGTGCACACGTGACACAAGGATGTAAGGATTGAACAAGAAGTTTTGAGAATTTCCAATCGGATCAGAGAAATGTACCAAATTGACTTAGAAAAAACTGTATTTAAAGTTGGGGGGGTACTTTTGGGGCAGTTATGTTTCACCCAAGTGTCCCATTTCCACCCCTCTCAAACTAATGCATGGATGCATATAGCCAGAAACAATTCATTTGATGCATGCAAAGAAGCAACACTGTGTGTCTCAAGAAGCATTTATTCATGATTACGTAGACATGCTAAAATGTCAAGGCCACACACTACACATTACACATTACACATGACATTACACATTTCATAAAATTTACATTTAGTCATTTAGCAGACGTTTTTATCCAAAGCGACTTACAGACGAGGAAACATTGGAAGCAATTATAACAATATTGGCAACAAAATGCATAAGTTAATTAAATCCAGTCCATTAAAGCCTAGCAGAGTATACAAAGCTAAGAATAGTGAGGTAAGTAAAAAAATATTATTTTAAGAAGACAGAAAATAATAAGAGGTTAAAATCAGTCATCTACATTTTGACGGAAGATATGCATTTTCACACACTACACCGGCCTGTAGTGTTCTAGCAGTGTAAGGTTGAGAGTGAGTTTCTTCAGTAGCGGTGTGATGCAGGCCTCTTTGAAAGCAGTGGGAAATGTCCCAGTGGTGAGCAAAGAGTTGATGATGCGGGTCAGACTAGGCACAACTGCTGGAGAGATGGCATGGAGGAGATGGGTGGGGATGGGATCCAGTGGGCAGGTGGTAGGGTGGTTGGAACCAATGACCTTGGAAACATCATCTTCAGACATAGGAGAAAAGGCGGGTGATGGTGGCGTAGAAAATTGGCTGTTGATGGCGGTAGTTTTCTTTACGAAGAACGATGCAAAATCATCAGCCGTTAACTCCGATGAAGGTGTGGGAGCAGGCGGACAGAGGAGAGCAGAGAAGGTTTTTAAGAGTGTGCGAGAGTCAGGAGAGTTGCTGATCTTCGAGTGGTTATAATCAGTTTTTGCAGAGGTGAAGTCAACGGAGAAAGTAGAGAGAGAGAGAGGTCAGTATAGTCTTTTGACTTGTGCCATTTTCTCTCAGCTGACCGGAGGCTGGTGCGAAGCTCACGTGGTACATCCGATAACCAGGGGGCAGACAGGGATGCACGGGCTGGTCCAGATGTAAGAGGGCATATGTTGTCCAAGCAGGATGTAAGCGTGGAACACAGAGTGTCTGTGGCACTGTTGGTATTCAAAAGAGAGAGCTCCTCAGAGGGGGGAAGTGCAGACAAGACAGCAGAGGAAAAGCAGGAGGGAGGGACCGTAGGTAGCGCCGGAAAGTGACCAGCGGTAAGACACTTGCGTTGTCTGGAGCGGTGAGGTCGGGGGTGACAAAGAAGTGATCAGACGTGTGCAGCGGAGTGACCTGAGAGTGATGAGTGGAGCATTTCTCGAATCATCCTTGTCATTTGCAAAACAGTAAGTGCATTTCTGGTTTTGATTGTTTGATTGCAAGAGACGGCACATGATTCACGTTAACGCTTTTACTGTTTGTACAATAATTTATTGACAGACAGTGTCATTGTGATGCAGACAGGAAAAGACAGCACTGCATAGCACAAACAAATGTAGAAATCTGAACATAAGACAATCTCCTTTTGGGAAAACTGTACATGCAGTGCAGTGGAATTACAGTGCAGTCTTCCTACACCTCCTGACGTTCCTGTCTTTTGGGCAACGGATTCTCATCCACATCACAACAAATATCTTCTCTTGCGATACAGCGTGAAAATCATCTTTCAGAGTGTCTACTCCAGCCTCTGCAGGCATCAGCTGTGATGTCATCACACGTTACATCCATGGCAGCCAGATGGGTCATCTGTGTATGCGGCTGGCCATCATATACTTTTAATCTTCATGCTGAGAAAAATTCCTCAACGGGGTTGAGTAGGGTGAGAGGAACTCCACCAGCATCCTGTTGTGGGCCGCAAACCATTGCCTGATGATGTTGGAGCAATGGAAACTGACATTGTCCCAAACTAACACGTACTTTGGCAGGTCATCTCCAATCTGCCCCCTCTCTTGTTCAGGGATGAGATCCCTGTAGAGAGTGTCAAAAGACTGTTTAGGTGTGAAAAGGGGCCGTCTGCAACACAGTGAAGTTGTCTTGCAGTCCTATGTGGAAAGAATATAGCAATGCAAAACACTAAATTTAGTAAAATAAAATGCCACTGTTTACTTAAGGTATACTTACTGTATATTGTAAAACTAGTGCTTAAATGTCGTGGGGATTATACTATTCTACAGAGACCCATTATAATGCATTTTGATCAACATGACATAAGCAATTGATAATGTAGGAATCTGCACAGAATTTTGTCATAATCATTTGCATGGATGTACCAAAGCATTTGCAACTTGTTCAAAGAAATGAGAAAACGCTTGTTTGATGTGCACATGTGACACAAGGATGTAAGGATTGAACAAGAAGTTTTGAGAATTTCAAATCGGATCAGAGAAATGTACCAAATTGACTTAGAAAAAACTGTATTTAAAGTGGGGGGGGGGGTACTTTTGGGGCAGTTTTGTTTCACCCAAGTGTCCCATTTCCACCCCTCTCAAACTAATGCATGGATGCATATAGCCAGAAACAATTCATTTGATGCATGCAAAGAAGCAACACTGTGTGTCTCAAGAAGCATTTATTCATGATTACGTAGACATGCTAAAATTTCAAGGCCACACACTACACATTACACATGACATTACACATTTCATAAAATTTACATTTGGTCATTTAGCAGACGTTTTTATCCAAAGCGACTTACAGACGAGGAAACATTGGAAGCAATTATAACAATATAGGCAACAAAATGCATAAGTTAATTAAATCCAGTCCATTAAAGCCTAGCACAGTATACAAAGCTAAGAATAGTGAGGTAAGTAAAAAAATACTTTTTTAAGAAGACAGAAAATAATAAGAGGTTAAAATCAGTCATCTACATTTTGACGGAAGATATGCATTTTCACACACTGTAGTGTTCTAGCAGTGTAAGGTTGAGAGTGAGTTTCTTCAGTAGCGGTGTGATGCAGGCCTCTTTGAAAGCAGTGGGAAATGTCCCAGTGGTGAGCAAAGAGTTGATGATGCGGGTCAGACCAGGCACAACTGCTGGAGAGATGGCATGGAGGAGATGGGTGGGGATGGGATCCAGTGGGCAGGTGGTAGGGTGGTTGGAACCAATGACCTTGGAAACATCATCTTCAGACATAGGAGAAAAGGCGGGTGATGGTGGCGTAGAAAATTGGCTGTTGATGGCGGTAGTTTTCTTTACGAAGAACGATGCAAAATCATCAGCCGTTAACTCCGATGAAGGTGTGGGAGCAGGCGGACAGAGGAGAGGAGAGAAGGTTTTTAAGAGTGTGCGAGAGTCAGGAGAGTTGCTGATCTTCGAGTGGTTATAATCAGTTTTTGCAGAGGTGACGTCAACGGAGAAAGTAGAGAGAGAGAGGTCAGTATGGTCTTTTGACTTGTGCCATTTTCTCTCAGCTGACCGGAGGCTGGTGCGATGCTCACGTGGTACATCCGATAACCAGGGGGCAGACAGGGATGCACGGGCTGGTCCAGATGTAAGTGGGCATAAGTTGTCCAAGCAGGATGTAAGCGTGGAGCACAGAGTGTCTGTGGCACTGTTGGTATTCAAAAGAGAGAGCTCCTCAGAGGGGGGGAGTGCAGACAAGACAGCAGAGGAAAAGCAGGAGGGAGGGACCGTAGGTAGCGCCGGAAAGTGACCAGCGGTAAGACATCTGCGTTGTCTGGAGCGGTGAGTTCGGGGGTGACAAAGAAGTGATCAGACGTGTGCAGCGGAGTGACCTGAGAGTGATGAGTGGAGCATTTCTCGAATCATCCTTGTCATTTGCAAAACAGTAAGTGCATTTCTGGTTTTATTTGTTTGATTGCAAGAGACGGCACATGATTCACGTTAACGCTTTTACTGTTTGTACAATAATTTATTGACAGACAGTGTCATTGTGATGCAGACAGGAAAAGACAGCACTGCATAGCACAAACAAATGTAGAAATCTGAACATAAGACAATCTCCTTTTGGGAAAACTGTACATGCAGTGCAGTGGAATTACAGTGCAGTCTTCCTACACCTCCTGACGTTCCTGTCTTTTGGGCAACGGATTCTCATCCACATCACAACAAATATCTTCTCTTGCGATACAGCGTGAAAATCATCTTTCAGAGTGTCTACTCCAGCCTCTGCAGGCATCAGCTGTGATGTCATCACACGTTACATCCATGGCAGCCAGATGGGTCATCTGTGTATGCGGCTGGCCATCATATACTTTTAATCTTCATGCTGAGAAAAATTCCTCAACGGGGTTGAGTAGGGTGAGAGGAACTCCACCAGCATCCTGTTGTGGGCCGCAAACCATTGCCTGATGATGTTGGAGCAATGGAAACTGACATTGTCCCAAACTAACACGTACTTTGGCAGGTCATCTCCAATCTGCCCCCTCTCTTGTTCAGGGATGAGATCCCTGTAGAGAGTGTCAAAAGACTGTTTAGGTGTGAAAAGGGGCCGTCTGCAACACAGTGAAGTTGTCTTGCAGTCCTATGTGGAAAGAATATAGCAATGCAAAACACTAAATTGAGTAAAATAAAATGCCACTGTTTACTTAAGGTATACTTACTGTATATTGTAAAACTAGTGCTTAAATGTCGTGGGGATTATACTATTCTACAGAGACCCATTATAATGCATTTTGATCAACATGACATAAGCAATTGATAATGTAGGAATCTGCACAGAATTTTGTCATAATCATTTGCATGGATGTACCAAAGCATTTGCAACTTGTTCAAAGAAATGAGAAAACGCTTGTTTGATGTGCACATGTGACACAAGGATGTAAGGATTGAACAAGAAGTTTTGAGAATTTCAAATCGGATCAGAGAAATGTACCAAATTGACTTAGAAAAAACTGTATTTAAAGTGGGGGGGGGTACTTTTGGGGCAGTTTTGTTTCACCCAAGTGTCCCATTTCCACCCCTCTCAAACTAATGCATGGATGCATATAGCCAGAAACAATTCATTTGATGCATGCAAAGAAGCAACACTGTGTGTCTCAAGAAGCATTTATTCATGATTACGTAGACATGCTAAAATTTCAAGGCCACACACTACACATTACACATGACATTACACATTTCATAAAATTTACATTTGGTCATTTAGCAGACGTTTTTATCCAAAGCGACTTACAGACGAGGAAACATTGGAAGCAATTATAACAATATAGGCAACAAAATGCATAAGTTAATTAAATCCAGTCCATTAAAGCCTAGCACAGTATACAAAGCTAAGAATAGTGAGGTAAGTAAAAAAATACTTTTTTAAGAAGACAGAAAATAATAAGAGGTTAAAATCAGTCATCTACATTTTGACGGAAGATATGCATTTTCACACACTGTAGTGTTCTAGCAGTGTAAGGTTGAGAGTGAGTTTCTTCAGTAGCGGTGTGATGCAGGCCTCTTTGAAAGCAGTGGGAAATGTCCCAGTGGTGAGCAAAGAGTTGATGATGCGGGTCAGACCAGGCACAACTGCTGGAGAGATGGCATGGAGGAGATGGGTGGGGATGGGATCCAGTGGGCAGGTGGTAGGGTGGTTGGAACCAATGACCTTGGAAACATCATCTTCAGACATAGGAGAAAAGGCGGGTGATGGTGGCGTAGAAAATTGGCTGTTGATGGCGGTAGTTTTCTTTACGAAGAACGATGCAAAATCATCAGCCGTTAACTCCGATGAAGGTGTGGGAGCAGGCGGACAGAGGAGAGGAGAGAAGGTTTTTAAGAGTGTGCGAGAGTCAGGAGAGTTGCTGATCTTCGAGTGGTTATAATCAGTTTTTGCAGAGGTGACGTCAACGGAGAAAGTAGAGAGAGAGAGGTCAGTATGGTCTTTTGACTTGTGCCATTTTCTCTCAGCTGACCGGAGGCTGGTGCGATGCTCACGTGGTACATCCGATAACCAGGGGGCAGACAGGGATGCACGGGCTGGTCCAGATGTAAGTGGGCATAAGTTGTCCAAGCAGGATGTAAGCGTGGAGCACAGAGTGTCTGTGGCACTGTTGGTATTCAAAAGAGAGAGCTCCTCAGAGGGGGGGAGTGCAGACAAGACAGCAGAGGAAAAGCAGGAGGGAGGGACCGTAGGTAGCGCCGGAAAGTGACCAGCGGTAAGACATCTGCGTTGTCTGGAGCGGTGAGTTCGGGGGTGACAAAGAAGTGATCAGACGTGTGCAGCGGAGTGACCTGAGAGTGATGAGTGGAGCATTTCTCGAATCATCCTTGTCATTTGCAAAACAGTAAGTGCATTTCTGGTTTTATTTGTTTGATTGCAAGAGACGGCACATGATTCACGTTAACGCTTTTACTGTTTGTACAATAATTTATTGACAGACAGTGTCATTGTGATGCAGACAGGAAAAGACAGCACTGCATAGCACAAACAAATGTAGAAATCTGAACATAAGACAATCTCCTTAGAGAAAACTGTACATGCAGTGCAGTGGAATTACAGTGCAGTCTTCCTACACCTCCTGACGTTCCTGTCTTTTGGGCAACGGATTCTCATCCACATCACAACAAATATCTTCTCTTGCGAAACAGCGTGAAAATCATCTTTCAGAGTGTCTAATCCAGCCTCTGCAGGCATCAGCTGTGATGTCATCACACGTTACATCCATGGCAGCCAGAAGGGTCATCTGTGTATGCGGCTGGCGATCATATACTTTTAATCTTCATGCTGAGAAAAATTCCTCAACGTGGTTGAGTAGGGTGAGAGGAACTCCACCAGCATCCTGTTGTGGGCCGCAAACCATTGCCTGATGATGTTGGAGCGATGGAAACTGACATTGTCCCAAACTAACACGTACTTTGGCAGGTCATCTCCAATCTGCCCCCTCTCTTGTTCAGGGATGAGATCCCTGTAGAGAGTGTCAAAAGACTGTTTAGGTGTGAAAAGGGGCCGTCTGCAACACAGTGAAGTTGTCTTGCAGTCCTATGTGGAAAGAATATAGCAATGCAAAACACTAAATTGAGTAAAATAAAATGCCACCGTTTACTAAAAGTATACTTACTGTATATTTTAAAACTAGTGCTTAAATGTCGTGGGGATTATACTATTCTACAGAGACCCATTATAATGCATTTTGATCAACATGACATAAGCAATTGATAATGTAGGAATCTGCACAGAATTTTGTCATAATCATTTGCATGGATGTACCAAAGCATTTGCAACTTGTTCAAAGAAATGAGAAAATGCTTGTTTGATGTGCACACGTGACACAAGGATGTAAGGATTGAACAAGAAGTTTTGAGAATTTCAAATCGGATCAGAGAAATGTACCAAATTGACTTAGAAAAAACTGTATTTAAAGTGGGGGGGGTACTTTTGTTTCACCCAAGTGTCCCATTTCCACCCCTCTCAAACTAATGCATGGATGCATATAGCCAGAAACAATTCATTTGATGCATGCAAAGAAGCAACACTGTGTGTCTCAAGAAGCATTTATTCATGATTACGTAGACATACTAAAATTTCAAGGCCACACACTACACATTACACATTACACATGACATTACACATTTCATAAAATTTACATTTAGTCATTTAGCTGACGTTTTTATCCAAAGCGACTTACAGACGAGGAAACATTGGAAGCAATTATAACAATATTGGCAACAAAATGCATAATTTAATTAAATCCAGTCCATTAAAGCCTAGCACAGTATACAAAGCTAAGAATAGTGAGGTAAGTAAAAAAATAATTTTTTAAGAAGACAGAAAATAATAAGAGCTTAAAATCAGTCATCTACATTTTGACGGAAGATATGCATTTTCACACACTACACCGGCCTGTAGTGTTCTAGCAGTGTAAGGTTGAGAGTGAGTTTATTCAGTAGCAGTGTTATGCAGGCCTCTTTGAAAGCAGTGGGAAATGTCCCAGTGGTGAGCAAAGAGTTGATGATGCGGGTCAGACCAGGCACAACTGCTGGAGAGATGGCATGGAGGAGATGGGTGGGGATGGGATCCATTGGGCAGGTAGTAGGGTGGTTGGAACCAATGACCTTGGAAACATCATCTTCAGACATAGGAGAAAAGGCGGGTGATGGTGGCGTAGAAAATTGGCTGTTGATGGCGGTAGTTTTCTTTACGAAGAACGATGCAAAATCATCAGCCGTTAACTCCGATGAAGGTGTGGGAGCAGGCAGACAGAGGAGAGCAGAGAAGGTTTTTAAGAGTGTGCGAGAGTCAGGAGAGTTGCTGATCTTCGAGTGGTTATAATCAGTTTTTGCAGAGGTGACGTCAACGGAGAAAGTAGAGAGAGAGAGAGAGGTCAGTATGGTCTTTTGACTTGTGCCATTTGCTCTCAGCTGACCGGAGGCTGGTGCGATGCTCACGTGGTACATCCGATAACCAGGGGGCAGACAGGGATGCACGGGCTGGTCCAGATGCAAGAGGGCATATGTTGTCCAAGCAGGATGTAAGCGTGGAACACAGAGTGTCTGTGGCACTGTTGGTATTCAAAAGTGAGAGCTCCTCAGAGGGGGGAGTGCAGACAAGACAGCAGAGGAAAAGCAGGAGGGAGGGACCGTAGGTAGCGCCGGAAAGTGACCAGCGGTAAGACATCTGCGTTGTCTGGAGCGGTGAGGTCGGGGGTGACAAAGAAGTGATCAGACGTGTGCAGCGGAGTGACCTGAGAGTGATGAGTGGAGCATTTCTCGAATCATCATTGTCATTTGCAAAACAGTAAGTGCATTTCTGGTTTTGATTGTTTGATTGCAAGAGACGGCACATGATTCACGTTAACGCTTTTACTGTTTGTACAATAATTTATTGACAGACAGTGTCATTGTGATGCAGACAGGAAAAGACAGCACGGCATAGCACAAACAAATGTAGAAATCTGACAGAAGACAATCTCCTTAGGGAAAACTGTACACGCAGTGCAGTGGAATTACAGTGCAGTCTTCCTACACCTCCTGACGTTCCTGTCTTTTGGGCAACGGATTCTCATCCACATCACAACAAATATCTTCTCTTGCGATACAGCGTGAAAATCATCTTTCAGAGTGTCTAATCCAGCCTCTGCAGGCATCAGCTGAGATGTCATCACACGTTACATCCATGGCAGCCAGAAGGGTCATCTGTGTATGCGGCTGGCCATCATATACTTTTAATCTTCATGCTGAGAAAAATTCCTCAACGGGGTTGAGTAGGGTGAGAGAAACTCCACCAGCATCCTGTTGTAGGCCGCAAACCATTGCCTGATGATGTTGGAGCGATGGAAACTGACATTGTCCCAAACTAACACGTACTTTGGCAGGTCATCTCCAATCTGCCCCCTCTCTTGTTCAGGGATGAGATCCCTGTAGAGAGTGTCAAAAGACTGTTTAGGTGTGAAAAGGGGCCGTCTGCAACACAGTGAAGTTGTCTTGCAGTCCTATGTGGAAAGAATATAGCAATGCAAAACACTAAATTGAGTAAAATAAAATGCCACTGTTTACTTAAAGTATACTTACTGTATATTGTAAAACTAATGCTTAAATGTTGTGGGGATTATACTTTTCTACAGAGACCCATTATAATGCATTTTGATCAACATGACATAAGCAATTGATAATGTAGGAATCTGCACAGAATTTTGTCATAATCATTTGCATGGATGTACCAAAGCATTTGCAACTTGTTCAAAGAAATGAGAAAATGCTTGTTTGATGTGCACACGTGACACAAGGATGTAAGGATTGAACAAGAAGTTTTGAGAATTTCAAATCGGATCAGAGAAATGTACCAAATTGACTTAGAAAAAACTGTATTTAAAGTGGGGGGGGGGGTACTTTTGGGGCAGTTTTGTTTCACCCAAGTGTCCCATTTCCACCCCTCTCAAACTAATGCATGGATGCATATAGCCAGAAACAATTCATTTGATGCATGCAAAGAAGCAACACTGTGTGTGTCAAGAAGCATTTATTCATGATTACGTAGACATGCTAAAATTTCAAGGCCACACACTACACATTACACATGACATTACACATTTCATAAAATTTACATTTAGTCATTGTAATGGAAATTTTCTAGTCTAGCTTCTTGATGTGTCTGTCTATATGTTTACGAAGTGTTTATCTATGTTTTCTTTTCTAATGTTATCATGTTTTTCTCTAAACACGTCATACCACTCTGCCTTTGCCCTCGAGCAGAGGCCAAGATGTTCTGTTTGGAATAACGGAACTTCCCGTAAACCAGCTCGGGATTCTTGTTAGGGGGCAAAGGGAGGGGGTGTCACGTTTTTAATCATATATATACTCTGGGTGCAGGAGGAAAGAGCGCCTTTGCTCTGCACCATGCTCATTGCTCATGATGCAGATTAAACGACAATAAAATACTTTGAAAAGTACTTGATGTCTCTGTATATTGCGTTTGTCAAAATTGACTCACCTTTATTAAGGAATAAGAAAATTCCACAACAATTTGGCGACGAAGTATGGGATCACAAGGCTGACGGAGAACGGACTAGAGTTGACTGATCATCCTGGACATAGCAAATCCAGCTCTAACCCCATACAGGGACGAGAGAACTCTACTCCGGACCCCAAGCTGACGTGATCCCAAAAGAACTCAGTGCAAGGCACAAAAAGGAAAAGTGGTGAGTCAGATAGATTTCTGAACAGTCTGGAACAAAAGGGGAGACTACTTAGCGCTAAACAATCTGGGGGACTGCTTAAAACAGTCTGGTTAAAGAGGGGAGACTACTCAGAATCGAGAGATTCTAAACAGTCTGGGGGACTGCTTAAAACAGTCTGGTTAAAGAGGGGAGACTACTCAGAATCGAGAGAGATTCTAAACAGTCTGGGGGACTACTAAGAAATGATATGGATAAACCAACATACAGCGAAATGAGGAAAAATTGGGGAACGGGAAGTTTACAAGGTGTACCCTATTTAATAGAAAAAGCTAACTTTCCAGAAAACGGTACATTTAGTACCACAAAATTAGAGAAAATAAGAGAACATATGGGGAAAAAAGACATATTTAAAATGTCCAAAAAAGAAAGGGAAAAATATGATGAAGCGTGTAAATGTTTAGAGTTATGGGAGAGGGAAGCAAATAGACGTGACTATGTTTTTAAAGAAAAGGCATTGGAAGAACTGCCACCACCGAAAACTCCATTGTACCCTGTTTTGCTTGAATATAATGATTTAACCCCTCTGTCTTCTTTACCCCCATCTATGACTTGTTACAAACACCAACCGGAGGATGATTGTGTCCCTCCTCACCGACATCTGAACCCGATTGAGGCAGCTCCAGTGCCCCCACCAGTGTCTCCACCAGCACCAGTGCCACACATGCCACAGCCCGTGGTGTGTCAAAAGCAGGAAAGAGCGCAACCAGCACCGACGTATAAAGAACTTTTGACATTTTGCAAAGAATTCTCACCCTCAATGAAAGAATTAGAGAGACTGTTGAAAGTCAAACTGAAACCATCTGACCTAAGAAAGTTACAGGGTAAATGGCCTGTGGAGGAAGTATTTAAAGAACATTCTGGACTTCAACCTGATTCAGACGGACCGGACATTGGTCCGTTCATAGGACATCTCAGATCCACTTTTCTGCGAATTTCAGAGAAGAGCTGAGACGAGAAGTGGAAAAATCGTGTCATGCTGTACACGCCGAAAGACAAACAGGCAAGAAAGAGCTTCAGAAGAAAAACACACAAGATAAAGAACTCCACATGGCTCTAATGAATATCGGAGTAGAGCATGGAGGAAGAGGAAACGGGAGGAGAGGAGGTCAGTGGCGTGGACGTGGAAGAGGAGGTTTTAAACCCTCTAGCACCTATGATCCAGAGAAATGTTTCAATTGCGGAAAGACGGGGCACTGGCGAAATGATTGTTCTGAGCCTCTGAGATCGCGGAGGTCAAGAGAAAAGGTAGATGGAAGTGAGGAGGTGAGGCATCATTCCGAGGGTGGTGAGTATGATTTCCCTTAGCATATGCAATGAAGAAATGCTTTTTCCTACTGTATACAATGAAGATCTGCTTAGCTCACATTCCATGATGAATGAAAACGCTTTCTGAACTTTGCTAAAATGCACAATGCTCGTGTGCAACAAACTGCTTGATTTTTTGATAGATTCAGGGGCAACAAATAGCCTACTGTGATTCACAAGAAGTGTTTAAATTTACCAGAGTCTAAACTAGCTGTGTTTTCCCTAAATGCTAGTGGCTCTAATGTAGAATAATTTATGTCAAAAGGGTGCAATGCGAGTTGGGGAGTGTCAAATTTCAACACAGGTTTCTCATGTCTGACTGCTGCCCGATTGATTTGCTGTGCAGAGTCATAATGTGTATGATGACAGATTGAGCATGATACCAACACGACCCGTGTGCAGCGCTCGTACAGCTGTACGATGTAATATTGAATTACGTAAGTATGATGTAGAATGTATTGCCTCACAGAGCCTCATGACGTTGATTGCAATGGTGTGGGGAGCTGTGGGTGTTTTGCTGCCAAATATGCGCACGCCATAGAATGGGTTAAAAGGGACGACGTGCAATATTCAAATTTGTTGCACGCCCATCGGCAAAACAAGTTGTTCGTTTTTTGGGTCACGAAAATACTGACCGCGGCAGACAGCTGTCCGCAAAGCGTGTCTGCAATTACAGACATCGCAAGTCCAAAAGCAAAGAAGCAATTGATATCATTTTTAAGGACCATTTCTCTGCTCAGACAGCAGAGCTCATTGCACTCACACGCGCATGGGAATTAGCAAAGAATAAAAATGTAGACATTCACACAGATAGTAGATATGCATTTGGTGTAACTCATGATTTTGGCACACTGTGGAAACACAGAAACTTTGTAAAAGATGATGGTAAAAACATTCTTAATCACACATAGGTTGCTGATATGCTATCTGCCATTCTTCTCCCATCAGCCATTGTTGTGTGTAACTGTGACGCACACACTTTTGTATCTGAAACAATTTTTTTGCAGGAAGCCGACGGCTGACCTTGCAGCAAAGCAAGCAACATCAGAGACAGACAGATTTTCTCCAGAAATCACTAACAAAACTCTTTCTCTTGCAGAGATACAAACATTTTGCAGAACCAGCTGAGCGTGCACTCTGGAAGGAGTGCTCATGTAAATACACTGACAATGTTTGGGGAGGCCCAAATGGCCTCACCTGTTTGCCAAAACATTCTTTCCCTGCTTTTGCGATTTTGACGCATGGCCTAGACCACGCGTCAAAAGGGGGGATGTTACAAGCAATGTGTTTTTGTGTTTTTGCTCTCAAAATATTTGTGCAGGTCAAAGGAGCAGTAGCAAACGGAGCTGACAAATCATTCCACAGCTTCCAGCCAGGAGACTTCCAAGTAGTCAAAGATTTCAGGAGGAAGTCGTGGGAAAGACACACCTCCCACAGCAAAAAGGTGTCCAAGGAGGGGCAACTCCAACCGTATGGCTCTTCGCAATGGTCGTGCTGACTGAAGCGACAGGAGGGGCACTATTGGTGCTCGCAAAGGGAATCAACTGTTCGAGTCGGGGACACATCGAACCCTGAGAAATTAGAGATTATAGAATTTTGTTTCTGTCTAACACTATATTCCAAGTTTAATAAAATTGTATGGGGAGGGACAGTGTTACCCTAATTCTGCTAGGTACTGGGGAACAAATATGTATTTGTGTAGAGGTACGTGTACCTCAGTTGATGTTCTAGATAAGGCAACAAAATTTGAAAATGTGGGCAATTATGTCCCCTGGAACGACCAAATAAAAAGGAAAAAGACTAGCTCTAACTCAGAAAAATTTTAATTATCAGGGAACCGGATGATATGACTAACAGTCTGTTGAAAAGGTGGAATAGCTAAAGTTGGGGAGTGGGGCTGAAGCAGGTGGTGTTACCAATTCTAGTGGGATTTTAAGAACTGTTTAGATAGAAGAATGAAACCTGTAAGAGAAAGGGCGTTGCTCATCTTACATGGTCAAAGTATAAAGATTTTGGTTATCATATATGATAAAAGGGGGGAATGTAATGGAAATTTTCTAGTCTAGCTTCTTGATGTGTCTGTCTATATGTTTAAGAAGTGTTTATCTATGTTTTCTTTTCTAATGTTATCATGTTTTTCTCTAAACACGTCATACCACTCTGCCTTTGCCCTCGAGCAGAGGCCAAGATGTTCTGTTTGGAATAACGGAACTTCCCGTAAACCAGCTCAGGATTCTTGTTAGGGGGCAAAGGTAGGGGGTGTCACGTTTTTAATCATATATACTCTGGGTGCAGGAGGAAAGAGCGCCTTTGCTCTGCACCATGCTCATTGCTCATGATGCAGATTAAACGACAATAAAATACTTTGCAAAGTACTTGATGTCTCTGTATATTGCGTTTGTCAAAATTGACTCACCTTGATTAAGGAATAAGAAAATTCCACAACATCATTTAGCAGACGTTTTTATCCAAAGCGACTTACAGTTGAGGAAACATTGGAAGCAATTATAACAATATAGGCAACAAAAGGCATAAGTTAATTAAATCCAGTCCATTAAAGCCTAGCACAGTATAAAAAGCTAAGAATAGTGAGGTAAGTAAAAAAAATATTTTTTAAGAAGACAGAAAATAATAAGAGGTTAAAATCAGTCATCTACATTTTGACGGAAGATATGCATTTTCACACACTACACCGGCCTGTAGTGTTCTAGCAGTATAAGGTTGAGAGTGAGTTTCTTCAGTAGCGGTGTGATGCAGGCCTCTTTGAAAGCAGTGGGAAATGTCCCAGTGGTGAGCAAAGAGTTGATGATGCGGGTCAGACCAGGCACAACTGCTGGAGAGATGGCATGGAGGAGATGGGTGGGGATGGGATCCAGTGGGCAGGTGGTAGGGTGGTTGGAACCAATGACCTTGGAAACATCATCTTCAGACATAGGAGAAAAGGCGGGTGATGGTGGTGTAGAAAATTGGCTGTTGATGGCGGTACATTTCTTTACGAAGAACGATGCAAAATCATCAGCCGTTAACTCCGATGAAGGTGTGGGAGCAGGCGGACAGAGGAGAGCAGAGAAGGTTTTTAAGAGTGTGCGAGAGTCAGGAGAGTTGCTGATCTTCGAGTGGTTATAATCAGTTTTTGCAGAGGTGACGTCAACGGAGAAAGTAGAGAGAGAGAGGTCAGTATGGTCTTTTGACTTGTGCCATTTTCTCTCAGCTGACCGGAGGCTGGTGCGATGCTCACGTGGTACATCCGATAACCAGGGGGCAGACAGGGATGCACGGGCTGGTCCAGATGTAAGAGGGCATATGTTGTCCAAGCAGGATGTAAGCGTGGAACACAGAGTGTCTGTGGCACTGTTGGTATTCAAAAGAGAGAGCTCCTCAGAGGGGGGGAGTGCAGACAAGACAGCAGACGAAAAGCAGGAGGGAGGGACCGTAGGTAGCGCCGGAAAGTGACCAGCGGTAAGACATCTGCGTTGTCTGGAGCGGTGAGGTCGGGGGTGACAAAGAAGTGATCAGACGTGTGCAGCAGAGTGACCTGAGAGTGATTAGTGGAGCATTTCTCGAATCATCCTTGTCATTTGCAAAACAGTAAGTGCATTTCTGGTTTTGATTGTTTGATTGCAAGAGACGGCACATGATTCACGTTAACGCTTTTACTGTTTGTACAATAATTTATTGACAGACAGTGTCATTGTGATGCAGACAGGAAAAGACAGCACTTTATAGCACAAACAAATGTAGAAATCTAAACATAAGACAATCTCCTTTGGGAAAACTGTACATGCAGTGCAGTGGAATTACAGTGCAGTCTTCCTACACCTCCTGACTTTCCTGTCTTTTGGGCAACGGATTCTCATCCACATCACAACAAATATCTTCTCTTGCGATACAGCGTGAAAATCATCTTTCAGAGTGTCTAATCCAGCCTCTGCAGGCATCAGCTGTGATGTCATCACACGTTACATCCATGGCAGCCAGAAGGGGCATCTGTGTATGCGGCTGGCGATCATATACTTTTAATCTTCATGCTGAGAAAAATTCCTCAACGTGGTTGAGTAGGGTGAGAGGAACTCCACCAGCATCCTGTTCTGGGCCGCAAACCATTGCCTGATGATGTTGGAGCGATGGAAACTGACATTGTCCCAAACTAACACGTACTTTGGCAGGTCATCTCCAATCTGCCCCCTCTCTTGTTCAGGGATGAGATCCCTGTAGAGAGTGTCAAAAGACTGTTTAGGTGTGAAAAGGGGCCGTCTGCAAAAACAGTGAATTTGTCTTGCAGTCCTATGTGGAAAGAATATAGCAATGCAAAACACTAAATTGAGTAAAATAAAATGCCGCCGTTTACTTAAAGTATACTTACTGTATATTGTAAAACTAGTGCTTAAATGTCGTGGGGATTATACTATTCTACAGAGACCCATTATAATGCATTTTGATCAACATGACATAAGCAATTGATAATGTAGGAATCTGCACAGAATTTTGTCATAATCATTTGCATGGATGTACCAAAGCATTTGCAACTTGTTCAAAGAAATGAGAAAATGCTTGTTTGATGTGCACACGTGACACAAGGATGTAAGGATTGAACAAGAAGTTTTGAGAATTTCAAATCGGATCTGAGAAATGTACCAAATTGACTTAGAAAAAACTGTATTTAAAGTGGGGGGGGTACTTTTGGGGCAGTTTTGTTTCACCCAAGTGTCCCATTTCCACCCCTCTCAAACTAATGCATGGATGCATATAGCCAGAAACAATTCATTTGATGCATGCAAAGAAGCAACACTGTGTGTCTCAAGAAGCATTTATTCATGATTACGTAGACATGCTAAAATTTCAAGGCCACACACTACACATTACACATTACACATGACATTACACATTTCATAAAATTTACATTTAGTCATTTAGCAGACGTTTTTATCCAAAGCGACTTACAGACGAGGAAACATTGGAAGCAATTATAACAATATAGGCAACAAAATGCATAAGTTAATTAAATCCAGTCCATTAAAGCCTAGCACAGTATACAAAGCTAAGAATAGTGAGGTAAGTAAAAAAAAATTTTTAAGAAGACAGAAAATAGTAAGAGGTTCAAATCAGTCATCTACATTTTGACGGAAGATATGCATTTTCACACACTACACCGGCCTGTAGTGTTCTAGCAGTGTACGGTTGAGAGTGAGTTTCTTCAGTAGCGGTGTGATGCAGGCCTCTTTGAAAGCAGTGGGAAATGTCCCAGTGGTGAGCAAAGAGTTGATGATGCGGGTCAGACCAGGCACAACTGCTGGAGAGATGGCATGGAGGAGATGGGTGGGGATGGGATCCAGTGGGCAGGTGGTAGGGTGGTTGGAACCAATGACCTTGGAAACATCATCTTCAGACATAGGAGAAAAGGCGGGTGATGGTGGCGTAGAAAATTGGCTGTTGATGGCGGTAGTTTTCATTACGAAGAACGATGCAAAATCATCAGCCGTTAACTCCGATGAAGGTGTGGGAGCAGGCGGACAGAGGAGAGCAGAGAAGGTTTTTAAGAGTGTGCGAGAGTCAGGAGAGTTGCTGATCTTCGAGTGGTTATAATCAGTTTTTGCAGAGGTGACGTCAACGGAGAAAGTAGAGAGAGAGAGAGGTCAGTATAGTCTTTTGACTTGTGCCATTTTCTCTCAGCTGACCGGAGGCTGGTGCGATGCTCACGTGGTACATCCGATAACCAGGGGGCAGACAGGGATGCACGGGCTGGTCCAGATGTAAGAGGGCATATGTTGTCCAAGCAGGATGTAAGTGTGGAACACAGAGTGTCTGTGGCACTGTTGGTATTCAAAAGAGAGAGCTCCTCAGAGGGGGGGAGTGCAGACAAGACAGCAGAGGAAAAGCAGGAGGGAGGGACCGTAGGTAGCGCCGGAAAGTGACCAGCGGTAAGACATCTGCGTTGTCTGGAGCGGTGAGTTCAGGGGTGACAAAGAAGTGATCAGACGTGTGCAGCGGAGTGACCTGAGAGTGATGAGTGGAGCATTTCTCGAATCATCCTTGTCATTTGCAAAACAGTAAGTGCATTTCTGGGTTTGATTGTTTAATTGCAAGAGACGGCACATGATTCACGTTAACGCTTTTACTGTTTTTACAATAATTTATTGACAGACAGTGTCATTGTGATGCACACAGGAAAAGACAGCACTGCATAGCACAAACAAATGTAGAAATCTGAACATAAGACAATCTCCTTAGGGAAAACTGTACATGCAGTGCAGTGGAATTACAGTGCAGTCTTCCTACACCTCCTGACGTTCCTGTCTTTTGGGCAACGGATTCTCATCCACATCACAACAAATATCTTCTCTTGCGATACAGCGTGAAAATCATCTTTCAGAGTGTCTAATCCAGCCTCTGCAGGCATCAGCTGTGATGTCATCACACGTTACATCCATGGCAGCCAGAAGGGTCATCTGTGTATGCGGCTGGCCATCATATACCTTTAATCTTCATGCTGAGAAAAATTCCTCAACGGGGTTAAGTAGGGTGAGAGGAACTCCACCAGCATCCTGTTGTGGGCCGCAAACCATTGCCTGATGATGTTGGAGCGATGGAAACTGACATTGTCCCAAACTAACACGTACTTTGGCAGGTCATCTCCAATCTGCCCCCTCTCTTGTTCAGGGATGAGATCCCTGTAGAGAGTGTCAAAAGACTGTTTAGGTGTGAAAAGGGGCCGTCTGCAACACAGTGAAGTTGTCTTGCAGTCCTATGTGGAAAGAATATAGCAATGCAAAACACTAAATTGAGTAAAATAAAATGCCACTGTTTACTTAAATTATACTTACTGTATGTTGTAAAACTAGTGCTTAAATGTCGTGGGGATTATACTATTCTACAGAGACCCATTATAATGCATTTTGATCAACATGACATAAGCAATTGATAATGTAGGAATCTGCACAGAATTTTGTCATAATCATTTGCATGGATGTACCAAAGCATTTGCAACTTGTTCAAAGAAATGAGAAAATGCTTGTTTGATGTGCACACGTGACACAAGGATGTAAGGATTGAACAAGAAGTTTTGAGAATTTCCAATCGGATCAGAGAAATGTACCAAATTGACTTAGAAAAAACTGTATTTAAAGTGGGGGGGGGGTACTTTTGGGGCAGTTTTGTTTCACCCAAGTGTCCCATTTCCACCCCTCTCAAACTAATGCATGGATGCATATAGCCAGAAACAATTCATTTGATGCATGCAAAGAAGCAACACTGTGTGTCTCAAGAAGCATTTATTCATGATTACGTAGACATACTAAAATTTCAAGGCCACACACTACACATTACACATTACACATGACATTACACATTTCATAAAATTTACATTTAGTCATTTAGCAGACGTTTTTATCCAAAGCGACTTACAGACGAGGAAACATTGGAAGCAATTATAACAATATTGGCAACAAAATGCATAATTTAATTAAATCCAGTCCATTAAAGCCTAGCACAGTATACAAAGCTAAGAATAGTGAGGTAAGTTAAAAAATATTTTTTTAAGAAGACAGAAAATAATAAGAGCTTAAAATCAGTCATCTACATTTTGACGGAAGATATGCATTTTCACACACTACACCGGCCTGTAGTGTTCTAGCAGTGTAAGGTTGAGAGTGAGTTTCTTCAGTAGCGGTGTGATGCAGGACTCTTTGAAAGCAGTGGGAAATGTCCCAGTGGTGAGCAAAGAGTTGATGATGCGGGTCAGACCAGGCACAACTGCTGGAGAGATGGCATGGAGGAGATGGGTGGGGATGGGATCCATTGGGCAGGTAGTAGGGTGGTTGGAACCAATGACCTTGGAAACATCATCTTCAGACATAGGAGAAAAGGCGGGTGATGGTGGCGTAGAAAATTGGCTGTTGATGGCGGTAGTTTTCTTTACGAAGAACGATGCAAAATCATCAGCCGTTAACTCCGATGAAGGTGTGGGAGCAGGCGGACAGAGGAGAGCAGAGAAGGTTTTTAAGAGTGTGCGAGAGTCAGGAGAGTTGCTGATCTTCGAGTGGTTATAATCAGTTTTTGCAGAGGTGACGTCAACGGAGAAAGTAGAGAGAGAGAGAGAGGTCAGTATGGTCTTTTGACTTGTGCCATTTGCTCTCAGCTGACCGGAGGCTGGTGCGATGCTCACGTGGTACATCCGATAACCAGGGGGCAGACAGGGATGCACGGGCTGGTCCAGATGTAAGAGGGCATATGTTGTCCAAGCAGGATGTAAGCGTGGAACACAGAGTGCCTGTGGCACTGTTGGTATTCAAAAGAGAGAGCTCCTCAGAGGGGGGGAGTGCAGACAAGACAGAAGAGGAAAAGCAGGAGGGAGGGACCGTAGGTAGCGCCGGAAAGTGACCAGCGGTAAGACATCTGCGTTGTCTGGAGCGGTGAGGTCGGGGGTGACAAAGAAGTGATCAGACGTGTGCAGCGGAGTGACCTGAGAGTGATGAGTGGAGCATTTCTCGAATCATCCTTGTCATTTGCAAAACAGTAAGTGCATTTCTGGTTTTGATTGTTTGATTGCAAGAGACGGCACATGATTCACGTTAACGCTTTTACTGTTTGTACAATAATTTATTGACAGACAGTGTCATTGTGATGCAGACAGGTAAAGACAGCACTGCATAGCACAAACAAATGTAGAAATCTAAACATAAGACAATCTCCATAGGGAAAACTGTACATGCAGTGCAGTGGAATTACAGTGCAGTCTTCCTACACCTCCTGACGTTCCTGTCTTTTGGGCAACGGATTCTCATCCACATCACAACAAATATCTTCTCTTGCGATACAGCGTGAAAATCATCTTTCAGAGTGTCTAATCCAGCCTCTGCAGGCATCAGCTGTGATGTCATCACACGTTACATCCATGGCAGCCAGAAGGGTCATCTGTGTATGCGGCTGGCGATCATATACTTTTATTCTTCATGCTGAGAAAAATTCCTCAACGTGGTTGAGTAGGGTGAGAGGAACTCCACCAGCATCCTGTTGTGGGCCGCAAACCATTGCCTGATGATGTTGGAGCGATGGAAACTGACATTGTCCCAAACTAACACGTACTTTGGCAGGTCATCTCCAATCTGCCCCCTCTCTTGTTCAGGGATGAGATCCCTGTAGAGAGTGTCAAAAGACTGTTTAGGTGTGAAAAGGGGCCGTCTGCAACACAGTGAAGTTGTCTTGCAGTCCTAAGTGGAAAGAATATAGCAATGCAAAACACTAAATTGAGTAAAATAAAATGCCACTGTTTACTTAAAGTATACTTACTGTATATTGTAAAACTAGTGCTTAAATGTCGTGGGGATTATACTATTCTACAGAGACCCATTATAATGCATTTTGATCAACATGACAAAAGCAATTGATAATGTAGGAATCTGCACAGAATTTTGTCATAATCATTTGCATGGATGTACTAAAGCATTTGCAACTTGTTCAAAGAAATGAGATAATGCTTGTTTGATGTGCACACGTGACACAAGGATGTAAGGATTGAACAAGAAGTTTTGAGAATTTCAAATCGGATCAGAGAAATGTACCAAATTGACTTAGAAAAAACTGTATTTAAAGTGGGGGGGGGGTACTTTTGGGGCAGTTTTGTTTCACCCAAGTGTCCCATTTCCACCCCTCTCAAACTAATGCATGGATGCATATAGCCAGAAACAATTCATTTGATGCATGCAAAGAAGCAACACTGTGTGTCTCAAGAAGCATTTATTCATGATTACGTAGACATGCTAAAATTTCAAGGCCACACACTACACATTACACATTACACATGACATTACACATTTCATAAAATTTACATTTAGTCATTTAGCAGACGTTTTTATCCAAATCGACTTACAGACGAGGAAACATTGGAAGCAATTATAACAATATAGGCAACAAAATGCATAAGTTAATTAAATCCAGTCCATTAAAGCCTAGCACAGTATACAAAGCTAAGAATAGTGAGGTAAGTAAAAAAATAATTTTTTAAGAAGACAGAAAATAATAAGAGGTTAAAATCAGTCATCTACATTTTGACGGAAGATATGCATTTTCACACACTACACCAGCCTGTAGTGTTCTAGCAGTGTAAGGTTGAGAGTGAGTTTCTTCAGTAGCGGTGTGATGCAGGCCTCTTTGAAAGCAGTGGGAAATGTCCCAGTGGTGAGCAAAGAGTTGATGATGCGGGTCAGACCAGGCACAACTGCTGGAGAGATGGCATGGAGGAGATGGGTGGGGATGGGATCCATTGGGCAGGTGGTAGGGTGGTTGGAACCAATGACCTTGGAAACATCATCTTCAGACATAGGAGAAAAGGCGGGTGATGGTGGCGTAGAAAATTGGCTGTTGATGGCGGTAGTTTTCGTTACGAAGAACGATGCAAAATCATCAGCCGTTAACTCCGATGAAGGTGTGGGAGCAGGCGGACAGAGGAGAGCAGAGAAGGTTTTTAAGAGTGTGCGAGAGTCAGGAGAGTTGCTGATCTTCGAGTGGTTATAATCAGTTTTTGCAGAGGTGACGTCAACGGAGAAAGTAGAGAGAGAGAGAGGTCAGTATAGTCTTTTGACTTGTGCCATTTTCTCTCAGCTGACCGGAGGCTGGTGCGATGCTCACGTGGTACATCCGATAACCAGGGGGCAGACAGGGATGCACGGGCTGGTCCAGATGTAAGAGGGCATATGTTGTCCAAGCAGGATGTAAGCGTGGAACACAGAGTGTCTGTGGCACTGTTGGTATTCAAAAGAGAGAGCTCCTCAGAGGGGGGGAGTGCAGACAAGACAGCAGAGGAAAAGCAGGAGGGAGGGACCGTAGGTAGCGCCGGAAAGTGACCAGCGGTAAGACATCTGCGTTGTCTGGAGCGGTGAGGTCGGGGGTGACAAAGAAGTGATCAGACGTGTGCAGCGGAGTGACCTGAGAGTGATGAGTGGAGCATTTCTCGAATCATCCTTGTCATTTGCAAAACAGTAAGTGCATTTCTGGTTTTGATTGTTTGATTGCAATATACGGCACATGATTCACGTTAACGCTTTTACTGTTTGTACAATAATTTATTGACAGACAGTGTCATTGTGATGCAGACAGGAAAAGACAGCACTGCATAGCACAAACAAATGTAGAAATCTGAACATAAGACAATCTCCTTAGGGAAAACTGTACATGCAGTGCAGTGGAATTACAGTGCAGTCTTCCTACACCTCCTGACGTTCCTGTCTTTTGGGCAACGGATTCTCATCCACATCACAACAAATATCTTCTCTTGCGATACAGCGTGAAAATCATCTTTCAGAGTGTCTAATCCAGCCTCTGCAGGCATCAGCTGTGATGTCATCACACGTTACATCCATGGCAGCCAGAAGGGTCATCTGTGTATGCGGCTGGCGATCATATACTTTTAATCTTAATGCTGAGAAAAATTCCTCAACGTGGTTGAGTAGGGTGAGAGGAACTCCACCAGCATCCTGTTGTGGGCCGCAAACCATTGCCTGATGATGTTGGAGCGATGGAAACTGACATTGTCCCAAACTAACACGTACTTTGGCAGGTCATCTCCAATCTGCCCCCTCTCTTGTTCAGGGATGAGATCCCTGTAGAGAGTGTCAAAAGACTGTTTAGGTGTGAAAAGGGGCCGTCTGTAACACAGTGAAGTTGTCTTGCAGTCCTATGTGGAAAGAATATAGCAATGCAAATCACTAAATTGAGTAAATTAAATGCCACTGTTTACTTAAAGTATACTTACTGTATATTGTAAAACTAGTGCTTAAATGTCGTGGGGATTATACTATTCTACAGAGACCCATTATAATGCATTTTGATCAACATGACATAAGCAATTGATAATGTAGGAATCTGCACAGAATTTTGTCATAATCATTTGCATGGATGTACCAAAGCATTTGCAACTTGTTCAAAGAAATGAGAAAATGCTTGTTTGATGTGCACACGTGACACAAGGATGTAAGGATTGAACAAGAAGTTTTGAGAATTTCAAATCGGATCAGAGAAATGTACCAAATTGACTTAGAAAAAACTGTATTTAAAGTGGGGGGGGGTACTTTTGGGGCAGTTTTGTTTCACCCAAGTGTCCCATTTCCACCCCTCTCAAACTAATGCATGGATGCATATAGCCAGAAACAATTCATTTGATGCATGCAAAGAAGCAACACTGTGTGTCTCAAGAAGCATTTATTCATGATTACGTAGACATGCTAAAATTTCAAGGCCACACACTACACATTACACATTACACATGACATTACACATTTCATAAAATTTACATTTAGTCATTTAGCAGACGTTTTTATCCAAAACGACTTACAGACGAGGAAACATTGGAAGCAATTATAACAATATAGGCAACAAAATGCATAAGTTAATTAAATCCAGTCCATTAAAGCCTAGCACAGTATACAAAGCTAAGAATAGTGAGGTAAGTAAAAAAAATTTTTTAAGAAGACAGAAAATAGTAAGAGGTTCAAATCAGTCATCTACATTTTGACGGAAGATATGCATTTTCACACACTACACCGGCCTGTAGTGTTCTAGCAGTGTAAGGTTGAGAGTGAGTTTCTTAAGTAGCGGTGTGATGCAGGCCTCTATGAAAGCAGTGGGAAATGTCCCAGTGGTGAGCAAAGAGTTGATGATGCGGGTCAGACCAGGCACAACTGCTGGAGAGATGGCATGGAGGAGATGGGTGGGGATGGGATCCAGTGGGCAGGTGGTAGGGTGGTTGGAACCAATGACCTTGGAAACATCATCTTCAGACATAGGAGAAAAGGCGGGTGATGGTGGCGTAGAAAATTGGCTGTTGATGGCGGTAGTTTTCATTACGAAGAACGATGCAAAATCATCAGCCGTTAACTCCGATGAAGGTGTGGGAGCAGGCGGACAGAGGAGAGCAGAGAAGGTTTTTAAGAGTGTGCGAGAGTCAGGAGAGTTGCTGATCTTCGAGTGGTTATAATCAGTTTTTGCAGAGGTGACGTCAACGGAGAAAGTAGAGAGAGAGAGAGGTCAGTATAGTCTTTTGACTTGTGCCATTTTCTCTCAGCTGACCGGAGGCTGGTGCGAAGCTCACGTGGTACATCCGATAACCAGGGGGCAGACAGGGATGCACGGGCTGGTCCAGATGTAAGAGGGCATATGTTGTCCAAGCAGGATGTAAGCGTGGAACACAGAGTGTCTGTGGCACTGTTGGTATTCAAAAGAGAGAGCTCCTCAGAGGGGGGGAGTGCAGACAAGACAGCAGAGGAAAAGCAGGAGGGAGGGACCGTAGGTAGCGCCGGAAAGTGACCAGCGGTAAGACATCTGCGTTGTCTGGAGCGGTGAGGTCGGGGGTGACAAAGAAGTGATCAGACGTGTGCAGCGGAGTGACCTGAGAGTGATGAGTGGAGCATTTCTCGAATCATCCTTGTCATTTGCAAAACAGTAAGTGCATTTCTGGTTTTGATTGTTTGATTGCAAGAGACGGCACATGATTCACGTTAACGCTTTTACTGTTTGTACAATAATTTATTGACAGACAGTGTCATTGTGATGCAGACAGGAAAAGACAGCACTGCATAGCACAAACAAATGTAGAAATCTGAACATAAGACAATCTCCTTTTGGGAAAACTGTACATGCAGTGCAGTGGAATTACAGTGCAGTCTTCCTACACCTCCTGACGTTCCTGTCTTTTGGGCAACGGATTCTCATCCACATCACAACAAATATCTTCTCTTGCGATACAGCGTGAAAATCATCTTTCAGAGTGTCTACTCCAGCCTCTGCAGGCATCAGCTGTGATGTCATCACACGTTACATCCATGGCAGCCAGAAGGGTCATCTGTGTATGCGGCTGGCCATCATATACTTTTAATCTTCATGCTGAGAAAAATTCCTCAACGGGGTTGAGTAGGGTGAGAGGAACTCCACCAGCATCCTGTTGTGGGCCGCAAACCATTGCCTGATGATGTTGGAGCAATGGAAACTGACATTGTCCCAAACTAACACGTACTTTGGCAGGTCATCTCCAATCTGCCCCCTCTCTTGTTCAGGGATGAGATCCCTGTAGAGAGTGTCAAAAGACTGTTTATGTGTGAAAAGGGGCCGTCTGCAACACAGTGAAGTTGTCTTGCAGTCCTATGTGGAAAGAATATAGCAATGCAAAACACTAAATTGAGTAAAATAAAATGCCACTGTTTACTTAAGGTATACTTACTGTATATTGTAAAACTAGTGCTTAAATGTCGTGGGGATTATACTATTCTACAGAGACCCATTATAATGCATTTTGATCAACATGACATAAGCAATTGATAATGTAGGAATCTGCACAGAATTTTGTCATAATCATTTGCATGGATGTACCAAAGCATTTGCAACTTGTTCAAAGAAATGAGAAAACGCTTGTTTGATGTGCACATGTGACACAAGGATGTAAGGATTGAACAAGAAGTTTTGAGAATTTCAAATCGGATCAGAGAAATGTACCAAATTGACTTAGAAAAAACTGTATTTAAATTGGGGGGGGGGTACTTTTGGGGCAGTTTTGTTTCACCCAAGTGTCCCATTTCCACCCCTCTCAAACTAATGCATGGATGCATATAGCCAGAAACAATTCATTTGATGCATGCAAAGAAGCAACACTGTGTGTCTCAAGAAGCATTTATTCATGATTACGTAGACATGCTAAAATTTCAAGGCCACACACTACACATTACACATGACATTACACATTTCATAAAATTTACATTTGGTCATTTAGCAGACGTTTTTATCCAAAGCGACTTACAGACGAGGAAACATTGGAAGCAATTATAACAATATAGGCAACAAAATGCATAAGTTAATTAAATCCAGTCCATTAAAGCCTAGCACAGTATACAAAGCTAAGAATAGTGAGGTAAGTAAAAAAATACTTTTTTAAGAAGACAGAAAATAATAAGAGGTTAAAATCAGTCATCTACATTTTGACGGAAGATATGCATTTTCACACACTGTAGTGTTCTAGCAGTGTAAGGTTGAGAGTGAGTTTCTTCAGTAGCGGTGTGATGCAGGCCTCTTTGAAAGCAGTGGGAAATGTCCCAGTGGTGAGCAAAGAGTTGATGATGCGGGTCAGACCAGGCACAACTGCTGGAGAGATGGCATGGAGGAGATGGGTGGGGATGGGATCCAGTGGGCAGGTGGTAGGGTGGTTGGAACCAATGACCTTGGAAACATCATCTTCAGACATAGGAGAAAAGGCGGGTGATGGTGGCGTAGAAAATTGGCTGTTGATGGCGGTAGTTTTCTTTACGAAGAACGATGCAAAATCATCAGCCGTTAACTCCGATGAAGGTGTGGGAGCAGGCGGACAGAGGAGAGGAGAGAAGGTTTTTAAGAGTGTGCGAGAGTCAGGAGAGTTGCTGATCTTCGAGTGGTTATAATCAGTTTTTGCAGAGGTGACGTCAACGGAGAAAGTAGAGAGAGAGAGGTCAGTATGGTCTTTTGACTTGTGCCATTTTCTCTCAGCTGACCGGAGGCTGGTGCGATGCTCACGTGGTACATCCGATAACCAGGGGGCAGACAGGGATGCACGGGCTGGTCCAGATGTAAGTGGGCATATGTTGTCCAAGCAGGATGTAAGCGTGGAGCACAGAGTGTCTGTGGCACTGTTGGTATTCAAAAGAGAGAGCTCCTCAGAGGGGGGGAGTGCAGACAAGACAGCAGAGGAAAAGCAGGAGGGAGGGACCGTAGGTAGCGCCGGAAAGTGACCAGCGGTAAGACATCTGCGTTGTCTGGAGCGGTGAGTTCGGGGGTGACAAAGAAGTGATCAGACGTGTGCAGCGGAGTGACCTGAGAGTGATGAGTGGAGCATTTCTCGAATCATCCTTGTCATTTGCAAAACAGTAAGTGCATTTCTGGTTTTGATTGTTTGATTGCAAGAGACGGCACTTGATTCACGTTAACGCTTTTACTGTTTGTACAATAATTTATTGACAGACAGTGTCATTGTGATGCAGACAGGAAAAGACAGCACTGCATAGCACAAACAAATGTAGAAATCTGAACATAAGACAATCTCCTTAGAGAAAACTGTACATGCAGTGCAGTGGAATTACAGTGCAGTCTTCCTACACCTCCTGACAATCCTGTCTTTTGGGCAACGGATTCTCATCCACATCACAACAAATATCTTCTCTTGCGAAACAGCGTGAAAATCATCTTTCAGAGTGTCTAATCCAGCCTCTGCAGGCATCAGCTGTGATGTCATCACACGTTACATCCATGGCAGCCAGAAGGGTCATCTGTGTATGCGGCTGGCGATCATATACTTTTAATCTTCATGCTGAGAAAAATTCCTCAACGTGGTTGAGTAGGGTGAGAGGAACTCCACCAGCATCCTGTTGTGGGCCGCAAACCATTGCCTGATGATGTTGGAGCGATGGAAACTGACATTGTCCCAAACTAACACGTACTTTGGCAGGTCATCTCCAATCTGCCCCCTCTCTTGTTCAGGGATGAGATCCCTGTAGAGAGTGTCAAAAGACTGTTTAGGTGTGAAAAGGGGCTGTCTGCAACACAGTGAAGTTGTCTTGCAGTCCTATGTGGAAAGAATATAGCAATGCAAAACACTAAATTGAGTAAAATAAAATGCCACCGTTTACTTAAAGTATACTTACTGTATATTGTAAAACTAGTGCTTAAATGTCGTGGGGATTATACTATTCTACAGAGACCCATTATAATGCATTTTGATCAACATGACATAAGCAATTGATAATGTAGGAATCTGCACAGAATTTTGTCATAATCATTTGCATGGATGTACCAAAGCATTTGCAACTTGTTCAAAGAAATGAGAAAATGCTTGTTTGATGTGCACACGTGACACAAGGATGTAAGGATTGAACAAGAAGTTTTGAGAATTTCAAATCGGATCAGAGAAATGTACCAAATTGACTTAGAAAAAACTGTATTTAAAGTGGGGGGGGTACTTTTGTTTCACCCAAGTGTCCCATTTCCACCCCTCTCAAACTAATGCATGGATGCATATAGCCAGAAACAATTCATTTGATGCATGCAAAGAAGCAACACTGTGTGTCTCAAGAAGCATTTATTCATGATTACGTAGACATGCTAAAATTTCAAGGCCACACACTACACATTACACATTACACATGACATTACACATTTCATAAAATTTACATTTAGTCATTTAGCAGACGTTTTTATCCAAAGCGACTTACAGACGAGGAAACATTGGAAGCAATTATAACAATATAGGCAACAAAAGGCATAAGTTAATTAAATCCAGTCCATTAAAGCCTAGCACAGTATACAAAGCTAAGAATAGTGAGGTAAGTAAAAAAATATTTTTTTAAGAAGACAGAAAATAATAAGAGGTTAAAATCAGTTATCTACATTTTGACGGAAGATATGCATTTTCACACACTACACCGGCCTGTAGTGTTCTAGCAGTGTAAGGTTGAGAGTGAGTTTCTTCAGTAGCGGTGTGATGCAGGCCTCTTTGAAAGCAGTAGGAAATGTCCCAGTGGTGAGCAAATAGTTGATGATGCGGGTCAGACCAGGCACAACTGCTGGAGAGATGGCTTGGAGGAGATGGGTGGGGATGGGATCCAGTGGGCAGGTGGTAGGGTGGTTGGAACCAATGACCTTGGAAACATCATCTTCAGACATAGGAGAAAAGGCGGGTGATGGTGGCTTAGAAAATTGGCTGTTGATGGCTGTAGTTTTCATTACGAAGAACGATGCAAAATCATCAGCCGTTAACTCCGATGAAGGTGTGGGAGCAGGCGGACAGAGGAGAGCAGAGAAGGTTTTTAAGAGTGTGCGAGAGTCAGGAGAGTTGCTGATCTTCGAGTGGTTATAATCAGTTTTTGCAGAGGTGACGTCAACGGAGAAAGTAGAGAGAGAGAGGTCAGTATGGTCTTTTGACTTGTGCCATTTTCTCTCAGCTGACCAGAGGCTGGTGCGATGCTCACGTGGTACATCCGATAACCAGGGGGCAGACAGGGATGCACGGGCTGGTCCAGATGTAAGAGGGCATATGTTGTCCAAGCAGGATGTAAGTGTGGAACACAGAGTGTCTGTGGCACTGTTGGTATTCAAAAGAGAGAGCTCCTCAGAGGGGGGGAGTGCAGACAAGACAGCAGAGGAAAAGCAGGAGGGAGGGACCGTAGGTAGCGCCGGAAAGTGACCAGCGGTAAGACATCTGCGTTGTCTGGAGCGGTGAGTTCAGGGGTGACAAAGAAGTGATCTGACGTGTGCAGCGGAGTGAACTGAGAGGGATGATTGGAGCATTTCTCGAATCATCCTTGTCATTTGCAAAACAGTAAGTGCATTTCTGGTTTTGATTGTTTGATTGCAAGAGACGGCACATGAGTCACGTTAACGCTTTTACTGTTTTTACAATAATTTATTGACAGACAGTGTCATTGTGATGCACACAGGAAAAGACAGCACTGCATAGCACAAACAAATGTAGAAATCTGAACATAAGACAATCTCCTTAGGGAAAACTGTACATGCAGTGCAGTGGAATTACAGTGCAGTCTTCCTACACCTCCTGACGTTCCTGTCTTTTGGGCAACGGATTCTCATCCACATCACAAAAAATATCTTCTCTTGCGATACAGCGTGAAAATCATCTTTCAGAGTGTCTAATCCAGCCTCTGCAGGCATCAGCTGTGATGTCATCACACGTTACATCCATGGCAGCCAGAAGGGTCATCTGTGTATGCGGCTGGCCATCATATACCTTTAATCTTCATGCTGAGAAAAATTCCTCAACGGGGTTAAGTAGGGTGAGAGGAACTCCACCAGCATCCTGTTGTGGGCCGCAAACCATTGCCTGATGATGTTGGAGCGATGGAAACTGACATTGTCCCAAACGAACACGTACTTTGGCAGGTCATCTCCAATCTGCCCCCTCTCTTGTTCAGGGATGAGATCCCTGTAGAGAGTGTCAAAAGACTGTTTAGGTGTGAAAAGGGGCCGTCTGCAACACAGTGAAGTTGTCTTGCAGTCCTATGTGGAAAGAATATAGCAATGCAAAACACTAAATTGAGTAAAATAAAATGCCACTGTTTACTTAAATTATACTTACTGTATATTGTAAAACTAGTGCTTAAATGTCGTGGGGATTATACTATTCTACAGAGACCCATTATAATGCATTTTGATCAACATGACATAAGCAATTGATAATGTAGGAATCTGCACAGAATTTTGTCATAATCATTTGCATGGATGTACCAAAGCATTTGCAACTTGTTCAAAGAAATGAGAAAATGCTTGTTTGATGTGCACACGTGACACAAGGATGTAAGGATTGAACAAGAAGTTTTGAGAATTTCCAATCGGATCAGAGAAATGTACCAAATTGACTTAGAAAAAACTGTATTTAAAGTGGGGGGGGGGTACTTTTGGGGCAGTTTTGTTTCACCCAAGTGTCCCATTTCCCCCCCTCTCAAACTAATGCATGGATGCATATAGCCAGAAACAATTCATTTGATGCATGCAAAGAAGCAACACTGTGTGTCTCAAGAAGCATTTATTCATGATTACGTAGACATACTAAAATTTCAAGGCCACACACTACACATTACACATTACACATGACATTACACATTTCATAAAATTTACATTTAGTCATTTAGCAGACGTTTTTATCCAAAGCGACTTACAGACGAGGAAACATTGGAAGCAATTATAACAATATTGGCAACAAAATGCATAATTTAATTAAATCCAGTCCATTAAAGCCTAGCACAGTATACAAAGCTAAGAATAGTGAAGTAAGTAAAAAAATAATTTTTTAAGAAGACAGAAAATAATAAGAGGTTAAAATCAGTCATCTACATTTTGACGGAAGATATGCATTTTCACACACTACACCGGCCTGTAGTGTTCTAGCAGTGTAAGGTTGAGAGTGAGTTTCTTCAGTAGCGGTGTGATGCAGGACTCTTTGAAAGCAGTGGGAAATGTCCCAGTGGTGAGCAAAGAGTTGATGATGCGGGTCAGACCAGGCACAACTGCTGGAGAGATGGCATGGAGGAGATGGGTGGGGATGGGATCCATTGGGCAGGTAGTAGGGTGGTTGGAACCAATGACCTTGGAAACATCATCTTCAGACATAGGAGAAAAGGCGGGTGATGGTGGCGTAGAAAATTGGCTGTTGATGGCGGTAGTTTTCTTTACGAAGAACGATGCAAAATCATCAGCCGTTAACTCCGATGAAGGTGTGGGAGCAGGCGGACAGAGGAGAGCAGAGAAGGTTTTTAAGAGTGTGCGAGAGTCAGGAGAGTTGCTGATCTTCGAGTGGTTATAATCAGTTTTTGCAGAGGTGACGTCAACGGAGAAAGTAGAGAGAGAGAGGTCAGTATGGTCTTTTGACTTGTGCCATTTGCTCTCAGCTGACCGGAGGCTGGTGCGATGCTCACGTGGTACATCCGATAACCAGGGGGCAGACAGGGATGCACGGGCTGGTCCAGATGTAAGAGGGCATATGTTGTCCAAGCAGGATGTAAGCGTGGAACACAGAGTGTCTGTGGCACTGTTGGTATTCAAAAGAGAGAGCTCCTCAGAGGGGGGGAGTGCAGACAAGACAGAAGAGGAAAAGCAGGAGGGAGGGACCGTAGGTAGCGCCGGAAAGTGGCGGTAAGACATCTGCGTTGTCTGGAGCGGTGAGGTCGGGGGTGACAAAGAAGTGATCAGACGTGTGCAGCGGAGTGACCTGAGAGTGATGAGTGGAGCATTTCTCGAATCATCCTTGTCATTTGCAAAACAGTAAGTGCATTTCTGGTTTTGATTGTTTGATTGCAAGAGACGGCACATGATTCACGTTAACGCTTTTACTGTTTGTACAATAATTTATTGACAGACAGTGTCATTGTGATGCAGACAGGAAAAGACAGCACTGCATAGCACAAACAAATGTAGAAATCTAAACATAAGACAATCTCCATAGGGAAAACTGTACATGCAGTGCAGTGGAATTACAGTGCAGTCTTCCTACACCTCCTGACGTTCCTGTCTTTTGGGCAACGGATTCTCATCCACATCACAACAAATATCTTCTCTTGCGATACAGCGTGAAAATCATCTTTCAGAGTGTCTAATCCAGCCTCTGCAGGCATCAGCTGTGATGTCATCACACGTTACATCCATGGCAGCCAGAAGGGTCATCTGTGTATGGGGCTGGCAATCATATACTTTTAATCTTCATGCTGAGAAAAATTCCTCAACGGGGTTGAGTAGGGTGAGAGGAACTCCACCAGCATTCTGTTGTGGGCCGCAAACCATTGCCTGATGATGTTGGAGCGATGGAAACTGACATTGTCCCAAACTAACACGTACTTTGGCAGGTCATCTCCAATCTGCCCCCTCTCTTGTTCAGGGATGAGATCCCTGTAGAGAGTGTCAAAAGACTGTTTAGGTGTGAAAAGGGGCCGTCTGCAACACAGTGAAGTTGTCTTGCAGTCCTATGTGGAAACAATATAGCAATGCAAAACACTAAATTGAGTAAAATAAAATGCCACTGTTTACTTAAAGTATACTTACTGTATATTGTAAAACTAGTGCTTAAATGTCGTGGGGATTATACTATTCTACAGAGACCCATTATAATGCATTTTGATCAACATGACATAAGCAATTGATAATGTAGGAATCTGCACAGAATTTTGTCATAATCATTTGCATGGATGTACCAAAGCATTTGCAACTTGTTCAAAGAAATGAGATAATGCTTGTTTGATGTGCACACGTGACACAAGGATGTAAGGATTGAACAAGAAGTTTTGAGAATTTCAAATCGGATCAGAGAAATGTACCAAATTGACTTAGAAAAAACTGTATTTAAAGTGGGGGGGGGGTACTTTTGGGGCAGTTTTGTTTCACCAAAGTGTCCCATTTCCACCCCTCTCAAACTACTGCATGGATGCATATAGCCGGAAAACAATTCATTTGATGCATGCAAAGAAGCAACACTGTGTGTCTCAAGAAGCATTTATTCATGACTACGTAGACATGCTGAAATGTCAAGGCCACACACTACACATTACACATTACACATGACATTACACATGTCATAAAATTTACATTTAGTCATTTAGCAGACGTTTTTATCCAAAAGGACTTACAGACGAGGAAACATTGGAAGCAATTATAACAATATTGGCAACAAAATGCATAAGTTAATTAAATCCAGTCCATTAAAGCCTAGCACAGTATACAAAGCTAAGAATAGTGAGGTAAGTAAAAAAATAATTTTTTAAGAAGACAGAAAACAATAAGAGGTTAAAATCAGTCATCTACATTTTGACGGAAGATATGCATTTTCACACACTACACCGGCCTGTAGTGTTCTAGCAGTGTAAGGTTGAGAGTGAGTTTCTTCAGTAGAGGTGTGATGCAGGCCTCTTTGAAAGCAGTGGGAAATGTCCCAGTGGTGAGCAAAGAGTTGATGATGCGGGTCAGACCAGGCACAACTGCTGGAGAGATGGCATGGAGGAGATGGGTGGGGATGGGAACCAATGGGCAGGTGGTAGGGTGGTTGGAACCAATGACCTTGGAAACATCATCTTCAGACATAGGAGGAAAGGCGGGTGATGGTGGCGTAGAAAATTGGCTGTTGATGGCGGTAGTTTTCTTTACGAAGAACGATGCAAAATCATCAGCCGTTAACTCCGATGAAGGTGTGGGAGCAGGCGGACAGAGGAGAGCAGAGAAGGTTTTTAAGAGTGTGCGAGAGTCAGGAGAGTTGCTGATCTTCGAGTGGTTATAATCAGTTTTTGCAAAGGTGACGTCAACGGAGAAAGTAGAGAGAGAGAGAGGTCAGTATGGTCTTTTGACTTGTGCCATTTTCTCTCAGCTGACCGGAGGCTGGTGCGATGCTCACGTGGTACATCCGATAACCAGGGGGCAGACAGGGATGCACGGGCTGGTCCAGATGTAAGAGGGCATATGTTGTCCAAGCAGGATGTAAGCGTGGAACACAGAGTGTCTGAGGCACTGTTGGTATTCAAAAGATAGAGCTCCTCAGAGGGGGGGAGTGCAGACAAGACAGCAGAGGAAAAGCAAGAGGGAGGGACCGTAGGTAGCGCCGGAAAGTGACCAGCGGTAAGACATCTGCGTTGTCTGGAGCGGTGAGGTCGGGGGTGACAAAGAAGTGATCAGACGTGTGCAGCGGAGTGAACTGAGAGTGATGAGTGGAGCATTTCTCGAATCATCCTTGTCATTTGCAAAACAGTAAGTGCATTTCTGGTTTTGATTGTTTGATTGCAAGAGACGGCACATGAGTCACGTTTACGCTTTTACTGTTTTTACAATAATTTATTGACAGACAGTGTCATTGTGATGCAGACAGGAAAAGACAGCACTGCATAGCACAAACAAATGTAGAAATCTGAACATAAGACAATCTCCTTAGGGAAAACTGTACATGCAGTGCAGTGGAATTACAGTGCAGTCTTCCTACACCTCCTGACGTTCCTGTCTTTTGGGCAATGGATTCTCATCCACATCACAACAAATATCTTCTCTTGCGATACAGCGTGAAAATCATCTTTCAGAGTGTCTAATCCAGCCTCTGCAGGCATCAGCTGTGATGTCATCACACGTTACATCCATGGCAGCCAGGGTCATCTGTGTATGCGGCTGGCGATCATATGCTTTTAATCTTCATGCTGAGAAAAATTCCTCAACGTGGTTGAGTAGGGTGAGAGGAACTCCACCAGCATCCTGTTGTGGGCCGCAAACCATTGCCTGATGATGTTGGTGCGATGGAAACTGACATTGTCCCAAACTAACACGTACTTTGGCAGGTCATCTCCAATCTGCCCCCTCTCTTGTTCAGGGATGAGATCCCTGTAGAGAGTGTCAAAAGACTGTTTAGGTGTGAAAAGGGGCCGTCTGCAACACAGTGAAGTTGTCTTGCAGTCCTATGTGGAAAGAATATAGCAATGAAAAACACTAAATTGAGTAAAATAAAATGCCACCGTTTACTTAAAGTATACTTACTGTATATTGTAAAACTAGTGCTTAAATGTCGTGGGGATTATACTATTCTACAGAGACCCATTATAATGCAATTTGATCAACATGACATAAGCAATTGATAATGTAGGAATCTGCACAGAATTTTGTCATAATCATTTGCATGGATGTACCAAAGCATTTGCAACTTGTTAAAAGAAATGAGAAAATGCTTGTTTGATGTGCACACGTGACACAAGGA
This sequence comes from Barbatula barbatula, assembly GCF_947034865.1. Lineage (NCBI taxonomy): Eukaryota > Metazoa > Chordata > Actinopteri > Cypriniformes > Nemacheilidae > Barbatula > Barbatula barbatula. The sequence goes on from NC_136782.1 coordinate 7,597,293, forward strand.
TGTAAGGATAGAACAAGAAGTTTTGAGAATTTCAAATCGGATCAGAGAAATGTATCAAATTGACTTAGAAAAAACTGTATTTAAAGTGGGGGGGGTACTTTTGGGGCAGTTTTGTTTCACCCAAGTGTCCCATTTCCACCCCTCTCAAACTAATGCATGGATGCATATAGCCAGAAACAATTCATTTGATGCATGCAAAGAAGCAACACTGTGTGTCTCAAGAAGCATTTATTCATGATTACGTAGACATGCTAAAATGTCAAGGCCACACACTACACATTACACATTACACATGACATTACACATTTCATAAAATTTACATTTAGTCATTTAGCAGACGTTTTTATCCAAAGCTACTTACAGACGAGGAAACATTGGAAGCAATTATAACAATATTGGCAACAAAATGCATAAGTTAATTAAATCCAGTCCATTAAAGCCTAGCACAGTATACAAAGCTAAGAATAGTGAGGTAAGTAAAAAAATAATTTTTTAAGAAGACAGAAAATAATAAGAGGTTAAAATCAGTCATCTACATTTTGACGGAAGATATGCATTTTCACACACTACACCGGCCTGTAGTGTTCTAGCAGTGTAAGGTTGAGAGTGAGTTTCTTCAGTAGAGGTGTGATGCAGGCCTCTTTGAAAGCAGTGGGAAATGTCCCAGTGGTGAGCAAAGAGTTGATGATGCGGGTCAGACCAGGCACAACTGCTGGAGAGATGGCATGGAGGAGATGGGTGGGGATGGGAACCAATGGGCAGGTGGTAGGGTGGTTGGAACCAATGACCTTGGAAACATCATCTTCAGACATAGGAGGAAAGGCGGGTGATTGGCTGTTGATGGCGGTAGTTTTCTTTACGAAGAACGATGCAAAATCATCAGCCGTTAACTCCGATGAAGGTGTGGGAGCAGGCGGACAGAGGAGAGCAGAGAAGGTTTTTAAGAGTGTGCGAGAGTCAGGAGAGTTGCTGATCTTCGAGTGGTTATAATCAGTTTTTGCAAAGCTGACGTCAACGGAGAAAGTAGAGAGAGAGAGGTCAGTATGGTCTTTTGACTTGTGCCATTTTCTCTCAGCTGACCGGAGGCTGGTGCGATGCTCACGTGGTACATCCGATAACCAGGGGGCAGACAGGGATGCACGGGCTGGTCCAGATGTAAGAGGGCATATGTTGTCCAAGCAGGATGTAAGCGTGGAACACAGAGTGTCTGTGGCACTGTTGGTATTCAAAAGATAGAGCTCCTCAGAGGGGGGGAGTGCAGACAAGACAGCAGAGGAAAAGCAAGAGGGAGGGACCGTAGGTAGCGCCGGAAAGTGACCAGCGGTAAGACATCTGCGTTGTCTGGAGCGGTGAGGTCGGGGGTGACAAAGAAGTGATCAGACGTGTGCAGCGGAGTGAACTGAGAGTGATGAGTGGAGCATTTCTCGAATCATCCTTGTCATTTGCAAAACAGTAAGTGCATTTCTGGTTTTGATTGTTTGATTGCAAGAGACGGCACATGAGTCACGTTTACGCTTTTACTGTTTTTACAATAATTTATTGACAGACAGTGTCATTGTGATGCAGACAGGAAAAGACAGCACTGCATAGCACAAACAAATGTAGAAATCTGAACATAAGACAATCTCCTTAGGGAAAACTGTACATGCAGTGCAGTGGAATTACAGTGCAGTCTTCCTACACCTCCTGACGTTCCTGTCTTTTGGGCAACGGATTCTCATCCACATCACAACAAATATCTTCTCTTGCGATACAGCGTGAAAATCATCTTTCAGAGTGTCTAATCCAGCCTCTGCAGGCATCAGCTGTGATGTCATCACACGTTACATCCATGGCAGCCAGAAGGGTCATCTGTGTATACTGCTGGCGATCATATACTTTTAATCTTCATGCTGAGAAAAATTCCTCAACGTGGTTGAGTAGGGTGAGAGGAACTCCACCAGCATCCTGTTGTGGGCCGCAAACCATTGCCTGATGATGTTGGAGCGATGGAAACTGACATTGTCCCAAACTAACACGTACTTTGGCAGGTCATCTCCAATCTGCCCCCTCTCTTGTTCAGGGATGAGATCCCTGTAGAGAGTGTCAAAAGACTGTTCCCCTTCAGTCGGTCTCTCGACGTTGTGAGATACTGACTGGGGTTTGATCTTGAGAACCTACCTTCTCCGAGATAATTAATTAATAAAACGCCAATGGGCTTGGCGAATGGCACGCGCACGCCAGTCTCCGCCCCGTGCATACGGGTATAAAGGAAGATGGCGGCGGTCATTCACGCATCCTTTGTTCTTCGGAACCTGTGTGTTTGCTGATGCTACACGCGATACTCGACTTCGAGAAAAACCTGCTGGATTTATGACGCGGAGCAGCGGACTTCTCCTTTCGGTGGACTTCCCCTGGGCGTTTCGGCAGAAGGCTACAGACCTTAAGAGGTAAGTCCCTCCGGCTACGAGCATGTTTCGTAGCTGTATCCTTGGGTGCGACAGACTCATCCCGGAGTCTGACGGCCATGATTCCTGTGTCACTTGCTTGGGGCTCAAGCATGCTGAGGCAGGTTTTCACTGATGCAATGTCCCGTGTGTGCGGACATAGCAATCAGGGTGTTGCGGTCACGGTTGGCTACGTTCTTTCGAGCGCTGCCACCACCCCGTCTGTTTCCCAGGCGTGTTCAGCTGCCGTTTCGGCGAGGTTGACCGCTTTGGCGAGCGGCGGGGGTGATTTAGGGACGCGATAGATGTCGCTCCGTCAGCTTCACGCTCGCGGACCATCTATACCCCTTCACGCTCACCTGGTTCGTCCCCTACGAGCGGCAGACGGCCGTCTCATAGTGGTAAGACTTCGCACACGGATGATGACGCTATCTCTGTCGCTGCGTCGGACAGCTGCCTGCTGGCATCGGATGCGGAAGAGAGCTCCGGAGGAGACTCAGGCTAAGATGTCGGCCATGCTTTCCAAAAGCCACGCCCCGCTCCGTTACCATTTTTCCCGGAGGTGCATGACGAGCTCGCCAAGTCCTGGAATGCGCTCCTTTTGGCGCGTTTCAGGCCGGAGGGCTCTGTGGCTGTGACTTCCCTGGTTGGTGGGGCGGCTAGAGTCTATGTTGACGTTCCCCGCGTGGAGCGTGCAGTCGCGGGCCACTTGTGCCCGCAGACAGCTGCCACTTGGGGGGGCTCGACCTAGACTCCCGTCCAGAGCACGTAAGCTCTTCGACACTCGTCGAAGACTTGCAGTGCTGCTGGACGAACCGCCTCCGCTCTCCACGCCATGGCGGTCCTCCGGGTTTTTCAGGTAAGTCCTGAAGGATTTGGACGGCGGGAAGTTCGACCCAACTCGTATGAGAGCTACGTACTGCCACAGACCGCGCGCTACGAGCGACGAAGGCCACGGCACGTGCACTGGGTCGGTCGATGTCCACAATGGTGGTCCAAGAGAGGCATCTGTGGCTTAGTCTTGCGCAGGTGAGCGGCGCCCAGAACGTCGGTTCTGGTTGCGCCCATCTCGCAAGCAGGGCTGCTTGGTGATACCGTGGAGGACGGCAGTTCTCCACGGTCTGGCAGACTGAGGCGATCGAACAGATCCTGCCACGCGCCAACGTGCCCGCCAACAGGTCGGCATGGTCTCGGGCACAGTCTGGTTCCCAGCAGCCCTGCCCTCCCGCGGCGGCCCTCCGGTTAAGGAACCTCCCAGAGGACGACCCACCAGAGGCGGACCCCCGCGGAAGAGGGCATCTGTTCCCCGTCAGCAGCCCGCCAAGAGGTTCTTTAAGCGGCCCTGACGGGACGAACCAGGGGGAGATTTTACTGGGCCCGAATCCCGGCCTTTCCAATGCCGGATCGGAAAAGGACGCTGCCTGCCGCGTTCCATCGAGTCTGGGCCCTTTTCAGGGTCCGGCGCCCACATACTCTCAAAGAGACAAATCTCCCCTGGGTTTTCCTCCACAACACTCTCGTCCAGACGGTGTATGGGATGGATCGGGCCGCCGACCGCAATCTCCTCCGGACATTGCGTTGGGCCGCCTGAAGCAGGTAAACATACAGAGCCGTCAACCTCCCTGGGGGTCCCCCCTGTGCGAGGTGACCGTACTGTCAGCCACCGAACCAGCCTCCCCCGGCACGGTGAGGCAGATTGTCCTTCTGGTCCCGTTGTCACGGTTCTTGGGCGCTTGGTAGCGCACCAGCCCGTCACATTGGATAGAGAGGACGGTCCGTCTCGGTTACTCGATCCAATTCGCCAGGCGCCCCCCCAAGTTTCGTGGCATTCTGTACACCTCGGGGCGAGGAGAGAATGCTTCCGTACTTCGGCCGGAGGTCGCCGCCCTTCTGGCGAAGGGTGCGGTCGAACCCGTCCCTATAACCGAGATGTCATACGAGTTTTACATACTTCATCGTGCCCAAAAAAGGGCGGGGGGCTGCGGCCCATTTTTGGATCTGCGGCACCTGAACAAGCACCTGCACTAGCTGCCGTTCAGAGTGCTGACGCAGAGGCGCATCCTGGTCTCGGTACGTCACCAGGATTGGTTCGTGGCGATCGACCTGAAGGACGGGTACTTTCACGTCTCTATTCTCCCCCGACACCGGCCGTTTCTACGGTTCGCGTTCGAGGGAAGGGCGTATCAGTACAGGGTCCTGCCATTCGGTCTGGCCCTGTCTCCACGTGTTTTTTCAAACAAGTGGAGGCTGCCTTAGCTCCTGTCAGGGAGCAAGGCGTGCGAGTGCTAAACTATCTTGACGACTGGCTTATCTTGGCACACTCGCGAGATGTGTTGTGCACGCACAGGGACCTTGTGCTTCGGCACCTAGACCGTCTAGGCCTCCGGGTCAACCAGGAGAAGAGCAAGCTCTCCCCCGCGCAGAGCACCTCTTACCTCGGTATGGAACTAGACTCTGTCCGTATGTCAGCACGTCTCACCAACGAGCGTGCACAGTCAGTGCTGCGTTGTCTGAGGTTGATCAGTCAGAATCCCTCGACGCCGCTGAAGAATTTTCAGAGGCTCCTGGGGCACATGCCGTCCTCGACGGGGGTAACCCTCTCGGGTTGATGCACATGCGGCCGCTTCAGCACTGGCTACAGAGTCGGGTTCCCTGGACGGCGTGGCACGCCGGCACCAGGCGGATTACGGTAACGCCTCAGTGCCTTCGCACTGTCTTACCCTGGTCAGACTTGACCTTTTCTCCGAGCGGGGGTCCCGCTCGGACAGGTTTCGAGGCGTGTCGTGGGAACGACAGACGCCTCCCTGCAAGGGTGGGGTGCGGTGTGCAAGTGGGCACGCAGTATCGGGTCGGTGGACAGGTCCCCGACTGCGTTGGCATATCAACTGCCTAGAGTTGTTGGCAGTCCTTCTGGCACTGAGGAGGCTCCAGCCCCTCGTGCAGGACAAACACGTGCTAGTCCGGTTGGACAGCACGACTGCCGTAGCGTACATCAATCGCAAGGCGGCATACGCTCACCGCAGTTATCACAACTTGCCCGACGCCTCTTCCTTGGGAGTCAGCAGGTGAATCCCTGCGGGCCACGTTTCTTCTGGGCAACCTGAACCAGACAGCCGATGCGCTCTCTCGACAGTGTACTCCCCACGGAGAGTGGCGACTCCATCCCCGTGCAGCCCGGCTCATGTGGGAAGCGGTTCGGCAGGCACAGGTGGACCTGTTGCCTCCCCGGACTCCACCCATTACCCGCTATGGTATTCCCAGACCGAGGGTCCCCTCGGCACGGATGCCCTAGCACACAGCTGGCCGCGGGACAAGCGGAAGTACGCCTTCCCCCCAGTGAGCCTCCTTGCACAGGTCCTGTGCAAGGTCAGAGAAAGGGGCATCAGGTTCTGGTGAGTGGTGCCATACTGGCCCAACCAGACCTGGCTCTCGGATCTGGTAGATCTGACGACAGCCCCCCCTGGCCCATTCCCCTGACGAAGGACCTTCCGTTGCAGGGGAAGGGCACGTTGTGGCACCCCAACGCAGGCCTCTGGAACCTCCATGCCTGGCCCCTGGACGGGACGAGGGCTTGCCCGTTAGCGGTCCGGGAGACTGTCTTACAGGCTAGAGCCCCGCCTCTAGGCGGTCATACGCTTATAAGTGGCGCCAATTGTCCTGGTGTTCTCCCCGGGAGGAGAACCCGCGGAGTTGCCTGATCGGATCAGTGCTGACCCGCAGGTAAGTATCCCCGTCAGCACAACCTGGTCACCAGGTTCCTCAGGAGCGCGAGAGGGGTGTGTCCACCCTGGCCGCGCTCCGTACCCTCTTGGGACCCTAATGTGGTCCTACAGGGCCTTGGTACGGCCCTGGTGAGCCCCTAAGTATTGCCAATCTTCCTCAGTCGGATGAAAGATGCACTCTTTGTGGCGCTCACCTCCATCAAGAGGGTGGGGGACCTACAGGCATTCTCTGTGTCCCAAAGGTGCCTGGAACTCGGGATCGGTAATTCTCACGTGGTCCTGAGATCCTATCCCGACGACGTGCCCAAGCTTCCCACTACTCCCTTCCGGGACCAGGTGGTGAACCTGCAGGCGCTCCCCTCCGGAGAGGAAGACCCAACCTTTCTATGTGTTGTGTCCAGTACGCGCGCTGCGCCTCGGTCTGGACCGCACACAGAGCCTCAGAAGCTCTGAGCAGCTCTTTGTCTGTTCTGGGAGACGGCACCCGGGGGGGGCTGTCTCCAAACAGAAGTGGCGCACTGGGTACCAATCCCAGGATCGCCGTGCCCGCTGGCAGTGAGAGCCCACTCCACTCGTGGGCACTGGCACAGGGCGCCTCTCTGGCAGACATTTGTAGAACTGCGGGTTGGGCTACGCCCAGTACCTTCACGAGATTTTACAATCTCCACGTGGAACCAGTTGCAGCACATCCCTTAAACGCCGCCAACGTTTAGGGTGGGCTCCTGGTTTGGGCGTACGCCTGCGAAAGCGCCTTCTCCCCTCACCAGGTGAGACTAGTGCGCTATTGTAGCCTACCTACTTTCCCCTCTCGGGCGAAGTATAGGCATTCCATCCATCACTAAGCATTGCACTTGGTAACAGACTGGGCGGAGCCGTCTGTTAGAACCAGGTCCGTTACAGGTAGAGTCATCCCTGCTCAGGCAGACCCCTGTATTAGGACTAGTGCCCCATACGTAGTGACTCCCCTTTGGGTCGTCCCGTGTGTTGAATTCCTCACTCAGGATTTCCCGATTGGTGAATCTGTGACCTCCCCGCCGGTGGTAATCCCACCTGGATTGTCCCCCTATTCGGGCTAACACCGTTCCGCATGTTGTTCTCCCCGCCGGGGAGACCATGTCATGTCTCCACATGTACCTCCCCTCCGGGTAGGATGTGGCCTCCGTAGCACACTCTTCTAAGAGGAGAGCAGTGTTTCCCCAGTGTTCGGCTCCGGACAGCTCCTCGCTACTAGAGGCGTACGCCACTGTCCGTGAGGCCGTCAGTAGAGGCTTCTCGGTATGACCAATACTATATGACTGGAAGATTACGTCTCGCGGTAGCACTCTGGGACTCGCTAGCCCAGTCAGGGTCGCTCCGCTAGAGGTCGTGATATCGGTGCAAGCGCTGTGGCGTTTAAGATTGATCCCCAGTCAGTCTCTCACAACGTCGAGAGACCGACTGAAGGGGAACGTCTCGGTTACGTCTGTAACCTCGGTTCCCTGATGGAGGGAACGAGACGTTGTGACTTCATGCCACAACGCTGCACCGAATCACTGCAGTGAACGGGAGTGCCCTCTCAGGTTCCTCAGTACAAAGGGTGCGTGAATGACCGCCGCCATCTTCCTTTATACCCGTATGCACGGGGCGGAGACTGGCGTGCGCGTGCCATTCGCCAAGCCCATTGGCGTTTTATTAATTAATTATCTCGGAGAAGGTAGGTTCTCAAGATCAAACCCCAGTCAGTCTCTCACAACGTCTCGTTCCCTCCATCAGGGAACCGAGGTTACAGACGTAACCGAGACGTTTAGGTGTGAAAAGGGGCCGTCTGCAACACAGTGAAGTTGTCTTGCAGTCCTATGTGGATAGAATATAGCAATGAAAAACACTAAATTGAGTAAAATAAAATGCCACCGTTTACTTAAAGTATACTTACTGTATATTGTAAAACTAGTGCTTAAATGTCGTGGGGATTATACTATTCTACAGAGACCCATTATAATGCAATTTGATCAACATGACATAAGCAATTGATAATGTAGGAATCTGCACAGAATTTTGTCATAATCATTTGCATGGATGTACCAAAGCATTTGCAACTTGTTCAAAGAAATGAGAAAATGCTTGTTTGATGTGCACACGTGACACAAGGATGTAAGGATAGAACAAGAAGTTTTGAGAATTTCAAATCGGATCAGAGAAATGTACCAAATTGACTTAGAAAAAACTGTATTTAAAGTGGGGGGGGTACTTTTGGGGCAGTTTTGTTTCACCCAAGTGTCCCATTTCCACCCCTCTCAAACTAATGCATGGATGCATATAGCCAGAAACAATTCATTTGATGCATGCAAAGAAGCAACACTGTGTGTCTCAAGAAGCATTTATTCATGATTACGTAGACATGCTAAAATTTCAAGGCCACACACTACACATTACACATTACACATGACATTACACATTTCATAAAATTTACATTTAGTCATTTAGCAGACGTTTTTATCCAAAGCGACTTACAGACGAGGAAACATTGGAAGCAATTATAACAATATAGGCAACAAAATGCATAAGTTAATTAAATCCAGTCCATTAAAGCCTAGCACAGTATACAAAGCTAAGAATAGTGAGGTAAGTAAAAAAAAAAATTTAAGAAGACAGAAAATAGTAAGAGGTTCAAATCAGTCATCTACATTTTGACGGAAGATATGCATTTTCACACACTACACCGGCCTGTAGTGTTCTAGCAGTGTAAGGTTGAGAGTGAGTTTCTTCAGTAGCGGTGTGATGCAGGCCTCTTTGAAAGCAGTGGGAAATGTCCCAGTGGTGAGCAAAGAGTTGATGATGCGGGTCAGACCAGGCACAACTGCTGGAGAGATGGCATGGAGGAGATGGGTGGGGATGGGATCCAGTGGGCAGGTGGTAGGGTGGTTGGAACCAATGACCTTGGAAACATCATCTTCAGACATAGGAGAAAAGGCGGGTGATGGTGGCGTAGAAAATTGGCTGTTGATGGCGGTAGTTTTCATTACGAAGAACGATGCAAAATCATCAGCCGTTAACTCCGATGAAGGTGTGGGAGCAGGCGGACAGAGGAGAGCAGAGAAGGTTTTTAAGAGTGTGCGAGAGTCAGGAGAGTTGCTGATCTTCAAGTGGTTATAATCAGTTTTTGCAGAGGTGACGTCAACGGAGAAAGTAGAGAGAGAGAGAGGTCAGTATAGTCTTTTGACTTGTGCCATTTTCTCTCAGCTGACCGGAGGCTGGTGCGAAGCTCACGTGGTACATCCGATAACCAGGGGGCAGACAGGGATGCACGGGCTGGTCCAGATGTAAGAGGGCATTTGTTGTCCAAGCAGGATGTAAGCGTGGAACACAGAGTGTCTGTGGCACTGTTGGTATTCAAAAGAGAGAGCTCCTCAGAGGGGGGGAATGCAGACAAGACAGCAGAGGAAAAGCAGGAGGGAGGGACCGTAGGTAGCGCCGGAAAGTGACCAGCGGTAAGACATCTGCGTTGTCTGGAGCGGTGAGTTCGGGGGTGACAAAGAAGTGATCAGACGTGTGCAGCGGAGTGACCTGAGAGTGATGAGTGGAGCATTTCTCGAATCATCCTTGTCATTTGCAAAACAGTAAGTGCATTTCTGGTTTTGATTGTTTGATTGCAAGAGACGGCACATGATTCACGTTAACGCTTTTACTGTTTGTACAATAATTTATTGACAGACAGTGTCATTGTGATGCAGACAGGAAAAGACAGCACTGCATAGCACAAACAAATGTAGAAATCTGAACATAAGACAATCTCCTTTTGGGAAAACTGTACATGCAGTGCAGTGGAATTACAGTGCAGTCTTCCTACACCTCCTGACGTTCCTGTCTTTTGGGCAACGGATTCTCATCCACATCACAACAAATATCTTCTCTTGCGATACAGCGTGAAAATCATCTTTCAGAGTGTCTACTCCAGCCTCTGCAGGCATCAGCTGTGATGTCATCACACGTTACATCCATGGCAGCCAGAAGGGTCATCTGTGTATGCGGCTGGCCATCATATACTTTTAATCTTCATGCTGAGAAAAATTCCTCAACGGGGTTGAGTAGGGTGAGAGGAACTCCACCAGCATCCTGTTGTGGGCCGCAAACCATTGCCTGATGATGTTGGATCAATGGAAACTGACATTGTCCCAAACTAACACGTACTTTGGCAGGTCATCTCCAATCTGCCCCCTCTCTTGTTCAGGGATGAGATCCCTGTAGAGAGTGTCAAAAGACTGTTTAGGTGTGAAAAGGGGCCGTCTGCAACACAGTGAAGTTGTCTTGCAGTCCTATGTGGAAAGAATATAGCAATGCAAAACACTAAATTGAGTAAAATAAAATGCCACTGTTTACTTAAGGTATACTTACTGTATATTGTAAAACTAGTGCTTAAATGTCGTGGGGATTATACTATTCTACAGAGACCCATTATAATGCATTTTGATCAACATGACATAAGCAATTGATAATGTAGGAATCTGCACAGAATTTTGTCATAATCATTTGCATGGATGTACCAAAGCATTTGCAACTTGTTCAAAGAAATGAGAAAACGCTTGTTTGATGTGCACACGTGACACAAGGATGTAAGGATTGAACAAGAAGTTTTGAGAATTTCAAATCGGATCAGAGAAATGTACCAAATTGACTTAGAAAAAACTGTATTTAAAGTGGGGGGGGTACTTTTGGGGCAGTTTTGTTTCACCCAAGTGTCCCATTTCCACCCCTCTCAAACTAATGCATGGATGCATATAGCCAGAAACAATTCATTTGATGCATGCAAAGAAGCAACACTGTGTGTCTCAAGAAGCATTTATTCATGATTACGTAGACATGCTAAAATTTCAAGGCCACACACTACACATTACACATAACATTAGACATTTCATAAAATTTACATTTAGTCATTTAGCAGACGTTTTTATCCAAAGCGACTTACAGACGAGGAAACATTGGAAGCAATTATAACAATATAGGCAACAAAATGCATAATTTAATTAAATCCAGTCCATTAAAGCCTAGCACAGTATACAAAGCTAAGAATAGTGAGGTAAGTAAAAAAATACTTTTTTAAGAAGACAGAAAATAATAAGAGGTTAAAATCAGTCATCTACATTTTGACGGAAGATATGCATTTTCACACACTAGACCGGCCTGTAGTGTTCTAGCAGTGTAAGGTTGAGAGTGAGTTTCTTCACTAGCGGTGTGATGCAGGCCTCTTTGAAAGCAGTGGGAAATGTCCCAGTGGTGAGCAAAGAGTTGATGATGCGGGTCAGACCAGGCACAACTGCTGGAGAGATGGCATGGAGGAGATGGGTGGGGATGGGATCCAGTGGGCAGGTGGTAGGGTGGTTGGAACCAATGACCTTGGAAACATCATCTTCAGACATAGGAGAAAAGGCGGGTGATGGTGGCGTAGAAAATTGGCTGTTGATGGCGGTAGTTTTCTTTACGAAGAACGATGCAAAATCATCAGCCGTTAACTCCGATGAAGGTGTGGGAGCAGGCGGACAGAGGAGAGCAGAGAAGGTTTTTAAGAGTGTGCGAGAGTCAGGAGAGTTGCTGATCTTCGAGTGGTTATAATCAGTTTTTGCAGAGGTGACGTCAACAGAGAAAGTAGAGAGAGAGAAGTCAGTATGGTCTTTTGACTTGTGCCATTTTGTCTCAGCTGACCGGAGGCTGGTGCGATGCTCACGTGGTATATCCGATAACCAGGGGGCAGACAGGGATGCATGGGCTGGTCCAGATGTAAGAGGGCATATGTTGTCCAAGCAGGATGTAAGCGTGGAACACAGAGTGTCTGTGGCACTGTTGGTAGTCAAAAGAGAGAGCTCCTCAGAGGGGGGGAGTGCAGACAAGACAGCAGAGGAAAAGCAGGAGGGAGGGACCGTAGGTAGCGCCGGAAAGTGACCAGAGGTAAGACATCTGCGTTGTCTGGAGCGGTGAGGTCGGGGGTGACAAAGAAGTGATCAGACGTGTGCAGCGGAGTGACCTGAGAGTGAGGAGTGGAGCATTTCTCGAATCATCCTTGTCATTTGCAAAACAGTAAGTGCATTTCTGGTTTTGATTGTTTAATTGCAAGAGACGGCACATGATTCACGTTAACGCTTTTACTGTTTGTACAATAATTTATTGACAGACAGTGTCATTGTGATGCAGACAGGAAAAGACAGCACTGCATAGCACAAACAAATGTAGAAATCTGAACATAAGACAATCTCCTTAGGGAAAACTGTACATGCAGTGCAGTGGAATTACAGTGCAGTCTTCCTACACCTCCTGACGTTCCTGTCTTTTGGGCAACGGATTCTCATCCACATCACAACAAATATCTTCTCTTGCGATACAGCGTGAAAATCATCTTTCAGAGTGTCTAATCCAGCCTCTGCAGGCATCAGCTGTGATGTCATCACACGTTACATCCATGGCAGCCAGAAGGGTCATCTGTGTATGCGGCTGGCGATCATATACTTTTAATCTTAATGCTGAGAAAAATTCCTCAACGTGGTTGAGTAGGGTGAGAGGAACTCCACCAGCATCCTGTTGTGGGCCGCAAACCATTGCCTGATGATGTTGGAGCGATGGAAACTGACATTGTCCCAAACTAACACGTACTTTGGCAGGTCATCTCCAATCTGCCCCCTCTCTTGTTCAGGGATGAGATCCCTGTAGAGAGTGTCAAAAGACTGTTTAGGTGTGAAAAGGGGCCGTCTGTAACACAGTGAAGTTGTCTTGCAGTCCTATGTGGAAAGAATATAGCAATGCAAATCACTAAATTGAGTAAATTAAATGCCACTGTTTACTTAAAGTATACTTACTGTATATTGTAAAACTAGTGCTTAAATGTCGTGGGGATTATACTATTCTACAGAGACCCATTATAATGCATTTTGATCAACATGACATAAGCAATTGATAATGTAGGAATCTGCACAGAATTTTGTCATAATCATTTGCATGGATGTACCAAAGCATTTGCAACTTGTTCAAAGAAATGAGAAAATGCTTGTTTGATGTGCACACGTGACACAAGGATGTAAGGATTGAACAAGAAGTTTTGAGAATTTCAAATCGGATCAGAGAAATGTACCAAATTGACTTAGAAAAAACTGTATTTAAAGTGGGGGGGGGTACTTTTGGGGCAGTTTTGTTTCACCCAAGTGTCCCATTTCCACCCCTCTCAAACTAATGCATGGATGCATATAGCCAGAAACAATTCATTTGATGCATGCAAAGAAGCAACACTGTGTGTCTCAAGAAGCATTTATTCATGATTACGTAGACATGCTAAAATTTCAAGGCCACACACTACACATTACACATTACACATGACATTACACATTTCATAAAATTTACATTTAGTCATTTAGCAGACGTTTTTATCCAAAGCGACTTACAGACGAGGAAACATTGGAAGCAATTATAACAATATAGGCAACAAAATGCATAAGTTAATTAAATCCAGTCCATTAAAGCCTAGCACAGTATACAAAGCTAAGAATAGTGAGGTAAGTAAAAAAAAAAATTTAAGAAGACAGAAAATAGTAAGAGGTTCAAATCAGTCATCTACATTTTGACGGAAGATATGCATTTTCACACACTACACCGGCCTGTAGTGTTCTAGCAGTGTAAGGTTGAGAGTGAGTTTCTTCAGTAGCGGTGTGATGCAGGCCTCTTTGAAAGCAGTGGGAAATGTCCCAGTGGTGAGCAAAGAGTTGATGATGCGGGTCAGACCAGGCACAACTGCTGGAGAGATGGCATGGAGGAGATGGGTGGGGATGGGATTCAGTGGGCAGGTGGTAGGGTGGTTGGAACCAATGACCTTGGAAACATCATCTTCAGACATAGGAGAAAAGGCGGGTGATGGTGGCGTAGAAAATTGGCTGTTGATGGCGGTAGTTTTCATTACGAAGAACGATGCAAAATCATCAGCCGTTAACTCCGATGAAGGTGTGGGAGCAGGCGGACAGAGGAGAGCAGAGAAGGTTTTTAAGAGTGTGCGAGAGTCAGGAGAGTTGCTGATCTTCAAGTGGTTATAATCAGTTTTTGCAGAGGTGACGTCAACGGAGAAAGTAGAGAGAGAGAGAGGTCAGTATAGTCTTTTGACTTGTGCCATTTTCTCTCAGCTGACCGGAGGCTGGTGCGAAGCTCACGTGGTAAATCCGATAACCAGGGGGCAGACAGGGATGCACGGGCTGGTCCAGATGTAAGAGGGCATTTGTTGTCCAAGCAGGATGTAAGCGTGGAACACAGAGTGTCTGTGGCACTGTTGGTATTCAAAAGAGAGAGCTCCTCAGAGGGGGGGAGTGCAGACAAGACAGCAGAGGAAAAGCAGGAGGGAGGGACCGTAGGTAGCGCCGGAAAGTGACCAGCGGTAAGACATCTGCGTTGTCTGGAGCGGTGAGGTCGGGGGTGACAAAGAAGTGATCAGACGTGTGCAGCGGAGTGACCTGAGAGTGATGAGTGGAGCATTTCTCGAATCATCCTTGTCATTTGCAAAACAGTAAGTGCATTTCTGGTTTTGATTGTTTGATTGCAAGAGACGGCACATGATTCACGTTAACGCTTTTACTGTTTGTACAATAATTTATTGACAGACAGTGTCATTGTGATGCAGACAGGAAAAGACAGCACTGCATAGCACAAACAAATGTAGAAATCTGAACATAAGACAATCTCCTTTTGGGAAAACTGTACATGCAGTGCAGTGGAATTACAGTGCAGTCTTCCTACACCTCCTGACGTTCCTGTCTTTTGGGCAACGGATTCTCATCCACATCACAACAAATATCTTCTCTTGCGATACAGCGTGAAAATCATCTTTCAGAGTGTCTACTCCAGCCTCTGCAGGCATCAGCTGTGATGTCATCACACGTTACATCCATGGCAGCCAGAAGGGTCATCTGTGTATGCGGCTGGCCATCATATACTTTTAATCTTCATGCTGAGAAAAATTCCTCAACGGGGTTGAGTAGGGTGAGAGGAACTCCACCAGCATCCTGTTGTGGGCCGCAAACCATTGCCTGATGATGTTGGAGCAATGGAAACTGACATTGTCCCAAACTAACACGTACTTTGGCAGGTCATCTCCAATCTACCCCCTCTCTTGTTCAGGGATGAGATCCCTGTAGAGAGTGTCAAAAGACTGTTTAGGTGTGAAAAGGGGCCGTCTGCAACACAGTGAAGTTGTCTTGCAGTCCTATGTGGAAAGAATATAGCAATGCAAAACACTAAATTGAGTAAAATAAAATGCCACTGTTTACTTAAGGTATACTTACTGTATATTGTAAAACTAGTGCTTAAATGTCGTGGGGATTATACTATTCTACAGAGACCCATTATAATGCATTTTGATCAACATGACATAAGCAATTGATAATGTAGGAATCTGCACAGAATTTTGTCATAATCATTTGCATGGATGTACCAAAGCATTTGCAACTTGTTCAAAGAAATGAGATAATGCTTGTTTGATGTGCACACGTGACACAAGGATGTAAGGATTGAACAAGAAGTTTTGAGAATTTCAAATCGGATCAGAGAAATGTACCAAATTGACTTAGAAAAAACTGTATTTAAAGTGGGGGGGGGGTACTTTTGGGGCAGTTTTGTTTCACCCAAGTGTCCCATTTCCACCCCTCTCAAACTAATGCATGGATGCATATAGCCAGAAACAATTCATTTGATGCATGCAAAGAAGCAACACTGTGTGTCTCAAGAAGCATTTATTCATGATTACGTAGACATGCTAAAATGTCAAGGCCACACACTACACATTACACATTACACATGACATTACACATTTCATAAAATTTACATTTAGTCATTTAGCAGACGTTTTTATCCAAAGCGACTTACAGACGAGGAAACATTGGAAGCAATTATAACAATATTGGCAACAAAATGCATAAGTTAATTAAATCCAGTCCATTAAAGCCTAGCACAGTATACAAAGCTAAGAATAGTGAGGTAAGTAAAAAAATAATTTTTTAAGAAGACAGAAAATAATAAGAGGTTAAAATCAGTCATCTACATTTGACGGAAGATATGCATTTTCACACACTACACCGGCCTGTAGTGTTCTAGCAGTGTAAGGTTGAGAGTGAGTTTCTTCAGTAGCGGTGTGATGCAGGCCTCTTTGAAAGCAGTGGGAAATGTCCCAGTGGTGAGCAAAGAGTTGATGATGCGGGTCAGACCAGGCACAACTGCTGGAGAGATGGCATGGAGGAGATGGGTGGGGATGGGATCCAGTGGGCAGGTGATAGGGTGGTTGGAACCAATGACCTTGGAAACATCATGTTCAGACATAGGAGAAAAGGCGGGTGATGGTGGCGTAGAAAATTGGCTGTTGATGGCGGTAGTTTTCTTTACGAAGAACGATGCAAAATCATCAGCCGTTAACTCCGATGAAGGTGTGGGAGCAGGCGGACAGAGGAGAGCAGAGAAGGTTTTTAAGAGTGTGCGAGAGTCAGGAGAGTTGCTGATCTTCGAGTGGTTATAATCAGTTTTTGCAGAGGTGACGTCAACGGAGAAAGTAGAGAGAGAGAGGTCAGTATGGTCTTTTGACTTGTGCCATTTTCTCTCAGCTGACCGGAGGCTGGTGCGATGCTCACGTGGTACATCCGATAACCAGGTGGCAGACAGGGATGCACGGGCTGGTCCAGATGTAAGAGGGCATATGTTGTCCAAGCAGGATGTAAGCTTGGAACACAGAGTTTCTGTGGCACTGTTGGTATTCAAAAGAGAGAGCTCCTCAGAGGGGGGGAGTGCAGACAAGACAGCAGAGGAAAAGCAGGAGGGAGGGACCGTAGATAGCGCCGGAAAGTGACCAGCGTTAAGACATCTGCGTTGTCTGGAGCGGTGAGGTCGGGGGTGACAAAGAAGTGATCAGACGTGTGCAGGGGAGTGACCTGAGAGTGATGAGTGGAGCATTTCTCGAATCATCCTTGTCATTTGCAAAACAGTAAGTGCATTTCTGGTTTTGATTGTTTGATTGCAAGAGACGGCACATGATTCACGTTAACGCTTTTACTGTTTGTACAATAATTTATTGACAGACAGTGTCATTGTGATGCAGACAGGAAAAGACAGCACTGCATAGCACAAACAAATGTAGAAATCTGAACATAAGACAATCTCCTTAGGGAAAACTGTACATGCAGTGCAGTGGAATTACAGTGCAGTCTTCCTACACCTCCTGACGTTCCTGTCTTTTGGGCAACGGATTCTCATCCACATCACAACAAATATCTTCTCTTGCGATACAGCGTGAAAATCATCTTTCAGAGTGTCTAATCCAGCCTCTGCAGGCATCAGCTGTGATGTCATCACACGTTACATCCATGGCAGCCAGAAGGGTCATCTGTGTATGCGGCTGGCCATCATATACTTTTAATCTTCATGCTGAGAAAAATTCCTCAACGGGGTTGAGTAGGGTGAGAGGAACTCCACCAGCATCCTGTTGTGGGCCGCAAACCATTGCCTGATGATGTTGGAGCGATGGAAACTGACATTGTCCCAAACTACACGTACTTTGGCAGGTCATCTCCAATCTGCCCCCTCTCTTGTTCAGGGATGAGATCCCTGTAGAGAGTGTCAAAAGACTGTTAAGGTGTGAAAAGGGGCCGTCTGCAACACAGTGAAGTTGTCTTGCAGTCCTATGTGGAAAGAATATAGCAATGCAAAACACTAAATTGAGTAAAATAAAATGCCACCGTTTACTTAAAGTATACTTACTGTATATTGTAAAATAGTGCTTAAATGTCGTGGGGATTATACTATTCTACAGAGACCCATTATAATGCATTTTGATCAACATGACATAAGCAATTGATAATGTAGGAATCTGCACAGAATTTTGTCATAATCATTTGCATGGATGTACCAAAGCATTTGCAACTTGTTCAAAGAAATGAGAAAATGCTTGTTTGATGTGCATACGTGACACAAGGATGTAAGGATTGAACAAGAAGTTTTGAGAATTTCAAATCGGATCAGAGAAATGTACCAAATTGACTTAGAAAAAACTGTATTTAAAGTGGGGGGGGTACTTTTGGGGCAGTTTTGTTTCACCCAAGTGTCCCATTTCCACCCCTCTCAAACTAATGCATGGATGCATATAGCCAGAAACAATTCATTTGATGCATGCAAAGAAGCAACACTGTGTGTTATTGGACTTTTGAAACTCGAGTCCTGCGTGTTCAAAAATTCGAAGCAAAGCCAAAGAGATCGTTTTCCAATAAGTTTAAATAGAATTTATTATCAGATGTAAAAGCTTCTTCCAGCTGGGGTTGTCACTCAAACATATATAATGAGCCGAACAACTGAATACACACTTCTGGGTTACAAGTATTTATAAAATATGTGACGTCGATTCTCTCTTCGGGCTCCTCCCCTTCATCGGGCGGGCGTTCAATCCTCCGGAACCAATCAACTCGGGACATGTAAATCTGACTCCATTCTCCCCCAACCATTGGTTCCTGCAAAACATTTGAAAATAGCCGGTCCTGCCGAGAGATGCGATTGACGCACACACACACATACACTCACACACTTGTTATCTGAGACCCTGCTTCTGCATTCCTCAGAGCTCCTGTTTCACACTTCTGCCAACTAGTTTTCAAGACAAAAAACCCAGCACAGCATGGACATATCTTTGACAGTAAACATGAATTTATAATACATAAAACATCATAATCCCAATAGTGTCTCAAGAAGCATTTATTCATGATTACGTAGACATGCTAAAATTTCAAGGCCACACACTACACATTACACATTACACATGACATTACACATTTCATAAAATTTACATTTAGTCATTAAGCAGACGTTTTTATCCAAAAGCGACTTACAGACGAGGAAACATTGGAAGCAATTATAACAATATAGGCAACAAAATGCATAAGTTAATTAAATCCAGTCCATTAAAGCCTAGCACAGTATACAAAGCTAAGAATAGTGAGGTAAGTAACAAAAATAATTTTTTAAGAAGACAGAAAATAATAAGAGGTTAAAATCAGTCATCTACATTTTGACGGAAGATATGCATTTTCACACACTACACCGGCCTGTAGTGTTCTAGCAGTGTAAGGTTGAGAGTGAGTTTCTTCAGTAGCGGTGTGATGCAGGCCTCTTTGAAAGCAGTGGGAAATGTCCCAGTGGTGAGCAAAGAGTTGATGATGCGGGTCAGACCAGGCACAACTGCTGGAGAGATGGCATGGAGGAGATGGGTGGGGATGGGATCCAGTGGGCAGGTGGTAGGGTGGTTGGAACCAATGACCTTGGAAACATCATCTTCAGACATAGGAGAAAAGGCGGGAGATGGTGGCGTAGAAAATTGGCTGTTGATGGCGGTAGTTTTCTTTACGAAGAACGATGCAAAATCATCAGCCGTTAACTCCGATGAAGGTGTGGGAGCAGGCGGACAGAGGAGAGCAGAGAAGGTTTTTAAGAGTGTGCGAGAGTCAGGAGAGTTGCTGATCTTCGAGTGGTTATAATCAGTTTTTGCAGAGGTGACGTCAACGGAGAAAGTAGAGAGAGAGAGGTCAGTATGGTCTTTTGACTTGTGCCATTTTCTCTCAGCTGACCGGAGGCTGGTGCGATGCTCACGTGGTACATCCGATAACCAGGGGGCAGACAGGGATGCACGGGCTGGTCCAGATGTAAGAGGGCATATGTTGTCCAAGCAGGATGTAAGCGTGGAACACAGATTGTCTGTGGCACTGTTGGTATTCAAAAGATAGAACTCCTCAGAGGGGGGGAGTGCAGACAAGACAGCAGGGGAAAAGCAAGAGGGAGGGACTGTAGGTAGCGCCGGAAAGTGACCAGCGGTAAGACATCTGCGTTGTCTGGAGCGGTGAGGTCGGGGGTGACAAAGAAGTGATCAGACGTGTGCAGCGGAGTGAACTGAGAGTGATGAGTGGAGCATTTCTCGAATCATCCTTGTCATTTGCAAAACAGTAAGTGCATTTCTGGTTTTGATTGTTTGATTACAAGAGACGGCACATGAGTCACGTTTACGCTTTTACTGTTTTTACAATAATTTATTGACAGACAGTGTCATTGTGATGCAGACAGGAAAAGACAGCACTGCATAGCACAAACAAATGTAGAAATCTGAACATAAGACAATCTCCTTAGGGAAAACTGTACATGCAGTGCAGTGGAATTACAGTGCAGTCTTCCTACACCTCCTGACGTTCCTGTCTTTTGGGCAACGGATTCTCATCCACATCACAACAAATATCTTCTCTTGCGATACAGCGTGAAAATCATCTTTCAGAGTGTCTAATCCAGCCTCTGCAGGCATCAGCTGTGATGTCATCACACGTTACATCCATGGCAGCCAGAAGGGTCATCTGTGTATGCGGCTGGCGATCATATACTTTTAATCTTCATGCTGAGAAAAATTCCTCAACGTGGTTGAGTAGGGTGAGAGGAACTCCACCAGCATCCTGTTGTGGGCCGCAAACCATTGCCTGATGATGTTGGAGCGATGGAAACTGACATTGTCCCAAACTAACACGTACTTTGGCAGGTCATCTCCAATCTGCCCCCTCTCTTGTTCAGGGATGAGATCCCTGTAGAGAGTGTCAAAAGACTGTTTAGGTGTGAAAAGGGGCCGTCTGCAACACAGTGAAGTTGTCTTGCAGTCCTATGTGGAAAGAATATAGCAATGCAAAACACTAAATTGAGTAAAATAAAATGCCACCGTTTTCTTAAAGTATACTTACTGTATATTGTAAAACTAGTGCTTAAATGTCGTGGGGATTATACTATTCTACAGAGACCCATTATAATGCATTTTGATCAACATGACATAAGCAATTGATAATGTAGGAATCTGCACAGAATTTTGTCATAATCATTTGCATGGATGTACCAAAGCATTTGCAACTTGTTCAAAGAAATGAGAAATTGCTTGTTTGATGTGCACACGTGACACAAGGATGTAAGGATTGAACAAGAAGTTTTGAGAATTTCAAATCGGATCAGAGAAATGTACCAAATTGACTTAGAAAAAACTCTATTTAAAGTGGGGGGGGGGGTACTTTTGGGGCAGTTTTGTTTCACCCAAGTGTCCCATTTCCACCCCTCTCAAACTAATGCATGGATGCATATAGCCAGAAACAATTCATTTGATGCATGCAAAGAAGCAACACTGTGTGTCTCAAGAAGCATTTATTCATGATTACGTAGACATGCTAAAATTTCAAGGCAACACACTACACATTACACATGACATTACACATTTCATAAAATTTACATTTAGTCATTTAGCAGACGTTTTTATCCAAAGCGACTTACAGACGAGGAAACATTGGAAGCAATTATAACAATATAGGCAACAAAATGCATAAGTTAATTAAATCCAGTCCATTAAAGCCTAGCACAGTATACAAAGCTAAGAATAGTGAGGTAAGTAAAAAAATTTTTTTTAAAGAAGACAGAAAATAATAAGAGGTTAAAATCAGTCATCTACATTTTGACGGAAGATATGCATTTTCACACACTACACCGGCCTGTAGTGTTCTAGCAGTGTGAGGTTGAGAGTGAGTTTCTTCAGTAGCGGTGTGATGCAGGCCTCTTTGAAAGCAGTGGGAAATGTCCCAGTGGTGAGCAAAGAGTTGATGATGCGGGTCAGACCAGGCACAACTGCTGGAGAGATGGCATGGAGGAGATGGGTGGGGATGGGATCCAGTGGGCAAGTGGTAGGGTGGTTGGAACCAATGACCTTGGAAACATCATCTTCAGACATAGGAGAAAAGGCGGGTGATGGTGGCGTAGAAAATTGGCTGTTGATGGCGGTAGTTTTCTTTACGAAGAACGATGCAAAATCATCAGCCGTTAACTCCGATGAAGGTGTGGGAGCAGGCGGACAGAGGAGAGCAGAGAAGGTTTTTAAGAGTGTGCGAGAGTCAGGAGAGTTGCTGATCTTCGAGTGGTTATAATCAGTTTTTGCAGAGGTGACGTCAACGGAGAAAGTAGAGAGAAGAGACTGGTAGAGAGAGAGAGGTCAGTATGGTCTTTTGACTTGTGCCATTTTCTCTCAGCTGACCGGAGGCTGGTGCGATGCTCACGTGGTACATCTGATAACCAGGGGGCAGACAGGGATGCACGGGCTGGTCCAGATGTAAGAGGGCATATGTTGTCCAAGCAGGATGTAAGCGTGGAACACAGAGTGTCTGTGGCACTGTTAGTATTCAAAAGAGAGAGCTCCTCAGAGGGGGGGAGTGCAGACAAGACAGCAGAGGAAAAGCAGGAGGGAGGGACCGTAGGTAGCGCCGGAAAGTGACCAGCGGTAAGACATCTGCGTTGTCTGGAGCGGTGAGGTCGGGGGTGACAAAGAAGTGATCAGACGTGTGCAGCGGAGTGAACTGAGAGTGATGAGTGGAGCATTTCTCGAATCATCCTTGTCATTTGCAAAACAGTAAGTGCATTTCTGGTTTTGATTGTTTGATTACAAGAGACGGCACATGAGTCACGTTTACGCTTTTACTGTTTTTACAATATTTTATTGACAGACAGTGTCATTGTGATGCAGACAGGAAAAGACAGCACTGCATAGCACAAACAAATGTAGAAATCTGAACATAAGACAATCTCCTTAGGGAAAACTGTACATGCAGTGCAGTGGAATTACAGTGCAGTCTTCCTACACCTCCTGACGTTCCTGTCTTTTGGGCAACGGATTCTTATCCACATCACAACAAATATCTTCTCTTGCAATACAGCGTGAAAATCATCTTTCAGAGTGTCTAATCCAGCCTCTGCAGGCATCAGCTGTGATGTCATCACACGTTACATCCATGGCAGCCAGAAGGGTCATCTGTGTATGCGGCTGGCCATCATATACTTTCAATCTTCATGCTGAGAAAAATTCCTCAACAGGGTTGAGTAGGGTGAGAGGAACTCCACCAGCATCCTGTTGTGGGCCGCAAACCATTGCCTGATGATGTTGGAGCGATGGAAACTGACATTGTCCCAAACTAACACGTACTTTGGCAGGTCATCTCCAATCTGCCCCCTCTCTTGTTCAGGGATGAGATCCCTGTAGAGAGTGTCAAAAGACTGTTTAGGTGTGAAAAGGGGCCGTCTGCAACACAGTGAAGTTGTCTTGCAGTCCTATGTGGAAAGAATATAGCAATGCAAAACACTAAATTGAGTAAAATAAAATGCCACTGTTTACTTAAAGTATACTTACTGTATATTGTAAAACTAGTGCTTAAATGTCGTGGGGATTATACTATTCTACAGAGACCCATTATAATGCATTTTGATCAAAATGACATAAGCAATTGATAATGTAGGAATCTGCACAGAATTTTGTCATAATCATTTGCATGGATGTACCAAAGCATTTGCAACTTGTTCAAAGAAATGAGAAAATGCTTGTTTGATGTGCACACGTGACACAAGGATGTAAGGATTGAACAAGAAGTTTTGAGAATTTCAAATCGGATCAGAGAAATGTACCAAATTGACTTAGAAAAAACTGTATTTAAAGTGGGGGGGGTACTTTTGGGGCAGTTTTGTTTCACCCAAGTGTCCCATTTCCACCCCTCTCAAACTAATGCATGGATGCATATAGCCAGAAACAATTCATTTGATGCATGCAGAAGCAACACTGTGTGTCTCAAGAAGCATTTATTCATGATTACGTAGACATGCTCAAATTTCAAGGCCACACACTACACATTACACATGACATTACACATTTCATAAAATTTACATTTAGTCATTTAGCAGACGTTTTTATCCAAAGCGACTTACAGACGAGGAAACATTGGAAGCAATTATAACAATATAGGCAACAAAATGCATAAGTTAATTAAATCCAGTCCATTAAAGCCTAGCACAGTATACAAAGCTAAGAATAGTGAGGTAAGTAAAAAAATATTTTTTTAATAAGACAGAAAATAATAAGAGGTTAAAATCAGTCATCTACATTTTGACGGAAGATATGCATTTTCACACACTACACCGGCCTGTAGTGTTCTAGCAGTGTAAGGTTGAGAGTGAGTTTCTTCAGTAGCGGTGTGATGCAGGCCTCTTTGAAAGCAGTGGGAAATGTCCCAGTGGTGAGCAAAGAGTTGATGATGCGGGTCAGACCATGCACAACTGCTGGAGAGATGGCATGGAGGAGATGGGTGGGGATGGGATCCAGTGGGCAGGTGGTAGGGTGGTTGGAACCAATGACCTTGGAAACATCATCTTCAGACATAGGAGAAAAGGCGGGTGATGGTGGAGTTGAAAATTGGCTGTTGATGGCGGTAGTTTTCTTTACGAAGAACGATGCAAAATCATCAGCCGTTAACCTGATGAAGGTGTAGGAGCAGGCGGACAGAGGAGAGCAGAGAAGGTTTTTAAGAATGTGCGAGAGTCAGGAGAGTTGCTGATCTTCGAGTGGTTATAATCAGCTTTTGCAGAGGTGACGTCAACGGAGAAAGTAGAGAGAGAGAGGTCAGTATGGTCTTTTGACTTGTGCCATTTTCTCTCAGCTGACCGGAGGCTGGTGCGATGCTCATGTGGTACATCCGATAACCAGGGGGCAGACAGGGATGCACGGGCTGGTCCAGATGTAAGAGGGCATATGTTGTCCAAGCAGGATGTAAGCGTGGAACACAGAGTGTCTGTGGCACTGTTGGTATTCAAAAGAGAGAGCTCCTCAGAGTGGGGGGAGTGCAGACAAGACAGCAGAGGAAAAGCAGGAGGGAGGGACCGTAGGTAGCGCCAGAAAGTGACCAGCGGTAAGACATCTGCGTTGTCTGGAGCGGTGAGGTCGGGGGTGACAAAGAAGTGATCAGACGTGTGCAGCGGAGTGACCTGAGAGTGATGAGTGGAGCATTTCTCGAATCATCCTTGTCATTTGCAAAACAGTAAGTGCATTTCTGGTTTTGATTGTTTAATTGCAAGAGACGGCACATGAGTCACGTTTACGCTTTTACTGTTTTTACAATAATTTATTGACAGACAGTGTCATTGTGATGCAGACAGGAAAAGACAGCACTGCATAGCACAAAAAAATGTAGAAATCTGAACATAAGACAATCTCCTTAGGGAAAACTGTACATGCAGTGCAGTGGAATTACAGTGCAGTCTTCCTACACCTCCTGACGTTCCTGTCTTTTGGGCAACGGATTCTCATCCACATCACAACAAATATCTTCTCTTGCGATACAGCGTGAAAATCATCTTTCAGAGTGTCTAATCCAGCCTCTGCAGGCATCAGCTGTGATGTCATCACACGTTACATCCATGGCAGCCAGAAGGGTCATCTGTGTATGCGGCTGGCGATCATATACTTTTAATCTTCATGCTGAGAAAAATTCCTCAACGTGGTTGAGTAGGATGAGAGGAACTCCACCAGCATCCTGTTGTGGGCCGCAAACCATTGCCTGATGATGTTGGAGCGATGGAAACTGACATTGTCCCAAACTAACACGTACTTTGGCAGGTCATCTCCAATCTGCCCCCTCTCTTGTTCAGGGATGAGATCCCTGTAGAGAGTGTCAAAAGACTGTTTATGTGTGAAAAGGGGCCGTCTGCAACACAGTGAAGTTGTCTTGCAGTCCTATGTGGAAAGAATATAGCAATGCAAAACACTAAATTGAGTAAAATAAAATGCCACTGTTTACTTAAAGTATTCTTACTGTATATTGTAAAACTAGTGCTTAAATGTCGTGGGGATTACACTATTCTACAGAGACCCATTATAATGCATTTTGATCAACATGACATAAGCAATTGATAATGTTGGAATCTGCACAGAATTGTGTCATAATCATTTGCATCGATGTACCAAAGCATTTGCAACTTCTTCAAAGAAATGAGAAAATGCTTGTTTGATGTGCACACGTGACACAAGGATGTAAGGATTGAACAAGAAGTTTTGAGAATTTCAAATCGGATCTGAGAAATGTACCAAATTGACTTAGAAAAAACTGTATTTAAAGTGGGGGGGGTACTTTTGGGGCAGTTTTGTTTCACCCAAGTGTCCCATTTCCACCCCTCTCAAACTAATGCATGGATGCATATAGCCAGAAACAATTCATTTGATGCATGCAAAGAAGCAACACTGTGTGTCTCAAGAAGCATTTATTCATGATTACGTAGACATGTTAAAATGTCAAGGCCACACACTACACATTACACATTACACATGACATTACACATTTCATAAAATTTACATTTAGTCATTTAGCAGACGTTTTTATCCAAAGCGACTTACAGACGAGGAAACATTGGAAGCAATTATAACAATATTGGCAACAAAATGCATAAGTTAATTAAATCCAGTCCATTAAAGCCTAGCACAGTATACAAAGCTAAGAATAGTGAGGTAAGTAAAAAAAGAATTTTTTAAGAAGACAGAAAATAATAAGAGGTTAAAATCAGTCATCTACATTTTGACGGAAGAAATGCATTTTCACACACTACACCGGCCTGTAGTGTTCTAGCAGTGTAAGGTTGAGAGTGAGTTTCTTCAGTAGAGGTGTGATGCAGGCCTCTTTGAAAGCAGTGGGAAATGTCCCAGTGGTGAGCAAAGAGTTGATGATGCGGGTCAGACCAGGCACAACTGCTGGAGAGATGGCATGGAGGAGATGGGTAGGGATGGGATCCAGTGGGCAGGTGGTAGGGTGGTTGGAACCAATGACCTTGGAAACATCATCTTCAGACATAGGAGAAAAGGCGGGTGATGGTGGCGTAGAAAATTGGCTGTTGATGGCGGTAGTTTTCTTTACGAAGAACGATGCAAAATCATCAGCCGTTAACTCCGATGAAGGTGTGGGAGCAGGCGGACAGAGGAGAGCAGAGAAGGTTTTTAAGAGTGTGCGAGAGTCAGGAGAGTTGCTGATCTTCGAGTGGTTGTAATCAGTTTTTGCAGAGGTGACGTCAACGGAGAAAGTAGAGAGAGAGAGGTCAGTATGGTCTTTTGACTTGTGCCATTTTCTCTCAGCTGACCGGAGGCTGGTGCGATGCTCACGTGGTACATCCGATAACCAGGGGGCAGACAGGGATGCACGGGCTGGTCCAGATGTGAGAGGGCATATGTTGTCCAAGCAGGATGTAAGCGTGGAACACAGAGTGTCTGTGGCACTGTTGGTATTCAAAAGAGAGAGCTCCTCAGAGGGGGGGAGTGCAGACAAGACAGCAGAGGAAAAGCAGGAGGGAGGGACCGTAGGTAGCGCCGGAAAGTGACCAGCGGTAAGACATCTGCGTTGTCTGGAGCGGTGAGGTCGGGGGTGACAAAGAAGTGATCAGACGTGTGCAGCGGAGTGACCTGAGAGTGATGAGTGGAGCATTTCTCGAATCATCCTTGTCATTTGCAAAACAGTAAGTGCATTTCTGGTTTTGATTGTTTGATTGCAAGAGACGGCACATGATTCACGTTTACGCTTTTACTGTTTGTACAATAATTTATTGACAGACAGTGTCATTGTGATGCAGACAGGAAAAGACAGCACTGCATAGCACAAACAAATGTAGAAATCTGATCATAAGACAATCTCCTTAGGGAAAACTGTACATGCAGTGCAGTGGAATTACAGTGCAGTCTTCCTACACCTCCTGACGTCCCTGTCTTTTGGGCAACGGATTCTTATCCACATCACAACAAATATCTTCTCTTGCAATACAGCGTGAAAATCATCTTTCAGAGTGTCTAATCCAGCCTCTGCAGGCATCAGCTGTGATGTCATCACACGTTACATCCATGGCAGCCAGAAGGGTCATCTGTGTATGCGGCTGGCCATCATATACTTTCAATCTTCATGCTGAGAAAAATTCCTCAACGGGGTTGAGTATGGTGAGAGGAACTCCACCAGCATCCTGTTGTGGGCCGCAAACCATTGCCTGATGATGTTGGAGCGATGGAAACTGACATTGTCCCAAACTAACACGTACTTTGGCAGGTCATCTCCAATCTGCCCCCTCTCTTGTTCAGGGATGAGATCCCTGTAGAGAGTGTCAAAAGACTGTTTAGGTGTGAAAAGGGGCCGTCTGCAACACAGTGAAGTTGTCTTGCAGTCCTATGTGGAAAGAATATAGCAATGCAAAACACTAAATTGAGTAAAATAAAATGCCACTGTTTACTTAAAGTATACTTACTGTATATTGTAAAACTAGTGCTTAAATGTCGTGGGGATTATACTATTCTACAGAGACCCATTATAATGCATTTTGATCAAAATGACATAAGCAATTGATAATGTAGGAATCTGCACAGAATTTTGTCATAATCATTTGCATGGATGTACCAAAGCATTTGCAACTTCTTCAAAGAAATGAGAAAATGCTTGTTTGATGTGCACACGTGACACAAGGATGTAAGGATTGAACAAGAAGTTTTGAGAATTTCAAATCGGATCTGAGAAATGTACCAAATTGACTTAGAAAAAACTGTATTTAAAGTGGGGGGGGTACTTTTGGGGCAGTTTTGTTTCACCCAAGTGTCCCATTTCCACCCCTCTCAAACTAATGCATGGATGCATATAGCCAGAAACAATTCATTTGATGCATGCAAAGAATTAACACTGTGTGTCTCAAGAAGCATTTATTCATGATTACGTAGACATGCTAAAATTTCAAGGCCACACACTACACATTACACATGACATTACACATTTCATAAAATTTACATTTAGTCATTTAGCAGACGTTTTTATCCAAAGCGACTTACAGACGAGGAAACATTGGAAGCAATTATAACAATATAGGCAACAAAATGCATAAGTTAATTAAATCCAGTCCATTAAAGCCTGGCACAGTATACAAAGCTAAGAATAGTGAGGTAAGTAAAAAAATAATTTTTTAAGAAGACAGAAAATAATAAGAGGTTAAAATCAGTCATCTACATTTTGACGGAAGATATGCATTTTCACAGACTACACCGGCCTGTAGTGTTCTAGCAGTGTAAGGTTGAGAGTGAGTTTCTTCAGTAGCGGTGTGATGCAGGCCTCTTTGAAAGCAGTGGGAAATGTCCCAGTGGTGAGCAAAGAGTTGATGATGCGGGTCAGACCAGGCACAACTGCTGGAGAGATGGCATGGAGGAGATGGGTGGGGATGGGATCCAGTGGGCAGGTGGTAGGGTGGTTGGAACCAATGACCTGGGAAACATCATCTTCAGACATAGGAGAAAAGGCGGGTGATGGTGGCGTAGAAAATTGACTGTTGATGGCGGTAGTTTTCTTTACGAAGAACGATGCAAAATCATCAGCCGTTAACTCCGATGAAGGTGTGGGAGCAGGCGGACAGAGGAGAGCAGAGAAGGTTTTTAAGAGTGTGCGAGAGTCAGGAGAGTTGCTGATCTTCGAGTGGTTATAATCAGTTTTTGCAGAGGTGACGTCAACGGAGAAAGTAGAGAGAGAGAGGTCAGTATGGTCTTTTGACTTGTGCCATTTTCTCTCAGCTGACCGGAGGCTGGTGCGATGCTCACGTGGTACATCCGATAACCAGGGGGCAGACAGGGATGCACGGGCTGGTCCAGATGTGAGAGGGCATATGTTGTCCAAGCAGGATGTAAGCGTGGAACACAGAGTGTCTGTGGCACTGTTGGTATTCAAAAGAGAGAGCTCCTCAGAGGGGGGGAGTGCAGACAAGACAGCAGAGGAAAAGCAGGAGGGAGGGACCGTAGGTAGCGCCGGAAAGTGACCAGCGGTAAGACATCTGCGTTGTCTGGAGCGGTGAGGTCGGGGGTGACAAAGAAGTGATCAGACGTGTGCAGCGGAGTGACCTGAGAGTGATGAGTGGAGCATTTCTCGAATCATCCTTGTCATTTGCAAAACAGTAAGTGCATTTCTGGTTTTGATTGTTTGATTGCAAGAGACGGCACATGATTCACGTTAACGCTTTTACTGTTTGTACAATAATTTATTGACAGACAGTGTCATTGTGATGCAGACAGGAAAGACAGCACTGCATAGCACAAACAAATGTAGAAATCTGAACATAAGACAATCTCCTTAGGGAAAGCTGTACATGCAGTGCAGTGGAATTACAGTGCAGTCTTACTACACCTCCTGACGTTCCTGTCTTTTGGGCAACGGATTCTTATCCACATCACAACAAATATCTTCTCTTGCAATACAGCGTGAAAATCATTTTCAGAGTGTCTAATCCAGCCTCTGCAGGCATCAGCTGTGATGTCATCACACGTTACATCCATGGCAGCCAGAAGGGTCATCTGTGTATGCGGCTGGCCATCATATACTTTCAATCTTCATGCTGAGAAAAATTCCTCAACAGGGTTGAGTAGGGTGTAAGGAACTCCACCAGCATCCTGTTGTGGGCCGCAAACCATTGCCTGATGATGTTGGAGCGATGGAAACTGACATTGTCCCAAACTAACACGTACTTTGGCAGGTCATCTCCAATCTGCCCCCTCTCTTGTTCAGGGATGAGATCCCTGTAGAGAGTGTCAAAAGACTGTTTAGGTGTGAAAAGGGGCCGTCTGCAACACAGTGAAGTTGTCTTGCAGTCCTATGTGGAAAGAATATAGCAATGCAAAACACTAAATTGAGTAAAATAAAATGCCACTGTTTACTTAAAGTATACTTACTGTATATTGTAAAACTAGTGCTTAAATGTCGTGGGGATTATACTATTCTACAGAGACCCATTATAATGCATTTTGATCAAAATGACATAAGCAATTGATAATGTAGGAATCTGCACAGAATTTTGTCATAATCATTTGCATGGATGTACCAAAGCATTTGCAACTTGTTCAAAGAAATGAGAAAATGCTTGTTTGATGTGCACACGTGACACAAGGATGTAAGGATTGAACAAGAAGTTTTGAGAATTTCAAATCGGATCAGAGAAATGTACCAAATTGACTTAGAAAAAACTGTATTTAAAGTGGGGGGGGGTACTTTTGGGGCAGTTTTTTGTTTCACCCAAGTGTCCCATTTCCACCCCTATCAAACTAATGCATGGATGCATATAGCCAGAAACAATTCATTTG
Source organism: Barbatula barbatula (assembly GCF_947034865.1). NCBI lineage: Eukaryota > Metazoa > Chordata > Actinopteri > Cypriniformes > Nemacheilidae > Barbatula > Barbatula barbatula. The sequence goes on from NC_136782.1 coordinate 7,628,414, forward strand.
ATGCATGCAAAGAAGCAACACTGTGTGTCTCAAGAAGCATTTATTCATGATTACGTAGACATGCTAAAATTTCAAGGCCACACACTACACATTACACATTACACATGACATTACACATTTCATAAAATTTACATTTAGTCATTTAGCAGACGTTTTTATCCAAAGCGACTTACAGACGAAGAAACATTGGAAGCAATTATAACAATATAGGCAACAAAATGCATAAGTTAATTAAATCCAGTCCATTAAAGCCTAGCACAGTATACAAAGCTAAGAATAGTGAGGTAAGTAAAAAAATACTTTTTTAAGAAGAAAGAAAATAATAAGAGGTTAAAATCAGACATCTACATTTTGACGGAAGATATGCATTTTCAAACACTACACCGGCCTGTAGTGTTCTAGCAGTGTAAGGTTGAGAGTCAGTTTCTTCAGTAGCGGTGTGATGCAGGCCTCTTTGAGAAGCAGTGGGAAATGTCCCAGTGGTGAGCAAAGAGTTGATGATGGGGGTCAGACCAGGCACAACCGCTGGAGAGATGGCATGGAGGAGATGGGTGGGGATGGAATCCAGCGGGCAGGTGGTAGGGTGGTTGGAACCAATGACCTTGGAAACATCATCTTCAGACATAGGAGAAAAGGCGGGTGATGGTGGCGTAGAAAATTGGCTGTTGATGGCGGTAGTTTTCTTTACGAAGAACGATGCAAAATCATCAGCCGTTAACTCCGATGAAGGTGTGGGAGCAGGCGGACAGAGGAGAGCAGAGAAGGTTTTTAAGAGTGTGCGAGAGTCAGGAGAGTTGCTGATCTTCGAGTGGTTATAATCAGTTTTTGCAGAGGTGACGTCAACGGAGAAAGTAGAGAGAGAGAGGTCAGTATGGTCTTTTGACTTGTGCCATTTTCTCTCAGCTGACTGGAGGCTGGTGCGATGCTCACGTGGTACATCCGATAACCAGGGGGCAGACAGGGATGCACGGGCTGGTCCAGATGTAAGAGGGCATATGTTGTCCAAGCAGGATGTAAGCGTGGAACACAGAGTGTCTGTGGCACTGTTGGTATTCAAAAGAGAGAGCTCCTCAGAGGGGGGGAGTGCAGACAAGACAGCAGAGGAAAAGCAGGAGGGAGGGACCGTAGGTAGCGCCGGAAAGTGACCAGCGGTAAGACATCTGCGTTGTCTGGAGCGGTGAGGTCGGGGGTGACAAAGAAGTGATCAGACGTGTGCAGCGGAGTGACCTGAGAGTGATGAGTGGAGCATTTCTCGAATCATCCTTGTCATTTGCAAAACAGTAAGTGCATTTCTGGTTTTGATTGTTTGATTGCAAGAGACGGCACATGATTCACGTTAACGCTTTTACTGTTTGTACAATAATTTATTGACAGACAGTGTCATTGTGATGCAGACAGGAAAAGACAGCACTGCATAACACAAACAAATGTAGAAATCTGAACATAAGATAATCTCCTTAGGGAAAACTGTACATGCAGTGCAGTGGAATTACAGTGCAGTCTTCCTACACCTCCTGACGTTCCTGTCTTTTGGGCAACGGATTCTCATCCACATCACAACAAATATCTTCTCTTGGAATACAGCGTGAAAATCATCTTTCAGAGTGTCTAATCCAGCCTCTGCAGGCATCAGCTGTGATGTCATCACACGTTACATCCATGGCAGCCAGAAGGGTCATCTGTGTATGCGGCTGGCGATCATATACTTTTAATCTTCATGCTGAGAAAAATTCCTCAACGTGGTTGAGTAGGGTGAGAGGAACTCCACCAGCATTCTGTTGTGGGCCGCAAACCATTGCCTGATGATGTTGGAGCGATGGAAACTGACATTGTCCCAAACTAACACGTACTTTGGCAGGTCATCTCCAATCTGCCCCCTCTCTTGTTCAGGGATAAGATCCCTGTAGAGAGTGTCAAAAGACTGTTTAGGTGTGAAAAGGGGCCGTCTGCAACACAGTGAAGTTGTCTTGCAGTCCTATGTGGAAAGAATATAGCAATGCAAAACACTAAATTGAGTAAAATAAAATGCCACTGTTTACTTAAAGTATACTTACTGTATATTGTAAAACTAGTACTTAAATGTCGTGGGGATTATACTATTCTACAGAGACCCATTATAATGCATTTTGATCAACATGACATAAGCAATTGATAATGTAGGAATCTGCACAGAATTTTGTCATAATCATTTGCATGGATGTACCAAAGCATTTGCAACTTGTTCAAAGAAATGAGATAATGCTTGTTTGATGTGCACACGTGACACAAGGATGTAAGGATTGAACAAGAAGTTTTGAGAATTTCAAATCGGATCAGAGAAATGTACCAAATTGACTTAGAAAAAACTGTATTTAAAGTGGGGGGGGTACTTTTGGGGCAGTTTTGTTTCACCCAAGTGTCCCATTTCCACCCCTCTCAAACTAATGCATGGATGCATATAGCCAGAAACAATTCATTTGATGCATGCAAAGAAGCAACACTGTGTGTCTCAAGAAGCATTTATTCATGATTACGTAGACATGCTAAAATTTCAAGGCCACACACTACACATTACACATGACATTACACATTTCATAAAATTTAAATTTAGTCATTTAGCAGACGTTTTTATCCAAAGCGACTTACAGACGAGGAAACATTGGAAGCAATTATAACAATATAGGCAACAAAATGCATAAGTTAATTAAATCCAGTCCATTAAAGCCTAGCACAGTATACAAAGCTAAGAATAGTGAGGTAAGTAAAAAAATAATTTTTTAAGAAGACAGAAAATAATAAGAGGTTAAAATCAGTCATCTACATTTTGACGGAAGATATGCATTTTCACAGACTACACCGGCCTGTAGTGTTCTAGCAGTGTAAGGTTGAGAGTGAGTTTCTTCAGTAGCGGTGTGATGCAGGCCTCTTTGAAAGCAGTGGGAAATGTCCCAGTGGTGAGCAAAGAGTTGATGATGCGGGTCAGACCAGGCACAACTGCTGGAGAGATGGCATGGAGGAGATGGGTGGGGATGGGATCCAGTGGGCAGGTGGTAGGGTGGTTGGAACCAATGACCTTGGAAACATCATCTTCAGACATAGGAGAAAAGGCGGGTGATGGTGGCGTAGAAAATTGGCTGTTGATGGCGGTAGTTTTCTTTACGAAGAACGATGCAAAATCATCAGCCGTTAACTCCGATGAAGGTGTGGGAGCAGGCGGACAGAGGAGAGCAGAAAAGGTTTTTAAGAGTGTGCGAGAGTCAGGAGAGTTGCTGATCTTCGAGTGGTTATAATCAGTTTTTGCAGAGGTGACGTCAACGGAGAAAGTAGAGAGAAGAGACTGGTAGAGAGAGAGAGGTCAGTATGGTCTTTTGACCCAAGTGTCCCATTTCCACCCCTCTCAAACTAATGCATGGATGCATATAGCCAGAAACAATTCATTTGATGCATGCAAAGAAGCAACACTGTGTGTCTCAAGAAGCATTTATTCATGATTACGTAGACATGCTAAAATTTCAAGGCCACACACTACACATTACACATGACATTACACATTTCATAAAATTTAAATTTAGTCATTTAGCAGACGTTTTTATCCAAAGCGACTTACAGACGAGGAAACATTGGAAGCAATTATAACAATATAGGCAACAAAATGCATAAGTTAATTAAATCCAGTCCATTAAAGCCTAGCACAGTATACAAAGCTAAGAATAGTGAGGTAAGTAAAAAAATAATTTTTTAAGAAGACAGAAAATAATAAGAGGTTAAAATCAGTCATCTACATTTTGACGGAAGATATGCATTTTCACAGACTACACCGGCCTGTAGTGTTCTAGCAGTGTAAGGTTGAGAGTGAGTTTCTTCAGTAGCGGTGTGATGCAGGCCTCTTTGAAAGCAGTGGGAAATGTCCCAGTGGTGAGCAAAGAGTTGATGATGCGGGTCAGACCAGGCACAACTGCTGGAGAGATGGCATGGAGGAGATGGGTGGGGATGGGATCCAGTGGGCAGGTGGTAGGGTGGTTGGAACCAATGACCTTGGAAACATCATCTTCAGACATAGGAGAAAAGGCGGGTGATGGTGGCGTAGAAAATTGGCTGTTGATGGCGGTAGTTTTCTTTACGAAGAACGATGCAAAATCATCAGCCGTTAACTCCGATGAAGGTGTGGGAGCAGGCGGACAGAGGAGAGCAGAAAAGGTTTTTAAGAGTGTGCGAGAGTCAGGAGAGTTGCTGATCTTCGAGTGGTTATAATCAGTTTTTGCAGAGGTGACGTCAACGGAGAAAGTAGAGAGAAGAGACTGGTAGAGAGAGAGAGGTCAGTATGGTCTTTTGACTTGTGCCATTTTCTCTCAGCTGACCGGAGGCTGGTGCGATGCTCACGTGGTACATCCGATAACCAGGGGGCAGACAGGGATGCACGGGCTGGTCCAGATGTAAGAGGGCATATGTTGTCCAAGCAGGATGTAAGCGTGGAACACAGAGTGTCTGTGGCACTCTTGGTATTCAAAAGATAGAGCTCCTCAGAGGGGGGGAGTGCAGACAAGACAGCAGAGGAAAAGCAAGAGGGAGGGACCGTAGGTAGCGCCGGAAAGTGACCAGCGGTAAGACATCTGCGTTGTCTGGAGCGGTGAGGTCGGGGGTGACAAAGAAGTGATCAGACGTGTGCAGCGGAGTGAACTGAGAGTGATGAGTGGAGCATTTCTCAAATCATCCTTGTCATTTGCAAAACAGTAAGTGCATTTCTGGTTTTGATTGTTTGATTGCAAGAGACGGCACATGAGTCACGTTTACGCTTTTACTGTTTTTACAATAATTTATTGACAGACAGTGTCATTGTGATGCAGACAGGAAAAGACAGCACTGCATAGCACAAACAAATGTAGAAATCTGAACATAAGACAATCTCCTTAGGGAAAACTGTACATGCAGTGCAGTGGAATTACAGTGCAGTCTTCCTACACCTCCTGACGTTCCTGTCTTTTGGGCAACGGATTCTCATCCACATCACAACAAATATCTTCTCTTGCGATACAGCGTGAAAATCATCTTTCAGAGTGTCTAATCCAGCCTCTGCAGGCATCAGCTGTGATGTCATCACACGTTACATCCATGGCAGCCAGAAGGGTCATCTGTGTATGCGGTTGGCGATCATATACTTTTAATCTTCATGCTGAGAAAAATTCCTCAACGTGGTTGGGTAGGGTGAGAGGAACTCCACCAGCATCCTGTTGTGGGCCGCAAACCATTGCCTGATGATGTTGGAGCGATGGAAACTGACATTGTCCCAAACTAACACGTACTTTGGCAGGTCATCTCCAATCTGCCCCCTCTCTTGTTCAGGGATGAGATCCCTGTAGAGAGTGTCAAAAGACTGTTTAGGTGTGAAAAGGGGCCGTCTGCAACACAGTGAAGTTGTCTTGCAGTCCTATGTGGAAAGAATATAGCAATGAAAAACACTAAATTGAGTAAAATAAAATGCCACCGTTTACTTAAAGTATACTTACTGTATATTGTAAAACTAGTGCTTAAATGTCGTGGGGATTATACTATTCTACAGAGACCCATTATAATGCAATTTGATCAACATGACATAAGAAATTGATAATGTAGGAATCTGCACAGAATTTTGTCATAATCATTTGCATGGATGTACCAAAGCATTTGCAACTTGTTCAAAGAAATGAGAAAATGCTTGTTTGATGTGCACACGTTACACAAGGATGTAAGGATAGAACAAGAAGTTTTGAGAATTTCAAATCGGATCAGAGAAATGTACCAAATTGACTTAGAAAAAACTGTATTTAAAGTGGGGGGGTACTTTTGGGGCAGTTTTGTTTCACCCAAGTGTCCCATTTCCACCCCTCTCAAACTAATGCATGGATGCATATAGCCAGAAACAATTCATTTGATGCATGCAAAGAAGCAACACTGTGTGTCTCAAGAAGCATTTATTCATGATTACGTAGACATGCTAAAATTTCAAGGCCACACACTACACATTACACATTACACATGACATTACACATTTCATAAAATTTACATTTAGTCATTTAGCAGACGTTTTTATCTAAAGCGACTTACAGACGAGGAAACATTGGAAGCAAATATAACAATATAGGCAACAAAATGCATAAGTTAATTAAATCCAGTCCATTAAAGCCTAGCACAGTATACAAAGCTAAGAATAGTGAGGTAAGTAAAAAAATATTTTTTTAATAAGACAGAAAATAATAAGAGGTTAAAATCAGTCATCTACATTTTGACGGAAGATATGCATTTTCACACACTACACCGGCCTGTAGTGTTCTAGCAGTGTAAGGTTGAGAGTGAGTTTCTTCAGTAGCGGTGTGATGCAGGCCTCTTTGAAAGCAGTGGGAAATGTCCCAGTGGTGAGCAAAGAGTTGATGATGCGGGTCAGACCATGCACAACTGCTGGAGAGATGGCATGGAGGAGATGGGTGGGGATGGGATCAAGTGGGCAGGTGGTAGGGTGGTTGGAACCAATGACCTTGGAAACATCATCTTCAGACATAGGAGAAAAGGCGGGTGATGGTGGAGTAGAAAATTGGCTGTTGATGGCGGTAGTTTTCTTTACGAAGAACGATGCAAAATCATCAGCCGTTAACCTGATGAAGGTGTGGTAGCAGGCGGACAGAGGAGAGCAGAGAAGGTTTTTAAGAGTGTGCGAGAGTCAGGAGAGTTGCTGATCTTCGAGTGGTTATAATCAGCTTTTGCAGAGGTGACGTCAACGGAGAAAGTAGAGAGAGAGAGGTCAGTATGGTCTTTTGACTTGTGCCATTTTCTCTCAGCTGACCGGAGGCTGGTGCGATGCTCACGTGGTACATCCGATAACCAGGGGGCAGACAGGGATGCACGGGCTGGTCCAGATGTAAGAGGGCATATGTTGTCCAAGCAGGATGTAAGCGTGGAACACAGAGTGTCTGTGGCACTGTTGGTATTCAAAAGAGAGAGCTCCTCAGAGGGGGGGAGTGCAGACAAGACAGCAGAGGAAAAGCAGGAGGGAGGGACCGTAGGTAGCGCCGGAAAGTGACCAGCGGTAAGACATCTGCGTTGTCTGGAGCGGTGAGGTCGGGGGTGACAAAGAAGTGATCAGACGTGTGCAGCGGAGTGACCTGAGAGTGATGAGTGGAGCATTTCTCGAATCATCCTTGTCATTTGCAAAACAGTAAGTGCATTTCTGGTTTTGATTGTTTAATTGCAAGAGACGGCACATGATTCACGTTAACGCTTTTACTGTTTGTACAATAATTTATTGACAGACAGTGTCATTGTGATGCAGACAGGAAAAGACAGCACTGCATAGCACAAACAAATGTAGAAATCTGAACATAAGACAATCTCCTTAGGGAAAACTGTACATGCAGTGCAGTGGAATTACAGTGCAGTCTTCCTACACCTCCTGACGTTCCTGTCTTTTGGGCAACGGATTCTCATCCACATCACAACAAATATCTTCTCTTGCGATACAGCGTGAAAATCATCTTTCAGAGTGTCTAATCCAGCCTCTGCAGGCATCAGCTGTGATGTCATCACACGTTACATCCATGGCAGCCAGAAGGGTCATCTGTCTATGCGGCTGGCGATCATATACTTTTAATCTTCATGCTGAGAAAAATTCCTCAACGTGGTTGAGTAGGGTGAGAGGAACTCCACCAGCATCCTGTTGTGGGCCGCAAACCATTGCCTGATGATGTTGGAGCGATGGAAACTGACATTGTCCCAAACTAACACGTACTTTGGCAGGTCATCTCCAATCTGCCGCCTCTCTTGTTCAGGGATGAGATCCCTGTAGAGAGTGTCAAAAGACTGTTTAGGTGTGAAAAGGGGCCGTCTGCAACACAGTGAAGTTGTCTTGCAGTCCTATGTGGAAAGAATATAGCAATGCAAAACACTAAATTGAGTAAAATAAAATGCCACTGTTTACTTAAAGTATACTTACTGTATATTGTAAAACTAGTGCTTAAATGTCGTGGGGATTATACTATTCTACAGAGACCCATTATAATGCATTTTGATCAACATGACATAAGCAATTGATAATGTAGGAATCTGCACAGAATTTTGTCATTTGCATGGATGTACCAAAGCATTTGCAACTTGTTCAAAGAAATGAGAAAATGCTTGTTTGATGTGCACACGTGACACAAGGATGTAAGGATTGAACAAGAAGTTTTGAGAATTTCAAATCGGATCAGAGAAATGTACCAAATTGACTTAGAAAAAACTGTATTTAAAGTGGGGGGGGTACTTTTGGGGCAGTTTTGTTTCACCCAAGTGTCCCATTTCCACCCCTCTCAAACTAATGCATGGATGCATATAGCCAGAAACAATTCATTTGATGCATGCAAAGAAGCAACACTGTGTGTCTCAAGAAGCATTTATTCATGATTACGTAGACATGCTAAAATTTCAAGGCCACACACTACACATTACACATTACACATGACATTACACATTTCATAAAATTTACATTTAGTCATTTAGCAGACGTTTTTATCCAAAGCGACTTACAGATGAGGAAACATTGGAAGCAATTATAACAATATAGGCAACAAAATGCATAAGTTAATTAAATCCAGTCCATTAAAGCCTAGCACAGTATACAAAGCTAAGAATAGTGAGGTAAGTAAAAAAATACTTTTTTAAGAAGACAGAAAATAATAAGAGGTTAAAATCAGTCATCTACATTTTGACGGAAGATATGCATTTTCACACACTACACCGGCCTGTAGTGTTCTAGCAGTGTAAGGTTGAGAGTCAGTTTCTTCAGTAGCGGTGTGATGCAGGCCTCTTTGAAAGCAGTGGGAAATGTCCCAGTGGTGAGCAAAGAGTTGATGATGCGGGTCAGACCAGGAACAACTGCTGGAGAGATGGCATGGAGGAGATGGGTGGGGATGGGATCCAGTGGGCAGGTGGTAGGGTGGTTGGAACCAATGACCTTGGAAACATCATCTTCAGACATAGGAGAAAAGGCGGGTGATGGTGGCGTAGAAAATTGGCTGTTGATGGCGGTAGTTTTCTTTACGAAGAACGATGCAAAATCATCAGCCGTTAACTCCGATGAAGGTGTGGGAGCAGGCGGACAGAGGAGAGCAGAGAAGGTTTTTAAGAGTGTGCGAGAGTCAGGAGAGTTGCTGATCTTCGAGTGGTTATAATCAGTTTTTGCAGAGGTGACGTCAACGGAGAAAGTAGAGAGAAGAGACTGGTAGAGAGAGAGAGGTCAGTATGGTCTTTTGACTTGTGCCATTTTCTCTCAGCTGACCGGAGGCTGGTGCGATGCTCACGTGGTACATCCGATAACCAGGGGGCAGACAGGGATGCACGGGCTGGTCCAGATGTAAGAGGGCATATGTTGTCCAAGCAGGATGTAAGCGTGGAACACAGAGTGTCTGTGGCACTGTTGGTATTCAAAAGATAGAGCTCCTCAGAGGGGGGGAGTGCAGACAAGACAGCAGAGGAAAAGCAAGAGGGAGGGACCGTAGGTAGCGCCGGAAAGTGACCAGCGGTAAGACATCTGCGTTGTCTGGAGCGGTGAGGTCGGGGGTGACAAAGAAGTGATCAGACGTGTGCAGCGGAGTGAACTCAGAGTGATGAGTGGAGCATTTCTCGAATCATCCTTGTCATTTGCAAAACAGTAAGTGCATTTCTGGTTTTGATTGTTTGATTGCAAGAGACGGCACATGAGTCACGTTTACGCTTTTACTGTTTTTACAATAATTTATTGACAGACAGTGTCATTGTGATGCAGACAGGAAAAGAAAGCACTGCATAGCACAAACAAATGTAGAAATCTGAACATAAGACAATCTCCTTAGGGAAAACTGTACATGCAGTGCAGTGGAATAACAGTGCAGTCTTCCTACACCTCCTGCAGTTCCTGTCTTTTGGGCAACGGATTCTCATCCACATCACAACAAATATCTTCTCTTGCGATACAGCGTGAAAATCATCTTTCAGAGTGTCTAATCCAGCCTCTGCAGGCATCAGCTGTGATGTCATCACACGTTACATCCATGGCAGCCAGGGTCATCTGTATATGCGGCTGGCGATCATATACTTTTAATCTTCATGCTGAGAAAAATTCCTCAACGTGGTTGAGTAGGGTGAGAGGAACTCCACCAGCATCCTGTTGTGGGCCGCAAACCATTGCCTGATGATGTTGGAGCGATGAAAACTGACATTGTCCCAAACTAACACGTACTTTGGCAGGTCATCTCCAATCTGCCCCCTCTCTTGTTCAGGGATGAGATCCCTGTAGAGAGTGTCAAAAGACTGTTTAGGTGTGAAAAGGGGCCGTCTGCAACCATGTGAAGTTGTCTTGCAGTCCTATGTGGAAAGAATATAGTAATGCAAATCACTAAATTGAGTAAAATAAAATGCCACTGTTTACTTGAAGTATACTTACTGTATATTGTAAAACTAGTGCTTAAATGTCGTGGGGCATTATATATTCAACAGAGACCCATTATAATGCATTTTGATCAACATGACGTAAGCAATTGATAATGTTGGAATCTGCACAGAATTGTGTCATAATCATTTGCATGGATGTACCAAAGCATTTGCAACTTGTTCAAAGAAATGAGAAAATGCTTGTTTGATGTGCACAAGTGACACAAGGATGTAAGGATTGAACAAGAAGTTTTGAGAATTTCAAATCGGATCAGGGAAATGTACCAAATTGACTTAGAAAAAACTGTATTTAAAGTGGGGGGGGTACTTTTGGGGCAGTTTTGTTTCACCCAAGTGTCCCATTTCCACCCCTCTCAAACTAATGTCTCAAACTGGATGCATATAGCCAGAAACAATTCATTTGATGCATGCAAAGAAGCAACACTGTGTGTCTCAAGAAGCATTTATTCATGATTACGTAGACATGCTAAAATTTCAAGGCCACACACTACACATTACACATTACACATGACATTACACATTTCATAAAATTTACATTTAGTCATTTAGCAGACGTTTTTATCCAAAGCGACTTACAGACGAGGAAACGTTGGAAGCAATTATAACAATATAGGCAACAAAATGCATAAGTTAATTAAATCCAGTCCATTAAAGCCTAGCACAGTATACAAAGCTAAGAATAGTGAGGTAAGTAAAAAATAAAAAATTTTAAGAAGACAGAAAATAATAAGAGGTTAAAATCAGTCATCTACATTTTGACGGAAGTTATGCATTTTCACACACTACACCGGCCTGTAGTGTTCTAGCAGTGTAAGATTGAGAGTGAGTTTCTTCAGTAGCGGTGTGATGCAGGCCTCTTTAAAAGCAGTGGGAAATGTCCCAGTGGTGAGCAAAGAGTTGATGATGCGGGTCAGACCAGGCACAACTGCTGGAGAGTTGCTGATCTTCGAGTGGTTATAATCAGTTTTTGCAGAGGTGACGTCAACGGAGAAAGTAGAGAGAAGAGACTGGTAGAGAGAGAGAGGTCAGTATGGTCTTTTGACTTGTGCCATTTTCTCTCAGCTGACCGGAGGCTGGTGCGATGCTCACGTGGTACATCCGATAACCAGGGGGCAGACAGGGATGCACGGGCTGGTCCAGATGTAAGAGGGCATATGTTGTCCAAGCAGGATGTAAGCGTGGAACACAGAGTATCTGTGGCACTGTTGGTATTCAAAAGATAGAGCTCCTCAGAGGGGGGGAGTGCAGACAAGACAGCAGAGGAAAAGCAGGAGGGAGGGACTGTAGGTAGCGCCGGAAAGTGACCAGCGGTAAGACATCTGCGTTGTCTGGAGCGGTGAGGTCGGGGGTGACAAAGAAGTGATCAGACGTGTGCAGCGGAGTGAACTGAGAGTGATGAGTGGAGCATTTCTCGAATCATCCTTGTCATTTGCCAAACAGTAAGTGCATTTCTGGTTTTGATTGTTTGATTGCAAGAGACGGCACATGAGTCACGTTTACGCTTTTACTGTTTTTACAATAATTTATTGACAGACAGTGTCATTTTGATGCAGACAGGAAAAGACAGCACTGCATAGCACAAACAAATGTAGAAATCTGAACATAAGACAATCTCCTTAGGGAAAACTGTACATGCAGTGCAGTGGAATTACAGTGCAGTCTTCCTACACCTCCTGACGTTCCTGTCTTTTGGGCATCGGATTCTCATCCACATCACAACAAATATCTTCTCTTGCGATAAAGCGTGAAAATCATCTTTCAGAGTGTCTAATCCAGCCTCTGCAGGCATCAGCTGTGATGTCATCACACGTTACATCCATGGCAGCCAGAAGGGTCATCTGTGTATGCGGCTGGCGATCATATACTTTCAATCTTCATGCTGAGAAAAATTCCTCAACGTGGTTGAGTAGGGTGAGAGGAACTCCACCAGCATCCTGTTGTGGGCCGCAAACCATTGCCTGATGATGTTGGAGCGATGGAAACTGACATTGTCCCAAACTAACACGTACTTTGGCAGGTCATCTCCAATCTGCCCCCTCTCTTGTTCAGGGATGAGATCCCTGTAGAGAGTGTCAAAAGACTGTTTAGTTGTGAAAAGGGGCCGTCTGCAACCAGGTGAAGTTGTCTTGCAGTCCTATGTGGAAAGAATATAGTAATGCAAATCACTAAATTGAGTAAAATAAAATGCCACTGTTTACTTGAAGTATACTTACTGTATATTGTAAAACTAGTGCTTAAATGTCGTGGGGGATTATACTATTCAACAGAGACCCATTATAATGCATTTTGATCAACATGACGTAAGCAATTGATAATGTTGGAATCTTCACAGAATTGTGTCATAATAATTTGCATGGATGTACCAAAGCATTTGCAACTTGTTCAAAGAAATGAGAAAATGCTTGTTTGATGTGCACAAGTGACACAAGGATGTAAGGATTGAACAAGAAGTTTTGAGAATTTCAAATCGGATCTGAGAAATGTACCAAATTGACTTAGAAAAAACTGTATTTAAAGTGGGGGGGTACTTTTGGGGCAGTTTTGCTTCACCCAAGTGTCCCATTTCCACCCCTCTCAAACTAATGCATGAATGCATATAGCCAGAAACAATTCATTTGATGCATTCAAAGAAGCAACACTGTGTGTCTCAAGAAGCATTTATTCATGATTACGTAGACATGCTAAAATTTCAAGGCCACACACTACACATTACACATTACACATGACATTACACATTTCATAAAATTTACATTTAGTCATTTAGCAGACGTTTTTATCCAAAGCGACTTACAGACGAGGAAACATTGGAAGCAATTATAACAATATAGGCAACAAAAGGCATAAGTTAATTAAATCCAGTCCATTAAAGCCTAGCCCAGTATACAAAGCTAAGAATAGTGAGGTAAGTAAAAACAATATTTTTTAAGAAGACAGAAAATAATAAGAGGTTAAAATCAGTCATCTACATTTTGACGGAAGATATGCATTTTCACACACTACACCGGCCTGTAGTGTTCTAGCAGTTTAAGGTTGAGAGTGAGTTTCTTCAGTAGCGGTGTGATGCAGGCCTCTTTGAAAGCAGTGGGAAATGTCCCAGTGGTGAGCAAAGAGTTGATGATGCGGGTCAGACCAGGCACAACTGCTGGAGAGATGGCATGGAGGAGATGGGTGGGGATGGGATCCAGTGGGCAGGTGGTAGGGTGGTAGGAACCAATGACCTTGGAAACATCATCTTCAGACATAGGAGAAAAGGCGGGTGATGGTGGCGTAGAAAATTGGCTGTTGATGGCGGTAGTTTTCTTTACGAAGAACGATGCAAAATCATCAGCCGTTAACTCCGATGAAGGTGTGGGAGCAGGCGGACAGAGGAGAGCAGAGAAGGTTTTTAAGAGTGTGCGAGAGTCAGGAGAGTTGCTGATCTTCGAGTGGTTATAATCAGTTTTTGCAGAGGTGACGTCAACGGAGAAAGTAGAGAGAAGAGACTGGTACAGAGAGGTCAGTATGGACGTTTGACTTGTGCCATTTTCTCTCAGCTGACCGGAGGCTGGTGCGATGCTCACGTGGTACATCCGATAACCAGGGGGCAGACAGGGATGCACGGGCTGGTCCAGATGTAAGAGGGCATATGTTGTCCAAGCAGGATGTAAGCGTGGAACACAGAGTGTCTGTGGCACTGTTGGTATTCAAAAGAGAGAGCTCCTCAGAGGGGTGGAGTGCAGACAAGACAGCAGAGGAAAAGCAGGAGGGAGGGACCGTAGGTAGCGCCGGAAAGTGACCAGCGGTAAGACATCTCGGTTGTCTGGAGCGGTGAGGTCGGGGGTGACAAAGAAGTGATCAGACGTGTGCAGCGGAGTGACCTGAGAGTGATGAGTGGAGCATCTCTCGAATCATCCTTGTCATTTGCAAAACAGTAAGTGCATTTCTGGTTTTGATTGTTTGATTGCAAGAGACGGCACATGATTCACGTTAACGCTTTTACTGTTTGTACAATAATTTATTGACAGACAGTGTCATTGTGATGCAGACAGGAAAAGACAGCACTGCATAGCACAAACAAATGTAGAAATCTGAACATAAGACAATCTCCTTAGGGAAAACTGTACATGCAGTGCAGTGGAATTACAGTGCAGTCTTCCTACACCTCCTGACGTTCCTGTCTTTTGGGCAACGGATTCTCATCCACATCACAACAAATATCTTCGCTTGCGATACAGCGTGAAAATCATCTTTCAGAGTGTCTAATCCAGCCTCTGCAGGCATCAGCTGTGATGTCATCACACGTTACATCCATGGCAGCCAGAAGGGTCATCTGTGTATGCGGCTGGCGATCATATACTTTTAATCTTCATGCTGAGAAAAATTCCTCAACGTGGTTGAGTAGGGTGAGAGGAACTCCACCAGCATCCTGTTGTGGGCCGCAAACCATTGCCTGATGATGTTGGAGCGATGGAAACTAACATTGTCCCAAACTAACACGTACTTTGGCAGGTCATCTCCAATCTGCCCCCTCTCTTGTTCAGGGATGAGATCCCTGTAGAGAGTGTCAAAAGACTGTTTAGGTGTGAAAAGGGGCCGTCTGCAACACAGTGAAGTTGTCTTGCAGTCCTATGTGGAAAGAATATAGCAATGCAAATCACTAAATTGAGTAAAATAAAATGCCACCGTTTACTTAAAGTATACTTACTGTATATTGTAAAACTAGTGCTTAAATGTCGTGGGGATTATACTATTCTACAGAGACCCATTATAATGCATTTTGATCAACATGACATAAGCAATTGATAATGTAGGAATCTGCACAGAATTTTGTCATAATCATTTGCATGGATGTACCAAAGCATTTGCAACTTGTTCAAAGAAATGAGAAAATGCTTGTTTGATGTGCACACGTGACACAAGGATGTAAGGATTGAACAAGAAGTTTTGAGAATTTCAAATCGGATCAGAGAAATGTACCAAATTGACTTAGAAAAAACTGTATTTAAAGTGGGGGGGTACTTTTGGGGCAGTTTTGTTTCACCCAAGTGTCCCATTTCCACCCCTCTCAAACTAATGCATGGATGCATATAGCCAGAAACAATTCATTTGATGCATGCAAAGAAGAAACACTGTGTGTCTCAAGAAGCATTTATTCATGATTACGTAGACATGCTAAAATTTCAAGGCCACACACTACACATTACACATTACACATGACATTACACATTTCATAAAATTTACATTTAGTCATTTAGCAGACGTTTTTATCCAAAGCGACTTACAGACGAGGAAACATTGGAAGCAAATATAACAATATAGGCAACAAAATGCATAAGTTAATTAAATCCAGTCCATTAAAGCCTAGCACAGTATACAAAGCTAAGAATAGTGAGGTAAGTAAAAAAATATTTTTTTAATAAGACAGAAAATAATAAGAGGTTAAAATCAGTCATCTACATTTTGACGGAAGATATGCATTTTCACACACTACACCGGCCTGTAGTGTTCTAGCAGTGTAAGGTTGAGAGTGAGTTTCTTCAGTAGCGGTGTGATGCAGGCCTCTTTGAAAGCAGTGGGAAATGTCCCAGTGGTGAGCAAAGAGTTGATGATGCGGGTCAGACCATGCACAACTGCTGGAGAGATGGCATGGAGGAGATGGGTGGGGATGGGATCAAGTGGGCAGGTGGTAGGGTGGTTGGAACCAATGACCTTGGAAACATCATCTTCAGACATAGGAGAAAAGGCGGGTGATGGTGGAGTAGAAAATTGGCTGTTGATGGCGGTAGTTTTCTTTACGAAGAACGATGCAAAATCATCAGCCGTTAACCTGATGAAGGTGTGGTAGCAGGCGGACAGAGGAGAGCAGAGAAGGTTTTTAAGAGTGTGCGAGAGTCAGGAGAGTTGCT
Organism: Barbatula barbatula; assembly: GCF_947034865.1. Classification (NCBI taxonomy): domain Eukaryota; kingdom Metazoa; phylum Chordata; class Actinopteri; order Cypriniformes; family Nemacheilidae; genus Barbatula; species Barbatula barbatula. The sequence continues at coordinate 7,644,712 of NC_136782.1, forward strand.
GATCTTCGAGTGGTTATAATCAGCTTTTGCAGAGGTGACGTCAACGGAGAAAGTAGAGAGAGAGAGGTCAGTATGGTCTTTTGACTTGTGCCATTTTCTCTCAGCTGACCGGAGGCTGGTGCGATGCTCACGTGGTACATCCGATAACCAGGGGGCAGACAGGGATGCACGGGCTGGTCCAGATGTAAGAGGGCATATGTTGTCCAAGCAGGATGTAAGCGTGGAACACAGAGTGTCTGTGGCACTGTTGGTATTCAAAAGAGAGAGCTCCTCAGAGGGGGGGAGTGCAGACAAGACAGCAGAGGAAAAGCAGGAGGGAGGGACCGTAGGTAGCGCCGGAAAGTGACCAGCGGTAAGACATCTGCGTTGTCTGGAGCGGTGAGGTCGGGGGTGACAAAGAAGTGATCAGACGTGTGCAGCGGAGTGACCTGAGAGTGATGAGTGGAGCATTTCTCGAATCATCCTTGTCATTTGCAAAACAGTAAGTGCATTTCTGGTTTTGATTGTTTAATTGCAAGAGACGGCACATGATTCACGTTAACGCTTTTACTGTTTGTACAATAATTTATTGACAGACAGTGTCATTGTGATGCAGACAGGAAAAGACAGCACTGCATAGCACAAACAAATGTAGAAATCTGAACATAAGACAATCTCCTTAGGGAAAACTGTACATGCAGTGCAGTGGAATTACAGTGCAGTCTTCCTACACCTCCTGACGTTCCTGTCTTTTGGGCAACGGATTCTCATCCACATCACAACAAATATCTTCTCTTGCGATACAGCGTGAAAATCATCTTTCAGAGTGTCTAATCCAGCCTCTGCAGGCATCAGCTGTGATGTCATCACACGTTACATCCATGGCAGCCAGAAGGGTCATCTGTCTATGCGGCTGGCGATCATATACTTTTAATCTTCATGCTGAGAAAAATTCCTCAACGTGGTTGAGTAGGGTGAGAGGAACTCCACCAGCATCCTGTTGTGGGCCGCAAACCATTGCCTGATGATGTTGGAGCGATGGAAACTGACATTGTCCCAAACTAACACGTACTTTGGCAGGTCATCTCCAATCTGCCGCCTCTCTTGTTCAGGGATGAGATCCCTGTAGAGAGTGTCAAAAGACTGTTTAGGTGTGAAAAGGGGCCGTCTGCAACACAGTGAAGTTGTCTTGCAGTCCTATGTGGAAAGAATATAGCAATGCAAAACACTAAATTTAGTAAAATAAAATGCCACTGTTTACTTAAAGTATACTTACTGTATATTGTAAAACTAGTGCTTAAATGTCGTGGGGATTATACTATTCTACAGAGACCCATTATAATGCATTTTGATCAACATGACATAAGCAATTGATAATGTAGGAATCTGCACAGAATTTTGTCATTTGCATGGATGTACCAAAGCATTTGCAACTTGTTCAAAGAAATGAGAAAATGCTTGTTTGATGTGCACACGTGACACAAGGATGTAAGGATTGAACAAGAAGTTTTGAGAATTTCAAATCGGATCAGAGAAATGTACCAAATTGACTTAGAAAAAACTGTATTTAAAGTGGGGGGGGTACTTTTGGGGCAGTTTTGTTTCACCCAAGTGTCCCATTTCCACCCCTCTCAAACTAATGCATGGATGCATATAGCCAGAAACAATTCATTTGATGCATGCAAAGAAGCAACACTGTGTGTCTCAAGAAGCATTTATTCATGATTACGTAGACATGCTAAAATTTCAAGGCCACACACTACACATTACACATTACACATGACATTACACATTTCATAAAATTTACATTTAGTCATTTAGCAGACGTTTTTATCCAAAGCGACTTACAGATGAGGAAACATTGGAAGCAATTATAACAATATAGGCAACAAAATGCATAAGTTAATTAAATCCAGTCCATTAAAGCCTAGCACAGTATACAAAGCTAAGAATAGTGAGGTAAGTAAAAAAATACTTTTTTAAGAAGACAGGAAATAATAAGAGGTTAAAATCAGTCATCTACATTTTGACGGAAGATATGCATTTTCACACACTACACCGGCCTGTAGTGTTCTAGCAGTGTAAGGTTGAGAGTCAGTTTCTTCAGTAGCGGTGTGATGCAGGCCTCTTTGAAAGCAGTGGGAAATGTCCCAGTGGTGAGCAAAGAGTTGATGATGCGGGTCAGACCAGGAACAACTGCTGGAGAGATGGCATGGAGGAGATGGGTGGGGATGGGATCCAGTGGGCAGGTGGTAGGGTGGTTGGAACCAATGACCTTGGAAACATCATCTTCAGACATAGGAGAAAAGGCGGGTGATGGTGGCGTAGAAAATTGGCTGTTGATGGCGGTAGTTTTCTTTACGAAGAACGATGCAAAATCATCAGCCGTTAACTCCGATGAAGGTGTGGGAGCAGGCGGACAGAGGAGAGCAGAGAAGGTTTTTAAGAGTGTGCGAGAGTCAGGAGAGTTGCTGATCTTCGAGTGGTTATAATCAGTTTTTGCAGAGGTGACGTCAACGGAGAAAGTAGAGAGAAGAGACTGGTAGAGAGAGAGAGGTCAGTATGGTCTTTTGACTTGTGCCATTTTCTCTCAGCTGACCGGAGGCTGGTGCGATGCTCACGTGGTACATCCGATAACCAGGGGGCAGACAGGGATGCACGGGCTGGTCCAGATGTAAGAGGGCATATGTTGTCCAAGCAGGATGTAAGCGTGGAACACAGAGTGTCTGTGGCACTGTTGGTATTCAAAAGATAGAGCTCCTCAGAGGGGGGGAGTGCAGACAAGACAGCAGAGGAAAAGCAAGAGGGAGGGACCGTAGGTAGCGCCGGAAAGTTACCAGCGGTAAGACATCTGCGTTGTCTGGAGCGGTGAGGTCGGGGGTGACAAAGAAGTGATCAGACGTGTGCAGCGGAGTGAACTCAGAGTGATGAGTGGAGCATTTCTCGAATCATCCTTGTCATTTGCAAAACAGTAAGTGCATTTCTGGTTTTGATTGTTTGATTGCAAGAGACGGCACATGAGTCACGTTTACGCTTTTACTGTTTTTACAATAATTTATTGACAGACAGTGTCATTGTGATGCAGACAGGAAAAGAAAGCACTGCATAGCACAAACAAATGTAGAAATCTGAACATAAGACAATCTCCTTAGGGAAAACTGTACATGCAGTGCAGTGGAATAACAGTGCAGTCTTCCTACACCTCCTGCAGTTCCTGTCTTTTGGGCAACGGATTCTCATCCACATCACAACAAATATCTTCTCTTGCGATACAGCGTGAAAATCATCTTTCAGAGTGTCTAATCCAGCCTCTGCAGGCATCAGCTGTGATGTCATCACACGTTACATCCATGGCAGCCAGGGTCATCTGTATATGCGGCTGGCGATCATATACTTTTAATCTTCATGCTGAGAAAAATTCCTCAACGTGGTTGAGTAGGGTGAGAGGAACTCCACCAGCATCCTGTTGTGGGCCGCAAACCATTGCCTGATGATGTTGGAGCGATGAAAACTGACATTGTCCCAAACTAACACGTACTTTGGCAGGTCATCTCCAATCTGCCCCCTCTCTTGTTCAGGGATGAGATCCCTGTAGAGAGTGTCAAAAGACTGTTTAGGTGTGAAAAGGGGCCGTCTGCAACCATGTGAAGTTGTCTTGCAGTCCTATGTGGAAAGAATATAGTAATGCAAATCACTAAATTGAGTAAAATAAAATGCCACTGTTTACTTGAAGTATACTTACTGTATATTGTAAAACTAGTGCTTAAATGTCGTGGGGCATTATATATTCAACAGAGACCCATTATAATGCATTTTGATCAACATGACGTAAGCAATTGATAATGTTGGAATCTGCACAGAATTGTGTCATAATCATTTGCATGGATGTACCAAAGCATTTGCAACTTGTTCAAAGAAATGAGAAAATGCTTGTTTGATGTGCACAAGTGACACAAGGATGTAAGGATTGAACAAGAAGTTTTGAGAATTTCAAATCGGATCAGGGAAATGTACCAAATTGACTTAGAAAAAACTGTATTTAAAGTGGGGGGGGTACTTTTGGGGCAGTTTTGTTTCACCCAAGTGTCCCATTTCCACCCCTCTCAAACTAATGTCTCAAACTGGATGCATATAGCCAGAAACAATTCATTTGATGCATGCAAAGAAGCAACACTGTGTGTCTCAAGAAGCATTTATTCATGATTACGTAGACATGCTAAAATTTCAAGGCCACACACTACACATTACACATTACACATGACATTACACATTTCATAAAATTTACATTTAGTCATTTAGCAGACGTTTTTATCCAAAGCGACTTACAGACGAGGAAACGTTGGAAGCAATTATAACAATATAGGCAACAAAATGCATAAGTTAATTAAATCCAGTCCATTAAAGCCTAGCACAGTATACAAAGCTAAGAATAGTGAGGTAAGTAAAAAATAAAAAATTTTAAGAAGACAGAAAATAATAAGAGGTTAAAATCAGTCATCTACATTTTGACGGAAGTTATGCATTTTCACACACTACACCGGCCTGTAGTGTTCTAGCAGTGTAAGATTGAGAGTGAGTTTCTTCAGTAGCGGTGTGATGCAGGCCTCTTTAAAAGCAGTGGGAAATGTCCCAGTGGTGAGCAAAGAGTTGATGATGCGGGTCAGACCAGGCACAACTGCTGGAGAGTTGCTGATCTTCGAGTGGTTATAATCAGTTTTTGCAGAGGTGACGTCAACGGAGAAAGTAGAGAGAAGAGACTGGTAGAGAGAGAGAGGTCAGTATGGTCTTTTGACTTGTGCCATTTTCTCTCAGCTGACCGGAGGCTGGTGCGATGCTCACGTGGTACATCCGATAACCAGGGGGCAGACAGGGATGCACGGGCTGGTCCAGATGTAAGAGGGCATATGTTGTCCAAGCAGGATGTAAGCGTGGAACACAGAGTATCTGTGGCACTGTTGGTATTCAAAAGATAGAGCTCCTCAGAGGGGGGGAGTGCAGACAAGACAGCAGAGGAAAAGCAGGAGGGAGGGACTGTAGGTAGCGCCGGAAAGTGACCAGCGGTAAGACATCTGCGTTGTCTGGAGCGGTGAGGTCGGGGGTGACAAAGAAGTGATCAGACGTGTGCAGCGGAGTGAACTGAGAGTGATGAGTGGAGCATTTCTCGAATCATCCTTGTCATTTGCCAAACAGTAAGTGCATTTCTGGTTTTGATTGTTTGATTGCAAGAGACGGCACATGAGTCACGTTTACGCTTTTACTGTTTTTACAATAATTTATTGACAGACAGTGTCATTTTGATGCAGACAGGAAAAGACAGCACTGCATAGCACAAACAAATGTAGAAATCTGAACATAAGACAATCTCCTTAGGGAAAACTGTACATGCAGTGCAGTGGAATTACAGTGCAGTCTTCCTACACCTCCTGACGTTCCTGTCTTTTGGGCATCGGATTCTCATCCACATCACAACAAATATCTTCTCTTGCGATAAAGCGTGAAAATCATCTTTCAGAGTGTCTAATCCAGCCTCTGCAGGCATCAGGTGTGATGTCATCACACGTTACATCCATGGCAGCCAGAAGGGTCATCTGTGTATGCGGCTGGCGATCATATACTTTCAATCTTCATGCTGAGAAAAATTCCTCAACGTGGTTGAGTAGGGTGAGAGGAACTCCACCAGCATCCTGTTGTGGGCCGCAAACCATTGCCTGATGATGTTGGAGCGATGGAAACTGACATTGTCCCAAACTAACACGTACTTTGGCAGGTCATCTCCAATCTGCCCCCTCTCTTGTTCAGGGATGAGATCCCTGTAGAGAGTGTCAAAAGACTGTTTAGTTGTGAAAAGGGGCCGTCTGCAACCAGGTGAAGTTGTCTTGCAGTCCTATGTGGAAAGAATATAGTAATGCAAATCACTAAATTGAGTAAAATAAAATGCCACTGTTTACTTGAAGTATACTTACTGTATATTGTAAAACTAGTGCTTAAATGTCGTGGGGGATTATACTATTCAACAGAGACCCATTATAATGCATTTTGATCAACATGACGTAAGCAATTGATAATGTTGGAATCTTCACAGAATTGTGTCATAATAATTTGCATGGATGTACCAAAGCATTTGCAACTTGTTCAAAGAAATGAGAAAATGCTTGTTTGATGTGCACAAGTGACACAAGGATGTAAGGATTGAACAAGAAGTTTTGAGAATTTCAAATCGGATCTGAGAAATGTACCAAATTGACTTAGAAAAAACTGTATTTAAAGTGGGGGGGTACTTTTGGGGCAGTTTTGCTTCACCCAAGTGTCCCATTTCCACCCCTCTCAAACTAATGCATGAATGCATATAGCCAGAAACAATTCATTTGATGCATTCAAAGAAGCAACACTGTGTGTCTCAAGAAGCATTTATTCATGATTACGTAGACATGCTAAAATTTCAAGGCCACACACTACACATTACACATTACACATGACATTACACATTTCATAAAATTTACATTTAGTCATTTAGCAGACGTTTTTATCCAAAGCGACTTACAGACGAGGAAACATTGGAAGCAATTATAACAATATAGGCAACAAAAGGCATAAGTTAATTAAATCCAGTCCATTAAAGCCTAGCCCAGTATACAAAGCTAAGAATAGTGAGGTAAGTAAAAACAATATTTTTTAAGAAGACAGAAAATAATAAGAGGTTAAAATCAGTCATCTACATTTTGACGGAAGATATGCATTTTCACACACTACACCGGCCTGTAGTGTTCTAGCAGTTTAAGGTTGAGAGTGAGTTTCTTCAGTAGCGGTGTGATGCAGGCCTCTTTGAAAGCAGTGGGAAATGTCCCAGTGGTGAGCAAAGAGTTGATGATGCGGGTCAGACCAGGCACAACTGCTGGAGAGATGGCATGGAGGAGATGGGTGGGGATGGGATCCAGTGGGCAGGTGGTAGGGTGGTAGGAACCAATGACCTTGGAAACATCATCTTCAGACATAGGAGAAAAGGCGGGTGATGGTGGCGTAGAAAATTGGCTGTTGATGGCGGTAGTTTTCTTTACGAAGAACGATGCAAAATCATCAGCCGTTAACTCCGATGAAGGTGTGGGAGCAGGCGGACAGAGGAGAGCAGAGAAGGTTTTTAAGAGTGTGCGAGAGTCAGGAGAGTTGCTGATCTTCGAGTGGTTATAATCAGTTTTTGCAGAGGTGACGTCAACGGAGAAAGTAGAGAGAAGAGACTGGTACAGAGAGGTCAGTATGGACGTTTGACTTGTGCCATTTTCTCTCAGCTGACCGGAGGCTGGTGCGATGCTCACGTGGTACATCCGATAACCAGGGGGCAGACAGGGATGCACGGGCTGGTCCAGATGTAAGAGGGCATATGTTGTCCAAGCAGGATGTAAGCGTGGAACACAGAGTGTCTGTGGCACTGTTGGTATTCAAAAGAGAGAGCTCCTCAGAGGGGTGGAGTGCAGACAAGACAGCAGAGGAAAAGCAGGAGGGAGGGACCGTAGGTAGCGCCGGAAAGTGACCAGCGGTAAGACATCTCGGTTGTCTGGAGCGGTGAGGTCGGGGGTGACAAAGAAGTGATCAGACGTGTGCAGCGGAGTGACCTGAGAGTGATGAGTGGAGCATCTCTCGAATCATCCTTGTCATTTGCAAAACAGTAAGTGCATTTCTGGTTTTGATTGTTTGATTGCAAGAGACGGCACATGATTCACGTTAACGCTTTTACTGTTTGTACAATAATTTATTGACAGACAGTGTCATTGTGATGCAGACAGGAAAAGACAGCACTGCATAGCACAAACAAATGTAGAAATCTGAACATAAGACAATCTCCTTAGGGAAAACTGTACATGCAGTGCAGTGGAATTACAGTGCAGTCTTCCTACACCTCCTGACGTTCCTGTCTTTTGGGCAACGGATTCTCATCCACATCACAACAAATATCTTCGCTTGCGATACAGCGTGAAAATCATCTTTCAGAGTGTCTAATCCAGCCTCTGCAGGCATCAGCTGTGATGTCATCACACGTTACATCCATGGCAGCCAGAAGGGTCATCTGTGTATGCGGCTGGCGATCATATACTTTTAATCTTCATGCTGAGAAAAATTCCTCAACGTGGTTGAGTAGGGTGAGAGGAACTCCACCAGCATCCTGTTGTGGGCCGCAAACCATTGCCTGATGATGTTGGAGCGATGGAAACTAACATTGTCCCAAACTAACACGTACTTTGGCAGGTCATCTCCAATCTGCCCCCTCTCTTGTTCAGGGATGAGATCCCTGTAGAGAGTGTCAAAAGACTGTTTAGGTGTGAAAAGGGGCCGTCTGCAACACAGTGAAGTTGTCTTGCAGTCCTATGTGGAAAGAATATAGCAATGCAAATCACTAAATTGAGTAAAATAAAATGCCACCGTTTACTTAAAGTATACTTACTGTATATTGTAAAACTAGTGCTTAAATGTCGTGGGGATTATACTATTCTACAGAGACCCATTATAATGCATTTTGATCAACATGACATAAGCAATTGATAATGTAGGAATCTGCACAGAATTTTGTCATAATCATTTGCATGGATGTACCAAAGCATTTGCAACTTGTTCAAAGAAATGAGAAAATGCTTGTTTGATGTGCACACGTGACACAAGGATGTAAGGATTGAACAAGAAGTTTTGAGAATTTCAAATCGGATCAGAGAAATGTACCAAATTGACTTAGAAAAAACTGTATTTAAAGTGGGGGGGTACTTTTGGGGCAGTTTTGTTTCACCCAAGTGTCCCATTTCCACCCCTCTCAAACTAATGCATGGATGCATATAGCCAGAAACAATTCATTTGATGCATGCAAAGAAGAAACACTGTGTGTCTCAAGAAGCATTTATTCATGATTACGTAGACATGCTAAAATTTCAAGGCCACACACTACACATTACACATTACACATGACATTACACATTTCATAAAATTTACATTTAGTCATTTAGCAGACGTTTTTATCCAAAGCGACTTACAGACGAGGAAACATTGGAAGCAATTATAACAATATAGGCAACAAAATGCATAAGTTAAATAAATCCAGTCCATTAAAGCCTAGCACAGTATACAAAGCTAAGAATAGTGAGGTAAGTAAAAACATAAATTTTTAAGAAGACAGAAAATAATAAGAGGTTAAAATCAGTCATCTACATTTTGACGGAAGATATGCATTTTCACACACTACACCGGCCTGTAGTGTTCTAGCAGTGTAAGGTTGAGAGTGAGTTTCTTCAGTAGCGGTGTGATGCAGGCCTCTTTGAAAGCAGTGGGAAATGTCCCAGTGGTGAGCAAAGAGTTGATGATGCGGGTCAGACCAGGCACAACTGCTGGAGAGATGGCATGGAGGAGATGGGTGGGGATGGGATCCAGTGGGTAGGTGGTAGGGTGGTTGGAACCAATGACCTTGGAAACATCATCTTCAGACATAGGAGAAAAGGCGGGTGATGGTGGCGTAGAAAATTGGCTGTTGATGGCGGTAGTTTTCTTTACGAAGAACGATGCAAAATCATCAGCCGTTAACTCCGATGAAGGTGTGGGAGCAGGCGGACAGAGGAGAGCAGAGAAGGTTTTTAAGAGTGTGCGAGAGTCAGGAGAGTTGCTGATCTTCGAGTGGTTATAATCAGTTTTTGCAGAGGTGACGTCAACGGAGAAAGTAGAGAGAGAGAGGTCAGTATGGTCTCTTGACTTGTGCCATTTTCTCTCAGCTGACCGGAGGCTGGTGCAATGCTTACGTGGTACATCCGATAACCAGGGGGCAGACAGGGATGCACGGGCTGGTCCAGATGTAAGAGGGCATATGTTGTCCAAGCAGGATGTAAGCGTGGAACACAGAGTGTCTGTGGCACTGTTGGTATTCAAAAGAGAGAGCTCCTCAGAGGGGGGGAGTGCAGACAAGACAGCAGAGGAAAAGCAGGAGGGAGGGACCGTAGGTAGCACCGGAAAGTGACCAGCGGTAAGACATCTGCGTTGTCTGGAGCGGTGAGTTCGGGGGTGACAAAGAAGTGATCAGACGTGTGCAGCGGAGTGAACTGAGAGTGATGAGTGGAGCATTTCTCGAATCAGCCTTGTCATTTGCAAAACAGTAAGTGCATTTCTGGTTTTGATTGTTTTATTGCAAGAGACGGCACATGAGTCACGTTAACGCTTTTATTGTTTGTACAATAATTTATTGACAGACAGTGTCATTGCGATGCAGACAGGAAAAGACAGCACTGCATAGCACAAACAAATGTAGAAATCTGAACATAAGACAATCTCCTTAGGGAAAACTGTACATGCAGTGCAGTGGAATTACAGTGCAGTCTTCCTACACCTCCTGACGTTCCTGTCTTTTGGGCAACGGATTCTCATCCACATCACAACAAATATCTACTCTTGCGATACAGCGTGAAAATCATCTTTCAGAGTGTCTAATCCAGCCTCTGCAGGCATCAGCTGTGATGTCATCACACGTTACATCCATGGCAGCCAGAAGGGTCATCTGTGTATGCGGCTGGCGATCATATACTTTTAATCTTCATGCTGAAAAAAATTCCTCAACGTGGTTGAGTAGGTCGAGAGGAACTCCACCAGCATCCTGTTGTGGGCCGCAAACCATTGCCTGATGATGTTGGAGCGATGGAAACTGACATTGTCCCAAACTAACACGTACTTTGGCAGGTCAGCTCCAATCTGCCCCCTCTCTTGTTCAGGGATGAGATCCCTGTAGAGAGTGTCAAAAGACTGTTTAGGTGTGAAAAGGGGCCGTCTGCAACACAGTGAAGTTGTCTTGCAGTCCTATGTGGAAAGAATATAGCAATGCAAAACACTAAATTGAGTAAATGAAATGCCACTGTTTACTTAAAGTATACTTACTGTATATTGTAAAACTAGTGCTTAAATGTCGTGGGGATTATACTATTATACAGAGACCATTTTAATAATTTTGATCAACATGACAAAGCAATTGATAATGTTGGAATCTGCACAGAATTTTGTCATAATCATTTGCATGGATGTACCAAAGCATTTGCAACTTGTTCAAAGAAATGAGAAAATGCTTGTTTGATGTGCACAGGTGACACAAGGATGTAAGGATTGAACAAGAAGTTTTGAGAATTTCAAATCGGATCAGAGAAATGTACCAAATTGACTTAGAAAAAAACTGTATTTAAAGTGGGGGGGGGGGTACTTTTGGGGCAGTTTTGTTTCACCCAAGTGTCCCATTTCCACCCCTCTCAAACTAATGCATGGATGCATATAGCCAGAAACAATTCATTTGATGCATGCAAAGAAGCAACACTGTGTGTCTCAAGAAGCATTTATTCATGATTACGTAGACATGCTAAAATTTCAAGGCCACACACTACACATTACACATTACACATGACATTACTCATTTCATAAAATTTAAATTTAGTCATTTAGCAGACGTTTTTATCCAAAGCGACTTACAGACGAGGAAACATTGGAAGCAATTATAACAATATAGGCAACAAAATGCATAAGTTAATTAAATCCAGTCCATTAAAGCCTAGCACAGTATACAAAGCTAAGAATAGTGAGGTAAGTAAAAAAATTATTTTTTAAGAAGACAGAAAATAATAAGAGGTTAAAATCAGTCATCTACATTTTGACGGAAGATATGCATTTTCACACACTACACCGGCCTGTAGTGTTCTAGCAGTGTAAGGTTGAGAGTGAGTTTCTTCAGTAGAGGTGTGATGCAGGCCTCTTTGAAAGCAGTGGGAAATGTCCCAGTTGTGAGCAAAGAGTTGATGATGCGGGTCAGACCAGGCACAACTGCTGGAGAGATGGCATGGAGGAGATGGGTGGGGATGGGATCCAGTGGGCAGAAGGTAGGGTGGTTGGAACCAATGACCTTGGAAACATCATCTTCAGACATAGGAGAAAAGGCGGGTGATGGTGGCGTAGAAAATTGGCTGTTGATGGCGGTAGTTTTCTTTACGAAGAACGATGCAAAATCATCAGCCGTTAACTCCGATGAAGGTGTGGGAGCAGGCGGACAGAGGAGAGCAGAGAAGGTTTTTAAGAGTGTGCGAGAGTCAGGAGAGTTGCTGATCTTCGAGTGGTTATAATCAGTTTTTGCAGAGGTGACGTCAACAGAGAAAGTAGAGAGAAGAGACTGGTAGAGAGAGACAGGTCAGTATGGTCTTTTGACTTCTGCCATTTTCTCTCAGCTGACCGGAGGCTGGTGCGATGCTCACGTGGTACATCCGATAACCAGGGGGCAGACAGGGATGCCAGGGCTGGTCCAGATGTAAGAGGGCATATGTTGTCCAAGCAGGATGTAAGCGTGGAACACAGAGTGTCTGTGGCACTGTTGGTATTCAAAAGATAGAGCTCCTCAGAGGGGGGGAGTGCAGACAAGACAGCAGAGGAAAAGCAAGAGGGAAGGAACGTAGGTAGCGCCGGAAAGTGACCAGCGGTAAGACATCTGCGTTGTCTAGAGCGGTGAGGTCGGGGGTGACAAAGAAGTGATCAGACGTGTGCAGCGGAATGAACTGAGAGTGATGAGTGGAGCATTTCTCGAATCATCCTTGTCATTTGCAAAACAGTAAGTGCATTTCTGGTTTTGATTGTTTGATTGCAAGAGACGGCACATGAGTCACGTTTACGCTTTTACTGTTTTTACAATAATTTATTGACAGACAGTGTCATTGTGATGCAGACAGGAAAAGACAGCACTGCATAGCACAAACAAATGTAGAAATCTGAACATAAGACAATCTCCTTAGGGAAAACTGTACATGCAGTGCAGTGGAATTACAGTGCAGTCTTCCTACACCTCCTGACGTTCCTGTCTTTTGGGCAACGGATTCTCATCCACATCACAACAAATATCTACTCTTGCGATACAGCGTGAAAATCATCTTTCAGAGTGTCTAATCCAGCCTCTGCAGGCATCAGCTGTGATGTCATCACACGTTACATCCATGGCAGCCAGAAGGGTCATCTGTGTATGCGGCTGGCGATCATATACTTTTAATCTTCATGCTGAAAAAAATTCCTCAACGTGGTTGAGTAGGTCGAGAGGAACTCCACCAGCATCCTGTTGTGGGCCGCAAACCATTGCCTGATGATGTTGGAGCGATGGAAACTGACATTTTCCCAAACTAACACGTACTTTGGCAGGTCAGCTCCAATCTGCCCCCTCTCTTGTTCAGGGATGAGATCCCTGTAGAGAGTGTCAAAAGACTGTTTAGGTGTGAAAAGGGGCCGTCTGCAACCAGGTGAAGTTGTCTTGCAGTCCTATGTGGAAAGAATATAGTAATGCAAATCACTAAATTGAGTAAAATAAAATGCCACTGTTTACTTGAAGTATACTTACTGTATATTGTAAAACTAGTGCTTATATTTCGTGGGGGATTATACTATTCAACAGGGACCCATTATAATGCATTTTGATCAACATGACGTAAGCAATTGATAATGTTGGAATCTGCACAGAATTGTGTCATAATCATTTGCATGGATGTACCAAAGCATTTGCAACTTGTTCAAAGAAATGAGAAAATGCTTGTTTGATGTGCACACGTGACACAAGGATGTAAGGATTGAACAAGAAGTTTTGAGAATTTCAAATCGGATCAGAGAAATGTACCAAATTGACTTAGAAAAAAATTGTATTTAAAGTGGGGGGGGAGTACTTTTGGGGCAGTTTTGTTTCACCCAAGTGTCCCATTTCCACCCCTCTCAAACTAATGCATGGATGCATATAGCCAGAAACAATTCATTTGATGCATGCAAAGAAGCAACACTGTGTGTCTCAAGAAGCATTTATTCATGATTACGTAGACATGCTAAAATTTCAAGGCCACACACTACACATTACACATTACACATGACATGACTCATTTCATAAAATTTAAATTTAGTCATTTAGCAGACGTTTTTATCCAAAGCGACTTACAGACGAGGAAACAGTGGAAGCAATTATAACAATATAGGCAACAAAATGCAAAAGTTAATTAAATCCAGTCCATTAAAGCCTAGCACAGTATACAAAGCTAAGAATAGTGAGGTAAGTAAAAAAATAATTTTTTAAGAAGACAGAAAATAATAAGAGGTTAAAATCAGTCATCTACATTTTGACGGAAGATATGCATTTTCACACACTACACCGGCCTGTAGTGTTCTAGCAGTGTAAGGTTGAGAGTGAGTTTCTTCAGTAGCGGTGTGATGCAGGCCTCTTTGAAAGCAGTGGGAAATGTCCCAGTGGTGAGCAAAGAGTTGATGATGCGGGTCAGACCAGGCACAACTGCTGGAGAGATGGCATGGAGGAGATGGGTGGGGATGGGATCCAGTGGGCAGGTGGTAGGGTGGTTGGAACCAATGACCTTGGAAACATCATCTTCAAACATAGGAGAAAAGGCGGGTGATGGTGGCGTAGAAAATTGGCTGTTGATGGCATATGAGGGCATATGTTGTCCAAGCAGGATGTAAGCGTGGAACACAGAGTGTCTGTGGCACTGTTGGTATTCAAAAGATAGAGCTCCTCAGAGGGGGGGAGTGCAGACAAGACAGCAGAGGAAAAGCAAGAGGGAGGGACCGTAGGTAGCGCCGGAAAGTGACCAGCGGTAAGACATCTGCGTTGTCTGGAGCGGTGAGGTCGGGGGTGACAAAGAAGTGATCAGACGTGTGCAGCGGAGTGAACTGAGAGTGATGAGTGGAGCATTTCTCGAATCATCCTTGTCATTTGCAAAACAGTAAGTGCATTTCTGGTTTTGATTGTTTAATTGCAAGAGACGGCACATGAGTCACGTTTACGCTTTTACTGTTTTTACAATAATTTATTGACAGACAGTGTCATTGTGATGCAGACAGGAAAAGACAGCACTGCATAGCACAAACAAATGTAGAAATCTGAACATAAGACAATCTCCTTAGGGAAAACTGTACATGCAGTGCAGTGGAATTACAGTGCAGTCTTCCTACACCTCCTGACGTTCCTGTCTTTTGGGCAACGGATTCTCATCCACATCACAACAAATATCTACTCTTGCGATACAGCGTGAAAGTCATCTTTCAGAGTGTCTAATCCTATATCAGCTGTGATGTCATCACACGTTACATCCATGGCAGCCAGAAGGGTCATCTGTGTATGCGGCTGGCGATCATATACTTTTAATCTTCATGCTGAGAAAAATTCCTCAACGTGGTTGAGTAGGGTGAGAGGAACTCCACCAGCATCCTGTTGTGGGCCGCAAACCATTGCCTGATGATGTTGGAGCGATGGAAACTGACATTGTCCCAAACTAACACGTACTTTGGCAGGTCATCTCCAATCTGCCCCCTCTCTTGTTCAGGGATGAGATCCCTGTAGAGAGTGTCAAAAGACTGTTTAGGTGTGAAAAGGGGCCGTCTGCAACCAGGTGAAGTTGTCTTGCAGTCCTATGTGGAAAGAATATAGTAATGCAAATCACTAAATTGAGTAAATAAAATGCCACTGTTTACTTGAAGTATACTTACTGTATATTGTAAAACTAGTGCTTAAATGTCGTGGGGGATTATACTATTCAACAGAGACCCATTATAATGCATTTTGATCAACATGACGTAAGCAATTGATAATGTTGGAATCTGCACAGAATTGTGTCATAATCATTTGCATGGATGTACCAAAGCATTTGCAACTTGTTCAAAGAAATGAGAAAATTCTTGTTTGATGTGCACAAGTGACACAAGGATGTAAGGATTGAACAAGAAGTTTTGAGCTTTTCAAATCGGATCTGAGAAATGTACCAAATTGACTTAGAAAAAACTGTATTTAAAGTGGGGGGGGTACTTTTGGGGCAGTTTTGTTTCACCCAAGTGTCCCATTTCCACCCCTCTCAAACTAATGCATGGATGCATATAGCCAGAAACAATTCATTTGATGCATGCAAAGAAGCAACACTGTGTGTCTCAAGAAGCATTTATTCATGATTACGTAGACATGCTAAAATTTCAAGGCCACACACTACACATTACACATGACATTACACATTTCATAAAATTTACATTTAGTTATTTAGCAGACGTTTTTATCCAAAGCGACTTACAGACGAGGAAACATTGGAAGCAATTATAACAATATAGGCAACAAAATGCATAAGTTAATTAAATCCAGTCCATTAAAGCCTAGCACAGTATACAAAGCTAAGAATAGTGAGGTAAGTAAAAAAATAATTTTTTAAGAAGACAGAAAATAATAAGAGGTTAAAATCAGTCATCTACATTTTGACGGAAGATATGCATTTTCACACACTACACCGGCCTGTAGTGTTCTAGCAGTGTAAGGTTGAGAGTGACTTTCTTCAGTAGCGGTGTGATGCAGGCCTCTTTGAAAGCAGTGGGAAATGTCCCAGTGGTGAGCAAAGAGTTGATGATGAGGGTCAGACCATGCACAACTGCTGGAGAGATGGCATGGAGGAGATGGGTGGGGATGGGATCCAGTGGGCAGGTGGTAGGGTGGTTGGAACCAATGACCTTGGAAACATCATCTTCAGACATAGGAGAAAAGGCGGGGGATGGTGGCGTAGAAAATTGGCTGTTGATGGCGGTAGTTTTCTTTACGAAGAACGATGCAAAATCATCAGCCGTTAACTCCGATGAAGGTGTGGGAGCAGGCGGACAGAGGAGAGCAGAGAAGGTTTTTAAGAGTGTGCGAGAGTCAGGAGAGTTGCTGATCTTCGAGTGGTTATAATCAGTTTTTGCAGAGGTGACGTCAACGGAGAAAGTAGAGAGAGAGAGGTCAGTATGGTCTTTTGACTTGTGCCATTTTCTCTCAGCTGACCGGAGGCTGGTGCGATGCTCACGTGGTACATCCGATAACCAGGGGGCAGACAGGGATGCACGGGCTGGTCCAGATGCAAGAGGGCATATGTTGTCCAAGCAGGATGTAAGCGTGGAACACAGAGTGTCTGTGGCACTGTTGGTATTCAAAAGTGAGAGCTCCTCAGAGGGGGGAGTGCAGACAAGACAGCAGAGGAAAAGCAGGAGGGAGGGACCGTAGGTAGCGCCAGAAAGTGACCAGCGGTAAGACATCTGCGTTGTCTGGAGCGGTGAGGTCGGGGGTGACAAAGAAGTGATCAGACGTGTGCAGCGGAGTGACCTGAGAGTGATGAGTGGAGCATTTCTCGAATCATCATTGTCATTTGCAGAACAGTAAGTGCATTTCTGGTTTTGATTGTTTGATTGCAAGAGACGGCACATGATTCACGTTAACGCTTTTACTGTTTGTACAATAATTTATTGACAGACAGTGTCATTGTGATGCAGACAGGAAAAGACAGCACTGCATAGCACAAACAAATGTAGAAATCTGAACATAAGACAATCTCCTTAGGGAAAACTGTACATGCAGTGCAGTGGAATTACAGTGCAGTCTTCCTACACCTCCTGACGTTCCTGTCTTTTGGGCAACGGATTCTCATCCACATCACAACAAATATCTTCTCTTGCGATACAGCGTGAAAATCATCTTTCAGAGTGTCTAATCCAGCCTCTGCAGGCATCAGCTGTGATGTCATCACACGTTACATCCATGGCAGCCAGAAGGGTCATCTGTGTATGCGGCTGGCGATCATATACTTTTAATCTTCATGCTGAGAAAAATTCCTCAACGTGGTTGAGTAGGGTGAGAGGAACTCCACCAGCATCCTGTTGTGGGCCGCAAACCATTGCCTGATGATGTTGGAGCGATAGAAACTGACATTGTCCCAAACTAACACGTACTTTGGCAGGTCATCTTCAATCTGCCCCCTCTCTATTTCAGGGATAAGATCCCTGTAGAGAGTGTCAAAAGACTGTTTAGGTGTGAAAAGGGGCCGTCTGCAACCAGGTGAAGTTGTCTTGCAGTCCTATGTGGAAAGAATATAGCAATGCAAAACACTAAATTGAGTAAATGAAATGCCACTGTTTACTTAAAGTATACTTACTGTATATTGTAAAACTAGTGCTTAAATGTCGTGGGGATTATACTATTCTACAGAGACCCATTATAATGCATTTTGATCAACATGACATAAGCAATTGATAATGTAGGAATCTGCACAGAATTTTATCATAATCATTTGCATGGATGTACCAAAGCATTTGTAACTTGTTCAAAGAAATGAGAAAATGCTTGTTTGATGTGCACACGTGACACAAGGATGTAAGGATTGAACAAGAAGTTTTGACAATTTCAAATCGGATCAGAGAAATGTACCAAATTGACTTAGAAAAAACTGTATTTAAAGTGGGGGGGGGGTACTTTTGGGGCAGTTTTGTTTCACCCAAGTGTCCCATTTCCACCCCTCTCAAACTAGTGCATGGATGCATATAGCCAGAAACAATTCATTTGATGCATGCAAAGAAGCAACACTGTGTGTCTCAAGAAGCATTTATTCATGATTACGTAGACATGCTAAAATTTCAAGGCCACACACTACACATTACACATTACACATGACATTACTCATTTCATAAAATTTAAATTTAGTCATTTAGCAGACGTTTTTATCCAAAGCGACTTACAGACGAGGAAACATTGGAAGCAATTATAACAATATAGGCAACAAAATGCAAAAGTTAATTAAATCCAGTCCATTAAAGCCTAGCACAGTATACAAAGCTAAGAATAGTGAGGTAAGTAAAAAAATAATTTTTTAAGAAGACAGAAAATAATAAGAGGTTAAAATCAGTCATCTACATTTTGACGGAAGATATGCATTTTCACACACTACACCGGCCTGTAGTGTTCTAGCAGTGTAAGGTTGAGAGTGAGTTTCTTCAGTAGCGGTGTGATGCAGGCCTCTTTGAAAGCAGTGGGAAATGTCCCAGTGGTGAGCAAAGAGTTGATGATGCGGGTCAGACCAGGCACAACTGCTGGAGAGATGGCATGGAGGAGATGGGTGGGGATGGGATCCAGTGGGCAGGTGGTAGGGTGGTTGGAACCAATGACCTTGGAAACATCATCTTCAAACATAGGAGAAAAGGCGGGTGATGGTGGCGTAGAAAATTGGCTGTTGATGGCACATGAGGGCATATGTTGTCCAAGCAGGATGTAAGCGTGGAACACAGAGTGTCTGTGGCACTGTTGGTATTCAAAAGATAGAGCTCCTCAGAGGGGGGGAGTGCAGACAAGACAGCAGAGGAAAAGCAAGAGGGAGGGACCGTAGGTAGCGCCGGAAAGTGACCAGCGGTAAGACATCTGCGTTGTCTGGAGCGGTGAGGTCGGGGGTGACAAAGAAGTGATCAGACGTGTGCAGCGGAGTGAACTGAGAGTGATGAGTGGAGCATTTCTCGAATCATCCTTGTCATTTGCAAAACAGTAAGTGCATTTCTGGTTTTGATTGTTTGATTGCAAGAGACGGCACATGAGTCACGTTTACGCTTTTACTGTTTTTACAATAATTTATTGACAGACAGTGTCATTGTGATGCAGACAGGAAAAGACAGCACTGCATAGCACAAACAAATGTAGAAATCTGAACATAAGACAATCTCCTTAGGGAAAACTGTACATGCAGTGCAGTGGAATTACAGTGCAGTCTTCCTACACCTCCTGACGTTCCTGTCTTTTGGGCAACGGATTCTCATCCACATCACAACAAATATCTACTCTTGCGATACAGCGTGAAAATCATCTTTCAGAGTGTCTAATCCAGCCTCTGCAGGCATCAGCTGTGATGTCATCACACGTTACATCCATGGCAGCCAGAAGGGTCATCTGTGTATGCGGCTGGCGATCATATACTTTTAATCTTCATGCTGAGAAAAATTCCTCAACGTGGTTGAGTAGGGTGAGAGGAACTCCACCAGCATCCTGTTGTGGGCCGCAAACCATTGCCTGATGATGTTGGAGCGATAGAAACTGACATTGTCCCAAACTAACACGTACTTTGGCAGGTCATCTTCAATCTGCCCCCTCTCTATTTCAGGGATGAGATCCCTGTAGAGAGTGTCAAAAGACTGTTTAGGTGTGAAAAGGGGCCGTCTGCAACCAGGTGAAGTTGTCTTGCAGTCCTATGTGGAAAGAATATAGCAATGCAAAACACTAAATTGAGTAAATGAAATGCCACTGTTTACTTAAAGTATACTTACTGTATATTGTAAAACTAGTGCTTAAATGTCGTGGGGATTATACTATTCTACAGAGACCCATTATAATGCATTTTGATCAACATGACATAAGCAATTGATAATGTAGGAATCTGCACAGAATTTTGTCATAATCATTTGCATGGATGTACCAAAGCATTTGTAACTTGTTCAAAGAAATGAGAAAATGCTTGTTTGATGTGCACACGTGACACAAGGATGTAAGGATTGAACAAGAAGTTTTGACAATTTCAAATCGGATCAGAGAAATGTACCAAATTGACTTAGAAAAAACTGTATTTAAAGTGGGGGGGGGGTACTTTTGGGGCAGTTTTGTTTCACCCAAGTGTCCCATTTCCACCCCTCTCAAACTAGTGCATGGATGCATATAGCCAGAAACAATTCATTTGATGCATGCAAAGAAGCAACACTGTGTGTCTCAAGAAGCATTTATTCATGATTACGTAGACATGCTAAAATTTCAAGGCCACACACTACACATTACACATTACACATGACATTACTCATTTCATAAAATTTAAATTTAGTCATTTAGCAGACGTTTTTATCCAAAGCGACTTACAGACGAGGAAACATTGGAAGCAATTATAACAATATAGGCAACAAAATGCAAAAGTTAATTAAATCCAGTCCATTAAAGCCTAGCACAGTATACAAAGCTAAGAATAGTGAGGTAAGTAAAAAAATAATTTTTTAAGAAGACAGAAAATAATAAGAGGTTAAAATCAGTCATCTACATTTTGACGGAAGATATGCATTTTCACACACTACACCGGCCTGTAGTGTTCTAGCAGTGTAAGGTCGAGAGTGAGTTTCTTCAGTAGCGGTGTGATGCAGGCCTCTTTGAAAGCAGTGGGAAATGTCCCAGTGGTGAGCAAAGAGTTGATGATGCGGGTCAGACCAGGCACAACTGCTGGAGAGATGGCATGGAGGAGATGGGTGGGGATGGGATCCAGTGGGCAGGTGGTAGGGTGGTTGGAACCAATGACCTTGGAAACATCATCTTCAAACATAGGAGAAAAGGCGGGTGATGGTGGCGTAGAAAATTGGCTGTTGATGGCACATGAGGGCATATGTTGTCCAAGCAGGATGTAAGCGTGGAACACAGAGTGTCTGTGGCACTGTTGGTATTCAAAAGATAGAGCTCCTCAGAGGGGGGGAGTGCAGACAAGACAGCAGAGGAAAAGCAAGAGGGAGGGACCGTAGGTAGCGCCGGAAAGTGACCAGCGGTAAGACATCTGCGTTGTCTGGAGCGGTGAGGTCGGGGGTGACAAAGAAGTGATCAGACGTGTGCAGCGGAGTGAACTGAGAGTGATGAGTGGAGCATTTCTCGAATCATCCTTGTCATTTGCAAAACAGTAAGTGCATTTCTGGTTTTGATTGTTTGATTGCAAGAGACGGCACATGAGTCACGTTTACGCTTTTACTGTTTTTACAATAATTTATTGACAGACAGTGTCATTGTGATGCAGACAGGAAAAGACAGCACTGCATAGCACAAACAAATGTAGAAATCTGAACATAAGACAATCTCCTTAGGGAAAACTGTACATGCAGTGCAGTGGAATTACAGTGCAGTCTTCCTACACCTCCTGACGTTCCTGTCTTTTGGGCAACGGATTCTCATCCACATCACAACAAATATCTACTCTTGCGATACAGCGTGAAAATCATCTTTCAGAGTGTCTAATCCAGCCTCTGCAGGCATCAACTGTGATGTCATCACACGTTACATCCATGGCAGCCAGAAGGGTCATCTGTGTATGCGGCTGGCGATCATATACTTTTAATCTTCATGCTGAGAAAAATTCCTCAACGTGGTTGAGTAGGGTGAGAGGAACTCCACCAGCATCCTGTTGTGGGCCGCAAACCATTGCCTGATGATGTTGGAGCGATGGAAACTGACATTGTCCCAAACTAACACGTACTTTGGCAGGTCATCTCCAATCTGCCCCCTCTCTTGTTCAGGGATGAGATCCCTGTAGAGAGTGTCAAAAGACTGTTTAGGTGTGAAAAGGGGCCGTCTGCAACCAGGTGAAGTTGTCTTGCAGTCCTATGTGGAAAGAATATAGTAATGCAAATCACTAAATTGAGTAAATAAAATGCCACTGTTTACTTGAAGTATACTTACTGTATATTGTAAAACTAGTGCTTAAATGTCGTGGGGGATTATACTATTCAACAGAGACCCATTATAATGCATTTTGATCAACATGACGTAAGCAATTGATAATGTTGGAATCTGCACAGAATTGTGTCATAATCATTTGCATGGATGTACCAAAGCATTTGCAACTTGTTCAAAGAAATGAGAAAATTCTTGTTTGATGTGCACAAGTGACACAAGGATGTAAGGATTGAACAAGAAGTTTTGAGAATTTCAAATCGGATCTGAGAAATGTACCAAATTGACTTAGAAAAAACTGTATTTAAAGTGGGGGGGGGTACTTTTGGGGCAGTTTTGTTTCACCCAAGTGTCCCATTTCCACCCCTCTCAAACTAATGCATGGATGCATATAGCCAGAAACAATTCATTTGATGCATGCAAAGAAGCAACACTGTGTGTCTCAAGAAGCATTTATTCATGATTACGTAGACATGCTAAAATTTCAAGGCCACACACTACACATTACACATGACATTACACATTTCATAAAATTTACATTTAGTTATTTAGCAGACGTTTTTATCCAAAGCGACTTACAGACGAGGAAACATTGGAAGCAATTATAACAATATAGGCAACAAAATGCATAAGTTAATTAAATCCAGTCCATTAAAGCCTAGCACAGTATACAAAGCTAAGAATAGTGAGGTAAGTAAAAAAATAATTTTTTAAGAAGACAGAAAATAATAAGAGGTTAAAATCAGTCATCTACATTTTGACGGAAGATATGCATTTTCACACACTACACCGGCCTGTAGTGTTCTAGCAGTGTAAGGTTGAGAGTGAGTTTCTTCAGTAGCGGTGTGATGCAGGCCTCTTTGAAAGCAGTGGGAAATGTCCCAGTGGTGAGCAAAGAGTTGATGATGAGGGTCAGACCATGCACAACTGCTGGAGAGATGGCATGGAGGAGATGGGTGGGGATGGGATCCAGTGGGCAGGTGGTAGGGTGGTTGGAACCAATGACCTTGGAAACATCATCTTCAGACATAGGAGAAAAGGCGGGGGATGGTGGCGTAGAAAATTGGCTGTTGATGGCGGTAGTTTTCTTTACGAAGAACGATGCAAAATCATCAGCCGTTAACTCCGATGAAGGTGTGGGAGCAGGCGGACAGAGGAGAGCAGAGAAGGTTTTTAAGAGTGTGCGAGAGTCAGGAGAGTTGCTGATCTTCGAGTGGTTATAATCAGTTTTTGCAGAGGTGACGTCAACGGAGAAAGTAGAGAGAGAGAGGTCAGTATGGTCTTTTGACTTGTGCCATTTTCTCTCAGCTGACCGGAGGCTGGTGCGATGCTCACGTGGTACATCCGATAACCAGGGGGCAGACAGGGATGCACGGGCTGGTCCAGATGCAAGAGGGCATATGTTGTCCAAGCAGGATGTAAGCGTGGAACACAGAGTGTCTGTGGCACTGTTGGTATTCAAAAGTGAGAGCTCCTCAGAGGGGGGAGTGCAGACAAGACAGCAGAGGAAAAGCAGGAGGGAGGGACCGTAGGTAGCGCCAGAAAGTGACCAGCGGTAAGACATCTGCGTTGTCTGGAGCGGTGAGGTCGGGGGTGACAAAGAAGTGATCAGACGTGTGCAGCGGAGTGACCTGAGAGTGATGAGTGGAGCATTTCTCGAATCATCATTGTCATTTGCAAAACAGTAAGTGCATTTCTGGTTTTGATTGTTTGATTGCAAGAGACGGCACATGATTCACGTTAACGCTTTTACTGTTTGTACAATAATTTATTGACAGACAGTGTCATTGTGATGCAGACAGGAAAAGACAGCACTGCATAGCACAAACAAATGTAGAAATCTGAACATAAGACAATCTCCTTAGGGAAAACTGTACATGCAGTGCAGTGGAATTACAGTGCAGTCTTCCTACACCTCCTGACGTTCCTGTCTTTTGGGCAACGGATTCTCATCCACATCACAACAAATATCTTCTCTTGCGATACAGCGTGAAAATCATCTTTCAGAGTGTCTAATCCAGCCTCTGCAGGCATCAGCTGTGATGTCATCACACGTTACATCCATGGCAGCCAGAAGGGTCATCTGTGTATGCGGCTGGCGATCATATACTTTTAATCTTCATGCTGAGAAAAATTCCTCAACGTGGTTGAGTAGGGTGAGAGGAACTCCACCAGCATCCTGTTGTGGGCCGCCAACCATTGCCTGATGATGTTGGAGCGATAGAAACTGACATTGTCCCAAACTAACACGTACTTTGGCAGGTCATCTTCAATCTGCCCCCTCTCTATTTCAGGGATGAGATCCCTGTAGAGAGTGTCAAAAGACTGTTTAGGTGTGAAAAGGGGCCGTCTGCAACCAGGTGAAGTTGTCTTGCAGTCCTATGTGGTATTGGGATTATGATGTTTTATGTATTATAAATTCATGTTTACAGTTGTTTTACTGTTAAATATAATGATATGAGTATGTCCATGCTGTGCTGGGTTCTTTGTCTTGAAGACTAGTTGGCAGAAGTGTGTAACATGAGCTCTGAGGAATGCAGAAGCAGGGTCTCAGATAACAAGTGTGTGAGTGTATGTGTGTGTGCGTCAATCGCATCTCCCGGCAGGACCGGCTATTTTCAAAATGTTTTGCAGGAGCCAATGGTTGGGGGAGAATGGAGTCAGATTTACATGTCCCGAGGTGATTGGTTCCGGAGGATTCAACGCCCGTCCAATGAAGGGGAGGAGCCGAAGAGAGAATCGACGTCACATATTTTATAAATACTTGTAACCCAGAAGTGTGGATTCTGTTGTTTTGTCTCATATGTATGTTGAGAGAACAGCCCCAGCTGGAAGAAGCTTTTACATCTGATAATAAATTCTACTTAAACTTATTGGGAAAACGATCTCTTTGACTTTTCTTCAAATTTTGAACACGCAGGACTCGGGTTTCAAAAGTCCGATAGTTGGTGACGCCGACGTGATTTGAGGACAAAGGAAAGTTTTGGCGCCACATTTCGGCGGACCCCGTGGGGGAGGGAAAAGATATCGAGACGATTCAGATTTAACACAAAAGGCCGGCTAAAATACATAAGGTAAGCAGAAAACCTGTTATTTCGAATTCTGCTATTGGATATACTAAATTTCTGTGTTAAATTTGATGAACATCTCGATGAATAGACGAGTAAAATTGAAGTAAGGAAAATCAGATTTAAAAGCTTCTTAATAAGGGTTAGAGTCCCTGAAATTAAAACAGTTAAAGTCTGTTGGGAAAGAAATCCCGTGATCGGCGTATCACAAATTCATTTAGGTTAAAGTCCTTCGGAGAAGAGATCCGTAAATTATTTACTAGTTTGATTTTATTTGTATGAATGGTATTGGGGATGAAAGTATTTAGACGTGGTGTTTAGTTGAATGCATAAGTGAACGGAAAATTTGCACGTGGTGTGTGTAGGCCTTGTGTATGTGTATAATCTAAGTTGGTGTAAGGAGACGATCGTAAAGGAACTAGTAGGAAAGTTATATTGAATACATATATATATATATATATACAAGTAAATAAATATAATAGAATGGCAGAGTTTCAAAAGGAGTGTGATGAATACGAATGTCCGACCGTATTAGCGCAATGGCAGAGTATCGCTGAGATGATGATAGCACAGGCTGAACCAAGAGAGAAAAAAGGGAGACAAAGAGAAGTTGAGGAATGTTGGGTAGAATTGTGTGATAATTATGCATGGACGAAAGAGGCAGAGACATTTAAAGTGCCCCTGGCCCCGAAAATAAGAAATATGGAGAAAAAGGCTCATTGTAGGGTAGTCAGACATAAAGGTGATGAAAAAACGATTAAATGGTATAATGCAAGTCGATATAAAAATAAAGGGTGTGACTTAGAAAAACATTTAAGAAAATGGAGTCGTCTTGCCCTTGTGGCGACAGCTTTAGCACCCATTAGACAAAGGAAGGAAGGGAAAGCTACAGAGGATGATGTTAGACTGAAAGTGAAGGATGGAAACAGGGAGACCGAGTCACTAGCACCGCCCCCTGAACAGTACCGCCCATTGTATCCGCCTCTTGCCCCGCCTATTGTTCAGCCCCCACCCTACATCTCACAAAATACGACTGACAGCAAACAACAGGTCATGCTTGAGGTACGAGAGGGAGTTTTAGACTGTAATTTAAAAGAATTAGAAGAACTTCGACAGGAGGTACAACATCTGGGCAAGGTAGTGACAGAACAGGTACATGCGGCACGAGCTCAGGTGAATGAGACAATGCGCCACATGGCAGAAAATATGGAACTTCCAGAGGGAAGTGATGGTAGTGAGAACGGAGTAGGAAGTGAAGATGAAAGGGGAAGTTGTAGAGCATCTGGCCCTATAGAAACAACAGGTCAGGTCCAGGGCACGATGCATACAGTATGTATTAAGGGAACGATGGTGATGGATCAGGAGCCAATAGCAAAACGTACTAGGGGAAGGGAAAAAGAACAGCAGCTGTCTAATTTTTCAAGTGATCATTGCCCCCCTAACGTACCAGAGCAGAGAGAGCAGGCAATGAGTCATCATAGTAATCAATTATATCCAGGCGTACAAGCCCCATTGTTAGCAAAGAGCACTGGGGTGCAGTACCAGCCCTGGTCACACAGTGACATGACTGCTATTTCCAGTAAACTTCCTCCAATTACATCAGGGGGCTCTAAGTGGTTAAGTAAATTAACGGCCTTGAGTCATGGTACCGTTTTGGCTTTGGGTGACATAAGGTGTCTGTTGGGTCAGATTTTGACAGCCTCTCAGATGGGGAGTTTTGAACTCGAAGCCCAAACATTACAATATCCAAATGATCTTGATTTTTCAAAAGTAATTACAATGGTGGGCAGGGCACTCGGTCGATTGTACCCATTGCCACCCACCGTATACCAAAACATAAAGTTTCGCATAAAACCAGGTGAGACAGGTGCAGCATATTATTTCAGGTGCGCTGCTGAGTGGGAACAGATGGTGGAAGAAAATAGTTTAACCAACCCAATTACACGAGACATATTCAGAGCAGCGGTTATGGCAGGTGCCCCTAGTGGTGTTAAGCAAATAATGGAAAATAACCCTGACATTCCAATTGCTAGTAACGAAATATGGGAAAGGCATTTAGTCCACCACACAGATAGGGCTGTAGAGAAAACAGGAAAAGAGGAAGAACAATTAGAAAAGATAAAAATAGAGTTGCTAAAACTACAGTTGGAACAAGCAAAAAATGAGGGAGGGACAAAAAAGAGTAAGCAAATGCCACAACAACCCTATCAGCCATCCCCTTACCAATATAACGGCCCACCCTATGGTATAGACGCCCATGCAGCAGGTGGGAGGGGAAATAGACAAAGGAGCAATTGGAGGGGTAGTAATAGAGGGAGGGGGTCTTATGGAGGGAGGCAGCAGGGCGAGGGAAATTGTTACGTGTGTGGTGAGGCAGGCCACTGGATGAGAGAGTGTCCACAGCTTTCAGGTCAGTTTAACGGACCACCTGCGGAGGGATGGGGTCCTCGAAGAGGTGGTGCCGGTGGTCGCGGCAGGGAACCACAAACCCCATACAACCCGGGGCAATACCCTCCACCACCCTCCAACCTACAGGTGCCGATGTTCCCGCCATCGGGCCCCGAGGGTGGCGCGAGCAGTTATTGAAGGGGCCCCCAGAGAACCGAAATGAGGGCCAGGGCCGAACCTCTCATTTCGTTAATGGTAAACAACAAACCATTAAAAGCTCTGGTGGACACCGGAGCCACCTATTCGACTGTCACAGGCGGCATAAAACAATCTGATCTGAGTGACAAAACTGTGACAATAATCGGGTTCTCTGGGGGAAGTGAAAGCTGGAAAATGACACAACCATTCAAAGTAGAAGTGGCAAATCAATGCTTATCACACTCGTTCCTTTTCTCCAGCAATGCTCCCATTCCTCTTTTGGGTAGAGATTTATTAATAAAATTAGGGGCTAGCATTTTGTGCTCAGCAGAAGGGGTAATAGTTACATTTCCAGATGGTACAACCATTAACTGTTCCCTATCAGGTAATACAACAGACAGCCAGTGGATGCTGACCTCGTGTGGGGAGGAGGAGGCAGCTGATCTTTACTGGGTAAAATTAGATGATGACGCACAGTGGGGCACCACAATGGAACTGTATAACAAATACCGTTCATGGATTTCAAATTTAGATATCTATTTACCCCCCATAGACCCATTGCATTGTACATTGTTTTATGACAGAAATGACATAACCATTTATGAAGACATGTTTCAGGAAGTGGAGGGAGACAGATGGGTGTTGGAGGGAGCTGGAATTTTTGTGAGTAAAGAAGGAGTGATGGCTCCAGTGAAGCTGACAGAAGAGCAGTTGAAGTGGTATGAGATGGCAGACACAGCAGCACCTCACATATCGTTAGCCTTACACCCAAGCCATGAAGCCAGGGAGCTAGGTAAGATTACAAAAACACTGTTGGCCGCCCAGGACTGGGAGCCCACGGAAAAAACAGATGTTAAATATTCACCTAAACACAAAGCCTATTGGATAGAAGGTGCCACACGAGACACTGGAGCTCTAGAGCATGTGCAGGTTTCTAGATTCCATGGCAGGGAGCTGTCAGATAGTGTGGGAGCACCAGACATCATAAAAAATTTACCTGAGGATCTTTGGTCTCAGGGTCCAACAGATGTAGGTTTTTGTAACATGTCTCCAGTTTACTTTCAGTTAAGCACACCTGACCCCATCTGGATTCCACAATACCGCAACAAACCTGAGGCGGACGAGGGTGTGGCCGCAACAGTAAAAGGTCTCCTAGAGAGGGGTGTTATTACACCATACAAATCTAGGTGGAACACACCTATTTTTCCGGTGCCGAAACCAGGCACGAATAAGTACAGGTTGGTACATGATTTGAGAGCAATCAATGCTGTTGTGGCTACACCATCGTTAACAGTGCCTAATCCGTATACTGCACTCTCTGTGATAACACCTGAGCACAATTGGTTTATATGTATTGATTTGGCTAACGCATTTTTCTGTATCCCTTTAGCAGAGGAATGCAAGGCGTGTGTGGCTTTTACATACAAAGGTTGTCAATATTCTTACAACAGATTACCCCAGGGGTTTGTTTTATCACCAGGAATTTTTAACCATGCATTAAAACAACAATTACAGGACTGTAGTTTGCCTGGAGACTGTGTGTTGATCATGTATGTTGATGACCTCCTTTTGGCAGCCAAAACAGAGCAAGGATGCCTGGAGGGGAGCGAAGTTGTGTTAAGACAATTACACAAAAGTGGCTTCAAGGTAAGCAAGGAAAAGCTGCAATTTTGCAGACCTTGTGTTACATTTCTAGGTCGCATGATCACCCCAGAGGGCTCCACGCTAACTGTAGCCCATAGACGAGGAATTCTGAGTCATCCAAAACCAACCACGGTTAAAGAGATGTTGTCATTTCTAGGCCTAACAGGGTATAGTAGACACTATATTCCAATGTATGTTTCATTAACAGCCCCTTTGAGAGATCTTGTAAAACAACAGGGTATGAAGAATTTGAGAGCAGACATTGAGTGGACACAGGAAGCTGAACGGACGTTCATTAACCTGAAACAACAGATGGCACATGCAGCTAATCTCAGCAGTGCTGATTACAGATCACCATTTCACTTAGACGTCTCTGAGACAGGGTCAAGTGCACATGGGGTACTTTATCAAAAAGACCAGGGGGGCAGAAAAGTGTTGATGTATGTTAGCATGTTGTTGGACAGTGTAGAACAAAGACAGCCACCATGTAGCAGGTTTGTCGCAGGCCTGGCAAAGATAGTGAAGAAAACGTCTCACATCGTTATGGGCCACCACCTAATTGTTTTAACCACGCATTCAATCGCATCTTTTGTTAATTCTGAATCATTCACATTTTCCCCTTTACGACAGCGACGCATTGCAGCAATTTTGCTCGCCGACCATATCATATACACGCATGAGGGCATTAACATGGCAGATTTGGTGGAGGAGGGAGAACCACACGACTGTGCACCGATCACAGAGAGGGCATCGGTGGTCAGACCAGGTTTGTTTGCAAAACCATTGACTGGCCCCGAGCCAGTCATGATTTTGTTCACTGACGGGTGCTGTTTCAGGGCGGAGGACGGAAGTTTGAAAGCGGCTTATGCAGTGGTAGAGCAGGTAGGACATGAGATGATTACGAGGGATGCAGCAAGGTTAGAGGGGAAGCAGTCAGCACAGAGGGCAGAAATGATAGCAGTGATCAAAGCCTTGCGACATACTGGTGGACACCGTGTAAACATATATACTGACTCTGCTTATGTTGTTACAGCTGTACACGTAGAAATGCCGTTGTGGAAACGTTGTGGCTTTATCACTTCGTCAGGTCGACCAATAACACATGCATGTGAAGCCAGAGACCTTTTAGAGGCTCTGATGATCCCCTCAGAGGTGGCAGTGATTAAATGCGCTGGTCACTCTAAGGTGGATAGCTCTTTGAGCAGAGGCAATGACGCAGCAGACTTGGCGGCAAAAGCTGCTGCTGGTTATGTGTCCTCGCAGATGGTGTGCACATCAGAAAGAACATCTAACGATTTATTGCCGAGATTCACAAGGGAATACCTTTGCAAAGAGCATCAGCGCTGTACCCCTGAAGAAGTCTCTGTGTGGGCACAACATGGAGCTGTTCGTGCCTCTGACGGACTGTGGCAAGCTCCGGACGGACGTCCGGCGCTCCCAGCGAGTCTGTGTCATTCCATCATGGTAGAGGTTCATGGAGTGAGCCATGTCGGGGACAAACAGATGATGAGAGCGCTTGAATATTGGTGGCATCCTTTTTTAAAAGCTATGGTCTCAGCACATGTGAGCACGTGTGAAGTTTGTCAGGGATATAACGTTAAACCCACGATTAAACCAACAAGGGGTTCGTTTCCTTTGACCGGTGGTCCGGGGGACGAAATCGTGATTGATTTCACAGACATGATCACGAGGATACAGGGTAAGCGTTATCTTCTGGTAATCGTAGACTATTTCACTGGATGGCCTGAAGCTTATCCTGTAGGCAGAGAAGACAGTACGGCGGTGATAAAATGTTTAATTAACCATTATATTCCTCGCTATGGTTTCGCCCGGCGTTTACGATCAGATAATGGCAGTCATTTCAAGAATGAACATTTGCGAGTCGTTGAAAAGGCCCTAGGCCTCAAACATGCATTTGGTGCAGTCTGGCATCCTGCCAGCCAAGGTAAGGTTGAACGAATGAATCTCACACTAAAACTCAAATTGGCTAAAATCTGTGCACAGACAAAACTAAATTGGTTGTCAGCTTTGCCATTGGCCTTAATGTCAGTAAGATCATCTGTTAACCGAATCACAGGATTCACCCCTTTTGAATTATTTACAGGTCGCCAGTTTCCAGGGCCACGGAATGCACTGTCGGATGCCATTGTGACACCATTATCTCACGCTGTCTATTTTGATAAACTGACTGCTCTCATTAAGACTTTTTCATGCCAGGTCAATCCATCTCCAGCAGCCGACCCCCCTCCAACGACGGTACAGTGGGTGAGGCTGAGGACGTTCAGGAGAAAGTGGAATGAGCCGAGGTGGTCGAAACCCCATAGGGTGACAGCAAGGACATCACACTGTGTTCGATTGCAGGGCAAGGGTGACACTTGGTTTCATTTAACTTCATGTGTAGCTTGTGACCCCCCCTCAAGGGATCTTGCAGAGACACGGGTGGACCTGCGTAGACAGGTCCAAGAGAGGGAAGGAGAATCAGAGGCTGAAGAAGCCACAGGTGAAATCACAACACCACCAGTACAATAACAATTTGCAAATCGTTCACAAGACAGGTGTCCCAGGTGAATGGGTTGTGACCAAAGAGAAGGACGGTAGAATCATTTTCCAAAAGTGCAATAAATTTTGAGTGAATACTCACGGAGGTGGAAATACGTATTGCCATATATTCTTTATAACCACATTATATATTGTTTTTATTGTGATTTTCATATTTATTATTTTTCATATCTATTGTTTTCATATTTTTTAATATTTACTATTTTTTATACCTTTATATTGCTATTGTGATTTTTATATTGTCATTCTTTACCATTTTATTTTGTGTGATTTTAACCATATATATTTTTCCTTAATTGCATATTCCCATTAAGTATATTGTGTGTTTAACCATTTTAATTTCCAAGAGTGTGTTTATTATTCCTTTAAAGTCCAAGAGAGGGCAACAAAATGAAGCTGTGGGAAAACTGTAAGCTGTCGGGGATCCTATTAATAATTTCAGGAGTTATAGTAGGAATAATTTTTAGCCTAACTAAGGGTCAGGAAAGCAACAACACCATATCAAAATCGAGACACAAAAAAGCCATAGCCGATACGAGGTTACCGTGTGAACAACTCGTAATTAACTATGTTTGGGGTAAGACTACATCATTTACTTTCGACCTATGCGCTGTCATAAATTGTGGGGGAAAAATAGCTCATGGAGGGGGTACAATATATATATATGTATGGATGGGAATATGGATAGTGTTTGTAAGGTGTCCCAGTCTAGGCAAACCTATAGGGGTGAATGGTGTCCATCATGGAATAAGGTAATCGCATATACAGGTGCTTGGACTCCGGAACAACCTAGCCTTTGGACCCGTACCTCGGCAAAATTTGATTTAAAAATGCAGAGAGATTACAGTGCAAGTCAAAATCCACTCACCCTTTCAATATCCACCAGAACGGGATCAGCCAATTATACAGGGGAGTTTTTCCTTATAATGGGGGTGCACAGCCCAGGAACAGATAAAAAAGCAGTAAAAAAATTTGTTATAGACAGTTCACCTGAGGAGGAAAGAAATGAGACAATAGCTGAGCCATTATCGGTAGGACAAAAGAATGTAGTGGTGGAAATAGATTACACCATGTTAAAACCAGAAGATATGATAGAGAGAGCTACAGGATATGGGGAAAATAATTTGTGGCTGGAATGGATAATTACCACAGCCAGAGAACAGAGGTTAGATGATTGTGTTGGATGTGCTAATGCAAGACCACATTTATACATTGAACCAGCCCCGTTGTACCAAAATGATACGTGGGGCTATGAGTGTATGCTGGCATTGACACGGATGGCCAGTCCAAAAAATTGTACCACATTGGCAGCAATATTCCCACCAATAACTAACCTTTCACGGGCAGGTCCATTTACACCAAAGAAAGCAAATTATACCTGTTTTGATATTAAACGTCTATCACCAACCAGCAACCTGGGGGAGATAAATAAGGAGTGGTGTGATCACATCATAGTGGATAATGGGACTGAAATAGGTACGTGGGCTAGAGCAGGTTTGTATTATTATTGTGGAGATCGAAGATTGTTTACTAGGATACCTGAGAAGGCAAAGGGAGTGTGTGCTTTGGTAAGACTGGGAGCCCCAATAACTCTGATAGGTGACAGAGCAGTCAGAACGGAAACCATAAATTCAGCAACATTGACAAGAAGACGTAGGAGACATATCATTAAACAGAGAGCAATAGGCTCAAGTGTAGATTTATCATTAAATAGCCCGACATACATTGATGCGATAGGCATTCCACGAGGTGTGCCGGATGAATATAAACTAGCGAACCAAGTGGCAGCAGGTTTTGAGAATATACCCATAATAGCTGCTCTTTTTCCAGTCACCCCAAACAAGAATGTAGATAGGATTAATTATGTGCATTATAATGTGATGAGGTTAGCGAATATGACAAGGGATGCCGTAGATGGTTTAGCGGAGCAGCTAGCACCAACTTCACTGATGGCTATACAGAACCGTATGGCTCTGGACATGCTGTTGGCAGAGAAGGGAGGAGTATGTGTAATGTTTGGTGATCTTTGTTGTACGTACATTCCCAATAATACTGCCCCAGATGGATCAGTGACGAGGGCATTGGAAGGTTTGAAAACTTTGTCTATAGAAATGAAGGAACATTCAGGAGTAAATAATCCTATAGGAGATTGGCTAGACAAAACATTGGGAAGATGGAAAGCAATAGTAATGTCTATTGTGATGTCTATAGGGGTATTCATAGCAATTTTGATTACGTGTGGTTGTTGTTGCATTCCTTGCCTTAGATCACTGTGTAATCGTTTAATAGTTTCAGCTATTGAGAGACCGGAAAGCCCCAAACCATTTAATATGCCATTGTTATCCAGCTATACTGACGACCCAGAGGACCAAGAATTTTGACCTCTGTCGAGGTCAAGAGAGGGATTATTGGGATTATGATGTTTTATGTATTATAAATTCATGTTTACTGTTGTTTTACTGTTAAATATAATGATATGAGTATGTCCATGCTGTGCTGGGTTCTTTGTCTTGAAGACTAGTTGGCAGAAGTGTGTAACATGAGCTCTGAGGAATGCAGAAGCAGGGTCTCAGATAACAAGTGTGTGAGTGTATGTGTGTGTGCGTCAATCGCATCTCCCGGCAGGACCGGCTATTTTCAAAATGTTTTGCAGGAGCCAATGGTTGGGGGAGAATGGAGTCAGATTTACATGTCCCGAGGTGATTGGTTCCGGAGGATTCAACGCCCGTCCAATGAAGGGGAGGAGCCGAAGAGAGAATCGACGTCACATATTTTATAAATACTTGTAACCCAGAAGTGTGGATTCTGTTGTTTTGTCTCATATGTATGTTGAGAGAACAGCCCCAGCTGGAAGAAGCTTTTACATCTGATAATAAATTCTACTTAAACTTATTGGGAAAACGATCTCTTTGACTCTTCTTCAAATTTTGAACACGCAGGACTCGGGTTTCAAAAGTCCGATAGTGGAAAGAATATAGCAATGCAAAACACTAAATTGAGTAAATGAAATGCCACTGTTTACTTAAAGTATACTTACTGTATATTGTAAAACTAGTGCTTAAATGTCGTGGGGATTATACTATTCTACAGAGACCCATTATAATGCATTTTGATCAACATGACATAAGCAATTGATAATGTAGGAATCTGC
The DNA here is from genome assembly GCF_947034865.1 of Barbatula barbatula. NCBI lineage: Eukaryota > Metazoa > Chordata > Actinopteri > Cypriniformes > Nemacheilidae > Barbatula > Barbatula barbatula. Next base: position 7,679,948 of record NC_136782.1, read on the forward strand.
ACAGAATTTTGTCATAATCATTTGCATGGATGTACCAAAGCATTTGTAACTTGTTCAAAGAAATGAGAAAATGCTTGTTTGATGTGCACACGTGACACAAGGATGTAAGGATTGAACAAGAAGTTTTGACAATTTCAAATCGGATCAGAGAAATGTACCAAATTGACTCAGAAAAAACTGTATTAAAAGTGGGGGGGGGGTACTTTTGGGGCAGTTTTGTTTCACCCAAGTGTCCCATTTCCACCCCTCTCAAACTAATGCATGGATGCATATAGCCAGAAACAATTCATTTGATGCATGCAAAGAAGCAACACTGTGTGTCTCAAGAAGCATTTATTCATGATTACGTAGACATGCTAAAATTTCAAGGTTACACACTACACATTACACATTACACATGACATTACACATTTCATAAAATTTACATTTAGTCATTTAGCAGACATTTTTATCCAAAGCGACATACAGACGAGGAAACATTGGAAGCAATTATAACAATATAGGCAACAAAATGCATAAGTTAATTAAATCCAGTCCATTAAAGCCTAGCACAGTATAGAAAAGCTAAGAATAGTGAGGTAAGTAAAAAAATAATTTTTTAAGAAGACAGAAAATAATAAGAGGTTAAAATCAGTCATCTACATTTTGACGGAAGATATGCATTTTCACACACTACACCGGCCTGTAGTGTTCTAGCAGTGTAAGGTTGAGAGTGAGTTTCTTCAGTAGCGGTGTGATGCAGGCCTCTTTGAAAGCAGTGGGAAATGTCCCAGTGGTGAGCAAAGAGTTGATGATGCGGGTCAGACCAGGCACAACTGCTGGAGAGATGGCATGGAGGAGATGGGTGGGGATGGGATCCAGTGGGCAGGTGGTAGGGTGGTTGGAACCAATGACCTTGGAAACATCATCTTCAGACATAGGAGAAAAGGCGGGTGATGGTGGCGTAGAAAATTGGCTGTTGATGGCGGTAGTTTTCTTTACGAAGAACGATGCAAAATCATCAGCCGTTAACTCCGATGAAGGTGTGGGAGCAGGCGGACAGAGGAGAGCAGAGAAGGTTTTTAAGAGTGTGCGAGAGTCAGGAGAGTTGCTGATCTTCGAGTGGTTATAATCAGTTTTTGCAGAGGTGACGTCAACGGAGAAAGTAGAGAGAGAGAGGTTAGTATGGTCTTTTGACTTGTGCCATTTTCTCTCAGCTGACCGGAGGCTGGTGCGATGCTCACGTGGTACATCCGATAACCAGGGGGCAGACAGGGATGCACGGGCTGGTCCAGATGCAAGAGGGCATATGTTGTCCAAGCAGGATGTAAGCGTGGAACACAGAGTGTCTGTGGCACTGTTGGTATTCAAAAGAGAGAGCTCCTCAGAGGGGGGGAGTGCAGACAAGACAGCAGAGGAAAAGCAGGAGGGAGGGACCGTAGGTAGCGCCGGAAAGTGACCAGCGGTAAGACATCTGCGTTGTCTGGAGCGGTGAGGTCGGGGGTGACAAAGAAGTGATCAGACGTGTGCAGCGGAGTGACCTGAGAGTGATGAGTGGAGCATTTCTCGAATCAACGTGGTCATTTGCAAAACAGTAAGTGCATTTCTGGTTTTGATTGTTTGATTGCAAGAGACGGCACATGATTCACGTTAACGCTTTTACTGTTTGTACAATAATTTATTGACAGACAGTGTCATTGTGATGCAGACAGGAAAAGACAGCACTGCATAGCACAAACAAATGTAGAAATCTGAACATAAGACAATCTCTTTAGGGAAAACTGTACATGCAGTGCAGTGGAATTACAGTGCAGTCTTCCTACACCTCCTGACGTTCCTGTCTTTTGGGCAACGGATTCTCATCCACATCACAACAAATATCTTCTCTTGCGATACAGCGTGAAAATCATCTTTCAGAGTGTCTAATCCAGCCTCTGCAGGCATCAGCTGTGATGTCATCACACGTTACATCCATGGCAGCCAGAAGGGTCATCTGTGTATGCGGCTGGCGATCATATACTTTTAATCTTCATGCTGAGAAAAATTACTCAACGTGGTTGAGTAGGGTGAGAGGAACTCCACCAGCATCCTGTTGTGGGCCGCAAACCATTGCCTGATGATGTTGGAGCGATGGAAACTGACATTGTCCCAAACTAACACGTACTTTGGCAGGTCATCTCCAATCTGCCCCCTCTCTTGTTCAGGGATGAGATCCCTGTAGAGAGTGTCAAAAGACTGTTTAGGTGTGAAAAGGGGCCGTCTGCAACACAGTGAAGTTGTCTTGCAGTCCTATGTGGAAAGAATATAGCAATGCAAAACACTAAATTGAGTAAAATAAAATGCCACCGTTTACTTAAAGTATACTTACTGTATATTGTAAAACTAGTGCTTAAATGTCGTGGGGATTATACTATTCTACAGAGACCCATTATAATGCATTTTGATCAACATGACATAAGCAATTGATAATGTAGGAATCTGCACAGAATTTTGTCATAATCATTTGCATGGATGTACCAAAGCATTTGCAACTTGTTCAAAGAAATGAGAAAATGCTTGTTTGATGTGCACAAGTGACACAAGGATGTAAGGATTGAACAAGAAGTTTTGAGAATTTCAAATCGGATCAGAGAAATGTACCAAATTGACTTAGAAAAAACTGTATTTAAAGTGGGGGGGGGTACTTTTGGGGCAGTTTTGTTTCACCCAAGTGTCCCATTTCCACCCCTCTCAAACTAATGCATGGATGCATATATCCAGAAACAATTCATTTGATGCATGCAAAGAAGCAACACTGTGTGTCTAAAGAAGCATTTATTCATGATTACGTAGACATGCTAAAATTTCAAGGCCACACACTACACATTACACATTACACATGACATTACAAATTTCATAAAATTTACACTTAGTCATTTAGCAGACGTTTTTATCCAAAGCGACTTACAGACGAGGAAACATTGGAAGCAATTATAACAATATAGGCAACAAAATGCATAAGTTAATTAAATCCAGTCCATTAAAGCCTAGCACAGTATACAAAGCTAAGAATAGTGAGGTAAATAAAAAAAATAATTTTTAAAGAAGACAGAAAATAATAAGAGGTTAAAATCAGTCATCTACATTTTGACGGAAGATATGCATTTTCACACACTACACCGGCCTGTAGTGTTCTAGCAGTGTAAGGTTGAGAGTGAGTTTCTTCAGTAGCGGTGTGATGCAGGCCTCTTTGAAAGCAGTGGGAAATGTCCCAGTGGTGAGCAAAGAGTTGATGATGCGGGTCAGACCAGGCACAACTGCTGGAGAGATGGCATGGAGGAGATGGGTGGGGGTGGGATCCAGTGGGCAAGTGGTAGGGTGGTTGGAACCAATGACCTTGGAAACATCATCTTCAGACATAGGAGAAAAGGCGGGTGATGGTGGCGTAGAAAATTGGCTGTTGATGGCGGTAGTTTTCTTTACGAAGAACGATGCAAAATCATCAGCCGTTAACTCCGATGAAGGTGTGGGAGCAGGCGGACAGAGGAGAGCAGAGAAGGTTTTTAAGGGTGTGCGAGAGTCACACGTTACATCCATGGCAGCCAGAAGGGTCATCTGTGTATGCGGCTGGCCATCATATACTTTTAATCTTCATGCTGAGAAAAATTCCTCAACGTGGTTGAGTAGGGTGAGAGGAACTCCACCAGCATCCTGTTGTGGGCCGCAAACCATTGCCTGATGATGTTGGAGCGATGGAAACTGACATTGTCCCAAACTAACACGTACTTTGGCAGGTCATCTCCAATCTGTCCCCTCTCTTGTTCAGGGATGAGATCCCTGTAGAGAGTGTCAAAAGACTGTTTAGGTGTGAAAAGGGGCCGTCTGCAACACAGTGAAGTTGTCTTGCAGTCCTATGTGGAAAGAATATAGCAATGCAAAACACTAAATTGAGTAAAATAAAATGCCACCGTTTACTTAAAGTATACTTACTGTATATTGTAAAACTAGTGCTTAAATGATGTGGGGATTATACTATTCTACAGAGACCCATTATAATGCATTTTGATCAACATGACATAAGCAATTGATAATGTAGGAATCTGCACAGAATTTTGTCATAATCATTTGCATGGATGTACCAAAGCATTTGCAACTTGTTCAAAGAAATGAGAAAATGCTTGTTTGATGTGCACACGTGACACAAGGATGTAAGGATTGAACAAGAAGTTTTGAGAATTTCAAATCGGATCTGAGAAATGTACCAAATTGACTTAGAAAAAACTGTATTTAAAGTGGGGGGGGTACTTTTGGGGCAGTTTTGTTTCACCCAAGTGTCCCATTTCTACCAGAAAGACTCGTGAAACATAGAACGATATATGATATTTATTATGTAACAATATATTTGTATTGTATAGTAGTTTGGGCGTAGGCCCTGTCCGATGAAGGAATCATGGCAAAATGATTCTGGAGTTCCTGCCTGAAGATAAGGCAGGAGCGGAGCCTACCCCCGGACTGAGGACGGGGCCAGACCTGGTGGTGGTGGAGGGGAGGATGGGGGTTTTCACTCGTGCGTTAGTTTCTGTGAACGAAAGAGAAGGTAAGTACAATCCTTTTATACTACGTGCTGAGGGATGATAGGCTAACTGGTAATTGATTATGACGTGAGGAGTCTTCCTGGTAGAACTTGCGCAAAGCTTGCATTTCTACCAGAAAGACTCGTGAAACATAGAACGATATATGATATTTATTATGTAACAATATATTTGTATTGTATAGTAGTTTGGGCGTAGGCCCCGTCCGATGAAGGAATCATGGCAAAATGATTCTGGAGTTCCTGCCTGAAGATAAGGCAGGAGCGGAGCCTACCCCAAAGAAGAAGTAATTGGAAATAAACCCACTGGATAAGGAATCTCACTGGAGTTCCTAAAGGAGAGAGTAAGCAAGGGTCAGACATGTTTGGACATGCGTGAGGTTGCATTGTACGTGACTTCTTCTGAAGATAGCATAAATGGTATTATAAAGGTTATAGTTAAATATCAATGTTTTAACTGAAACCTCCAAAAGCACATAAGAGGCTTGCGAAGCATTGGATTTACAGAAGCCTGCACAGGCTGAACGCTTGCTGAGCAAAATAATAACATATATATAAATAACAACGGGGCCTGCGCGGTCCGATAGGAGACTCGCACGAGCCTATGAATATGTTCCTGGAGCCTGCACAGGCTGCGAGGGCTTGCAAAAGCACAGAAAGAAATAATAAAATAAACAACATATATATAAATAACGACAGGCCAGCACTGGCTAATATGAGACTCGCACGAGCCATGAATATGTTCCTGGACCCTGCACAGGCTACGAGGGCTTGCAAAAGCACAGAAAGAAACAATAAAATAACCATCATATATATAAATAACGCCGAGCCAGCACTGGCTAATATGCGGCTTGCACGAGCCGATGAATGTATCCCTGAAGCCTAACTTGCTCAAGCCAACAGATTTCACCAGAAGATAACGAGCTGAATGAGGCTTTCGAAAGCCATGCTATATATACCTATACTTATGCCACCACCACCAGTATGTACAATGAAGTACCTTAAGCTTGTAGAGAACGCTTGCTGAGCATCCAGGATAGTTTTTGAATCTGGTCTTATATAGGATTCAAATGCCATAGATGACCATCTGCCCAGGATTTTGATCGCAGAGGTCGAAATCCCGCAAGCTGCTGCAGATGTTGCCGCTCCAATCCTGAATGATTGCCCGGTGTAGAGATGGGAAGACTTGCCGCAACTCCCCACCGCTGCGGCAAGATGAATCCTGAACCACTCTTTAGTCATAGGAAAGCCGTTTGATAGCTCGAAAAGGGGGGAAAGCTTATGGTGACTGGGGCGAGTTTTGAGGTATTTAATCATAGAAGCATAAGGGCAATTATCATTATTGGAACGCAAAATTTTTATTGTAGAGCCTGCGCGTGCCGTGTCAGTTTTTGAATGTTTAAGAAAAATAGTAAAGTGGTTTGGAGAAAATTTAATATCTGAAAATGTCAGATCTCTGGATGGGTCGAAACTCCGGGAGTCGTTAGTAAATTCCCCTGGGCACATAAAGCCATGGAAGGCAGTTAAGAATACCGCTTCTAAGAGAATGTTAGTATATGCTGAGAATAGCCCTTGGCGCAACGAGTAAACCAGTTCTTGTAAAATGGGGAGAGTAATGGGAAGGCGTTTATCCATTGTTTTCTTTGTATCTTTAGAGATACCTTTCAGAAGTAACCGTATGGATGGCGTGGAAAATAAACTTGGATAACCGGGATCATGCATTCTGGCATGGAATTGGATACCCGCCAGTAATCTGCGTATGGTGGATATTTTAAGGTTGCGGAATTGATACTGATGCACCAAAAAGGCACAGACGGTAGAAACTAAAATTGGAAAAAGGTTAATGTGAAAAGCTAGACAAAAAACTGTGAACGAGGACCAGGCGGAATGATAGGATTTAAAAGTGGAGGATGTGACACCTTTAGAAATAAAGTAGCTAGCTGATTTTAACAATTTGTAATATGGATCTAATCTAGAAGGATTCTGGACGGTTTCGGGCATGGTGTTGGATCCTGGTTGGCCGTTAGGCAGAGGCGTCTGAAGGTCTGAAAGCGAAAGCGAGAGACAGCGTCAGCAATTTCATTAGAGTACCCCGGAATATGTTTGGCTTTGATCGTAAAGCTATGCATGATCGATTGCCAAATAATTCTTCTCATAATTGACATAATGGCTAAACAGGGCGATCTACCTTTATTAATAATAGCGACTGCTGCTTCGTTATCGCAAAACATAATGATGTGTTTGCGCAACCAAGCTGAACCCCATAGGATGCAAGCTACCGCTATCGGAGAGAGCTCGTAGAGAGCTGACGAGGCTGAATTTTGAGCCTGAACAAACTGGTCAGGCCACCTCTCCGCAAACCACTGATCTTGGAAGAACGCTCCGAAACCTACTGAAGGGGCAGCGTCGGTGAAAAGTTTGAGAGCGACAGAAGACTCGGGAGTATCATTATAAAAAAAAGATATACCATTCCAGCTGTTAAGCAGGTGGGACCAGAATTTTAGATCTGAGAGGCACCCTTCATCGAGGTGCACGATGTCGCTTAGGTTGGGTACAGAATGGGCGCGATCTAACAACCGAGATATGAAAGCCCTACCTTGCGGGATAATGCTCATGGTGAAATTGAGGTGGCCAAGCAATGAAAGCATTTCCCGTTTTGTAACGACGCGTGAGTCTATAAAAGAAACCATAACAGAACGAATTCTGGAAAGTTTATCCATAGGAAGAGAAGCTTGCATTTTGACGGTATCCAGCCGGATACCGAGGAACTCGAGAGCGGTTGCCGGGCCGAGAGTCTTCTCTTCTGATAGAGGAACTCCCACCTCGCTGAAAATGTGTTTGAGTGTATCTAGGATGGGGGTTTCGCGTGATGGAAAATCGACCAGCAGAAAATCATCGAGTAGATGCAGAACGAAAGGGATCTTGCAGACGTTAAGCAGGATCCAACACAATGCCTCTGATAGGTTGTTAAATATGTGTGGGCTGCTTCTGCAGCCGAAAGTTAGTCTAACTGCGAAATAAAACTTGGATTGCCATTTGACGCCAAAGAGAGCCCACTCGGCGGGGTGAATAGGAATAATTTTAAAAGCGTCTCTGATGTCAGCTTTAGCTAGCCATGCACCCTGCCCAGCCAGTTTAATTAGTTGGATCGCGTTGTCCACTGAAGCATAATACAGCGAAAAAGGCTCTAGGGGAATGCATTCATTAACGCTTGCTGTCGTATTAGAATGTGGCGAAGACATGTCAAAAATCAGCAGCTTTTTCCCCGAAAATTTCCTAGTAGCCACGCCGAGCGAATTAACTCTAAAGGGAGAAAAAGGAGGAGAACTGAAAGGCCCAATAACATAACCTTTATTAACTTCCTTCCCTAATAAGTCAGAAACCATTTTTGGTTCAGCTAAAGCCGACTGTAGGTTTTTTGCCACATAAGAAAAAGACAGGGGAGATAAGACGCCTACCCTAAACCCTTGGACCAGCCCGGTGATCAAATAATCTACGAATAATGGATCGGGATGGGATGACAAGTACCCTGATAACATTTGAGTATTAATTGGGGTAGAAGGGTGATTTTTAGAATTTCTTTCTGAACCGGGACTTTCCTTGAGCAGCGGGTCTGAATCTCCGTGGGCAGACATATTTCGGATGGGGCTCTTTGCAAAAACTGCAAACATGTGAAAATATACATTTAGAAAATGTACAAACGGATTCGTTGAAATTATAACAGATCCTAGAATTGTCCAGGTTATGGGTTGAACGCCCTCTATTGATGTATGATGGGCTTACTGGATCAGCACCATGGACAGCAGCGGGACTTTGACTCGCGAGAGTTTTAGGGCAGAGCGAAGCAGTGTGACCGTGAGAGCTGCAAACTACACATGCCAAGGTTTTCTGGCCGCCAAAGTGGCGGACGAGTAGTTCTGTGTCGATGATGGACCAGTCCAGCCGAGAATTAAACACAGAGATGAATGAAGCGGATTTAGCCGAAAAGGATCTGTGATATTCATAGAAAAGGGTGCCTCCGTATCTCTGGTAAAAGTCCGTCATCATGGCCAAATAAGTGTCCAATTCTTCGCGACGCTCTGGAAAGTTTTGGCAGAGTATGTCTCTATAAACTCCAAAAGCGCTTACAAACTCGGGAAATGATAGATTCCGTTGCAGCCTAGCGTCAGAAGTTCTGAGGAAAACCGCCACGTCACCATAAACAATCCACCATTTGCCGTTCAGACGCCGGCAGAGGCATCAGTAAGGAGGCTAAATTTACATCCTTACCTTCTATGATGCTAGCACGCATTTGATGCGAAACTGAAGCCGCAGCCGGTGGAACAAATCGTCTCCCGAAGTTTTGGGCGGCCTCTGCCGTAGACAAATTAAACTGAGTTGCACTCAGAGCTGGCTCCACAAAGGTTGAAGGCTGGATAGTTGGTAGAGCTATCGCTTGTGGGGATGTAGACGAGGATGTCCCCGAAAAAACCGGGGATGCGGCGGATGATGTGGTCGCGGCGGAATTTAAGGTTGGGTTCCCGATAGCTCTCTCGAAGACCCCCAGCCTATTCCCGAGGTTATTCACTGACTCGGATAATCCTTGGACTATTAACAGGAGCTGATTGTTGATATCCGCTGGGCCCTGAGTTGGAGAAACGGTCGACGTGGAAGGTTTGGACCTTTTATTTGATTTTGGAGAGGATTTGGCTGTGCGTTTCCTGCCGGCTTGCTTGGCTGGAACTGATGGCGTCATGGGGCTTACCGGGACATCCGTGGCTATGACGGCGGGATTACCCAGAGCATTAGAAGCCAGTAATATAAGATCCTCCCTCTACAGATCTTTATCCGCTGGAATGCCTTGCTGCTCAAAAATAGACAATATCTTCTCCGAGGGCCACTGGGACCACGGGGAATCCCGGTTCTGTATACGTGAACTGCGCCGCACGTTTGCGGGAGAAGTAGGAGGTGGATCATCGTCGGAATCAGTAAAATCGCAATCGACTAAAGATTTTTCCGCCATGTTCGGTTGCTAACTTACGCAATGAGAGTTTTCACTCGTGCGTTAGTTTCTGTGACCGAAAGAGAAGGTAAGTACAATCCTTTTATACTACGTGCTGAGGGATGATAGGCTAAATGGTAATTGATTATGACGTGAGGAGTCTTCCTGGTAGAACTTGCGCAAAGCTTGCATTTCCACCCCTCTCAAACTATTGCATGGATGCATATAGCCAGAAACAATTCATTTGATGCATGCAAAGAAGCAACACTGTGTGTCTCAAGAAGCATTTATTCATGATTACGTAGACATGCTAAAATTTCAAGGCCACACACTACACATAACACATTACACATGACATTACACATTTCATAAAATTTACATTTAGTCATTTAGCAGACGTTTTTATCCAAAGCGAATTACAGACGAGGAAACATTGGAAGCAATTATAACAATATAGGCAACAAAATGCATAAGTTAATTAAATCCAGTCCATTAAAGCCTAGCACAGTATACAAAGCTAAGAATAGTGAGGTAAGTAAAAAATAATTTTTTAAGAAGACAGAAAATAATAAGAGGTTAAAATCAGTCATCTACATTTTGACGGAAGATATGCATTTTCACACACTACACCGGCCTGTAGTGTTCTAGCAGTGTAAGGTTGAGAGTGAGTTTCTTCAGTAGCGGTGTGATGCAGGCCTCTTTGAAAGCAGTGGGAAATGTCCCAGTGGTGAGCAAAGAGTTGATGATGCGGGTCAGACCAGGCACAACTGCTGGAGAGATGGCATGGAGGAGATGGGTGGGGATGGGATCCAGTGGGCAGATGGTAGGGTGGTTGGAACCAAGGACCTTGGAAACATAATCTTCAGACATAGGAGAAAAGGCGGGTGATGGTGGCGTAGAAAATTGGCTGTTGATGGCGGTAGTTTTCTTTACGAAGAACGATGCAAAATCATCAGCCGTTAACTCCGATGAAGGTGTGGGAGCAGGCGGACAGAGGAGAGCAGAGAAGGTTTTTAAGAGTGTGCGAGAGTCAGGAGAGTTGCTGATCTTCGAGTGGTTATAATCAGTTTTTGCAGAGGTGACGTCAATGGAGAAAGTAGAGAGAAGAGACTGGTAGAGAGAGAGAGAGGTCAGTATGGTCTTTTGACTTGTGCCATTTTCTCTCAGCTGACCGGAGGCTGGTGCGATGCTCACGTGGTACATCCGATAACCAGGGGGCAGACAGGGATGCACGGGCTGGTCCAGATGTAAGAGGGCATATGTTGTCCAAGCAGGATGTAAGCGTGGAACACAGAGTGTCTGTGGCACTGTTGGTATTCAAAAGAGAGAGCTCCTCAGAGGGGGGGAGTGCAGACAAGACAGCAGAGGAAAAGCAGGAGGGAGGGACCGTAGGTATCGCCGGAAAGTGACCAGCGGTAAGACATCTGCGTTGTCTGGAGCGGTGAGGTCGGGGGTGACAAAGAAGTGATCAGACGTGTGCAGCGGAGTGACCTGAGAGTGATGAGTGGAGCATTTCTCGAATCATCCTTGTCATTTGCAAAACAGTAAGTGCATTTCTGGTTTTGATTGTTTGATTGCAAGAGACGGCACATGATTCACGTTAACGCTTTTACTGTTTGTACAATAATTTATTGACAGACAGTGTCATTGTGATGCAGACAGGAAAAGACAGCACTGCATAGCACAAACAAATGTAGAAATCTGAACATAAGACAATCTCTTTAGGGAAAACTGTACATGCAGTGCAGTGGAATTACAGTGCAGTCTTCCTACACCTCCTGACGTTCCTGTCTTTTGGGCAACGGATTCTCATCCACATCACAACAAATATCTTCTCTTGCGATACAGCGTGAAAATCATCTTTCAGAGTGTCTAATCCAGCCTCTGCAGGCATCAGCTGTGATGTCATCACACGTTACATCCATGGCAGCCAGAAGGGTCATCTGTGTATGCGGCTGGCGATCATATACTTTTAATCTTCATGCTGAGAAAAATTCCTCAACGTGGTTGAGTAGGTTGAGAGGAACTCCACCAGCATCCTGTTGTGGGCCGCAAACCATTGCCTGATGATGTTGGAGCGATGGAAACTGACATTGTCCCAAACTAACACGTACTTTGGCAGGTCATCTCCAATCTGCCCCCTCTCTTGTTCAGGGATGAGATCCCTGTAGAGAGTGTCAAAAGACTGTTTAGGTGTGAAAAGGGGCCGTCTGCAACACAGTGAAGTTGTCTTGCAGTCCTATGTGGAAAGAATATAGCAATGCAAAACACTAAATTGAGTAAAATAAAATGCCACTGTTTACTTAAAGTATACTTACTGTATATTGTAAAACTGGTGCTTAAATGTCGTGGGGATTATACTATTCTACAGAGACCCATTATAATGCATTTTGATCAACATGACATAAGCAATTGATAATGTAGGAATCTGCACAGAATTTTGTCATAATCATTTGCATGGATGTACCAAAGCATTTGTAACTTGTTCAAAGAAATGAGAAAATGCTTGTTTGATGTGCACACGTGACACAAGGATGTAAGGATTGAACAAGAAGTTTTGACAATTTCAAATCGGATCAGAGAAATGTACCAAATTGACTTAGAAAAAACTGTATTTAAAGTGGGGGGGGTACTTTTGGGGCAGTTTTGTTTCACCCAAGTGTCCCATTTCCACCCCTCTCAAACTAATGCATGGATGCATATAGCCAGAAACAATTCATTTGATGCATGCAAAGAAGCAGCACTGTGTGTCTCAAGAAGCATTTATTCATGATTACGTAGACATGCTAAAATTTCAAGGCCACACACTACACATTACACATTACACATGACATTACACATTTCATAAAATTTACATTTAGTCATTTAGCAGACGTTTTTATCCAAAGCGACTTACAGACGAGGAAACATTGGAAGCAATTATAACAATATAGGTAACAAAATAAATAAGTTAATTAAATCCAGTCCATTAAAGCCTAGCACAGTATACAAAGCTAAGAATAGTGAGGTAAGTAAAACAATAATTTTTTAAGAAGACAGAAAATAATAAGAGGTTAAAATCAGTCATCTACATTTTGACGGAAGATATGCATTTTCACACACTACACCGGCCTGTAGTGTTCTAGCAGTGTAAGGTTGAGAGTGAGTTTCTTCAGTAGCGGTGTGATGCAGGCCTCTTTGAAAGCAGTGGGAAATGTCCCAGTGGTGAGCAAAGAGTTGATGATGCGGGTCAGACAAGGCACAACTGCTGGAGAGATGGCATGGAGGAGATGGGTGGGGATGGGATCCAGTGGGCAGGTGATAGGGTGGTTGGAACCAATGACCTTGGAAACATCATCTTCAGACATAGGAGAAAAGGCGGGTGATGGTGGCGTAGAAAATTGGCTGTTGATGGCGGTAGTTTTCTTTACGAAGAACGATGCAAAATCATCAGCCGTTAACTCCGATGAAGGTGTGGGAGCAGGCGGACAGAGGAGAGCAGAGAAGGTTTTTAGAGTGTGCGAGAGTCAGGAGAGTTGCTGATCTTCGAGTGGTTATAATCAGTTTTTGCAGAGGTGACGTCAACAGAGAAAGTAGAGAGAGAGAGGTCAGTATTGTCTTTTGACTTGTGCATTTTCTCTGAGCTGACCGGAGGCTGGTGCGATGCTCACGTGGTACATCCGATAACCAGGGGGCAGACAGGGATGCACGGGCTGGTCCAGATGTAAGAGGGCATATGTTGTCCAAGCAGGATGTAAGCGTGGAACACAGAGTGTCTGTGGCACTGTTGGTATTCAAAAGAGAGAGCTCCTCAGAGGGGGGGACTGCAGACAAGACAGCAGAGGAAAAGCAGGAGGGAGGGACCGTAGGTAGCGCCGGAAAGTGACCAGCGGTAAGACATCTCGGTTGTCTGGAGCGGTGAGGTCGGGGGTGACAAAGAAGTGATCAGACGTGTGCAGCGGAGTGACCTGAGAGTGATGAGTGGAGCATTTCTCGAATCATCCTTGTCATTTGCAAAACAGTAAGTGCATTTCTGGTTTTGATTGTTTGATTGCAAGAGACGGCACATGATTCACGTTAATGCTTTTACTGTTTGTACAATAATTTATTGACAGTGAGTGTCATTGTGATGCAGACAGGAAAAGACAGCACTGCATAGCACAAACAAATGAAGAAATCTGAACATAAGACAATCTCCTTAGGGAAAACTGTACATGCAGTGCAGTGGAATTACAGTGCAGTCTTCCTACACCTCCTGACGTTCCTGTCTTTTGGGCAACGGATTCTCATCCACATCACAACAAATATCTACTCTTGCGATACAGCGTGAAAATTATACTATTCTACAGAGACCCATTATAATGCATTTTGATCAACATGACATAAGCAATTGATAATGTAGGAATCTGCACAGAATTTTGTCATAATAATTTGCATGGATGTACCAAAGCATTTGCAACTTGTTCAAAGAAATGAGAAAATGCTTGTTTGATGTGCACAAGTGACACAAGGATGTAAGGATTGAACAAGAAGTTTTGAGAATTTCAAATCGGATCTGAGAAATGTACCAAATTGACTTAGAAAAAACTGTATTTAAAGTGGGGGGGTACTTTTGGGGCAGTTTTGTTTCACCCAAGTGTCCCATTTCCACCCCTCTCAAATTAATGCATGGATGCATATAGCCAGAAACCATTCATTTGATGCATGCAAAGAAGCAACACTGTGTGTCTCAAGAAGCATTTATTCATGATTACGTAGACATGCTAAAATTTCAAGGCCACACACTACACATTACACATTACACATGACATTACACATTTCATAAAATTTACATTTAGTCATTTAGCAGACGTTTTTATCCAAAGCGACTTACAGACTAGGAAACATTGGAAGCAATTATAACAATATAGGCAACAAAATGCATAAGTTAATTAAATCCAGTCCATTAAAGCCTAGCACAGTATACAAAGCTAAGAATAGTGAGGTAAGTAAAAAAATATTTTTTTAAGAAGACAGAAAATAATAAGAGGTTAAAATCAGTCATCTACATTTTGACGGAAGATATGCATTTTCACACAGTACACCGGCCTGTAGTGTTCTAGCAGTGTAAGGTTGAGAGTGAGTTTCTTCAGTAGCGGTGTGATGCAGGCCTCTTTGAAAGCAGTGGGAAATGTCCCAGTGGTGAGCAAAGAGTTGATGATGCGGGTCAGACAAGGCACAACTGCTGGAGAGATGGCATGGAGGAGATGGGTGGGGATGGGATCCAGTGGGCAGGTGATAGGGTGGTTGGAACCAATGACCTTGGAAACATCATCTTCAGACATAGGAGAAAAGGCGGGTGATGGTGGCGTAGAAAATTGGCTGTTGATGGCGGTAGTTTTCTTTACGAAGAACGATGCAAAATCATCAGCCGTTAACTCCGATGAAGGTGTGGGAGCAGGCGGACAGAGGAGAGCAGAGAAGGTTTTTAGAGTGTGCGAGAGTCAGGAGAGTTGCTGATCTTCGAGTGGTTATAATCAGTTTTTGCAGAGGTGACGTCAACAGAGAAAGTAGAGAGAGAGAGGTCAGTATTGTCTTTTGACTTGTGCATTTTCTCTGAGCTGACCGGAGGCTGGTGCGATGCTCACGTGGTACATCCGATAACCAGGGGGCAGACAGGGATGCACGGGCTGGTCCAGATGTAAGAGGGCATATGTTGTCCAAGCAGGATGTAAGCGTGGAACACAGAGTGTCTGTGGCACTGTTGGTATTCAAAAGAGAGAGCTCCTCAGAGGGGGGGACTGCAGACAAGACAGCAGAGGAAAAGCAGGAGGGAGGGACCGTAGGTAGCGCCGGAAAGTGACCAGCGGTAAGACATCTCGGTTGTCTGGAGCGGTGAGGTCGGGGGTGACAAAGAAGTGATCAGACGTGTGCAGCGGAGTGACCTGAGAGTGATGAGTGGAGCATTTCTCGAATCATCCTTGTCATTTGCAAAACAGTAAGTGCATTTCTGGTTTTGATTGTTTGATTGCAAGAGACGGCACATGATTCACGTTAATGCTTTTACTGTTTGTACAATAATTTATTGACAGACAGTGTCATTGTGATGCAGACAGGAAAAGACAGCACTGCATAGCACAAACAAATGTAGAAATCTGAACATAAGACAATCTCCTTAGGGAAAACTGTACATGCAGTGCAGTGGAATTACAGTGCAGTCTTCCTACACCTCCTGACGTTCCTGTCTTTTGGGCAACGGATTCTCATCCACATCACAACAAATATCTACTCTTGCGATACAGCGTGAAAATTATACTATTCTACAGAGACCCATTATAATGCATTTTGATCAACATGACATAAGCAATTGATAATGTAGGAATCTGCACAGAATTTTGTCATAATCATTTGCATGGATGTACCAAAGCATTTGCAACTTGTTCAAAGAAATGAGAAAATGCTTGTTTGATGTGCACAAGTGACACAAGGATGTAAGGATTGAACAAGAAGTTTTGAGAATTTCAAATCGGATCAGAGAAATGTACCAAATTGACTTAGAAAAAACTGTATTTAAAGTGGGGGGGTACTTTTGGGGCAGTTTTGTTTCACCCAAGTGTCCCATTTCCACCCCTCTCAAATTAATGTCTCAAACTGGATGCATATAGCCAGAAACCATTCATTTGATGCATGCAAAGAAGCAACACTGTGTGTCTCAAGAAGCATTTATTCATGATTACGTAGACATGCTAAAATTTCAAGGCCACACACTACACATTACACATTACACATGACATTACACATTTCATAAAATTTACATTTAGTCATTTAGCAGACGTTTTTATCCAAAGCGACTTACAGACTAGGAAACATTGGAAGCAATTATAACAATATAGGCAACAAAATGCATAAGTTAATTAAATCCAGTCCATTAAAGCCTAGCACAGTATACAAAGCTAAGAATAGTGAGGTAAGTAAAAAAATATTTTTTTAAGAAGACAGAAAATAATAAGAGGTTAAAATCAGTCATCTACATTTTGACGGAAGATATGCATTTTCACACAGTACACCGGCCTGTAGTGTTCTAGCAGTGTAAGGTTGAGAGTGAGTTTCTTCAGTAGCGGTGTGATGCAGGCCTCTTTGAAAGCAGTGGGAAATGTCCCAGTGGTGAGCAAAGAGTTGATGATGCGGGTCAGACCAGGCACAACTGCTGGAGAGATGGCATGGAGGAGATGAGTGGGGATGGGATCCAGTGGGCAGATGGTAGGGTGGTTGGAACCAATGACCTTGGAAACATCATCTTCAGACATAGGAGAAAAGGCGGGTGATGGTGGCGTAGAAAATTGGCTGTTGATGGCGGTAGTTTTCTTTACGAAGAACGATGCAAAATCATCAGCCGTTAACTCCGATGAAGGTGTGGAAGCAGGCGGACAGAGGAGAGCAGAGAAGGTTTTTAAGAGTGTGCGAGAGTCAGGAGAGTTGCTGATCTTCGAGTGGTTATAATCAGTTTTAGCAGAGGTGACGTTAACGGAGAAAGTAGAGAGAAGAGACTGGTAGAGAGAGAGAGGTCAGTATGGTCTTTTGACTTGTGCCATTTTCTCTCAGCTGACCGGAGGCTGGTGCGATGCTCAAGTGGTACATCCGATAACCAGGGGGCAGACAGGGATGCACGGGCTGGTCCAGATGTAAGAGGGCATATGTTGTCCAAGCAGGATGTAAGCGTGGAACACAGAGTGTCTGTGGCACTGTTGGTATTCAAAAGATAGAGCTCCTCAGAGGGGGGGAGTGCAGACAAGACAGCAGAGGAAAAGCAGGAGGGAGGGACTGTAGGTAGCGCCGGAAAGTGACCAGCGGTAAGACATCTGCGTTGTCTGGAGCGCTGAGGTCGGGGGTGACAAAGAAGTGATCAGACGTGTGCAGCGGAGTGAACTGAGAGTGATGAATGGAGCATTTCTCGAATCAGCCTTGTCATTTGCAAAACAGTAAGTGCATTTCTGGTTTTGATTGTTTCATTGCAAGAGACGGCACATGAGTCACGTTTACGCTTTTACTGTTTTAACAATAATTTATTGACAGACAGTGTCATTGTGATGCAGACAGGAAAAGACAGCACTGCATAGCACAAACAAATGTAGAAATTTGAACATAAGACAATCTCCTTAGGGAAAACTGTACATGCAGTGCAGTGGAATTACAGTTCAGTCTTCCTACACCTCCTGACGTTCCTGTCTTTTGGGCAACGGATTCTCATCCACATCACAACAAATATCTTCTCTTGCGATACAGCGTGAAAATCATCTTTCAGAGTGTCTAATCCAGCCTCTGCAGGCATCAGCTGTGATGTCATCACACGTTACATCCATGGCAGCCAGAAGGGTCATCTGTGTATGCGGCTGGCGATCATATACTTTTAATCTTCATGCTGAGAAAAATTCCTCAACGTGGTTGAGTAGGGTGAGAGGAACTCCACCAGCATCCTGTTGTGGGCCGCAAACCATTGCCTGATGATGTTGGAGCGATGGAAACTGACATTGTCCCAAACTAACACGTACTTTGGCAGGTCATCTCCAATCTGCCCCCTCTCTGTTCAGGGATGAGATCCCTGTAGAGAGTGTCAAAAGACTGTTTAGGTGTGAAAAGGGGCCGTCTGCAACCAGGTGAAGTTGTCTTGCAGTCCTATGTGGAAAGAATATAGTAATGCAAATCACTAAATTGAGTAAAATAAAATGCCACTGTTTACTTGAAGTATACTTACTGTATATTGTAAAACTAGTGCTTAAATGTCGTGGGGGATTATACTATTCAACAGAGACCCATTATAATGCATTTTGATCAACATGACGTAAGCAATTGATAATGTTGGAATCCGCACAGAATTGTGTCATAATCATTTGCATGGATGTACCAAAGCATTTGCAACTTGTTCAAAGAAATGAGAAAATGCTTGTTTGATGTGCACACGTGACACAAGGATGTAAGGATTGAACAAGAAGTTTTGAGAATTTCAAATCGGATCAGAGAAATGTTCCAAATTGACTTAGAAAAAACTGTATTTAAAGTGGGGGGGGTACTTTTGGGGCAGTTTTGTTTCACCCAAGTGTCCCATTTCCACCCCTCTCAAACTAATGCATGGATGCATATAGCCAGAAACAATTCATTTGATGCATGCAAAGAAGCAACACTGTGTGTCTCAAGAAGCATTTATTCATGATTACGTAGACATGCTAAAATTTCAAGGCCACACACTACACATTACACATGACATTATACATTTCATAAAATTTACATTTAGTCATTTAGCAGACGTTTTTATCCAAAGCGACTTACAGACGAGGAAACATTGGAAGCAATTATAACAATATAGGCAACAAAATGCATAAGTTAATTAAATCCAGTCCATTGAAGCCTAGCACAGTATACAAAGCTAAGAATAGTGAGGTAAGTAAAAAAATATTTTTTTAAGAAGACAGAAAATAATAAGAGGTTAAAATCAGTCATCTACATTTTGACAGAAGATATGCATTTTCACACACTACACCGGCCTGTAGTGTTCTAGCAGTGTAAGGTTGAGAGTGAGTTTCTTCAGTAGCGGTGTGATGCAGGCCTCTTTGAAAGCAGTGGGAAATGTCCCAGTGGTGAGCAAAGAGTTTAACGCCCAAGAGTAATTTCCGCCCATGCAAGCAGCAATACCCCCTAAAACCAGAAGCCCTCAATGGCATAAGGCCAATATTCAACGAGTTTCTCAAAAAAGGCATAGTTGTGCCATGCCCAAATTCACCTGTGCGCACACCTTTGTTTCCAGTTAAAAAAAAAGATCATAGAAAAGGGAGCACCCGTTGAATGGCGGTTCGTACAAGATTTGCAAGCAGTTAATGCCGCAGTACAGCCACGAGCACCAAACGTACCCAACCCGTATACCATTCTCAGCCAAATTCCGCCTGAGACGAAATGGTAAACGGTGATTGATTTGTCAAACGCGTTTTTCAGTGTGCCAGTACACCCAGACTCACAATACTGGTTCGCCTTTTCATTTGATGGCAAGCCATATACATTCACACGTCTATGCCAAGGGTACTGCGAATCACCGACCATTTACAACGAGGCACTGCGACAATCACTGGAGCCATTCCATCTCCCGAAGGGGGTGGCATTGCTTCAGTATGTGGATGACATTCTTTTATGTGCACCCACCAAAGCGCAATGTGAAGAACACACTGTACGACTGTTAACTCATTTGGCACACGAAGGACACAAAGTGAATATCTCCAAAGTCCAGCTGGCAAAACAATTTGTCCGGTTTTTGGGTCACGAAATTACTGACCGTGGCAGACAGCTGTCCGCAAAGCGCGTGTCTGCAATTTCAGACATCGCACGCCCAAAAACTAAGAAGCAACTAATGACATTTTTAGGGATGACCTCTTACTGTAGGAATTTCATTTTGAGGTACACAGAGATGGAAAAACATCTCACGGTATTGATTCACGGGAAGCCCATGACTGCAAATGCGCAGATTGAATGGACTGATGCAGGGGTTGAGGCTTTTGGTAATCTCAAGCGAGCTCTGCAATCTGCGCCTGCGCTAGGTATCCCAAACCCAGACAAACCATTCACACAAATGGTAGACGAAAAAGACGGCACAATGCTCTCTGTGCTGCTCCAAAAACACGGAGACCAGCTGCGCCCCGTTGCTTATCTTTCATCCAGATTAGATAGTGTGGCACAAGGTCTCCCACCGTGCCTGCGCGCAGTAGCAGCGGCAGAGAAAGCAGTGCTGGCCTCTAGGGAGTTTGTTGGTTATTCTCCCCTTACTGTGTTTGTTCCCCATGCAGTGGCCATGATTCTGTTAGAACAACGAGTGTCACATTTATCTACAGCGAGGTGGCTGAGATATAATCTGACGTTGTTGGAATTGCCAAACATCACGGTAGGGAGATGTAACACACTAAACCCAGCCACGTTGCTGCCACTTACTGACAATGGTGACCCACACAACTGTGTTGCCACTTTAGAGCAAGTCTGCTCGCCACGTGTTGATCTCAGAGACGAACCTCTGCTAAATGCAGACTTGACTTTCTATGTAGATGGCAGTGCACGAAAAGATGAGGCGGGAAAGAATCCCCCCCTTTTTTTCACGTGGGGTTTGCTGTTGTGTCTGATTTTGAAACAGTACAGTCAGGCCGCCTGCCTGACCATTTCTCTGCTGAAACAGCAGAGCTCATTGCACTCAGACGCGCATACGAATTGGCAGAGGGTAAAAGTGTCAACATTCACACAGACAGTAGATGTGCATTTGGTGTAGCTCATGATTTTGGCACACTTTGGAAACACAGGAACTTTTTGAAAGCTGATGGTAAACGGAGTCTTAACCACACACAGGTTGCTGATTTACTATCTGCCATTCTTCTCACATCAGTCATTGTTGTGTATGACTAGGCCACACACACTTTTGTATCTGAAACTATTTTTTGCAGGAAGCCGACAAGCTGACCTTGCTGCAAAGCAAGCAACATCAGAGCAACAGATTTTCTCATGAAATCACTAACAAAACTTTTTCTATTGCAGAGATGCAAACATTTAGCAGAACCGGATAAGCGTGCACTCTGGAAGGAGTGCTCATGTAAATACACAGACAATGTTTGGGGGGGCCCAAATGGCCTCACCTGTGTGCCAAAACATTTTTTTCCCTGCTTTTGCGATTTTGACGCATGGCCTAGACCACGCGTCAAAAGGGGGGATGTTACAAGCAATGTGTTTTTGTGTTTTTGCTCTCAAAATATTTGTGCAGGTCAAAGGAGCAGTAGCAAATGGAGCTGACAAATCATTACACAGCTTCCAGCCAGGAGACTTCGAAGTAGTCAAAGATTTCAGGAGGAAGTCGTGGGAAAGACATGCCTCCCACTGCAAAAAGGTGCAAGGAGGGGCAACTCCAACCGTATGGCTCTTCGCAATGGTCGTGCAGACAAAGGGAATCAACTGTTCCAGTCGGGGACGCATCGAACCCCGAGAAATTAGAGATTATAGAATTTTGTTTTTGTGCAACACTATATTCCAAGTTTAATAAAATGGTATGGGGAGGGACAGTGTTACCCTAATTCTGCTAGGAACTGGGGAACAAATATGTATTTGTGTAGAGGTATGTGTACCTCAGTTGATGTGGTGGATAAGGCAACAAAATTTAAAATGTGGGCCATTATGTCCCCTGGGATGGCCAAATAAAAAGGCAAAGGAGAAAATTTTAAACTTAACTCTAACTCAGAAAAATTTTAGTTATGAGGGAACGGGAGCAATCCCACAGATGAGAGTAAGAATATGGAATCTGACGATGGAAGATGCAGGGCAATACTGGTGTATGTGGTCAACAAAGGGGAAAGACACAGGTCAGAAGGTTCAGATATCAGTACAGCCAAGGAATTTTCAGGCGGCAGAGCAGGCAGAGAAAGAGGCACAGGAAGTAGAGGCTAGGACATGGATAGATCCACGAGATACGAACGTAGATATGAGAAAGGCAATATACCAATGCAAAGGCAATAAGGCATGTGCATTGGCTCTGATGCAGAAGAAAGAGGTAGGAGTGAATGACAGTTGTTGGTGGTGTATGCAACTCGAGCAGGCTTGGAAAGTCAGTCCTCTGAAATTAGAGGATGAGAGAAGGCTGAAGGGTCAATTACCCTGCAAAGCCATCACCCTGTTGAGAGTTGCAAACAGCACCAACGAGGAAGAGGCGGCACGAAAGACAGACTGCAAAGAACCAGGTGGTAAGTACAGCATCAGTTTTGACACCAGGCCTCTGAATATACACCCCAGGGTAGGGCATGTTTGCCTGTGTAGAGCGAAAGGGGGGCCACTCATAGGAACATCAGAATGCAAAAACATAGTGGAAACCAATGACAACCAACCAAATTGTTCTTTTAATAGTTGGAATTTCACACGCCCGTTCTCTAAGGACGAGGTAGGCCTAAGTGGCGTAGTATGGGTCTGTGGGGAAAGAGCATTCCACAGACTGCCCATGAAATGGACAGGCTGTTGTTATCCAGCTCTCCTGTCTATAGGAGCAGCTGCCTAAGCACCTAGAAAAATCAGAGACAAATGAGATCTGCTCGACGTTGACAGCATGCCCAGTACCTATGAAGGAGCATGGCTGATGGACCCCTGGACGTCCCCACAGGGCACTGTCCTGTGGAATATTTTTGGAGGTCTTGGTGGAGCTTTAAGCATGACAAAATTGAACGGATTGGCTTGGCAGGTTTTAGCATTGGCAAACTCAACTGAGAAAGCTTTGGGTCTATTGAGCGAGGAGATGGCACAGATGAGGGAAGTAGTTTTACAGAGTAGATTAGTTTTAGACATGCTTACGGCAGAGAAAGGCGGTGTGTGCAAAATGCTCAGGGTCAGTTGTTGTTTCTATATTCCGGATTATGCTGATAATGTCACAGACATTATAAAACACATGAAGAATGCAATCAGGGAACCGGATGATATGACTAACAGTCTGTTGAAATGGTGGAATTGCTAAAGTTGGGGAGTGGGGCTGAAACGGGTGGTGTTACCAATTCTAGTGGGATTTTAAGAACTGTTTAGATAGAAGAATGAAACCTGTAAGAGAAAGGGCGTTGCTCATCTTACGGGTCAAAGTATAAAGATTTTGGTTATCATATATGATAAAAGGGGGGAATGTAATGGAAATTTTCTAGTCTAGCTTCTTGATGTGTCTATCTATATGTTTATGAAGTTTTTATCCATGTTTTCCTCTCTATGTTAACATGTTTTTCTCTATACACGTCATACCACTCTGGCTTTGCCCTCGAGCAGGGACCAAGATGTTCTGTTTGGAATAACGGGCATCACTTCTCGGAATCCAGCTCGGGATTCTGGCTAGGGGGCAAAGGGAGGGGGTTTCACGTTTTTAATCATATATATACTCTGGGTGCAGAAGGAAAGAGCGCCTTTGCTCTGCACCATGCTCATTGCTCATGATGCAGATTAAACGACAATAAAATACTTTGCAAAGTACCTGATGTCTCTGTATATTGCGTTTGTCAAAATTGACTCACCTTGATTAAGGAATAAGAAAATTCCAGAACAGGCACATGAGTCACGTTTACGCTTTTACTGTTTGTACAATAATTTATTGACAGACAGTGTCATTGTGATGCAGACAGGAAAAGACAGCACTGCATAGCACAAACAAATGTAGAAATCTGAACATAAGACCTTAGGGAATTCCTTAGGGAAAACTGTACATGCAGTGCAGTGGAATTACAGTGCAGTCTTCCTACACCTCCTGACGTTCCTGTCTTTTGGGCAACGGATTCTCATCCACATCACAACAAATATCTTCTCTTGCGATACAGCGTGAAAATCATCTTTCAGAGTGTCTAATCCAGCCTCTGCAGGCATCACCTGTGATGTCATCACACGTTACATCCATGGCAGCCAGAAGGGTCATCTGTGTATGCGGCTGGCCATCATATACTTTTAATCTTCATGCTGAGAAAAATTCCTCAACGGGGTTGAGTAGGGTGAGAGGAACTCCACCAGCATCATGTTGTGGGCCGCAAACCATTGCCTGATGATGTTGGAGCGATGGAAACTGACATTGTCCCAAACTAACACGTACTTTGGCAGGTCATCTCCAATCTGCCCCCTCTCTTGTTCAGGGATGAGATCCCTGTAGAGAGTGTCAAAAGACTGTTTAGGTGTGAAAAGGGGCCGTCTGCAACACTGTGAAGTTCTCTTGCAGTCCTATGTGGAAAGACTATAGCAATGCAAAACACTAAATTGAGTAAAATAAAATGCCACTGTTTACTTAAAGTATACTTAATGTATATTGTAAAACTAGTGCTTAAATGTCGTGGGGATTATACTATTCTACAGAGACCCATTATAATGCATTTTGATCAACATGACATAAGCAATTGATAATGTAGGAATCTGCACAGAATTTTGTCATAATCATTTGCATGGATGTACCAAAGCATTTGCAACTTGTTCAAAGAAATGAGAAAATGCTTGTTTGATGTGCACACGTGACACAAGGATGTAAGGATTGAACAAGAAGTTTTGAGAATTTCAAATCGGATCAGAGAAATGTACCAAATTGACTTAGAAAAAACTGTATTTAAAGTGGGGGGGGTACTTTTGGGGCAGTTTTGTTTCACCCAAGTGTCCCATTTCCACCCCTCTCAAATTAATGCATGAATGCATATAGCCAGAAACAATTCATTTGATGCATGCAAAGAAGCAACACTGTGTGTCTCAAGAAGCATTTATTCATGATTACGTAGACATGCTAAAATTTCAAGGCCACACACTACACATTACACATGACATTACACATTTCATAAAATTTACATTTAGTCATTTAGCAGACGTTTTTATCCAAAGCGACTTACAGACGAGGAAACATTGGAAGCAATTATAACAATATAGGCAACAAAATGCATAAGTTAATTAAATCCAGTCCATTAAAGCCTAGCACAGTATACAAAGCTAAGAATAGTGAGGTAAGTAAAAAAATAATTTTTTAAGAAGACAGAAAATAATAAGAGGTTAAAATCAGTCATCTACATTTTGACGGAAGATATGCATTTTCACACACTACACCGGCCTGTAGTGTTCTAGCCGTGTAAGGTTGAGAGTGAGTTTCTTCAGTAGCGGTGTGATGCAGGCCTCTTTGAAAGCAGTGGGAAATGTCCCAGTGGTGAGCAAAGAGTTGATGATGCGGGTCAGACCATGCACAACTGCTGGAGAGACGGCATGGAGGAGATGGGTAGGGATGGGATCCAGTGGGCAGGTGGTAGGGTGGTTGGAACCAATGACCTTGGAAACATCATCTTCAGACATAGGAGAAAAGGCGGGTGATGGTGGCGTAGAAAATTGGCTGTTGATGGCGGTAGTTTTCTTTACGAAGAACGATGCAAAATCATCAGCCGTTAACTCCGATGAAGGTGTGGGAGCAGGCGGACAGAGGAGAGCAGAGAAGGTTTTTAAGAGTGTGCGAGAGTCAGGAGAGTTGCTGATCTTCGAGTGGTTATAATCAGTTTTTGCAGAGGTGACGTCAGTGGAGAAAGTAGAGAGAGAGAGGTCAGTATGGTCTTTTGACTTGTGCCATTTTCTCTCAGTTGACCGGAGGCTGGTGCGATGCTCACGTGGTACATCCGATAACCAGGGGGCAGACAGGGATGCACGGGCTGGTCCAGATGCAAGAGGGCATATGTTGTCCAAGCAGGATGTAAGCGTGGAACACAGAGTGTCTGTGGCACTGTTGGTATTCAAAAGAGAGAGCTCCTCAGAGGGGGGGAGTGCAGACAAGACAGCAGAGGAAAAGCAGGAGGGAGGGACCGTAGGTAGCGCCGGAAAGTGACCAGCGGTAAGACATCTGCGTTGTCTGGAGCGGTGAGGTCGGGGGTGACAAAGAAGTGATCAGACGTGTGCAGCGGAGTGACCTGAGAGTGATGAGTGGAGCATTTCTCTAATCATCCTTGTCATTTGCAAAACAGTAAGTGCATTTCTGGTTTTGATTGTTTGATTGCAAGAGACGGCACATGATTCACGTTAACGCTTTTACTGTTTGTACAATCATTTATTGAAAGACAGTGTCATTGTGATGCAGACAGGAAAAGACAGCACTGCATAGCACAAACAAATGTAGAAATCTGAACATAAGACCTTAGGGAATATCTTAGGGAAAACTGTACATGCAGTGCAGTGGAATTACAGTGCAGTCTTCCTACACCTCCTGACGTTCCTGTCTTTTGGGCAACGGATTCTCATCCACATCACAACAAATATCTTCTCTTGCGATACAGCGTGAAAATCATCTTTCAGAGTGTCTAATCCAGCCTCTGCAGGCATCAGCTGTGATGTCATCACACGTTACATCCATGGCAGCCAGAAGGGTCATCTGTGTATGCGGCTGGCCATCATATACTTTTAATCTTCATGCTGAGAAAAATTCCTCAACGGGGTTGAGTAGGGTGAGAGGAACTCCACCAGCATCCTGTTGTGGGCCGCAAACCATTGCCTGATGATGTTGGAGCGATGGAAACTGACATTGTCCCAAACTAACACGTACTTTGGCAGGTCATCTCCAATCTGACCCCTCTCTTGTTCAGGGATGAGATCCTGTAGAGAGTGTCAAAAGACTGTTTAGGTGTGAAAAGGGGCCGTCTGCAACACAGTGAAGTTGTCTTGCAGTCCTATGTAGAAAGAATATAGCAATGCAAAACACTAAATTGAGTAAAATAAAATGCCACTGTTTACTTAAAGTATACTTACTGTATATTGTAAAACTAGTGCTTAAATGTCGTGGGGATTATACTATTCTACAGAGACCCATTATAATGCATTTTGATCAACATGACATAAGCAATTGATAATGTAGGAATCTGCACAGAATTTTGTCATAATCATTTGCATGGATGTACCAAAGCATTTGCAACTTGTTAAAAGAAATGAGAAAATGCTTGTTTGATGTGCACACGTGACACAAGGATGTAAGGATAGAACAAGAAGTTTTGAGAATTTCAAATCGGATCAGAGAAATGTATCAAATTGACTTAGAAAAAACTGTATTTAAAGTGGGGGGGGGTACTTTTGGGGCAGTTTTGTTTCACCCAAGTGTCCCATTTCCACCCCTCTCAAACTAATGCATGGATGCATATAGCCAGAAACAATTCATTTGATGCATGCAAAGAAGCAACACTGTGTGTCTCAAGAAGCATTTATTCATGATTACGTAGACATGCTAAAATGTCAAGGCCACACACTACACATTACACATTACACATGACATTACACATTTCATAAAATTTACATTTAGTCATTTAGCAGACGTTTTTATCCAAAGCTACTTACAGACGAGGAAACATTGGAAGCAATTATAACAATATTGGCAACAAAATGCATAAGTTAATTAAATCCAGTCCATTAAAGCCTAGCACAGTATACAAAGCTAAGAATAGTGAGGTAAGTAAAAAAATAATTTTTTAAGAAGACAGAAAATAATAAGAGGTTAAAATCAGTCATCTACATTTTGACGGAAGATATGCATTTTCACACACTACACCGGCCTGTAGTGTTCTAGCAGTGTAAGGTTGAGAGTGAGTTTCTTCAGTAGAGGTGTGATGCAGGCCTCTTTGAAAGCAGTGGGAAATGTCCCAGTGGTGAGCAAAGAGTTGATGATGCGGGTCAGACCAGGCACAACTGCTGGAGAGATGGCATGGAGGAGATGGGTGGGGATGGGAACCAATGGGCAGGTGGTAGGGTGGTTGGAACCAATGACCTTGGAAACATCATCTTCAGACATAGGAGGAAAGGCGGGTGATTGGCTGTTGATGGCGGTAGTTTTCTTTACGAAGAACGATGCAAAATCATCAGCCGTTAACTCCGATGAAGGTGTGGGAGCAGGCGGACAGAGGAGAGCAGAGAAGGTTTTTAAGAGTGTGCGAGAGTCAGGAGAGTTGCTGATCTTCGAGTGGTTATAATCAGTTTTTGCAAAGCTGACGTCAACGGAGAAAGTAGAGAGAGAGAGGTCAGTATGGTCTTTTGACTTGTGCCATTTTCTCTCAGCTGACCGGAGGCTGGTGCGATGCTCACGTGGTACATCCGATAACCAGGGGGCAGACAGGGATGCACGGGCTGGTCCAGATGTAAGAGGGCATATGTTGTCCAAGCAGGATGTAAGCGTGGAACACAGAGTGTCTGTGGCACTGTTGGTATTCAAAAGATAGAGCTCCTCAGAGGGGGGGAGTGCAGACAAGACAGCAGAGGAAAAGCAAGAGGGAGGGACCGTAGGTAGCGCCGGAAAGTGACCAGCGGTAAGACATCTGCGTTGTCTGGAGCGGTGAGGTCGGGGGTGACAAAGAAGTGATCAGACGTGTGCAGCGGAGTGAACTGAGAGTGATGAGTGGAGCATTTCTCGAATCATCCTTGTCATTTGCAAAACAGTAAGTGCATTTCTGGTTTTGATTGTTTGATTGCAAGAGACGGCACATGAGTCACGTTTACGCTTTTACTGTTTTTACAATAATTTATTGACAGACAGTGTCATTGTGATGCAGACAGGAAAAGACAGCACTGCATAGCACAAACAAATGTAGAAATCTGAACATAAGACAATCTCCTTAGGGAAAACTGTACATGCAGTGCAGTGGAATTACAGTGCAGTCTTCCTACACCTCCTGACGTTCCTGTCTTTTGGGCAACGGATTCTCATCCACATCACAACAAATATCTTCTCTTGCGATACAGCGTGAAAATCATCTTTCAGAGTGTCTAATCCAGCCTCTGCAGGCATCAGCTGTGATGTCATCACACGTTACATCCATGGCAGCCAGAAGGGTCATCTGTGTATACTGCTGGCGATCATATACTTTTAATCTTCATGCTGAGAAAAATTCCTCAACGTGGTTGAGTAGGGTGAGAGGAACTCCACCAGCATCCTGTTGTGGGCCGCAAACCATTGCCTGATGATGTTGGAGCGATGGAAACTGACATTGTCCCAAACTAACACGTACTTTGGCAG
Source organism: Barbatula barbatula (assembly GCF_947034865.1). Taxonomy (NCBI): domain Eukaryota; kingdom Metazoa; phylum Chordata; class Actinopteri; order Cypriniformes; family Nemacheilidae; genus Barbatula; species Barbatula barbatula. Next base: position 7,708,958 of record NC_136782.1, read on the forward strand.
GTCATCTCCAATCTGCCCCCTCTCTTGTTCAGGGATGAGATCCCTGTAGAGAGTGTCAAAAGACTGTTCCCCTTCAGTCGGTCTCTCGACGTTGTGAGATACTGACTGGGGTTTGATCTTGAGAACCTACCTTCTCCGAGATAATTAATTAATAAAACGCCAATGGGCTTGGCGAATGGCACGCGCACGCCAGTCTCCGCCCCGTGCATACGGGTATAAAGGAAGATGGCGGCGGTCATTCACGCATCCTTTGTTCTTCGGAACCTGTGTGTTTGCTGATGCTACACGCGATACTCGACTTCGAGAAAAACCTGCTGGATTTATGACGCGGAGCAGCGGACTTCTCCTTTCGGTGGACTTCCCCTGGGCGTTTCGGCAGAAGGCTACAGACCTTAAGAGGTAAGTCCCTCCGGCTACGAGCATGTTTCGTAGCTGTATCCTTGGGTGCGACAGACTCATCCCGGAGTCTGACGGCCATGATTCCTGTGTCACTTGCTTGGGGCTCAAGCATGCTGAGGCAGGTTTTCACTGATGCAATGTCCCGTGTGTGCGGACATAGCAATCAGGGTGTTGCGGTCACGGTTGGCTACGTTCTTTCGAGCGCTGCCACCACCCCGTCTGTTTCCCAGGCGTGTTCAGCTGCCGTTTCGGCGAGGTTGACCGCTTTGGCGAGCGGCGGGGGTGATTTAGGGACGCGATAGATGTCGCTCCGTCAGCTTCACGCTCGCGGACCATCTATACCCCTTCACGCTCACCTGGTTCGTCCCCTACGAGCGGCAGACGGCCGTCTCATAGTGGTAAGACTTCGCACACGGATGATGACGCTATCTCTGTCGCTGCGTCGGACAGCTGCCTGCTGGCATCGGATGCGGAAGAGAGCTCCGGAGGAGACTCAGGCTAAGATGTCGGCCATGCTTTCCCGGGCAGCCGCGTGCATCGGGTTGCAGGGTGTAACAACATCCTCGCCGGAACGCTCGCGGCTAGATGCGCGGTTTCGGGGGCGTGGTCAAAAGCCACGCCCCGCTCCGTTACCATTTTTCCCGGAGGTGCATGACGAGCTCGCCAAGTCCTGGAATGCGCTCCTTTTGGCGCGTTTCAGGCCGGAGGGCTCTGTGGCTGTGACTTCCCTGGTTGGTGGGGCGGCTAGAGTCTATGTTGACGTTCCCCGCGTGGAGCGTGCAGTCGCGGGCCACTTGTGCCCGCAGACAGCTGCCACTTGGGGGGGCTCGACCTAGACTCCCGTCCAGAGCACGTAAGCTCTTCGACACTCGTCGAAGACTTGCAGTGCTGCTGGACGAACCGCCTCCGCTCTCCACGCCATGGCGGTCCTCCGGGTTTTTCAGGTAAGTCCTGAAGGATTTGGACGGCGGGAAGTTCGACCCAACTCGTATGAGAGCTACGTACTGCCACAGACCGCGCGCTACGAGCGACGAAGGCCACGGCACGTGCACTGGGTCGGTCGATGTCCACAATGGTGGTCCAAGAGAGGCATCTGTGGCTTAGTCTTGCGCAGGTGAGCGGCGCCCAGAACGTCGGTTCTGGTTGCGCCCATCTCGCAAGCAGGGCTGCTTGGTGATACCGTGGAGGACGGCAGTTCTCCGCGGTCTGGCAGACTGAGGCGATCGAACAGATCCTGCCACGCGCCAACGTGCCCGCCAACAGGTCGGCATGGTCTCGGGCACAGTCTGGTTCCCAGCAGCCCTGCCCTCCCGCGGCGGCCCTCCGGTTAAGGAACCTCCCAGAGGACGACCCACCAGAGGCGGACCCCCGCGGAAGAGGGCATCTGTTCCCCGTCAGCAGCCCGCCAAGAGGTTCTTTAAGCGGCCCTGACGGGACGAACCAGGGGGAGATTTTACTGGGCCCGAATCCCGGCCTTTCCAATGCCGGATCGGAAAAGGACGCTGCCTGCCGCGTTCCATCGAGTCTGGGCCCTTTTCAGGGTCCGGCGCCCACATACTCTCAAAGAGACAAATCTCCCCTGGGTTTTCCTCCACAACACTCTCGTCCAGACGGTGTATGGGATGGATCGGGCCGCCGACCGCAATCTCCTCCGGACATTGCGTTGGGCCGCCTGAAGCAGGTAAACATACAGAGCCGTCAACCTCCCTGGGGGTCCCCCCTGTGCGAGGTGACCGTACTGTCAGCCACCGAACCAGCCTCCCCCGGCACGGTGAGGCAGATTGTCCTTCTGGTCCCGTTGTCACGGTTCTTGGGCGCTTGGTAGCGCACCAGCCCGTCACATTGGATAGAGAGGACGGTCCGTCTCGGTTACTCGATCCAATTCGCCAGGCGCCCCCCCAAGTTTCGTGGCATTCTGTACACCTCGGGGCGAGGAGAGAATGCTTCCGTACTTCGGCCGGAGGTCGCCGCCCTTCTGGCGAAGGGTGCGGTCGAACCCGTCCCTATAACCGAGATGTCATACGAGTTTTACATACTTCATCGTGCCCAAAAAAGGGCGGGGGGCTGCGGCCCATTTTTGGATCTGCGGCACCTGAACAAGCACCTGCACTAGCTGCCGTTCAGAGTGCTGACGCAGAGGCGCATCCTGGTCTCGGTACGTCACCAGGATTGGTTCGTGGCGATCGACCTGAAGGACGGGTACTTTCACGTCTCTATTCTCCCCCGACACCGGCCGTTTCTACGGTTCGCGTTCGAGGGAAGGGCGTATCAGTACAGGGTCCTGCCATTCGGTCTGGCCCTGTCTCCACGTGTTTTTTCAAACAAGTGGAGGCTGCCTTAGCTCCTGTCAGGGAGCAAGGCGTGCGAGTGCTAAACTATCTTGACGACTGGCTTATCTTGGCACACTCGCGAGATGTGTTGTGCACGCACAGGGACCTTGTGCTTCGGCACCTAGACCGTCTAGGCCTCCGGGTCAACCAGGAGAAGAGCAAGCTCTCCCCCGCGCAGAGCACCTCTTACCTCGGTATGGAACTAGACTCTGTCCGTATGTCAGCACGTCTCACCAACGAGCGTGCACAGTCAGTGCTGCGTTGTCTGAGGTTGATCAGTCAGAATCCCTCGACGCCGCTGAAGAATTTTCAGAGGCTCCTGGGGCACATGCCGTCCTCGACGGGGGTAACCCTCTCGGGTTGATGCACATGCGGCCGCTTCAGCACTGGCTACAGAGTCGGGTTCCCTGGACGGCGTGGCACGCCGGCACCAGGCGGATTACGGTAACGCCTCAGTGCCTTCGCACTGTCTTACCCTGGTCAGACTTGACCTTTTCTCCGAGCGGGGGTCCCGCTCGGACAGGTTTCGAGGCGTGTCGTGGGAACGACAGACGCCTCCCTGCAAGGGTGGGGTGCGGTGTGCAAGTGGGCACGCAGTATCGGGTCGGTGGACAGGTCCCCGACTGCGTTGGCATATCAACTGCCTAGAGTTGTTGGCAGTCCTTCTGGCACTGAGGAGGCTCCAGCCCCTCGTGCAGGACAAACACGTGCTAGTCCGGTTGGACAGCACGACTGCCGTAGCGTACATCAATCGCAAGGCGGCATACGCTCACCGCAGTTATCACAACTTGCCCGACGCCTCCTCCTTGGGAGTCAGCAGGTGAATCCCTGCGGGCCACGTTTCTTCTGGGCAACCTGAACCAGACAGCCGATGCGCTCTCTCGACAGTGTACTCCCCACGGAGAGTGGCGACTCCATCCCCGTGCAGCCCGGCTCATGTGGGAAGCGGTTCGGCAGGCACAGGTGGACCTGTTGCCTCCCCGGACTCCACCCATTACCCGCTATGGTATTCCCAGACCGAGGGTCCCCTCGGCACGGATGCCCTAGCACACAGCTGGCCGCGGGACAAGCGGAAGTACGCCTTCCCCCCAGTGAGCCTCCTTGCACAGGTCCTGTGCAAGGTCAGAGAAAGGGGCATCAGGTTCTGGTGAGTGGTGCCATACTGGCCCAACCAGACCTGGCTCTCGGATCTGGTAGATCTGACGACAGCCCCCCCTGGCCCATTCCCCTGACGAAGGACCTTCCGTTGCAGGGGAAGGGCACGTTGTGGCACCCCAACGCAGGCCTCTGGAACCTCCATGCCTGGCCCCTGGACGGGACGAGGGCTTGCCCGTTAGCGGTCCGGGAGACTGTCTTACAGGCTAGAGCCCCGCCTCTAGGCGGTCATACGCTTATAAGTGGCGCCAATTGTCCTGGTGTTCTCCCCGGGAGGAGAACCCGCGGAGTTGCCTGATCGGATCAGTGCTGACCCGCAGGTAAGTATCCCCGTCAGCACAACCTGGTCACCAGGTTCCTCAGGAGCGCGAGAGGGGTGTGTCCACCCTGGCCGCGCTCCGTACCCTCTTGGGACCCTAATGTGGTCCTACAGGGCCTTGGTACGGCCCTGGTGAGCCCCTAAGTATTGCCAATCTTCCTCAGTCGGATGAAAGATGCACTCTTTGTGGCGCTCACCTCCATCAAGAGGGTGGGGGACCTACAGGCATTCTCTGTGTCCCAAAGGTGCCTGGAACTCGGGATCGGTAATTCTCACGTGGTCCTGAGATCCTATCCCGACGACGTGCCCAAGCTTCCCACTACTCCCTTCCGGGACCAGGTGGTGAACCTGCAGGCGCTCCCCTCCGGAGAGGAAGACCCAACCTTTCTATGTGTTGTGTCCAGTACGCGCGCTGCGCCTCGGTCTGGACCGCACACAGAGCCTCAGAAGCTCTGAGCAGCTCTTTGTCTGTTCTGGGAGACGGCACCCGGGGGGGGCTGTCTCCAAACAGAAGTGGCGCACTGGGTACCAATCCCAGGATCGCCGTGCCCGCTGGCAGTGAGAGCCCACTCCACTCGTGGGCACTGGCACAGGGCGCCTCTCTGGCAGACATTTGTAGAACTGCGGGTTGGGCTACGCCCAGTACCTTCACGAGATTTTACAATCTCCACGTGGAACCAGTTGCAGCACATCCCTTAAACGCCGCCAACGTTTAGGGTGGGCTCCTGGTTTGGGCGTACGCCTGCGAAAGCGCCTTCTCCCCTCACCAGGTGAGACTAGTGCGCTATTGTAGCCTACCTACTTTCCCCTCTCGGGCGAAGTATAGGCATTCCATCCATCACTAAGCATTGCACTTGGTAACAGACTGGGCGGAGCCGTCTGTTAGAACCAGGTCCGTTACAGGTAGAGTCATCCCTGCTCAGGCAGACCCCTGTATTAGGACTAGTGCCCCATACGTAGTGACTCCCCTTTGGGTCGTCCCGTGTGTTGAATTCCTCACTCAGGATTTCCCGATTGGTGAATCTGTGACCTCCCCGCCGGTGGTAATCCCACCTGGATTGTCCCCCTATTCGGGCTAACACCGTTCCGCATGTTGTTCTCCCCGCCGGGGAGACCATGTCATGTCTCCACATGTACCTCCCCTCCGGGTAGGATGTGGCCTCCGTAGCACACTCTTCTAAGAGGAGAGCAGTGTTTCCCCAGTGTTCGGCTCCGGACAGCTCCTCGCTACTAGAGGCGTACGCCACTGTCCGTGAGGCCGTCAGTAGAGGCTTCTCGGTATGACCAATACTATATGACTGGAAGATTACGTCTCGCGGTAGCACTCTGGGACTCGCTAGCCCAGTCAGGGTCGCTCCGCTAGAGGTCGTGATATCGGTGCAAGCGCTGTGTCGTTTAAGATTGATCCCCAGTCAGTCTCTCACAACGTCGAGAGACCGACTGAAGGGGAACGTCTCGGTTACGTCTGTAACCTCGGTTCCCTGATGGAAGGAACGAGACGTTGTGACTTCATGCCACAACGCTGCACCGAATCACTGCAGTGAACGGGAGTGCCCTCTCAGGTTCCTCAGTACAAAGGGTGCGTGAATGACCGCCGCCATCTTCCTTTATACCCGTATGCACGGGGCGGAGACTGGCGTGCGCGTGCCATTCGCCAAGCCCATTGGCGTTTTATTAATTAATTATCTCGGAGAAGGTAGGTTCTCAAGATCAAACCCCAGTCAGTCTCTCACAACGTCTCGTTCCCTCCATCAGGGAACCGAGGTTACAGACGTAACCGAGACGTTTAGGTGTGAAAAGGGGCCGTCTGCAACACAGTGAAGTTGTCTTGCAGTCCTATGTGGATAGAATATAGCAATGAAAAACACTAAATTGAGTAAAATAAAATGCCACCGTTTACTTAAAGTATACTTACTGTATATTGTAAAACTAGTGCTTAAATGTCGTGGGGATTATACTATTCTACAGAGACCCATTATAATGCAATTTGATCAACATGACATAAGCAATTGATAATGTAGGAATCTGCACAGAATTTTGTCATAATCATTTGCATGGATGTACCAAAGCATTTGCAACTTGTTCAAAGAAATGAGAAAATGCTTGTTTGATGTGCACACGTGACACAAGGATGTAAGGATAGAACAAGAAGTTTTGAGAATTTCAAATCGGATCAGAGAAATGTACCAAATTGACTTAGAAAAAACTGTATTTAAAGTGGGGGGGGTACTTTTGGGGCAGTTTTGTTTCACCCAAGTGTCCCATTTCCACCCCTCTCAAACTAATGCATGGATGCATATAGCCAGAAACAATTCATTTGATGCATGCAAAGAAGCAACACTGTGTGTCTCAAGAAGCATTTATTCATGATTACGTAGACATGCTAAAATTTCAAGGCCACACACTACACATTACACATTACACATGACATTACACATTTCATAAAATTTACATTTAGTCATTTAGCAGACGTTTTTATCCAAAGCGACTTACAGACGAGGAAACATTGGAAGCAATTATAACAATATAGGCAACAAAATGCATAAGTTAATTAAATCCAGTCCATTAAAGCCTAGCACAGTATACAAAGCTAAGAATAGTGAGGTAAGTAAAAAAAAAAATTTAAGAAGACAGAAAATAGTAAGAGGTTCAAATCAGTCATCTACATTTTGACGGAAGATATGCATTTTCACACACTACACCGGCCTGTAGTGTTCTAGCAGTGTAAGGTTGAGAGTGAGTTTCTTCAGTAGCGGTGTGATGCAGGCCTCTTTGAAAGCAGTGGGAAATGTCCCAGTGGTGAGCAAAGAGTTGATGATGCGGGTCAGACCAGGCACAACTGCTGGAGAGATGGCATGGAGGAGATGGGTGGGGATGGGATCCAGTGGGCAGGTGGTAGGGTGGTTGGAACCAATGACCTTGGAAACATCATCTTCAGACATAGGAGAAAAGGCGGGTGATGGTGGCGTAGAAAATTGGCTGTTGATGGCGGTAGTTTTCATTACGAAGAACGATGCAAAATCATCAGCCGTTAACTCCGATGAAGGTGTGGGAGCAGGCGGACAGAGGAGAGCAGAGAAGGTTTTTAAGAGTGTGCGAGAGTCAGGAGAGTTGCTGATCTTCAAGTGGTTATAATCAGTTTTTGCAGAGGTGACGTCAACGGAGAAAGTAGAGAGAGAGAGAGGTCAGTATAGTCTTTTGACTTGTGCCATTTTCTCTCAGCTGACCGGAGGCTGGTGCGAAGCTCACGTGGTACATCCGATAACCAGGGGGCAGACAGGGATGCACGGGCTGGTCCAGATGTAAGAGGGCATTTGTTGTCCAAGCAGGATGTAAGCGTGGAACACAGAGTGTCTGTGGCACTGTTGGTATTCAAAAGAGAGAGCTCCTCAGAGGGGGGGAATGCAGACAAGACAGCAGAGGAAAAGCAGGAGGGAGGGACCGTAGGTAGCGCCGGAAAGTGACCAGCGGTAAGACATCTGCGTTGTCTGGAGCGGTGAGTTCGGGGGTGACAAAGAAGTGATCAGACGTGTGCAGCGGAGTGACCTGAGAGTGATGAGTGGAGCATTTCTCGAATCATCCTTGTCATTTGCAAAACAGTAAGTGCATTTCTGGTTTTGATTGTTTGATTGCAAGAGACGGCACATGATTCACGTTAACGCTTTTACTGTTTGTACAATAATTTATTGACAGACAGTGTCATTGTGATGCAGACAGGAAAAGACAGCACTGCATAGCACAAACAAATGTAGAAATCTGAACATAAGACAATCTCCTTTTGGGAAAACTGTACATGCAGTGCAGTGGAATTACAGTGCAGTCTTCCTACACCTCCTGACGTTCCTGTCTTTTGGGCAACGGATTCTCATCCACATCACAACAAATATCTTCTCTTGCGATACAGCGTGAAAATCATCTTTCAGAGTGTCTACTCCAGCCTCTGCAGGCATCAGCTGTGATGTCATCACACGTTACATCCATGGCAGCCAGAAGGGTCATCTGTGTATGCGGCTGGCCATCATATACTTTTAATCTTCATGCTGAGAAAAATTCCTCAACGGGGTTGAGTAGGGTGAGAGGAACTCCACCAGCATCCTGTTGTGGGCCGCAAACCATTGCCTGATGATGTTGGATCAATGGAAACTGACATTGTCCCAAACTAACACGTACTTTGGCAGGTCATCTCCAATCTGCCCCCTCTCTTGTTCAGGGATGAGATCCCTGTAGAGAGTGTCAAAAGACTGTTTAGGTGTGAAAAGGGGCCGTCTGCAACACAGTGAAGTTGTCTTGCAGTCCTATGTGGAAAGAATATAGCAATGCAAAACACTAAATTGAGTAAAATAAAATGCCACTGTTTACTTAAGGTATACTTACTGTATATTGTAAAACTAGTGCTTAAATGTCGTGGGGATTATACTATTCTACAGAGACCCATTATAATGCATTTTGATCAACATGACATAAGCAATTGATAATGTAGGAATCTGCACAGAATTTTGTCATAATCATTTGCATGGATGTACCAAAGCATTTGCAACTTGTTCAAAGAAATGAGAAAACGCTTGTTTGATGTGCACACGTGACACAAGGATGTAAGGATTGAACAAGAAGTTTTGAGAATTTCAAATCGGATCAGAGAAATGTACCAAATTGACTTAGAAAAAACTGTATTTAAAGTGGGGGGGGTACTTTTGGGGCAGTTTTGTTTCACCCAAGTGTCCCATTTCCACCCCTCTCAAACTAATGCATGGATGCATATAGCCAGAAACAATTCATTTGATGCATGCAAAGAAGCAACACTGTGTGTCTCAAGAAGCATTTATTCATGATTACGTAGACATGCTAAAATTTCAAGGCCACACACTACACATTACACATAACATTAGACATTTCATAAAATTTACATTTAGTCATTTAGCAGACGTTTTTATCCAAAGCGACTTACAGACGAGGAAACATTGGAAGCAATTATAACAATATAGGCAACAAAATGCATAATTTAATTAAATCCAGTCCATTAAAGCCTAGCACAGTATACAAAGCTAAGAATAGTGAGGTAAGTAAAAAAATACTTTTTTAAGAAGACAGAAAATAATAAGAGGTTAAAATCAGTCATCTACATTTTGACGGAAGATATGCATTTTCACACACTAGACCGGCCTGTAGTGTTCTAGCAGTGTAAGGTTGAGAGTGAGTTTCTTCACTAGCGGTGTGATGCAGGCCTCTTTGAAAGCAGTGGGAAATGTCCCAGTGGTGAGCAAAGAGTTGATGATGCGGGTCAGACCAGGCACAACTGCTGGAGAGATGGCATGGAGGAGATGGGTGGGGATGGGATCCAGTGGGCAGGTGGTAGGGTGGTTGGAACCAATGACCTTGGAAACATCATCTTCAGACATAGGAGAAAAGGCGGGTGATGGTGGCGTAGAAAATTGGCTGTTGATGGCGGTAGTTTTCTTTACGAAGAACGATGCAAAATCATCAGCCGTTAACTCCGATGAAGGTGTGGGAGCAGGCGGACAGAGGAGAGCAGAGAAGGTTTTTAAGAGTGTGCGAGAGTCAGGAGAGTTGCTGATCTTCGAGTGGTTATAATCAGTTTTTGCAGAGGTGACGTCAACAGAGAAAGTAGAGAGAGAGAAGTCAGTATGGTCTTTTGACTTGTGCCATTTTGTCTCAGCTGACCGGAGGCTGGTGCGATGCTCACGTGGTATATCCGATAACCAGGGGGCAGACAGGGATGCATGGGCTGGTCCAGATGTAAGAGGGCATATGTTGTCCAAGCAGGATGTAAGCGTGGAACACAGAGTGTCTGTGGCACTGTTGGTAGTCAAAAGAGAGAGCTCCTCAGAGGGGGGGAGTGCAGACAAGACAGCAGAGGAAAAGCAGGAGGGAGGGACCGTAGGTAGCGCCGGAAAGTGACCAGAGGTAAGACATCTGCGTTGTCTGGAGCGGTGAGGTCGGGGGTGACAAAGAAGTGATCAGACGTGTGCAGCGGAGTGACCTGAGAGTGAGGAGTGGAGCATTTCTCGAATCATCCTTGTCATTTGCAAAACAGTAAGTGCATTTCTGGTTTTGATTGTTTAATTGCAAGAGACGGCACATGATTCACGTTAACGCTTTTACTGTTTGTACAATAATTTATTGACAGACAGTGTCATTGTGATGCAGACAGGAAAAGACAGCACTGCATAGCACAAACAAATGTAGAAATCTGAACATAAGACAATCTCCTTAGGGAAAACTGTACATGCAGTGCAGTGGAATTACAGTGCAGTCTTCCTACACCTCCTGACGTTCCTGTCTTTTGGGCAACGGATTCTCATCCACATCACAACAAATATCTTCTCTTGCGATACAGCGTGAAAATCATCTTTCAGAGTGTCTAATCCAGCCTCTGCAGGCATCAGCTGTGATGTCATCACACGTTACATCCATGGCAGCCAGAAGGGTCATCTGTGTATGCGGCTGGCGATCATATACTTTTAATCTTAATGCTGAGAAAAATTCCTCAACGTGGTTGAGTAGGGTGAGAGGAACTCCACCAGCATCCTGTTGTGGGCCGCAAACCATTGCCTGATGATGTTGGAGCGATGGAAACTGACATTGTCCCAAACTAACACGTACTTTGGCAGGTCATCTCCAATCTGCCCCCTCTCTTGTTCAGGGATGAGATCCCTGTAGAGAGTGTCAAAAGACTGTTTAGGTGTGAAAAGGGGCCGTCTGTAACACAGTGAAGTTGTCTTGCAGTCCTATGTGGAAAGAATATAGCAATGCAAATCACTAAATTGAGTAAATTAAATGCCACTGTTTACTTAAAGTATACTTACTGTATATTGTAAAACTAGTGCTTAAATGTCGTGGGGATTATACTATTCTACAGAGACCCATTATAATGCATTTTGATCAACATGACATAAGCAATTGATAATGTAGGAATCTGCACAGAATTTTGTCATAATCATTTGCATGGATGTACCAAAGCATTTGCAACTTGTTCAAAGAAATGAGAAAATGCTTGTTTGATGTGCACACGTGACACAAGGATGTAAGGATTGAACAAGAAGTTTTGAGAATTTCAAATCGGATCAGAGAAATGTACCAAATTGACTTAGAAAAAACTGTATTTAAAGTGGGGGGGGGTACTTTTGGGGCAGTTTTGTTTCACCCAAGTGTCCCATTTCCACCCCTCTCAAACTAATGCATGGATGCATATAGCCAGAAACAATTCATTTGATGCATGCAAAGAAGCAACACTGTGTGTCTCAAGAAGCATTTATTCATGATTACGTAGACATGCTAAAATTTCAAGGCCACACACTACACATTACACATTACACATGACATTACACATTTCATAAAATTTACATTTAGTCATTTAGCAGACGTTTTTATCCAAAGCGACTTACAGACGAGGAAACATTGGAAGCAATTATAACAATATAGGCAACAAAATGCATAAGTTAATTAAATCCAGTCCATTAAAGCCTAGCACAGTATACAAAGCTAAGAATAGTGAGGTAAGTAAAAAAAAAAATTTAAGAAGACAGAAAATAGTAAGAGGTTCAAATCAGTCATCTACATTTTGACGGAAGATATGCATTTTCACACACTACACCGGCCTGTAGTGTTCTAGCAGTGTAAGGTTGAGAGTGAGTTTCTTCAGTAGCGGTGTGATGCAGGCCTCTTTGAAAGCAGTGGGAAATGTCCCAGTGGTGAGCAAAGAGTTGATGATGCGGGTCAGACCAGGCACAACTGCTGGAGAGATGGCATGGAGGAGATGGGTGGGGATGGGATTCAGTGGGCAGGTGGTAGGGTGGTTGGAACCAATGACCTTGGAAACATCATCTTCAGACATAGGAGAAAAGGCGGGTGATGGTGGCGTAGAAAATTGGCTGTTGATGGCGGTAGTTTTCATTACGAAGAACGATGCAAAATCATCAGCCGTTAACTCCGATGAAGGTGTGGGAGCAGGCGGACAGAGGAGAGCAGAGAAGGTTTTTAAGAGTGTGCGAGAGTCAGGAGAGTTGCTGATCTTCAAGTGGTTATAATCAGTTTTTGCAGAGGTGACGTCAACGGAGAAAGTAGAGAGAGAGAGAGGTCAGTATAGTCTTTTGACTTGTGCCATTTTCTCTCAGCTGACCGGAGGCTGGTGCGAAGCTCACGTGGTAAATCCGATAACCAGGGGGCAGACAGGGATGCACGGGCTGGTCCAGATGTAAGAGGGCATTTGTTGTCCAAGCAGGATGTAAGCGTGGAACACAGAGTGTCTGTGGCACTGTTGGTATTCAAAAGAGAGAGCTCCTCAGAGGGGGGGAGTGCAGACAAGACAGCAGAGGAAAAGCAGGAGGGAGGGACCGTAGGTAGCGCCGGAAAGTGACCAGCGGTAAGACATCTGCGTTGTCTGGAGCGGTGAGGTCGGGGGTGACAAAGAAGTGATCAGACGTGTGCAGCGGAGTGACCTGAGAGTGATGAGTGGAGCATTTCTCGAATCATCCTTGTCATTTGCAAAACAGTAAGTGCATTTCTGGTTTTGATTGTTTGATTGCAAGAGACGGCACATGATTCACGTTAACGCTTTTACTGTTTGTACAATAATTTATTGACAGACAGTGTCATTGTGATGCAGACAGGAAAAGACAGCACTGCATAGCACAAACAAATGTAGAAATCTGAACATAAGACAATCTCCTTTTGGGAAAACTGTACATGCAGTGCAGTGGAATTACAGTGCAGTCTTCCTACACCTCCTGACGTTCCTGTCTTTTGGGCAACGGATTCTCATCCACATCACAACAAATATCTTCTCTTGCGATACAGCGTGAAAATCATCTTTCAGAGTGTCTACTCCAGCCTCTGCAGGCATCAGCTGTGATGTCATCACACGTTACATCCATGGCAGCCAGAAGGGTCATCTGTGTATGCGGCTGGCCATCATATACTTTTAATCTTCATGCTGAGAAAAATTCCTCAACGGGGTTGAGTAGGGTGAGAGGAACTCCACCAGCATCCTGTTGTGGGCCGCAAACCATTGCCTGATGATGTTGGAGCAATGGAAACTGACATTGTCCCAAACTAACACGTACTTTGGCAGGTCATCTCCAATCTACCCCCTCTCTTGTTCAGGGATGAGATCCCTGTAGAGAGTGTCAAAAGACTGTTTAGGTGTGAAAAGGGGCCGTCTGCAACACAGTGAAGTTGTCTTGCAGTCCTATGTGGAAAGAATATAGCAATGCAAAACACTAAATTGAGTAAAATAAAATGCCACTGTTTACTTAAGGTATACTTACTGTATATTGTAAAACTAGTGCTTAAATGTCGTGGGGATTATACTATTCTACAGAGACCCATTATAATGCATTTTGATCAACATGACATAAGCAATTGATAATGTAGGAATCTGCACAGAATTTTGTCATAATCATTTGCATGGATGTACCAAAGCATTTGCAACTTGTTCAAAGAAATGAGATAATGCTTGTTTGATGTGCACACGTGACACAAGGATGTAAGGATTGAACAAGAAGTTTTGAGAATTTCAAATCGGATCAGAGAAATGTACCAAATTGACTTAGAAAAAACTGTATTTAAAGTGGGGGGGGGGGTACTTTTGGGGCAGTTTTGTTTCACCCAAGTGTCCCATTTCCACCCCTCTCAAACTAATGCATGGATGCATATAGCCAGAAACAATTCATTTGATGCATGCAAAGAAGCAACACTGTGTGTCTCAAGAAGCATTTATTCATGATTACGTAGACATGCTAAAATGTCAAGGCCACACACTACACATTACACATTACACATGACATTACACATTTCATAAAATTTACATTTAGTCATTTAGCAGACGTTTTTATCCAAAGCGACTTACAGACGAGGAAACATTGGAAGCAATTATAACAATATTGGCAACAAAATGCATAAGTTAATTAAATCCAGTCCATTAAAGCCTAGCACAGTATACAAAGCTAAGAATAGTGAGGTAAGTAAAAAAATAATTTTTTAAGAAGACAGAAAATAATAAGAGGTTAAAATCAGTCATCTACATTTGACGGAAGATATGCATTTTCACACACTACACCGGCCTGTAGTGTTCTAGCAGTGTAAGGTTGAGAGTGAGTTTCTTCAGTAGCGGTGTGATGCAGGCCTCTTTGAAAGCAGTGGGAAATGTCCCAGTGGTGAGCAAAGAGTTGATGATGCGGGTCAGACCAGGCACAACTGCTGGAGAGATGGCATGGAGGAGATGGGTGGGGATGGGATCCAGTGGGCAGGTGATAGGGTGGTTGGAACCAATGACCTTGGAAACATCATGTTCAGACATAGGAGAAAAGGCGGGTGATGGTGGCGTAGAAAATTGGCTGTTGATGGCGGTAGTTTTCTTTACGAAGAACGATGCAAAATCATCAGCCGTTAACTCCGATGAAGGTGTGGGAGCAGGCGGACAGAGGAGAGCAGAGAAGGTTTTTAAGAGTGTGCGAGAGTCAGGAGAGTTGCTGATCTTCGAGTGGTTATAATCAGTTTTTGCAGAGGTGACGTCAACGGAGAAAGTAGAGAGAGAGAGGTCAGTATGGTCTTTTGACTTGTGCCATTTTCTCTCAGCTGACCGGAGGCTGGTGCGATGCTCACGTGGTACATCCGATAACCAGGTGGCAGACAGGGATGCACGGGCTGGTCCAGATGTAAGAGGGCATATGTTGTCCAAGCAGGATGTAAGCTTGGAACACAGAGTTTCTGTGGCACTGTTGGTATTCAAAAGAGAGAGCTCCTCAGAGGGGGGGAGTGCAGACAAGACAGCAGAGGAAAAGCAGGAGGGAGGAACAGTAGATAGCGCCGGAAAGTGACCAGCGTTAAGACATCTGCGTTGTCTGGAGCGGTGAGGTCGGGGGTGACAAAGAAGTGATCAGACGTGTGCAGCGGAGTGACCTGAGAGTGATGAGTGGAGCATTTCTCGAATCATCCTTGTCATTTGCAAAACAGTAAGTGCATTTCTGGTTTTGATTGTTTGATTGCAAGAGACGGCACATGATTCACGTTAACGCTTTTACTGTTTGTACAATAATTTATTGACAGACAGTGTCATTGTGATGCAGACAGGAAAAGACAGCACTGCATAGCACAAACAAATGTAGAAATCTGAACATAAGACAATCTCCTTAGGGAAAACTGTACATGCAGTGCAGTGGAATTACAGTGCAGTCTTCCTACACCTCCTGACGTTCCTGTCTTTTGGGCAACGGATTCTCATCCACATCACAACAAATATCTTCTCTTGCGATACAGCGTGAAAATCATCTTTCAGAGTGTCTAATCCAGCCTCTGCAGGCATCAGCTGTGATGTCATCACACGTTACATCCATGGCAGCCAGAAGGGTCATCTGTGTATGCGGCTGGCCATCATATACTTTTAATCTTCATGCTGAGAAAAATTCCTCAACGGGGTTGAGTAGGGTGAGAGGAACTCCACCAGCATCCTGTTGTGGGCCGCAAACCATTGCCTGATGATGTTGGAGCGATGGAAACTGACATTGTCCCAAACTACACGTACTTTGGCAGGTCATCTCCAATCTGCCCCCTCTCTTGTTCAGGGATGAGATCCCTGTAGAGAGTGTCAAAAGACTGTTAAGGTGTGAAAAGGGGCCGTCTGCAACACAGTGAAGTTGTCTTGCAGTCCTATGTGGAAAGAATATAGCAATGCAAAACACTAAATTGAGTAAAATAAAATGCCACCGTTTACTTAAAGTATACTTACTGTATATTGTAAAATAGTGCTTAAATGTCGTGGGGATTATACTATTCTACAGAGACCCATTATAATGCATTTTGATCAACATGACATAAGCAATTGATAATGTAGGAATCTGCACAGAATTTTGTCATAATCATTTGCATGGATGTACCAAAGCATTTGCAACTTGTTCAAAGAAATGAGAAAATGCTTGTTTGATGTGCATACGTGACACAAGGATGTAAGGATTGAACAAGAAGTTTTGAGAATTTCAAATCGGATCAGAGAAATGTACCAAATTGACTTAGAAAAAACTGTATTTAAAGTGGGGGGGGTACTTTTGGGGCAGTTTTGTTTCACCCAAGTGTCCCATTTCCACCCCTCTCAAACTAATGCATGGATGCATATAGCCAGAAACAATTCATTTGATGCATGCAAAGAAGCAACACTGTGTGTTATTGGACTTTTGAAACTCGAGTCCTGCGTGTTCAAAAATTCGAAGCAAAGCCAAAGAGATCGTTTTCCAATAAGTTTAAATAGAATTTATTATCAGATGTAAAAGCTTCTTCCAGCTGGGGTTGTCACTCAAACATATATAATGAGCCGAACAACTGAATACACACTTCTGGGTTACAAGTATTTATAAAATATGTGACGTCGATTCTCTCTTCGGGCTCCTCCCCTTCATCGGGCGGGCGTTCAATCCTCCGGAACCAATCAACTCGGGACATGTAAATCTGACTCCATTCTCCCCCAACCATTGGTTCCTGCAAAACATTTGAAAATAGCCGGTCCTGCCGAGAGATGCGATTGACGCACACACACACATACACTCACACACTTGTTATCTGAGACCCTGCTTCTGCATTCCTCAGAGCTCCTGTTTCACACTTCTGCCAACTAGTTTTCAAGACAAAAAACCCAGCACAGCATGGACATATCTTTGACAGTAAACATGAATTTATAATACATAAAACATCATAATCCCAATAGTGTCTCAAGAAGCATTTATTCATGATTACGTAGACATGCTAAAATTTCAAGGCCACACACTACACATTACACATTACACATGACATTACACATTTCATAAAATTTACATTTAGTCATTAAGCAGACGTTTTTATCCAAAAGCGACTTACAGACGAGGAAACATTGGAAGCAATTATAACAATATAGGCAACAAAATGCATAAGTTAATTAAATCCAGTCCATTAAAGCCTAGCACAGTATACAAAGCTAAGAATAGTGAGGTAAGTAACAAAAATAATTTTTTAAGAAGACAGAAAATAATAAGAGGTTAAAATCAGTCATCTACATTTTGACGGAAGATATGCATTTTCACACACTACACCGGCCTGTAGTGTTCTAGCAGTGTAAGGTTGAGAGTGAGTTTCTTCAGTAGCGGTGTGATGCAGGCCTCTTTGAAAGCAGTGGGAAATGTCCCAGTGGTGAGCAAAGAGTTGATGATGCGGGTCAGACCAGGCACAACTGCTGGAGAGATGGCATGGAGGAGATGGGTGGGGATGGGATCCAGTGGGCAGGTGGTAGGGTGGTTGGAACCAATGACCTTGGAAACATCATCTTCAGACATAGGAGAAAAGGCGGGAGATGGTGGCGTAGAAAATTGGCTGTTGATGGCGGTAGTTTTCTTTACGAAGAACGATGCAAAATCATCAGCCGTTAACTCCGATGAAGGTGTGGGAGCAGGCGGACAGAGGAGAGCAGAGAAGGTTTTTAAGAGTGTGCGAGAGTCAGGAGAGTTGCTGATCTTCGAGTGGTTATAATCAGTTTTTGCAGAGGTGACGTCAACGGAGAAAGTAGAGAGAGAGAGGTCAGTATGGTCTTTTGACTTGTGCCATTTTCTCTCAGCTGACCGGAGGCTGGTGCGATGCTCACGTGGTACATCCGATAACCAGGGGGCAGACAGGGATGCACGGGCTGGTCCAGATGTAAGAGGGCATATGTTGTCCAAGCAGGATGTAAGCGTGGAACACAGATTGTCTGTGGCACTGTTGGTATTCAAAAGATAGAACTCCTCAGAGGGGGGGAGTGCAGACAAGACAGCAGGGGAAAAGCAAGAGGGAGGGACTGTAGGTAGCGCCGGAAAGTGACCAGCGGTAAGACATCTGCGTTGTCTGGAGCGGTGAGGTCGGGGGTGACAAAGAAGTGATCAGACGTGTGCAGCGGAGTGAACTGAGAGTGATGAGTGGAGCATTTCTCGAATCATCCTTGTCATTTGCAAAACAGTAAGTGCATTTCTGGTTTTGATTGTTTGATTACAAGAGACGGCACATGAGTCACGTTTACGCTTTTACTGTTTTTACAATAATTTATTGACAGACAGTGTCATTGTGATGCAGACAGGAAAAGACAGCACTGCATAGCACAAACAAATGTAGAAATCTGAACATAAGACAATCTCCTTAGGGAAAACTGTACATGCAGTGCAGTGGAATTACAGTGCAGTCTTCCTACACCTCCTGACGTTCCTGTCTTTTGGGCAACGGATTCTCATCCACATCACAACAAATATCTTCTCTTGCGATACAGCGTGAAAATAATCTTTCAGAGTGTCTAATCCAGCCTCTGCAGGCATCAGCTGTGATGTCATCACACGTTACATCCATGGCAGCCAGAAGGGTCATCTGTGTATGCGGCTGGCGATCATATACTTTTAATCTTCATGCTGAGAAAAATTCCTCAACGTGGTTGAGTAGGGTGAGAGGAACTCCACCAGCATCCTGTTGTGGGCCGCAAACCATTGCCTGATGATGTTGGAGCGATGGAAACTGACATTGTCCCAAACTAACACGTACTTTGGCAGGTCATCTCCAATCTGCCCCCTCTCTTGTTCAGGGATGAGATCCCTGTAGAGAGTGTCAAAAGACTGTTTAGGTGTGAAAAGGGGCCGTCTGCAACACAGTGAAGTTGTCTTGCAGTCCTATGTGGAAAGAATATAGCAATGCAAAACACTAAATTGAGTAAAATAAAATGCCACCGTTTTCTTAAAGTATACTTACTGTATATTGTAAAACTAGTGCTTAAATGTCGTGGGGATTATACTATTCTACAGAGACCCATTATAATGCATTTTGATCAACATGACATAAGCAATTGATAATGTAGGAATCTGCACAGAATTTTGTCATAATCATTTGCATGGATGTACCAAAGCATTTGCAACTTGTTCAAAGAAATGAGAAATTGCTTGTTTGATGTGCACACGTGACACAAGGATGTAAGGATTGAACAAGAAGTTTTGAGAATTTCAAATCGGATCAGAGAAATGTACCAAATTGACTTAGAAAAAACTCTATTTAAAGTGGGGGGGGGGTACTTTTGGGGCAGTTTTGTTTCACCCAAGTGTCCCATTTCCACCCCTCTCAAACTAATGCATGGATGCATATAGCCAGAAACAATTCATTTGATGCATGCAAAGAAGCAACACTGTGTGTCTCAAGAAGCATTTATTCATGATTACGTAGACATGCTAAAATTTCAAGGCAACACACTACACATTACACATGACATTACACATTTCATAAAATTTACATTTAGTCATTTAGCAGACGTTTTTATCCAAAGCGACTTACAGACGAGGAAACATTGGAAGCAATTATAACAATATAGGCAACAAAATGCATAAGTTAATTAAATCCAGTCCATTAAAGCCTAGCACAGTATACAAAGCTAAGAATAGTGAGGTAAGTAAAAAAATTTTTTTTAAAGAAGACAGAAAATAATAAGAGGTTAAAATCAGTCATCTACATTTTGACGGAAGATATGCATTTTCACACACTACACCGGCCTGTAGTGTTCTAGCAGTGTGAGGTTGAGAGTGAGTTTCTTCAGTAGCGGTGTGATGCAGGCCTCTTTGAAAGCAGTGGGAAATGTCCCAGTGGTGAGCAAAGAGTTGATGATGCGGGTCAGACCAGGCACAACTGCTGGAGAGATGGCATGGAGGAGATGGGTGGGGATGGGATCCAGTGGGCAAGTGGTAGGGTGGTTGGAACCAATGACCTTGGAAACATCATCTTCAGACATAGGAGAAAAGGCGGGTGATGGTGGCGTAGAAAATTGGCTGTTGATGGCGGTAGTTTTCTTTACGAAGAACGATGCAAAATCATCAGCCGTTAACTCCGATGAAGGTGTGGGAGCAGGCGGACAGAGGAGAGCAGAGAAGGTTTTTAAGAGTGTGCGAGAGTCAGGAGAGTTGCTGATCTTCGAGTGGTTATAATCAGTTTTTGCAGAGGTGACGTCAACGGAGAAAGTAGAGAGAAGAGACTGGTAGAGAGAGAGAGGTCAGTATGGTCTTTTGACTTGTGCCATTTTCTCTCAGCTGACCGGAGGCTGGTGCGATGCTCACGTGGTACATCTGATAACCAGGGGGCAGACAGGGATGCACGGGCTGGTCCAGATGTAAGAGGGCATATGTTGTCCAAGCAGGATGTAAGCGTGGAACACAGAGTGTCTGTGGCACTGTTAGTATTCAAAAGAGAGAGCTCCTCAGAGGGGGGGAGTGCAGACAAGACAGCAGAGGAAAAGCAGGAGGGAGGGACCGTAGGTAGCGCCGGAAAGTGACCAGCGGTAAGACATCTGCGTTGTCTGGAGCGGTGAGGTCGGGGGTGACAAAGAAGTGATCAGACGTGTGCAGCGGAGTGAACTGAGAGTGATGAGTGGAGCATTTCTCGAATCATCCTTGTCATTTGCAAAACAGTAAGTGCATTTCTGGTTTTGATTGTTTGATTACAAGAGACGGCACATGAGTCACGTTTACGCTTTTACTGTTTTTACAATATTTTATTGACAGACAGTGTCATTGTGATGCAGACAGGAAAAGACAGCACTGCATAGCACAAACAAATGTAGAAATCTGAACATAAGACAATCTCCTTAGGGAAAACTGTACATGCAGTGCAGTGGAATTACAGTGCAGTCTTCCTACACCTCCTGACGTTCCTGTCTTTTGGGCAACGGATTCTTATCCACATCACAACAAATATCTTCTCTTGCAATACAGCGTGAAAATCATCTTTCAGAGTGTCTAATCCAGCCTCTGCAGGCATCAGCTGTGATGTCATCACACGTTACATCCATGGCAGCCAGAAGGGTCATCTGTGTATGCGGCTGGCCATCATATACTTTCAATCTTCATGCTGAGAAAAATTCCTCAACAGGGTTGAGTAGGGTGAGAGGAACTCCACCAGCATCCTGTTGTGGGCCGCAAACCATTGCCTGATGATGTTGGAGCGATGGAAACTGACATTGTCCCAAACTAACACGTACTTTGGCAGGTCATCTCCAATCTGCCCCCTCTCTTGTTCAGGGATGAGATCCCTGTAGAGAGTGTCAAAAGACTGTTTAGGTGTGAAAAGGGGCCGTCTGCAACACAGTGAAGTTGTCTTGCAGTCCTATGTGGAAAGAATATAGCAATGCAAAACACTAAATTGAGTAAAATAAAATGCCACTGTTTACTTAAAGTATACTTACTGTATATTGTAAAACTAGTGCTTAAATGTCGTGGGGATTATACTATTCTACAGAGACCCATTATAATGCATTTTGATCAAAATGACATAAGCAATTGATAATGTAGGAATCTGCACAGAATTTTGTCATAATCATTTGCATGGATGTACCAAAGCATTTGCAACTTGTTCAAAGAAATGAGAAAATGCTTGTTTGATGTGCACACGTGACACAAGGATGTAAGGATTGAACAAGAAGTTTTGAGAATTTCAAATCGGATCAGAGAAATGTACCAAATTGACTTAGAAAAAACTGTATTTAAAGTGGGGGGGGTACTTTTGGGGCAGTTTTGTTTCACCCAAGTGTCCCATTTCCACCCCTCTCAAACTAATGCATGGATGCATATAGCCAGAAACAATTCATTTGATGCATGCAGAAGCAACACTGTGTGTCTCAAGAAGCATTTATTCATGATTACGTAGACATGCTCAAATTTCAAGGCCACACACTACACATTACACATGACATTACACATTTCATAAAATTTACATTTAGTCATTTAGCAGACGTTTTTATCCAAAGCGACTTACAGACGAGGAAACATTGGAAGCAATTATAACAATATAGGCAACAAAATGCATAAGTTAATTAAATCCAGTCCATTAAAGCCTAGCACAGTATACAAAGCTAAGAATAGTGAGGTAAGTAAAAAAATATTTTTTTAATAAGACAGAAAATAATAAGAGGTTAAAATCAGTCATCTACATTTTGACGGAAGATATGCATTTTCACACACTACACCGGCCTGTAGTGTTCTAGCAGTGTAAGGTTGAGAGTGAGTTTCTTCAGTAGCGGTGTGATGCAGGCCTCTTTGAAAGCAGTGGGAAATGTCCCAGTGGTGAGCAAAGAGTTGATGATGCGGGTCAGACCATGCACAACTGCTGGAGAGATGGCATGGAGGAGATGGGTGGGGATGGGATCCAGTGGGCAGGTGGTAGGGTGGTTGGAACCAATGACCTTGGAAACATCATCTTCAGACATAGGAGAAAAGGCGGGTGATGGTGGAGTTGAAAATTGGCTGTTGATGGCGGTAGTTTTCTTTACGAAGAACGATGCAAAATCATCAGCCGTTAACCTGATGAAGGTGTAGGAGCAGGCGGACAGAGGAGAGCAGAGAAGGTTTTTAAGAATGTGCGAGAGTCAGGAGAGTTGCTGATCTTCGAGTGGTTATAATCAGCTTTTGCAGAGGTGACGTCAACGGAGAAAGTAGAGAGAGAGAGGTCAGTATGGTCTTTTGACTTGTGCCATTTTCTCTCAGCTGACCGGAGGCTGGTGCGATGCTCATGTGGTACATCCGATAACCAGGGGGCAGACAGGGATGCACGGGCTGGTCCAGATGTAAGAGGGCATATGTTGTCCAAGCAGGATGTAAGCGTGGAACACAGAGTGTCTGTGGCACTGTTGGTATTCAAAAGAGAGAGCTCCTCAGAGTGGGGGGAGTGCAGACAAGACAGCAGAGGAAAAGCAGGAGGGAGGGACCGTAGGTAGCGCCAGAAAGTGACCAGCGGTAAGACATCTGCGTTGTCTGGAGCGGTGAGGTCGGGGGTGACAAAGAAGTGATCAGACGTGTGCAGCGGAGTGACCTGAGAGTGATGAGTGGAGCATTTCTCGAATCATCCTTGTCATTTGCAAAACAGTAAGTGCATTTCTGGTTTTGATTGTTTAATTGCAAGAGACGGCACATGAGTCACGTTTACGCTTTTACTGTTTTTACAATAATTTATTGACAGACAGTGTCATTGTGATGCAGACAGGAAAAGACAGCACTGCATAGCACAAAAAAATGTAGAAATCTGAACATAAGACAATCTCCTTAGGGAAAACTGTACATGCAGTGCAGTGGAATTACAGTGCAGTCTTCCTACACCTCCTGACGTTCCTGTCTTTTGGGCAACGGATTCTCATCCACATCACAACAAATATCTTCTCTTGCGATACAGCGTGAAAATCATCTTTCAGAGTGTCTAATCCAGCCTCTGCAGGCATCAGCTGTGATGTCATCACACGTTACATCCATGGCAGCCAGAAGGGTCATCTGTGTATGCGGCTGGCGATCATATACTTTTAATCTTCATGCTGAGAAAAATTCCTCAACGTGGTTGAGTAGGATGAGAGGAACTCCACCAGCATCCTGTTGTGGGCCGCAAACCATTGCCTGATGATGTTGGAGCGATGGAAACTGACATTGTCCCAAACTAACACGTACTTTGGCAGGTCATCTCCAATCTGCCCCCTCTCTTGTTCAGGGATGAGATCCCTGTAGAGAGTGTCAAAAGACTGTTTATGTGTGAAAAGGGGCCGTCTGCAACACAGTGAAGTTGTCTTGCAGTCCTATGTGGAAAGAATATAGCAATGCAAAACACTAAATTGAGTAAAATAAAATGCCACTGTTTACTTAAAGTATTCTTACTGTATATTGTAAAACTAGTGCTTAAATGTCGTGGGGATTACACTATTCTACAGAGACCCATTATAATGCATTTTGATCAACATGACATAAGCAATTGATAATGTTGGAATCTGCACAGAATTGTGTCATAATCATTTGCATCGATGTACCAAAGCATTTGCAACTTCTTCAAAGAAATGAGAAAATGCTTGTTTGATGTGCACACGTGACACAAGGATGTAAGGATTGAACAAGAAGTTTTGAGAATTTCAAATCGGATCTGAGAAATGTACCAAATTGACATTTTGACGGAAGAAATGCATTTTCACACACTACACCGGCCTGTAGTGTTCTAGCAGTGTAAGGTTGAGAGTGAGTTTCTTCAGTAGAGGTGTGATGCAGGCCTCTTTGAAAGCAGTGGGAAATGTCCCAGTGGTGAGCAAAGAGTTGATGATGCGGGTCAGACCAGGCACAACTGCTGGAGAGATGGCATGGAGGAGATGGGTAGGGATGGGATCCAGTGGGCAGGTGGTAGGGTGGTTGGAACCAATGACCTTGGAAACATCATCGTCAGACATAGGAGAAAAGGCGGGTGATGGTGGCGTAGAAAATTGGCTGTTGATGGCGGTA
Source organism: Barbatula barbatula (assembly GCF_947034865.1). Taxonomy (NCBI): domain Eukaryota; kingdom Metazoa; phylum Chordata; class Actinopteri; order Cypriniformes; family Nemacheilidae; genus Barbatula; species Barbatula barbatula. The sequence goes on from NC_136782.1 coordinate 7,733,431, forward strand.
GTTTTCTTTACGAAGAACGATGCAAAATCATCAGCCGTTAACTCCGATGAAGGTGTGGGAGCAGGCGGACAGAGGAGAGCAGAGAAGGTTTTTAAGAGTGTGCGAGAGTCAGGAGAGTTGCTGATCTTCGAGTGGTTATAATCAGTTTTTGCAGAGGTGACGTCAACGGAGAAAGTAGAGAGAGAGAGGTCAGTATGGTCTTTTGACTTGTGCCATTTTCTCTCAGCTGACCGGAGGCTGGTGCGATGCTCACGTGGTACATCCGATAACCAGGGGGCAGACAGGGATGCACGGGCTGGTCCAGATGTGAGAGGGCATATGTTGTCCAAGCAGGATGTAAGCGTGGAACACAGAGTGTCTGTGGCACTGTTGGTATTCAAAAGAGAGAGCTCCTCAGAGGGGGGGAGTGCAGACAAGACAGCAGAGGAAAAGCAGGAGGGAGGGACCGTAGGTAGCGCCGGAAAGTGACCAGCGGTAAGACATCTGCGTTGTCTGGAGCGGTGAGGTCGGGGGTGACAAAGAAGTGATCAGACGTGTGCAGCGGAGTGACCTGAGAGTGATGAGTGGAGCATTTCTCGAATCATCCTTGTCATTTGCAAAACAGTAAGTGCATTTCTGGTTTTGATTGTTTGATTGCAAGAGACGGCACATGATTCAAGTTTACGCTTTTACTGTTTGTACAATAATTTATTGACAGACAGTGTCATTGTGATGCAGACAGGAAAAGACAGCACTGCATAGCACAAACAAATGTAGAAATCTGAACATAAGACAATCTCCTTAGGGAAAACTGTACATGCAGTGCAGTGGAATTACAGTGCAGTCTTCCTACACCTCCTGACGTTCCTGTCTTTTGGGCAACGGATTCTTATCCACATCACAACAAATATCTTCTCTTGCAATACAGCGTGAAAATCATCTTTCAGAGTGTCTAATCCAGCCTCTGCAGGCATCAGCTGTGATGTCATCACACGTTACATCCATGGCAGCCAGAAGGGTCATCTGTGTATGCGGCTGGCCATCATATACTTTCAATCTTCATGCTGAGAAAAATTCCTCAACGGGGTTGAGTATGGTGAGAGGAACTCCACCAGCATCCTGTTGTGGGCCGCAAACCATTGCCTGATGATGTTGGAGCGATGGAAACTGACATTGTCCCAAACTAACACGTACTTTGGCAGGTCATCTCCAATCTGCCCCCTCTCTTGTTCAGGGATGAGATCCCTGTAGAGAGTGTCAAAAGACTGTTTAGGTGTGAAAAGGGGCCGTCTGCAACACAGTGAAGTTGTCTTGCAGTCCTATGTGGAAAGAATATAGCAATGCAAAACACTAAATTGAGTAAAATAAAATGCCACTGTTTACTTAAAGTATACTTACTGTATATTGTAAAACTAGTGTTTAAATGTCGTGGGGATTATACTATTCTACAGAGACCCATTATAATGCATTTTGATCAAAATGACATAAGCAATTGATAATGTAGGAATCTGCACAGAATTTTGTCATAATCATTTGCATGGATGTACCAAAGCATTTGCAACTTGTTCAAAGAAATGAGAAAATGCTTGTTTGATGTGCACACGTGACACAAGGATGTAAGGATTGAACAAGAAGTTTTGAGAATTTTAAATCGGATCTGAGAAATGTACCAAATTGACTTAGAAAAAACAGTATTTAAAGTGGGGGGGGGTACTTTTGGGGCAGTTTTGTTTCACCCAAGTGTCCCATTTCCACCCCTCTCAAACTAATGCATGGATGCATATAGCCAGAAACAATTCATTTGATGCATGCAAAGAATTAACACTGTGTGTCTCAAGAAGCATTTATTCATGATTACGTAGACATGCTAAAATTTCAAGGCCACACACTACACATTACACATGACATTACACATTTCATAAAATTTACATTTAGTCATTTAGCAGACGTTTTTATCCAAAGCGACTTACAGACGAGGAAACATTGGAAGCAATTATAACAATATAGGCAACAAAATGCATAAGTTAATTAAATCCAGTCCATTAAAGCCTAGCACAGTATACAAAGCTAAGAATAGTGAGGTAAGTAAAAAAATACTTTTTTAAGAAGAAAGAAAATAATAAGAGGTTAAAATCAGACATCTACATTTTGACGGAAGATATGCATTTTCAAACACTACACCGGCCTGTAGTGTTCTAGCAGTGTAAGGTTGAGAGTCAGTTTCTTCAGTAGCGGTGTGATGCAGGCCTCTTTGAGAAGCAGTGGGAAATGTCCCAGTGGTGAGCAAAGAGTTGATGATGGGGGTCAGACCAGGCACAACCGCTGGAGAGATGGCATGGAGGAGATGGGTGGGGATGGAATCCAGCGGGCAGGTGGTAGGGTGGTTGGAACCAATGACCTTGGAAACATCATCTTCAGACATAGGAGAAAAGGCGGGTGATGGTGGCGTAGAAAATTGGCTGTTGATGGCGGTAGTTTTCTTTACGAAGAACGATGCAAAATCATCAGCCGTTAACTCCGATGAAGGTGTGGGAGCAGGCGGACAGAGGAGAGCAGAGAAGGTTTTTAAGAGTGTGCGAGAGTCAGGAGAGTTGCTGATCTTCGAGTGGTTATAATCAGTTTTTGCAGAGGTGACGTCAACGGAGAAAGTAGAGAGAGAGAGGTCAGTATGGTCTTTTGACTTGTGCCATTTTCTCTCAGCTGACTGGAGACTGGACGAGCATTTCTCGAATCATCCTTGTCATTTGCAAAACAGTAAGTGCATTTCTGGTTTTGATTGTTTGATTGCAAGAGACGGCACATGATTCACGTTAACGCTTTTACTGTTTGTACAATAATTTATTGACAGACAGTGTCATTGTGATGCAGACAGGAAAGACAGCACTGCATAGCACAAACAAATGTAGAAATCTGAACATAAGACAATCTCCTTAGGGAAAGCTGTACATGCAGTGCAGTGGAATTACAGTGCAGTCTTACTACACCTCCTGACGTTCCTGTCTTTTGGGCAACGGATTCTTATCCACATCACAACAAATATCTTCTCTTGCAATACAGCGTTAAAATCATTTTCAGAGTGTCTAATCCAGCCTCTGCAGGCATCAGCTGTGATGTCATCACACGTTACATCCATGGCAGCCAGAAGGGTCATCTGTGTATGCGGCTGGCCATCATATACTTTCAATCTTCATGCTGAGAAAAATTCCTCAACAGGGTTGAGTAGGGTGTAAGGAACTCCACCAGCATCCTGTTGTGGGCCGCAAACCATTGCCTGATGATGTTGGAGCGATGGAAACTGACATTGTCCCAAACTAACACGTACTTTGGCAGGTCATCTCCAATCTGCCCCCTCTCTTGTTCAGGGATGAGATCCCTGTAGAGAGTGTCAAAAGACTGTTTAGGTGTGAAAAGGGGCCGTCTGCAACACAGTGAAGTTGTCTTGCAGTCCTATGTGGAAAGAATATAGCAATGCAAAACACTAAATTGAGTAAAATAAAATGCCACTGTTTACTTAAAGTATACTTACTGTATATTGTAAAACTAGTGCTTAAATGTCGTGGGGATTATACTATTCTACAGAGACCCATTATAATGCATTTTGATCAAAATGACATAAGCAATTGATAATGTAGGAATCTGCACAGAATTTTGTCATAATCATTTGCATGGATGTACCAAAGCATTTGCAACTTGTTCAAAGAAATGAGAAAATGCTTGTTTGATGTGCACACGTGACACAAGGATGTAAGGATTGAACAAGAAGTTTTGAGAATTTCAAATCGGATCAGAGAAATGTACCAAATTGACTTAGAAAAAACTGTATTTAAAGTGGGGGGGGGTACTTTTGGGGCAGTTTTTTGTTTCACCCAAGTGTCCCATTTCCACCCCTATCAAACTAATGCATGGATGCATATAGCCAGAAACAATTCATTTGATGCATGCAAAGAAGCAACACTGTGTGTCTCAAGAAGCATTTATTCATGATTACGTAGACATGCTAAAATTTCAAGGCCACACACTACACATTACACATTACACATGACATTACACATTTCATAAAATTTACATTTAGTCATTTAGCAGACGTTTTTATCCAAAGCGACTTACAGACGAAGAAACATTGGAAGCAATTATAACAATATAGGCAACAAAATGCATAAGTTAATTAAATCCAGTCCATTAAAGCCTAGCACAGTATACAAAGCTAAGAATAGTGAGGTAAGTAAAAAAATACTTTTTTAAGAAGAAAGAAAATAATAAGAGGTTAAAATCAGACATCTACATTTTGACGGAAGATATGCATTTTCAAACACTACACCGGCCTGTAGTGTTCTAGCAGTGTAAGGTTGAGAGTCAGTTTCTTCAGTAGCGGTGTGATGCAGGCCTCTTTGAGAAGCAGTGGGAAATGTCCCAGTGGTGAGCAAAGAGTTGATGATGGGGGTCAGACCAGGCACAACCGCTGGAGAGATGGCATGGAGGAGATGGGTGGGGATGGAATCCAGCGGGCAGGTGGTAGGGTGGTTGGAACCAATGACCTTGGAAACATCATCTTCAGACATAGGAGAAAAGGCGGGTGATGGTGGCGTAGAAAATTGGCTGTTGATGGCGGTAGTTTTCTTTACGAAGAACGATGCAAAATCATCAGCCGTTAACTCCGATGAAGGTGTGGGAGCAGGCGGACAGAGGAGAGCAGAGAAGGTTTTTAAGAGTGTGCGAGAGTCAGGAGAGTTGCTGATCTTCGAGTGGTTATAATCAGTTTTTGCAGAGGTGACGTCAACGGAGAAAGTAGAGAGAGAGAGGTCAGTATGGTCTTTTGACTTGTGCCATTTTCTCTCAGCTGACTGGAGGCTGGTGCGATGCTCACGTGGTACATCCGATAACCAGGGGGCAGACAGGGATGCACGGGCTGGTCCAGATGTAAGAGGGCATATGTTGTCCAAGCAGGATGTAAGCGTGGAACACAGAGTGTCTGTGGCACTGTTGGTATTCAAAAGAGAGAGCTCCTCAGAGGGGGGGAGTGCAGACAAGACAGCAGAGGAAAAGCAGGAGGGAGGGACCGTAGGTAGCGCCGGAAAGTGACCAGCGGTAAGACATCTGCGTTGTCTGGAGCGGTGAGGTCGGGGGTGACAAAGAAGTGATCAGACGTGTGCAGCGGAGTGACCTGAGAGTGATGAGTGGAGCATTTCTCGAATCATCCTTGTCATTTGCAAAACAGTAAGTGCATTTCTGGTTTTGATTGTTTGATTGCAAGAGACGGCACATGATTCACGTTAACGCTTTTACTGTTTGTACAATAATTTATTGACAGACAGTGTCATTGTGATGCAGACAGGAAAAGACAGCACTGCATAACACAAACAAATGTAGAAATCTGAACATAAGATAATCTCCTTAGGGAAAACTGTACATGCAGTGCAGTGGAATTACAGTGCAGTCTTCCTACACCTCCTGACGTTCCTGTCTTTTGGGCAACGGATTCTCATCCACATCACAACAAATATCTTCTCTTGCGATACAGCGTGAAAATCATCTTTCAGAGTGTCTAATCCAGCCTCTGCAGGCATCAGCTGTGATGTCATCACACGTTACATCCATGGCAGCCAGAAGGGTCATCTGTGTATGCGGCTGGCGATCATATACTTTTAATCTTCATGCTGAGAAAAATTCCTCAACGTGGTTGAGTAGGGTGAGAGGAACTCCACCAGCATTCTGTTGTGGGCCGCAAACCATTGCCTGATGATGTTGGAGCGATGGAAACTGACATTGTCCCAAACTAACACGTACTTTGGCAGGTCATCTCCAATCTGCCCCCTCTCTTGTTCAGGGATAAGATCCCTGTAGAGAGTGTCAAAAGACTGTTTAGGTGTGAAAAGGGGCCGTCTGCAACACAGTGAAGTTGTCTTGCAGTCCTATGTGGAAAGAATATAGCAATGCAAAACACTAAATTGAGTAAAATAAAATGCCACTGTTTACTTAAAGTATACTTACTGTATATTGTAAAACTAGTACTTAAATGTCGTGGGGATTATACTATTCTACAGAGACCCATTATAATGCATTTTGATCAACATGACATAAGCAATTGATAATGTAGGAATCTGCACAGAATTTTGTCATAATCATTTGCATGGATGTACCAAAGCATTTGCAACTTGTTCAAAGAAATGAGATAATGCTTGTTTGATGTGCACACGTGACACAAGGATGTAAGGATTGAACAAGAAGTTTTGAGAATTTCAAATCGGATCAGAGAAATGTACCAAATTGACTTAGAAAAAACTGTATTTAAAGTGGGGGGGGTACTTTTGGGGCAGTTTTGTTTCACCCAAGTGTCCCATTTCCACCCCTCTCAAACTAATGCATGGATGCATATAGCCAGAAACAATTCATTTGATGCATGCAAAGAAGCAACACTGTGTGTCTCAAGAAGCATTTATTCATGATTACGTAGACATGCTAAAATTTCAAGGCCACACACTACACATTACACATGACATTACACATTTCATAAAATTTAAATTTAGTCATTTAGCAGACGTTTTTATCCAAAGCGACTTACAGACGAGGAAACATTGGAAGCAATTATAACAATATAGGCAACAAAATGCATAAGTTAATTAAATCCAGTCCATTAAAGCCTAGCACAGTATACAAAGCTAAGAATAGTGAGGTAAGTAAAAAAATAATTTTTTAAGAAGACAGAAAATAATAAGAGGTTAAAATCAGTCATCTACATTTTGACGGAAGATATGCATTTTCACAGACTACACCGGCCTGTAGTGTTCTAGCAGTGTAAGGTTGAGAGTGAGTTTCTTCAGTAGCGGTGTGATGCAGGCCTCTTTGAAAGCAGTGGGAAATGTCCCAGTGGTGAGCAAAGAGTTGATGATGCGGGTCAGACCAGGCACAACTGCTGGAGAGATGGCATGGAGGAGATGGGTGGGGATGGGATCCAGTGGGCAGGTGGTAGGGTGGTTGGAACCAATGACCTTGGAAACATCATCTTCAGACATAGGAGAAATGGCGGGTGATGGTGGCGTAGAAAATTGGCTGTTGATGGCGGTAGTTTTCTTTACGAAGAACGATGCAAAATCATCAGCCGTTAACTCCGATGAAGGTGTGGGAGCAGGCGGACAGAGGAGAGCAGAAAAGGTTTTTAAGAGTGTGCGAGAGTCAGGAGAGTTGCTGATCTTCGAGTGGTTATAATCAGTTTTTGCAGAGGTGACGTCAACGGAGAAAGTAGAGAGAAGAGACTGGTAGAGAGAGAGAGGTCAGTATGGTCTTTTGACCCAAGTGTCCCATTTCCACCCCTCTCAAACTAATGCATGGATGCATATAGCCAGAAACAATTCATTTGATGCATGCAAAGAAGCAACACTGTGTGTCTCAAGAAGCATTTATTCATGATTACGTAGACATGCTAAAATTTCAAGGCCACACACTACACATTACACATGACATTACACATTTCATAAAATTTAAATTTAGTCATTTAGCAGACGTTTTTATCCAAAGCGACTTACAGACGAGGAAACATTGGAAGCAATTATAACAATATAGGCAACAAAATGCATAAGTTAATTAAATCCAGTCCATTAAAGCCTAGCACAGTATACAAAGCTAAGAATAGTGAGGTAAGTAAAAAAATAATTTTTTAAGAAGACAGAAAATAATAAGAGGTTAAAATCAGTCATCTACATTTTGACGGAAGATATGCATTTTCACAGACTACACCGGCCTGTAGTGTTCTAGCAGTGTAAGGTTGAGAGTGAGTTTCTTCAGTAGCGGTGTGATGCAGGCCTCTTTGAAAGCAGTGGGAAATGTCCCAGTGGTGAGCAAAGAGTTGATGATGCGGGTCAGACCAGGCACAACTGCTGGAGAGATGGCATGGAGGAGATGGGTGGGGATGGGATCCAGTGGGCAGGTGGTAGGGTGGTTGGAACCAATGACCTTGGAAACATCATCTTCAGACATAGGAGAAAAGGCGGGTGATGGTGGCGTAGAAAATTGGCTGTTGATGGCGGTAGTTTTCTTTACGAAGAACGATGCAAAATCATCAGCCGTTAACTCCGATGAAGGTGTGGGAGCAGGCGGACAGAGGAGAGCAGAAAAGGTTTTTAAGAGTGTGCGAGAGTCAGGAGAGTTGCTGATCTTCGAGTGGTTATAATCAGTTTTTGCAGAGGTGACGTCAACGGAGAAAGTAGAGAGAAGAGACTGGTAGAGAGAGAGAGGTCAGTATGGTCTTTTGACTTGTGCCATTTTCTCTCAGCTGACCGGAGGCTGGTGCGATGCTCACGTGGTACATCCGATAACCAGGGGGCAGACAGGGATGCACGGGCTGGTCCAGATGTAAGAGGGCATATGTTGTCCAAGCAGGATGTAAGCGTGGAACACAGAGTGTCTGTGGCACTGTTGGTATTCAAAAGATAGAGCTCCTCAGAGGGGGGGAGTGCAGACAAGACAGCAGAGGAAAAGCAAGAGGGAGGGACCGTAGGTAGCGCCGGAAAGTGACCAGCGGTAAGACATCTGCGTTGTCTGGAGCGGTGAGGTCGGGGGTGACAAAGAAGTGATCAGACGTGTGCAGCGGAGTGAACTGAGAGTGATGAGTGGAGCATTTCTCAAATCATCCTTGTCATTTGCAAAACAGTAAGTGCATTTCTGGTTTTGATTGTTTGATTGCAAGAGACGGCACATGAGTCACGTTTACGCTTTTACTGTTTTTACAATAATTTATTGACAGACAGTGTCATTGTGATGCAGACAGGAAAAGACAGCACTGCATAGCACAAACAAATGTAGAAATCTGAACATAAGACAATCTCCTTAGGGAAAACTGTACATGCAGTGCAGTGGAATTACAGTGCAGTCTTCCTACACCTCCTGACGTTCCTGTCTTTTGGGCAACGGATTCTCATCCACATCACAACAAATATCTTCTCTTGCGATACAGCGTGAAAATCATCTTTCAGAGTGTCTAATCCAGCCTCTGCAGGCATCAGCTGTGATGTCATCACACGTTACATCCATGGCAGCCAGAAGGGTCATCTGTGTATGCGGTTGGCGATCATATACTTTTAATCTTCATGCTGAGAAAAATTCCTCAACGTGGTTGGGTAGGGTGAGAGGAACTCCACCAGCATCCTGTTGTGGGCCGCAAACCATTGCCTGATGATGTTGGAGCGATGGAAACTGACATTGTCCCAAACTAACACGTACTTTGGCAGGTCATCTCCAATCTGCCCCCTCTCTTGTTCAGGGATGAGATCCCTGTAGAGAGTGTCAAAAGACTGTTTAGGTGTGAAAAGGGGCCGTCTGCAACACAGTGAAGTTGTCTTGCAGTCCTATGTGGAAAGAATATAGCAATGCAAAACACTAAATTGAGTAAAATAAAATGCCACCGTTTACTTAAAGTATACTTACTGTATATTGTAAAACTAGTGCTTAAATGTCGTGGGGATTATACTATTCTACAGAGACCCATTATAATGCATTTTGATCAACATGACATAAGCAATTGATAATGTAGGAATCTGCACAGAATTTTGTCATAATCATTTGCATGGATGTACCAAAGCATTTGCAACTTGTTCAAAGAAATGAGATAATGCTTGTTTGATGTGCACACGTGACACAAGGATGTAAGGATTGAACAAGAAGTTTTGAGAATTTCAAATCGGATCAGAGAAATGTACCAAATTGACTTAGAAAAAACTGTATTTAAAGTGGGGGGGGTACTTTTGGGGCAGTTTTGTTTCACCCAAGTGTCCCATTTCCACCCCTCTCAAACTAATGCATGGATGCATATAGCCAGAAACAATTCATTTGATGCATGCAAAGAAGCAACACTGTGTGTCTCAAGAAGCATTTATTCATGATTACGTAGACATGCTAAAATTTCAAGGCCACACACTACACATTACACATGACATTACACATTTCATAAAATTTAAATTTAGTCATTTAGCAGACGTTTTTATCCAAAGCGACTTACAGACGAGGAAACATTGGAAGCAATTATAACAATATAGGCAACAAAATGCATAAGTTAATTAAATCCAGTCCATTAAAGCCTAGCACAGTATACAAAGCTAAGAATAGTGAGGTAAGTAAAAAAATAATTTTTTAAGAAGACAGAAAATAATAAGAGGTTAAAATCAGTCATCTACATTTTGACGGAAGATATGCATTTTCACAGACTACACCGGCCTGTAGTGTTCTAGCAGTGTAAGGTTGAGAGTGAGTTTCTTCAGTAGCGGTGTGATGCAGGCCTCTTTGAAAGCAGTGGGAAATGTCCCAGTGGTGAGCAAAGAGTTGATGATGCGGGTCAGACCAGGCACAACTGCTGGAGAGATGGCATGGAGGAGATGGGTGGGGATGGGATCCAGTGGGCAGGTGGTAGGGTGGTTGGAACCAATGACCTTGGAAACATCATCTTCAGACATAGGAGAAATGGCGGGTGATGGTGGCGTAGAAAATTGGCTGTTGATGGCGGTAGTTTTCTTTACGAAGAACGATGCAAAATCATCAGCCGTTAACTCCGATGAAGGTGTGGGAGCAGGCGGACAGAGGAGAGCAGAAAAGGTTTTTAAGAGTGTGCGAGAGTCAGGAGAGTTGCTGATCTTCGAGTGGTTATAATCAGTTTTTGCAGAGGTGACGTCAACGGAGAAAGTAGAGAGAAGAGACTGGTAGAGAGAGAGAGGTCAGTATGGTCTTTTGACCCAAGTGTCCCATTTCCACCCCTCTCAAACTAATGCATGGATGCATATAGCCAGAAACAATTCATTTGATGCATGCAAAGAAGCAACACTGTGTGTCTCAAGAAGCATTTATTCATGATTACGTAGACATGCTAAAATTTCAAGGCCACACACTACACATTACACATGACATTACACATTTCATAAAATTTAAATTTAGTCATTTAGCAGACGTTTTTATCCAAAGCGACTTACAGACGAGGAAACATTGGAAGCAATTATAACAATATAGGCAACAAAATGCATAAGTTAATTAAATCCAGTCCATTAAAGCCTAGCACAGTATACAAAGCTAAGAATAGTGAGGTAAGTAAAAAAATAATTTTTTAAGAAGACAGAAAATAATAAGAGGTTAAAATCAGTCATCTACATTTTGACGGAAGATATGCATTTTCACAGACTACACCGGCCTGTAGTGTTCTAGCAGTGTAAGGTTGAGAGTGAGTTTCTTCAGTAGCGGTGTGATGCAGGCCTCTTTGAAAGCAGTGGGAAATGTCCCAGTGGTGAGCAAAGAGTTGATGATGCGGGTCAGACCAGGCACAACTGCTGGAGAGATGGCATGGAGGAGATGGGTGGGGATGGGATCCAGTGGGCAGGTGGTAGGGTGGTTGGAACCAATGACCTTGGAAACATCATCTTCAGACATAGGAGAAAAGGCGGGTGATGGTGGCGTAGAAAATTGGCTGTTGATGGCGGTAGTTTTCTTTACGAAGAACGATGCAAAATCATCAGCCGTTAACTCCGATGAAGGTGTGGGAGCAGGCGGACAGAGGAGAGCAGAAAAGGTTTTTAAGAGTGTGCGAGAGTCAGGAGAGTTGCTGATCTTCGAGTGGTTATAATCAGTTTTTGCAGAGGTGACGTCAACGGAGAAAGTAGAGAGAAGAGACTGGTAGAGAGAGAGAGGTCAGTATGGTCTTTTGACTTGTGCCATTTTCTCTCAGCTGACCGGAGGCTGGTGCGATGCTCACGTGGTACATCCGATAACCAGGGGGCAGACAGGGATGCACGGGCTGGTCCAGATGTAAGAGGGCATATGTTGTCCAAGCAGGATGTAAGCGTGGAACACAGAGTGTCTGTGGCACTGTTGGTATTCAAAAGATAGAGCTCCTCAGAGGGGGGGAGTGCAGACAAGACAGCAGAGGAAAAGCAAGAGGGAGGGACCGTAGGTAGCGCCGGAAAGTGACCAGCGGTAAGACATCTGCGTTGTCTGGAGCGGTGAGGTCGGGGGTGACAAAGAAGTGATCAGACGTGTGCAGCGGAGTGAACTGAGAGTGATGAGTGGAGCATTTCTCAAATCATCCTTGTCATTTGCAAAACAGTAAGTGCATTTCTGGTTTTGATTGTTTGATTGCAAGAGACGGCACATGAGTCACGTTTACGCTTTTACTGTTTTTACAATAATTTATTGACAGACAGTGTCATTGTGATGCAGACAGGAAAAGACAGCACTGCATAGCACAAACAAATGTAGAAATCTGAACATAAGACAATCTCCTTAGGGAAAACTGTACATGCAGTGCAGTGGAATTACAGTGCAGTCTTCCTACACCTCCTGACGTTCCTGTCTTTTGGGCAACGGATTCTCATCCACATCACAACAAATATCTTCTCTTGCGATACAGCGTGAAAATCATCTTTCAGAGTGTCTAATCCAGCCTCTGCAGGCATCAGCTGTGATGTCATCACACGTTACATCCATGGCAGCCAGAAGGGTCATCTGTGTATGCGGTTGGCGATCATATACTTTTAATCTTCATGCTGAGAAAAATTCCTCAACGTGGTTGGGTAGGGTGAGAGGAACTCCACCAGCATCCTGTTGTGGGCCGCAAACCATTGCCTGATGATGTTGGAGCGATGGAAACTGACATTGTCCCAAACTAACACGTACTTTGGCAGGTCATCTCCAATCTGCCCCCTCTCTTGTTCAGGGATGAGATCCCTGTAGAGAGTGTCAAAAGACTGTTTAGGTGTGAAAAGGGGCCGTCTGCAACACAGTGAAGTTGTCTTGCAGTCCTATGTGGAAAGAATATAGCAATGAAAAACACTAAATTGAGTAAAATAAAATGCCACCGTTTACTTAAAGTATACTTACTGTATATTGTAAAACTAGTGCTTAAATGTCGTGGGGATTATACTATTCTACAGAGACCCATTATAATGCAATTTGATCAACATGACATAAGAAATTGATAATGTAGGAATCTGCACAGAATTTTGTCATAATCATTTGCATGGATGTACCAAAGCATTTGCAACTTGTTCAAAGAAATGAGAAAATGCTTGTTTGATGTGCACACGTTACACAAGGATGTAAGGATAGAACAAGAAGTTTTGAGAATTTCAAATCGGATCAGAGAAATGTACCAAATTGACTTAGAAAAAACTGTATTTAAAGTGGGGGGGTACTTTTGGGGCAGTTTTGTTTCACCCAAGTGTCCCATTTCCACCCCTCTCAAACTAATGCATGGATGCATATAGCCAGAAACAATTCATTTGATGCATGCAAAGAAGCAACACTGTGTGTCTCAAGAAGCATTTATTCATGATTACGTAGACATGCTAAAATTTCAAGGCCACACACTACACATTACACATTACACATGACATTACACATTTCATAAAATTTACATTTAGTCATTTAGCAGACGTTTTTATCCAAAGCGACTTACAGACGAGGAAACATTGGAAGCAATTATAACAATATAGGCAACAAAATGCATAAGTTAATTAAATCCAGTCCATTAAAGCCTAGCACAGTATACAAAGCTAAGAATAGTGAGGTAAGTAAAAAAATGTTTTTTAAGAAGACAGAAAATAATAAGAGGTTAAAATCAGTCATCTACATTTTGACGGAAGATATGCATTTTCACACACTACACCGGCCTGTAGTGTTCTAGCAGTGTAAGGTTGAGAGTGAGTTTCTTCAGTAGCGGTGTGATGCAGGCCTCTTTGAAAGCAGTGGGAAATGTCCCAGTGGTGAGCAAAGAGTTGATGATGCGGGTCAGACCATGCACAACTGCTGGAGAGATGGCATGGAGGAGATGGGTGGGGATGGGATCAAGTGGGCAGGTGGTAGGGTGGTTGGAACCAATGACCTTGGAAACATCATCTTCAGACATAGGAGAAAAGGCGGGTGATGGTGGAGTAGAAAATTGGCTGTTGATGGCGGTAGTTTTCTTTACGAAGAACGATGCAAAATCATCAGCCGTTAACCTGATGAAGGTGTGGTAGCAGGCGGACAGAGGAGAGCAGAGAAGGTTTTTAAGAGTGTGCGAGAGTCAGGAGAGTTGCTGATCTTCGAGTGGTTATAATCAGCTTTTGCAGAGGTGACGTCAACGGAGAAAGTAGAGAGAGAGAGGTCAGTATGGTCTTTTGACTTGTGCCATTTTCTCTCAGCTGACCGGAGGCTGGTGCGATGCTCACGTGGTACATCCGATAACCAGGGGGCAGACAGGGATGCACGGGCTGGTCCAGATGTAAGAGGGCATATGTTGTCCAAGCAGGATGTAAGCGTGGAACACAGAGTGTCTGTGGCACTGTTGGTATTCAAAAGAGAGAGCTCATCAGAGGGGGGGAGTGCAGACAAGACAGCAGAGGAAAAGCAGGAGGGAGGGACCGTAGGTAGCGCCGCAAAGTGACCAGCGGTAAGACATCTGCGTTGTCTGGAGCGGTGAGGTCGGGGGTGACAAAGAAGTGATCAGATGTGTGCAGCGGAGTGACCTGAGAGTGATGAGTGGAGCATTTCTCGAATCATCCTTGTCATTTGCAAAACAGTAAGTACATTTCTGGTTTTGATTGTTTAATTGCAAGAGACGGCACATGATTCACGTTAACGCTTTTACTGTTTGTACAATAATTTATTGACAGACAGTGTCATTGTGATGCAGACAGGAAAAGACAGCACTGCATAGCACAAACAAATGTAGAAATCTGAACATAAGACAATCTCCTTAGGGAAAACTGTACATGCAGTGCAGTGGAATTACAGTGCAGTCTTCCTACACCTCCTGACGTTCCTGTCTTTTGGGCAACGGATTCTCATCCACATCACAACAAATATCTTCTCTTGCGATACAGCGTGAAAATCATCTTTCAGAGTGTCTAATCCAGCCTCTGCAGGCATCAGCTGTGATGTCATCACACGTTACATCCATGGCAGCCAGAAGGGTCATCTGTGTATGCGGCTGGCGATCATATACTTTTAATCTTCATGCTGAGAAAAATTCCTCAACGTGGTTGAGTAGGGTGAGAGGAACTCCACCAGCATCCTGTTGTGGGCCGCAAACCATTGCCTGATGATGTTGGAGCGATGGAAACTGACATTGTCCCAAACTAACACGTACTTTGGCAGGTCATCTCCAATCTGCCCCCTCTCTTGTTCAGGGATGAGATCCCTGTAGAGAGTGTCAAAAGACTGTTTAGGTGTGAAAAGGGGCCGTCTGCAACACAGTGAAGTTGTCTTGCAGTCCTATGTGGAAAGAATATAGCAATGCAAAACACTAAATTGAGTAAAATAAAATGCCACTGTTTACTTAAAGTATACTTACTGTATATTGTAAAACTAGTGCTTAAATGTCGTGGGGATTATACTATTCTACAGAGACCCATTATAATGCATTTTGATCAACATGACATAAGCAATTGATAATGTAGGAATCTGCACAGAATTTTGTCATAATCATTTGCATGGATGTACCAAAGCATTTGCAACTTGTTCAAAGAAATGAGAAAATGCTTGTTTGATGTGCACACGTGACACAAGGATGTAAGGATTGAACAAGAAGTTTTGAGAATTTCAAATCGGATCAGAGAAATGTACCAAATTGACTTAGAAAAAACTGTATTTAAAGTGGGGGGGGGTACTTTTGGGGCAGTTTTGTTTCACCCAAGTGTCCCATTTCCACCCCTCTCAAACTAATGCATGGATGCATATAGCCAGAAACAATTCATTTGATGCATGCAAAGAAGCAACCCTGTGTGTCTCAAGAAGCATTTATTCATGATTACGTAGACATGCTAAAATTTCAAGGCCACACACTACACATTACACATTACACATGACATTACACATTTCATAAAATTTACATTTAGTCATTTAGCAGACGTTTTTATCCAAAGCGACTTACAGACGAGGAAACATTGGAAGCAATTATAACAATATAGGCAACAAAATGCATAAGTTAATTAAATCCAGTCCATTAAAGCCTAGCACAGTATACAAAGCTAAGAATAGTGAGGTAAGTAAAAAAAATTTTTTTAAGAAGACAGAAAATAGTAAGAGGTTCAAATCAGTCATCTACATTTTGACGGAAGATATGCATTTTCACACACTACACCGGCCTGTAGTGTTCTAGCAGCGTAAGGTTGAGAGTGAGTTTCTTCACTAGCGGTGTGATGCAGGCCTCTTTGAAAGCAGTGGGAAATGTCCCAGTGGTGAGCAAAGAGTTGATGATGCGGGTCAGACCAGGCACAACTGCTGGAGAGATGGCATGGAGGAGATGGGTGGGGATGGGATCCAGTGGGCAGGTGATAGGGTGGTTGGAACCAATGACCTTGGAAACATCCTCTTCAGACATAGGAGAAAAGGCGGGTGATGGTGGCGTAGAAAATTGGCTGTTGATGGCGGTAGTTTTCTTTACGAAGAACGATGCAAAATCATCAGCCGTTAACTCCGATGAAGGTGTGGGAGCAGGCGGACAGAGGAGAGCAGAGAAGGTTTTTAAGAGTGTGCGAGAGTCAGGAGAGTTGCTGATCTTCGAGTGGTTATAATCAGTTTTTGCAGAGGTGACGTCAACGGAGAAAGTAGAGAGAGAGAGGTCAGTATGGTCTTTTGACTTGTGCCATTTTCTCTCAGCTGACCGGAGGCTGGTGCGATGCTCACGTGGTACATCCGATAACCAGGGGGCAGACAGGGATGCACGGGCTGGTCCAGATGTAAGAGGGCATATGTTGTCCAAGCAGGATGTAAGCGTGGAACACAGAGTGTCTGTGGCACTGTTGGTATTCAAAAGAGAGAGCTCCTCAGAGGGGGGAGTGCAGACAAGACAGCAGAGGAAAAGCAGGAGGGAGGGACCGTAGGTAGCGCCGGAAAGTGACCAGCGGTAAGACATCTGCGTTGTCTGGAGCGGTGAGGTCGGGGGTGACAAAGAAGTGATCAGACGTATGCTGCGGAGTGACCTGAGAGTGATGAGTGGAGCATTTCTCGAATCATCCTTGTCATTTGCACAACAGTAAGTGCATTTCTGGTTTTGATTGTTTGATTGCAAGAGACGGCACATGATTCACGTTAACGCTTTTACTGTTTGTACAATAATTTATTGACAGACAGTGTCATTGTGATGCAGACAGGAAAAGACAGCACTGCATAGCACAAACAAATGTAGAAATCTGAACATAAGACAATCTCCTTAGGGAAAACTGTACATGCAGTGCAGTGGAATTACAGTGCAGTCTTCCTACACCTCCTGACATTCCTGTCTTTTGGGTAACGGATTGTCATCCACATCACAACAAATATCTTCTCTTGCGATTCAGCGTGAAAATCATCTTTCAGAGTGTCTAACCCAGCCTCTGCAGGCATCAGCTGTGATGTCATCACACGTTACATCCATGGCAGCCAGAAGGGTCATCTGTGTATGCGGCTGGCCATCATATACTTTTAATCTTCATGCTGAGAAAAATTCCTCAACGGGGTTGAGTAGGGTGAGAGGAACTCCACCAGCATCCTGTTGTGGGCCGCAAACCATTGCCTGATGATGTTGGAGCGATGGAAACTGACATTGTCCCAAACTAACACGTACTTTGGCAGGTCATCTCCATTCTGCCCCCTCTCTTGTTCAGGGATGAGATCCCTGTAGAGAGTGTCAAAAGACTGTTTAGGTGTGAAAAGAGGCCGTCTGCAACACAGTGAAGTTGTCTTGCAGTCCTATGTGGAAAGAATATAGCAATGCAAAACACTAAATTGAGTAAAATAAAATGCCACTGTTTACTTAAAGTATACTTACTGTATATTGTAAAACTAGTGCTTAAATGTCGTGGGGATTATAATATTCTACAGAGACCCATTATAATGCATTTTGATCAACATGACATAAGCAATTGATAATGTAGGAATCTGCACAGAATTTTGTCATAATCATTTGCATGGATGTACAAAAGCATTTGCAACTTGTTCAAAGAAATGAGAAAATGCTTGTTTGATGTGCACACGTGACACAAGGATGTAAGGATTGAACAAGAAGTTTTGAGAATTTCAAATCGGATCTGAGAAATGTACCAAATTGACTTAGAAAAAACTGTATTTAAAGTGGGGGGGGGGTACTTTTGGGGCAGTTTTGTTTCACCCAAGTGTCCCATTTCCACCCCTCTCAAACTAATGCATGGATGCATATAGCCAGAAACAATTCATTTGATGCATGCAAAGAAGCAACACTGTGTGTCTCAAGAAGCATTTATTCATGATTACGTAGACATGCTAAAATTTCAAGGCCACACACTACACATTACACATGACATTACACATTTCATAAAATTTACATTTAGTCATTTAGCAGACGTTTTTATCTAAAGCGACTTACAGACGAGGAAACATTGGAAGCAAATATAACAATATAGGCAACAAAATGCATAAGTTAATTAAATCCAGTCCATTAAAGCCTAGCACAGTATACAAAGCTAAGAATAGTGAGGTAAGTAAAAAAATATTTTTTTAATAAGACAGAAAATAATAAGAGGTTAAAATCAGTCATCTACATTTTGACGGAAGATATGCATTTTCACACACTACACCGGCCTGTAGTGTTCTAGCAGTGTAAGGTTGAGAGTGAGTTTCTTCAGTAGCGGTGTGATGCAGGCCTCTTTGAAAGCAGTGGGAAATGTCCCAGTGGTGAGCAAAGAGTTGATGATGCGGGTCAGACCATGCACAACTGCTGGAGAGATGGCATGGAGGAGATGGGTGGGGATGGGATCAAGTGGGCAGGTGGTAGGGTGGTTGGAACCAATGACCTTGGAAACATCATCTTCAGACATAGGAGAAAAGGCGGGTGATGGTGGAGTAGAAAATTGGCTGTTGATGGCGGTAGTTTTCTTTACGAAGAACGATGCAAAATCATCAGCCGTTAACCTGATGAAGGTGTGGTAGCAGGCGGACAGAGGAGAGCAGAGAAGGTTTTTAAGAGTGTGCGAGAGTCAGGAGAGTTGCTGATCTTCGAGTGGTTATAATCAGCTTTTGCAGAGGTGACGTCAACGGAGAAAGTAGAGAGAGAGAGGTCAGTATGGTCTTTTGACTTGTGCCATTTTCTCTCAGCTGACCGGAGGCTGGTGCGATGCTCACGTGGTACATCCGATAACCAGGGGGCAGACAGGGATGCACGGGCTGGTCCAGATGTAAGAGGGCATATGTTGTCCAAGCAGGATGTAAGCGTGGAACACAGAGTGTCTGTGGCACTGTTGGTATTCAAAAGAGAGAGCTCCTCAGAGGGGGGGAGTGCAGACAAGACAGCAGAGGAAAAGCAGGAGGGAGGGACCGTAGGTAGCGCCGGAAAGTGACCAGCGGTAAGACATCTGCGTTGTCTGGAGCGGTGAGGTCGGGGGTGACAAAGAAGTGATCAGACGTGTGCAGCGGAGTGACCTGAGAGTGATGAGTGGAGCATTTCTCGAATCATCCTTGTCATTTGCAAAACAGTAAGTGCATTTCTGGTTTTGATTGTTTAATTGCAAGAGACGGCACATGATTCACGTTAACGCTTTTACTGTTTGTACAATAATTTATTGACAGACAGTGTCATTGTGATGCAGACAGGAAAAGACAGCACTGCATAGCACAAACAAATGTAGAAATCTGAACATAAGACAATCTCCTTAGGGAAAACTGTACATGCAGTGCAGTGGAATTACAGTGCAGTCTTCCTACACCTCCTGACGTTCCTGTCTTTTGGGCAACGGATTCTCATCCACATCACAACAAATATCTTCTCTTGCGATACAGCGTGAAAATCATCTTTCAGAGTGTCTAATCCAGCCTCTGCAGGCATCAGCTGTGATGTCATCACACGTTACATCCATGGCAGCCAGAAGGGTCATCTGTCTATGCGGCTGGCGATCATATACTTTTAATCTTCATGCTGAGAAAAATTCCTCAACGTGGTTGAGTAGGGTGAGAGGAACTCCACCAGCATCCTGTTGTGGGCCGCAAACCATTGCCTGATGATGTTGGAGCGATGGAAACTGACATTGTCCCAAACTAACACGTACTTTGGCAGGTCATCTCCAATCTGCCGCCTCTCTTGTTCAGGGATGAGATCCCTGTAGAGAGTGTCAAAAGACTGTTTAGGTGTGAAAAGGGGCCGTCTGCAACACAGTGAAGTTGTCTTGCAGTCCTATGTGGAAAGAATATAGCAATGCAAAACACTAAATTGAGTAAAATAAAATGCCACTGTTTACTTAAAGTATACTTACTGTATATTGTAAAACTAGTGCTTAAATGTCGTGGGGATTATACTATTCTACAGAGACCCATTATAATGCATTTTGATCAACATGACATAAGCAATTGATAATGTAGGAATCTGCACAGAATTTTGTCATTTGCATGGATGTACCAAAGCATTTGCAACTTGTTCAAAGAAATGAGAAAATGCTTGTTTGATGTGCACACGTGACACAAGGATGTAAGGATTGAACAAGAAGTTTTGAGAATTTCAAATCGGATCAGAGAAATGTACCAAATTGACTTAGAAAAAACTGTATTTAAAGTGGGGGGGGTACTTTTGGGGCAGTTTTGTTTCACCCAAGTGTCCCATTTCCACCCCTCTCAAACTAATGCATGGATGCATATAGCCAGAAACAATTCATTTGATGCATGCAAAGAAGCAACACTGTGTGTCTCAAGAAGCATTTATTCATGATTACGTAGACATGCTAAAATTTCAAGGCCACACACTACACATTACACATTACACATGACATTACACATTTCATAAAATTTACATTTAGTCATTTAGCAGACGTTTTTATCCAAAGCGACTTACAGATGAGGAAACATTGGAAGCAATTATAACAATATAGGCAACAAAATGCATAAGTTAATTAAATCCAGTCCATTAAAGCCTAGCACAGTATACAAAGCTAAGAATAGTGAGGTAAGTAAAAAAATACTTTTTTAAGAAGACAGAAAATAATAAGAGGTTAAAATCAGTCATCTACATTTTGACGGAAGATATGCATTTTCACACACTACACCGGCCTGTAGTGTTCTAGCAGTGTAAGGTTGAGAGTCAGTTTCTTCAGTAGCGGTGTGATGCAGGCCTCTTTGAAAGCAGTGGGAAATGTCCCAGTGGTGAGCAAAGAGTTGATGATGCGGGTCAGACCAGGAACAACTGCTGGAGAGATGGCATGGAGGAGATGGGTGGGGATGGGATCCAGTGGGCAGGTGGTAGGGTGGTTGGAACCAATGACCTTGGAAACATCATCTTCAGACATAGGAGAAAAGGCGGGTGATGGTGGCGTAGAAAATTGGCTGTTGATGGCGGTAGTTTTCTTTACGAAGAACGATGCAAAATCATCAGCCGTTAACTCCGATGAAGGTGTGGGAGCAGGCGGACAGAGGAGAGCAGAGAAGGTTTTTAAGAGTGTGCGAGAGTCAGGAGAGTTGCTGATCTTCGAGTGGTTATAATCAGTTTTTGCAGAGGTGACGTCAACGGAGAAAGTAGAGAGAAGAGACTGGTAGAGAGAGAGAGGTCAGTATGGTCTTTTGACTTGTGCCATTTTCTCTCAGCTGACCGGAGGCTGGTGCGATGCTCACGTGGTACATCCGATAACCAGGGGGCAGACAGGGATGCACGGGCTGGTCCAGATGTAAGAGGGCATATGTTGTCCAAGCAGGATGTAAGCGTGGAACACAGATTGTCTGTGGCACTGTTGGTATTCAAAAGATAGAACTCCTCAGAGGGGGGGAGTGCAGACAAGACAGCAGGGGAAAAGCAAGAGGGAGGGACTGTAGGTAGCGCCGGAAAGTGACCAGCGGTAAGACATCTGCGTTGTCTGGAGCGGTGAGGTCGGGGGTGACAAAGAAGTGATCAGACGTGTGCAGCGGAGTGAACTGAGAGTGATGAGTGGAGCATTTCTCGAATCATCCTTGTCATTTGCAAAACAGTAAGTGCATTTCTGGTTTTGATTGTTTGATTACAAGAGACGGCACATGAGTCACGTTTACGCTTTTACTGTTTTTACAATAATTTATTGACAGACAGTGTCATTGTGATGCAGACAGGAAAAGACAGCACTGCATAGCACAAACAAATGTAGAAATCTGAACATAAGACAATCTCCTTAGGGAAAACTGTACATGCAGTGCAGTGGAATTACAGTGCAGTCTTCCTACACCTCCTGACGTTCCTGTCTTTTGGGCAACGGATTCTCATCCACATCACAACAAATATCTTCTCTTGCGATACAGCGTGAAAATAATCTTTCAGAGTGTCTAATCCAGCCTCTGCAGGCATCAGCTGTGATGTCATCACACGTTACATCCATGGCAGCCAGAAGGGTCATCTGTGTATGCGGCTGGCGATCATATACTTTTAATCTTCATGCTGAGAAAAATTCCTCAACGTGGTTGAGTAGGGTGAGAGGAACTCCACCAGCATCCTGTTGTGGGCCGCAAACCATTGCCTGATGATGTTGGAGCGATGGAAACTGACATTGTCCCAAACTAACACGTACTTTGGCAGGTCATCTCCAATCTGCCCCCTCTCTTGTTCAGGGATGAGATCCCTGTAGAGAGTGTCAAAAGACTGTTTAGGTGTGAAAAGGGGCCGTCTGCAACACAGTGAAGTTGTCTTGCAGTCCTATGTGGAAAGAATATAGCAATGCAAAACACTAAATTGAGTAAAATAAAATGCCACCGTTTTCTTAAAGTATACTTACTGTATATTGTAAAACTAGTGCTTAAATGTCGTGGGGATTATACTATTCTACAGAGACCCATTATAATGCATTTTGATCAACATGACATAAGCAATTGATAATGTAGGAATCTGCACAGAATTTTGTCATAATCATTTGCATGGATGTACCAAAGCATTTGCAACTTGTTCAAAGAAATGAGAAATTGCTTGTTTGATGTGCACACGTGACACAAGGATGTAAGGATTGAACAAGAAGTTTTGAGAATTTCAAATCGGATCAGAGAAATGTACCAAATTGACTTAGAAAAAACTCTATTTAAAGTGGGGGGGGGGTACTTTTGGGGCAGTTTTGTTTCACCCAAGTGTCCCATTTCCACCCCTCTCAAACTAATGCATGGATGCATATAGCCAGAAACAATTCATTTGATGCATGCAAAGAAGCAACACTGTGTGTCTCAAGAAGCATTTATTCATGATTACGTAGACATGCTAAAATTTCAAGGCAACACACTACACATTACACATGACATTACACATTTCATAAAATTTACATTTAGTCATTTAGCAGACGTTTTTATCCAAAGCGACTTACAGACGAGGAAACATTGGAAGCAATTATAACAATATAGGCAACAAAATGCATAAGTTAATTAAATCCAGTCCATTAAAGCCTAGCACAGTATACAAAGCTAAGAATAGTGAGGTAAGTAAAAAAATTTTTTTTAAAGAAGACAGAAAATAATAAGAGGTTAAAATCAGTCATCTACATTTTGACGGAAGATATGCATTTTCACACACTACACCGGCCTGTAGTGTTCTAGCAGTGTGAGGTTGAGAGTGAGTTTCTTCAGTAGCGGTGTGATGCAGGCCTCTTTGAAAGCAGTGGGAAATGTCCCAGTGGTGAGCAAAGAGTTGATGATGCGGGTCAGACCAGGCACAACTGCTGGAGAGATGGCATGGAGGAGATGGGTGGGGATGGGATCCAGTGGGCAAGTGGTAGGGTGGTTGGAACCAATGACCTTGGAAACATCATCTTCAGACATAGGAGAAAAGGCGGGTGATGGTGGCGTAGAAAATTGGCTGTTGATGGCGGTAGTTTTCTTTACGAAGAACGATGCAAAATCATCAGCCGTTAACTCCGATGAAGGTGTGGGAGCAGGCGGACAGAGGAGAGCAGAGAAGGTTTTTAAGAGTGTGCGAGAGTCAGGAGAGTTGCTGATCTTCGAGTGGTTATAATCAGTTTTTGCAGAGGTGACGTCAACGGAGAAAGTAGAGAGAAGAGACTGGTAGAGAGAGAGAGGTCAGTATGGTCTTTTGACTTGTGCCATTTTCTCTCAGCTGACCGGAGGCTGGTGCGATGCTCACGTGGTACATCTGATAACCAGGGGGCAGACAGGGATGCACGGGCTGGTCCAGATGTAAGAGGGCATATGTTGTCCAAGCAGGATGTAAGCGTGGAACACAGAGTGTCTGTGGCACTGTTAGTATTCAAAAGAGAGAGCTCCTCAGAGGGGGGGAGTGCAGACAAGACAGCAGAGGAAAAGCAGGAGGGAGGGACCGTAGGTAGCGCCGGAAAGTGACCAGCGGTAAGACATCTGCGTTGTCTGGAGCGGTGAGGTCGGGGGTGACAAAGAAGTGATCAGACGTGTGCAGCGGAGTGAACTGAGAGTGATGAGTGGAGCATTTCTCGAATCATCCTTGTCATTTGCAAAACAGTAAGTGCATTTCTGGTTTTGATTGTTTGATTACAAGAGACGGCACATGAGTCACGTTTACGCTTTTACTGTTTTTACAATATTTTATTGACAGACAGTGTCATTGTGATGCAGACAGGAAAAGACAGCACTGCATAGCACAAACAAATGTAGAAATCTGAACATAAGACAATCTCCTTAGGGAAAACTGTACATGCAGTGCAGTGGAATTACAGTGCAGTCTTCCTACACCTCCTGACGTTCCTGTCTTTTGGGCAACGGATTCTTATCCACATCACAACAAATATCTTCTCTTGCAATACAGCGTGAAAATCATCTTTCAGAGTGTCTAATCCAGCCTCTGCAGGCATCAGCTGTGATGTCATCACACGTTACATCCATGGCAGCCAGAAGGGTCATCTGTGTATGCGGCTGGCCATCATATACTTTCAATCTTCATGCTGAGAAAAATTCCTCAACAGGGTTGAGTAGGGTGAGAGGAACTCCACCAGCATCCTGTTGTGGGCCGCAAACCATTGCCTGATGATGTTGGAGCGATGGAAACTGACATTGTCCCAAACTAACACGTACTTTGGCAGGTCATCTCCAATCTGCCCCCTCTCTTGTTCAGGGATGAGATCCCTGTAGAGAGTGTCAAAAGACTGTTTAGGTGTGAAAAGGGGCCGTCTGCAACACAGTGAAGTTGTCTTGCAGTCCTATGTGGAAAGAATATAGCAATGCAAAACACTAAATTGAGTAAAATAAAATGCCACTGTTTACTTAAAGTATACTTACTGTATATTGTAAAACTAGTGCTTAAATGTCGTGGGGATTATACTATTCTACAGAGACCCATTATAATGCATTTTGATCAAAATGACATAAGCAATTGATAATGTAGGAATCTGCACAGAATTTTGTCATAATCATTTGCATGGATGTACCAAAGCATTTGCAACTTGTTCAAAGAAATGAGAAAATGCTTGTTTGATGTGCACACGTGACACAAGGATGTAAGGATTGAACAAGAAGTTTTGAGAATTTCAAATCGGATCAGAGAAATGTACCAAATTGACTTAGAAAAAACTGTATTTAAAGTGGGGGGGGTACTTTTGGGGCAGTTTTGTTTCACCCAAGTGTCCCATTTCCACCCCTCTCAAACTAATGCATGGATGCATATAGCCAGAAACAATTCATTTGATGCATGCAGAAGCAACACTGTGTGTCTCAAGAAGCATTTATTCATGATTACGTAGACATGCTCAAATTTCAAGGCCACACACTACACATTACACATGACATTACACATTTCATAAAATTTACATTTAGTCATTTAGCAGACGTTTTTATCCAAAGCGACTTACAGACGAGGAAACATTGGAAGCAATTATAACAATATAGGCAACAAAATGCATAAGTTAATTAAATCCAGTCCATTAAAGCCTAGCACAGTATACAAAGCTAAGAATAGTGAGGTAAGTAAAAAAATATTTTTTTAATAAGACAGAAAATAATAAGAGGTTAAAATCAGTCATCTACATTTTGACGGAAGATATGCATTTTCACACACTA
Source organism: Barbatula barbatula (assembly GCF_947034865.1). Classification (NCBI taxonomy): domain Eukaryota; kingdom Metazoa; phylum Chordata; class Actinopteri; order Cypriniformes; family Nemacheilidae; genus Barbatula; species Barbatula barbatula. The sequence goes on from NC_136782.1 coordinate 7,759,336, forward strand.
CACCGGCCTGTAGTGTTCTAGCAGTGTAAGGTTGAGAGTGAGTTTCTTCAGTAGCGGTGTGATGCAGGCCTCTTTGAAAGCAGTGGGAAATGTCCCAGTGGTGAGCAAAGAGTTGATGATGCGGGTCAGACCATGCACAACTGCTGGAGAGATGGCATGGAGGAGATGGGTGGGGATGGGATCCAGTGGGCAGGTGGTAGGGTGGTTGGAACCAATGACCTTGGAAACATCATCTTCAGACATAGGAGAAAAGGCGGGTGATGGTGGAGTTGAAAATTGGCTGTTGATGGCGGTAGTTTTCTTTACGAAGAACGATGCAAAATCATCAGCCGTTAACCTGATGAAGGTGTAGGAGCAGGCGGACAGAGGAGAGCAGAGAAGGTTTTTAAGAATGTGCGAGAGTCAGGAGAGTTGCTGATCTTCGAGTGGTTATAATCAGCTTTTGCAGAGGTGACGTCAACGGAGAAAGTAGAGAGAGAGAGGTCAGTATGGTCTTTTGACTTGTGCCATTTTCTCTCAGCTGACCGGAGGCTGGTGCGATGCTCATGTGGTACATCCGATAACCAGGGGGCAGACAGGGATGCACGGGCTGGTCCAGATGTAAGAGGGCATATGTTGTCCAAGCAGGATGTAAGCGTGGAACACAGAGTGTCTGTGGCACTGTTGGTATTCAAAAGAGAGAGCTCCTCAGAGTGGGGGGAGTGCAGACAAGACAGCAGAGGAAAAGCAGGAGGGAGGGACCGTAGGTAGCGCCAGAAAGTGACCAGCGGTAAGACATCTGCGTTGTCTGGAGCGGTGAGGTCGGGGGTGACAAAGAAGTGATCAGACGTGTGCAGCGGAGTGACCTGAGAGTGATGAGTGGAGCATTTCTCGAATCATCCTTGTCATTTGCAAAACAGTAAGTGCATTTCTGGTTTTGATTGTTTAATTGCAAGAGACGGCACATGAGTCACGTTTACGCTTTTACTGTTTTTACAATAATTTATTGACAGACAGTGTCATTGTGATGCAGACAGGAAAAGACAGCACTGCATAGCACAAAAAAATGTAGAAATCTGAACATAAGACAATCTCCTTAGGGAAAACTGTACATGCAGTGCAGTGGAATTACAGTGCAGTCTTCCTACACCTCCTGACGTTCCTGTCTTTTGGGCAACGGATTCTCATCCACATCACAACAAATATCTTCTCTTGCGATACAGCGTGAAAATCATCTTTCAGAGTGTCTAATCCAGCCTCTGCAGGCATCAGCTGTGATGTCATCACACGTTACATCCATGGCAGCCAGAAGGGTCATCTGTGTATGCGGCTGGCGATCATATACTTTTAATCTTCATGCTGAGAAAAATTCCTCAACGTGGTTGAGTAGGATGAGAGGAACTCCACCAGCATCCTGTTGTGGGCCGCAAACCATTGCCTGATGATGTTGGAGCGATGGAAACTGACATTGTCCCAAACTAACACGTACTTTGGCAGGTCATCTCCAATCTGCCCCCTCTCTTGTTCAGGGATGAGATCCCTGTAGAGAGTGTCAAAAGACTGTTTATGTGTGAAAAGGGGCCGTCTGCAACACAGTGAAGTTGTCTTGCAGTCCTATGTGGAAAGAATATAGCAATGCAAAACACTAAATTGAGTAAAATAAAATGCCACTGTTTACTTAAAGTATTCTTACTGTATATTGTAAAACTAGTGCTTAAATGTCGTGGGGATTACACTATTCTACAGAGACCCATTATAATGCATTTTGATCAACATGACATAAGCAATTGATAATGTTGGAATCTGCACAGAATTGTGTCATAATCATTTGCATCGATGTACCAAAGCATTTGCAACTTCTTCAAAGAAATGAGAAAATGCTTGTTTGATGTGCACACGTGACACAAGGATGTAAGGATTGAACAAGAAGTTTTGAGAATTTCAAATCGGATCTGAGAAATGTACCAAATTGACATTTTGACGGAAGAAATGCATTTTCACACACTACACCGGCCTGTAGTGTTCTAGCAGTGTAAGGTTGAGAGTGAGTTTCTTCAGTAGAGGTGTGATGCAGGCCTCTTTGAAAGCAGTGGGAAATGTCCCAGTGGTGAGCAAAGAGTTGATGATGCGGGTCAGACCAGGCACAACTGCTGGAGAGATGGCATGGAGGAGATGGGTAGGGATGGGATCCAGTGGGCAGGTGGTAGGGTGGTTGGAACCAATGACCTTGGAAACATCATCTTCAGACATAGGAGAAAAGGCGGGTGATGGTGGCGTAGAAAATTGGCTGTTGATGGCGGTAGTTTTCTTTACGAAGAACGATGCAAAATCATCAGCCGTTAACTCCGATGAAGGTGTGGGAGCAGGCGGACAGAGGAGAGCAGAGAAGGTTTTTAAGAGTGTGCGAGAGTCAGGAGAGTTGCTGATCTTCGAGTGGTTATAATCAGTTTTTGCAGAGGTGACGTCAACGGAGAAAGTAGAGAGAGAGAGGTCAGTATGGTCTTTTGACTTGTGCCATTTTCTCTCAGCTGACCGGAGGCTGGTGCGATGCTCACGTGGTACATCCGATAACCAGGGGGCAGACAGGGATGCACGGGCTGGTCCAGATGTGAGAGGGCATATGTTGTCCAAGCAGGATGTAAGCGTGGAACACAGAGTGTCTGTGGCACTGTTGGTATTCAAAAGAGAGAGCTCCTCAGAGGGGGGGAGTGCAGACAAGACAGCAGAGGAAAAGCAGGAGGGAGGGACCGTAGGTAGCGCCGGAAAGTGACCAGCGGTAAGACATCTGCGTTGTCTGGAGCGGTGAGGTCGGGGGTGACAAAGAAGTGATCAGACGTGTGCAGCGGAGTGACCTGAGAGTGATGAGTGGAGCATTTCTCGAATCATCCTTGTCATTTGCAAAACAGTAAGTGCATTTCTGGTTTTGATTGTTTGATTGCAAGAGACGGCACATGATTCAAGTTTACGCTTTTACTGTTTGTACAATAATTTATTGACAGACAGTGTCATTGTGATGCAGACAGGAAAAGACAGCACTGCATAGCACAAACAAATGTAGAAATCTGAACATAAGACAATCTCCTTAGGGAAAACTGTACATGCAGTGCAGTGGAATTACAGTGCAGTCTTCCTACACCTCCTGACGTTCCTGTCTTTTGGGCAACGGATTCTTATCCACATCACAACAAATATCTTCTCTTGCAATACAGCGTGAAAATCATCTTTCAGAGTGTCTAATCCAGCCTCTGCAGGCATCAGCTGTGATGTCATCACACGTTACATCCATGGCAGCCAGAAGGGTCATCTGTGTATGCGGCTGGCCATCATATACTTTCAATCTTCATGCTGAGAAAAATTCCTCAACGGGGTTGAGTATGGTGAGAGGAACTCCACCAGCATCCTGTTGTGGGCCGCAAACCATTGCCTGATGATGTTGGAGCGATGGAAACTGACATTGTCCCAAACTAACACGTACTTTGGCAGGTCATCTCCAATCTGCCCCCTCTCTTGTTCAGGGATGAGATCCCTGTAGAGAGTGTCAAAAGACTGTTTAGGTGTGAAAAGGGGCCGTCTGCAACACAGTGAAGTTGTCTTGCAGTCCTATGTGGAAAGAATATAGCAATGCAAAACACTAAATTGAGTAAAATAAAATGCCACTGTTTACTTAAAGTATACTTACTGTATATTGTAAAACTAGTGTTTAAATGTCGTGGGGATTATACTATTCTACAGAGACCCATTATAATGCATTTTGATCAAAATGACATAAGCAATTGATAATGTAGGAATCTGCACAGAATTTTGTCATAATCATTTGCATGGATGTACCAAAGCATTTGCAACTTGTTCAAAGAAATGAGAAAATGCTTGTTTGATGTGCACACGTGACACAAGGATGTAAGGATTGAACAAGAAGTTTTGAGAATTTTAAATCGGATCTGAGAAATGTACCAAATTGACTTAGAAAAAACAGTATTTAAAGTGGGGGGGGGTACTTTTGGGGCAGTTTTGTTTCACCCAAGTGTCCCATTTCCACCCCTCTCAAACTAATGCATGGATGCATATAGCCAGAAACAATTCATTTGATGCATGCAAAGAATTAACACTGTGTGTCTCAAGAAGCATTTATTCATGATTACGTAGACATGCTAAAATTTCAAGGCCACACACTACACATTACACATGACATTACACATTTCATAAAATTTACATTTAGTCATTTAGCAGACGTTTTTATCCAAAGCGACTTACAGACGAGGAAACATTGGAAGCAATTATAACAATATAGGCAACAAAATGCATAAGTTAATTAAATCCAGTCCATTAAAGCCTAGCACAGTATACAAAGCTAAGAATAGTGAGGTAAGTAAAAAAATACTTTTTTAAGAAGAAAGAAAATAATAAGAGGTTAAAATCAGACATCTACATTTTGACGGAAGATATGCATTTTCAAACACTACACCGGCCTGTAGTGTTCTAGCAGTGTAAGGTTGAGAGTCAGTTTCTTCAGTAGCGGTGTGATGCAGGCCTCTTTGAGAAGCAGTGGGAAATGTCCCAGTGGTGAGCAAAGAGTTGATGATGGGGGTCAGACCAGGCACAACCGCTGGAGAGATGGCATGGAGGAGATGGGTGGGGATGGAATCCAGCGGGCAGGTGGTAGGGTGGTTGGAACCAATGACCTTGGAAACATCATCTTCAGACATAGGAGAAAAGGCGGGTGATGGTGGCGTAGAAAATTGGCTGTTGATGGCGGTAGTTTTCTTTACGAAGAACGATGCAAAATCATCAGCCGTTAACTCCGATGAAGGTGTGGGAGCAGGCGGACAGAGGAGAGCAGAGAAGGTTTTTAAGAGTGTGCGAGAGTCAGGAGAGTTGCTGATCTTCGAGTGGTTATAATCAGTTTTTGCAGAGGTGACGTCAACGGAGAAAGTAGAGAGAGAGAGGTCAGTATGGTCTTTTGACTTGTGCCATTTTCTCTCAGCTGACTGGAGACTGGACGAGCATTTCTCGAATCATCCTTGTCATTTGCAAAACAGTAAGTGCATTTCTGGTTTTGATTGTTTGATTGCAAGAGACGGCACATGATTCACGTTAACGCTTTTACTGTTTGTACAATAATTTATTGACAGACAGTGTCATTGTGATGCAGACAGGAAAGACAGCACTGCATAGCACAAACAAATGTAGAAATCTGAACATAAGACAATCTCCTTAGGGAAAGCTGTACATGCAGTGCAGTGGAATTACAGTGCAGTCTTACTACACCTCCTGACGTTCCTGTCTTTTGGGCAACGGATTCTTATCCACATCACAACAAATATCTTCTCTTGCAATACAGCGTTAAAATCATTTTCAGAGTGTCTAATCCAGCCTCTGCAGGCATCAGCTGTGATGTCATCACACGTTACATCCATGGCAGCCAGAAGGGTCATCTGTGTATGCGGCTGGCCATCATATACTTTCAATCTTCATGCTGAGAAAAATTCCTCAACAGGGTTGAGTAGGGTGTAAGGAACTCCACCAGCATCCTGTTGTGGGCCGCAAACCATTGCCTGATGATGTTGGAGCGATGGAAACTGACATTGTCCCAAACTAACACGTACTTTGGCAGGTCATCTCCAATCTGCCCCCTCTCTTGTTCAGGGATGAGATCCCTGTAGAGAGTGTCAAAAGACTGTTTAGGTGTGAAAAGGGGCCGTCTGCAACACAGTGAAGTTGTCTTGCAGTCCTATGTGGAAAGAATATAGCAATGCAAAACACTAAATTGAGTAAAATAAAATGCCACTGTTTACTTAAAGTATACTTACTGTATATTGTAAAACTAGTGCTTAAATGTCGTGGGGATTATACTATTCTACAGAGACCCATTATAATGCATTTTGATCAAAATGACATAAGCAATTGATAATGTAGGAATCTGCACAGAATTTTGTCATAATCATTTGCATGGATGTACCAAAGCATTTGCAACTTGTTCAAAGAAATGAGAAAATGCTTGTTTGATGTGCACACGTGACACAAGGATGTAAGGATTGAACAAGAAGTTTTGAGAATTTCAAATCGGATCAGAGAAATGTACCAAATTGACTTAGAAAAAACTGTATTTAAAGTGGGGGGGGGTACTTTTGGGGCAGTTTTTTGTTTCACCCAAGTGTCCCATTTCCACCCCTATCAAACTAATGCATGGATGCATATAGCCAGAAACAATTCATTTGATGCATGCAAAGAAGCAACACTGTGTGTCTCAAGAAGCATTTATTCATGATTACGTAGACATGCTAAAATTTCAAGGCCACACACTACACATTACACATTACACATGACATTACACATTTCATAAAATTTACATTTAGTCATTTAGCAGACGTTTTTATCCAAAGCGACTTACAGACGAAGAAACATTGGAAGCAATTATAACAATATAGGCAACAAAATGCATAAGTTAATTAAATCCAGTCCATTAAAGCCTAGCACAGTATACAAAGCTAAGAATAGTGAGGTAAGTAAAAAAATACTTTTTTAAGAAGAAAGAAAATAATAAGAGGTTAAAATCAGACATCTACATTTTGACGGAAGATATGCATTTTCAAACACTACACCGGCCTGTAGTGTTCTAGCAGTGTAAGGTTGAGAGTCAGTTTCTTCAGTAGCGGTGTGATGCAGGCCTCTTTGAGAAGCAGTGGGAAATGTCCCAGTGGTGAGCAAAGAGTTGATGATGGGGGTCAGACCAGGCACAACCGCTGGAGAGATGGCATGGAGGAGATGGGTGGGGATGGAATCCAGCGGGCAGGTGGTAGGGTGGTTGGAACCAATGACCTTGGAAACATCATCTTCAGACATAGGAGAAAAGGCGGGTGATGGTGGCGTAGAAAATTGGCTGTTGATGGCGGTAGTTTTCTTTACGAAGAACGATGCAAAATCATCAGCCGTTAACTCCGATGAAGGTGTGGGAGCAGGCGGACAGAGGAGAGCAGAGAAGGTTTTTAAGAGTGTGCGAGAGTCAGGAGAGTTGCTGATCTTCGAGTGGTTATAATCAGTTTTTGCAGAGGTGACGTCAACGGAGAAAGTAGAGAGAGAGAGGTCAGTATGGTCTTTTGACTTGTGCCATTTTCTCTCAGCTGACTGGAGGCTGGTGCGATGCTCACGTGGTACATCCGATAACCAGGGGGCAGACAGGGATGCACGGGCTGGTCCAGATGTAAGAGGGCATATGTTGTCCAAGCAGGATGTAAGCGTGGAACACAGAGTGTCTGTGGCACTGTTGGTATTCAAAAGAGAGAGCTCCTCAGAGGGGGGGAGTGCAGACAAGACAGCAGAGGAAAAGCAGGAGGGAGGGACCGTAGGTAGCGCCGGAAAGTGACCAGCGGTAAGACATCTGCGTTGTCTGGAGCGGTGAGGTCGGGGGTGACAAAGAAGTGATCAGACGTGTGCAGCGGAGTGACCTGAGAGTGATGAGTGGAGCATTTCTCGAATCATCCTTGTCATTTGCAAAACAGTAAGTGCATTTCTGGTTTTGATTGTTTGATTGCAAGAGACGGCACATGATTCACGTTAACGCTTTTACTGTTTGTACAATAATTTATTGACAGACAGTGTCATTGTGATGCAGACAGGAAAAGACAGCACTGCATAACACAAACAAATGTAGAAATCTGAACATAAGATAATCTCCTTAGGGAAAACTGTACATGCAGTGCAGTGGAATTACAGTGCAGTCTTCCTACACCTCCTGACGTTCCTGTCTTTTGGGCAACGGATTCTCATCCACATCACAACAAATATCTTCTCTTGCGATACAGCGTGAAAATCATCTTTCAGAGTGTCTAATCCAGCCTCTGCAGGCATCAGCTGTGATGTCATCACACGTTACATCCATGGCAGCCAGAAGGGTCATCTGTGTATGCGGCTGGCGATCATATACTTTTAATCTTCATGCTGAGAAAAATTCCTCAACGTGGTTGAGTAGGGTGAGAGGAACTCCACCAGCATTCTGTTGTGGGCCGCAAACCATTGCCTGATGATGTTGGAGCGATGGAAACTGACATTGTCCCAAACTAACACGTACTTTGGCAGGTCATCTCCAATCTGCCCCCTCTCTTGTTCAGGGATAAGATCCCTGTAGAGAGTGTCAAAAGACTGTTTAGGTGTGAAAAGGGGCCGTCTGCAACACAGTGAAGTTGTCTTGCAGTCCTATGTGGAAAGAATATAGCAATGCAAAACACTAAATTGAGTAAAATAAAATGCCACTGTTTACTTAAAGTATACTTACTGTATATTGTAAAACTAGTACTTAAATGTCGTGGGGATTATACTATTCTACAGAGACCCATTATAATGCATTTTGATCAACATGACATAAGCAATTGATAATGTAGGAATCTGCACAGAATTTTGTCATAATCATTTGCATGGATGTACCAAAGCATTTGCAACTTGTTCAAAGAAATGAGATAATGCTTGTTTGATGTGCACACGTGACACAAGGATGTAAGGATTGAACAAGAAGTTTTGAGAATTTCAAATCGGATCAGAGAAATGTACCAAATTGACTTAGAAAAAACTGTATTTAAAGTGGGGGGGGTACTTTTGGGGCAGTTTTGTTTCACCCAAGTGTCCCATTTCCACCCCTCTCAAACTAATGCATGGATGCATATAGCCAGAAACAATTCATTTGATGCATGCAAAGAAGCAACACTGTGTGTCTCAAGAAGCATTTATTCATGATTACGTAGACATGCTAAAATTTCAAGGCCACACACTACACATTACACATGACATTACACATTTCATAAAATTTAAATTTAGTCATTTAGCAGACGTTTTTATCCAAAGCGACTTACAGACGAGGAAACATTGGAAGCAATTATAACAATATAGGCAACAAAATGCATAAGTTAATTAAATCCAGTCCATTAAAGCCTAGCACAGTATACAAAGCTAAGAATAGTGAGGTAAGTAAAAAAATAATTTTTTAAGAAGACAGAAAATAATAAGAGGTTAAAATCAGTCATCTACATTTTGACGGAAGATATGCATTTTCACAGACTACACCGGCCTGTAGTGTTCTAGCAGTGTAAGGTTGAGAGTGAGTTTCTTCAGTAGCGGTGTGATGCAGGCCTCTTTGAAAGCAGTGGGAAATGTCCCAGTGGTGAGCAAAGAGTTGATGATGCGGGTCAGACCAGGCACAACTGCTGGAGAGATGGCATGGAGGAGATGGGTGGGGATGGGATCCAGTGGGCAGGTGGTAGGGTGGTTGGAACCAATGACCTTGGAAACATCATCTTCAGACATAGGAGAAATGGCGGGTGATGGTGGCGTAGAAAATTGGCTGTTGATGGCGGTAGTTTTCTTTACGAAGAACGATGCAAAATCATCAGCCGTTAACTCCGATGAAGGTGTGGGAGCAGGCGGACAGAGGAGAGCAGAAAAGGTTTTTAAGAGTGTGCGAGAGTCAGGAGAGTTGCTGATCTTCGAGTGGTTATAATCAGTTTTTGCAGAGGTGACGTCAACGGAGAAAGTAGAGAGAAGAGACTGGTAGAGAGAGAGAGGTCAGTATGGTCTTTTGACCCAAGTGTCCCATTTCCACCCCTCTCAAACTAATGCATGGATGCATATAGCCAGAAACAATTCATTTGATGCATGCAAAGAAGCAACACTGTGTGTCTCAAGAAGCATTTATTCATGATTACGTAGACATGCTAAAATTTCAAGGCCACACACTACACATTACACATGACATTACACATTTCATAAAATTTAAATTTAGTCATTTAGCAGACGTTTTTATCCAAAGCGACTTACAGACGAGGAAACATTGGAAGCAATTATAACAATATAGGCAACAAAATGCATAAGTTAATTAAATCCAGTCCATTAAAGCCTAGCACAGTATACAAAGCTAAGAATAGTGAGGTAAGTAAAAAAATAATTTTTTAAGAAGACAGAAAATAATAAGAGGTTAAAATCAGTCATCTACATTTTGACGGAAGATATGCATTTTCACAGACTACACCGGCCTGTAGTGTTCTAGCAGTGTAAGGTTGAGAGTGAGTTTCTTCAGTAGCGGTGTGATGCAGGCCTCTTTGAAAGCAGTGGGAAATGTCCCAGTGGTGAGCAAAGAGTTGATGATGCGGGTCAGACCAGGCACAACTGCTGGAGAGATGGCATGGAGGAGATGGGTGGGGATGGGATCCAGTGGGCAGGTGGTAGGGTGGTTGGAACCAATGACCTTGGAAACATCATCTTCAGACATAGGAGAAAAGGCGGGTGATGGTGGCGTAGAAAATTGGCTGTTGATGGCGGTAGTTTTCTTTACGAAGAACGATGCAAAATCATCAGCCGTTAACTCCGATGAAGGTGTGGGAGCAGGCGGACAGAGGAGAGCAGAAAAGGTTTTTAAGAGTGTGCGAGAGTCAGGAGAGTTGCTGATCTTCGAGTGGTTATAATCAGTTTTTGCAGAGGTGACGTCAACGGAGAAAGTAGAGAGAAGAGACTGGTAGAGAGAGAGAGGTCAGTATGGTCTTTTGACTTGTGCCATTTTCTCTCAGCTGACCGGAGGCTGGTGCGATGCTCACGTGGTACATCCGATAACCAGGGGGCAGACAGGGATGCACGGGCTGGTCCAGATGTAAGAGGGCATATGTTGTCCAAGCAGGATGTAAGCGTGGAACACAGAGTGTCTGTGGCACTGTTGGTATTCAAAAGATAGAGCTCCTCAGAGGGGGGGAGTGCAGACAAGACAGCAGAGGAAAAGCAAGAGGGAGGGACCGTAGGTAGCGCCGGAAAGTGACCAGCGGTAAGACATCTGCGTTGTCTGGAGCGGTGAGGTCGGGGGTGACAAAGAAGTGATCAGACGTGTGCAGCGGAGTGAACTGAGAGTGATGAGTGGAGCATTTCTCAAATCATCCTTGTCATTTGCAAAACAGTAAGTGCATTTCTGGTTTTGATTGTTTGATTGCAAGAGACGGCACATGAGTCACGTTTACGCTTTTACTGTTTTTACAATAATTTATTGACAGACAGTGTCATTGTGATGCAGACAGGAAAAGACAGCACTGCATAGCACAAACAAATGTAGAAATCTGAACATAAGACAATCTCCTTAGGGAAAACTGTACATGCAGTGCAGTGGAATTACAGTGCAGTCTTCCTACACCTCCTGACGTTCCTGTCTTTTGGGCAACGGATTCTCATCCACATCACAACAAATATCTTCTCTTGCGATACAGCGTGAAAATCATCTTTCAGAGTGTCTAATCCAGCCTCTGCAGGCATCAGCTGTGATGTCATCACACGTTACATCCATGGCAGCCAGAAGGGTCATCTGTGTATGCGGTTGGCGATCATATACTTTTAATCTTCATGCTGAGAAAAATTCCTCAACGTGGTTGGGTAGGGTGAGAGGAACTCCACCAGCATCCTGTTGTGGGCCGCAAACCATTGCCTGATGATGTTGGAGCGATGGAAACTGACATTGTCCCAAACTAACACGTACTTTGGCAGGTCATCTCCAATCTGCCCCCTCTCTTGTTCAGGGATGAGATCCCTGTAGAGAGTGTCAAAAGACTGTTTAGGTGTGAAAAGGGGCCGTCTGCAACACAGTGAAGTTGTCTTGCAGTCCTATGTGGAAAGAATATAGCAATGAAAAACACTAAATTGAGTAAAATAAAATGCCACCGTTTACTTAAAGTATACTTACTGTATATTGTAAAACTAGTGCTTAAATGTCGTGGGGATTATACTATTCTACAGAGACCCATTATAATGCAATTTGATCAACATGACATAAGAAATTGATAATGTAGGAATCTGCACAGAATTTTGTCATAATCATTTGCATGGATGTACCAAAGCATTTGCAACTTGTTCAAAGAAATGAGAAAATGCTTGTTTGATGTGCACACGTTACACAAGGATGTAAGGATAGAACAAGAAGTTTTGAGAATTTCAAATCGGATCAGAGAAATGTACCAAATTGACTTAGAAAAAACTGTATTTAAAGTGGGGGGGTACTTTTGGGGCAGTTTTGTTTCACCCAAGTGTCCCATTTCCACCCCTCTCAAACTAATGCATGGATGCATATAGCCAGAAACAATTCATTTGATGCATGCAAAGAAGCAACACTGTGTGTCTCAAGAAGCATTTATTCATGATTACGTAGACATGCTAAAATTTCAAGGCCACACACTACACATTACACATTACACATGACATTACACATTTCATAAAATTTACATTTAGTCATTTAGCAGACGTTTTTATCCAAAGCGACTTACAGACGAGGAAACATTGGAAGCAATTATAACAATATAGGCAACAAAATGCATAAGTTAATTAAATCCAGTCCATTAAAGCCTAGCACAGTATACAAAGCTAAGAATAGTGAGGTAAGTAAAAAAATGTTTTTTAAGAAGACAGAAAATAATAAGAGGTTAAAATCAGTCATCTACATTTTGACGGAAGATATGCATTTTCACACACTACACCGGCCTGTAGTGTTCTAGCAGTGTAAGGTTGAGAGTGAGTTTCTTCAGTAGCGGTGTGATGCAGGCCTCTTTGAAAGCAGTGGGAAATGTCCCAGTGGTGAGCAAAGAGTTGATGATGCGGGTCAGACCATGCACAACTGCTGGAGAGATGGCATGGAGGAGATGGGTGGGGATGGGATCAAGTGGGCAGGTGGTAGGGTGGTTGGAACCAATGACCTTGGAAACATCATCTTCAGACATAGGAGAAAAGGCGGGTGATGGTGGAGTAGAAAATTGGCTGTTGATGGCGGTAGTTTTCTTTACGAAGAACGATGCAAAATCATCAGCCGTTAACCTGATGAAGGTGTGGTAGCAGGCGGACAGAGGAGAGCAGAGAAGGTTTTTAAGAGTGTGCGAGAGTCAGGAGAGTTGCTGATCTTCGAGTGGTTATAATCAGCTTTTGCAGAGGTGACGTCAACGGAGAAAGTAGAGAGAGAGAGGTCAGTATGGTCTTTTGACTTGTGCCATTTTCTCTCAGCTGACCGGAGGCTGGTGCGATGCTCACGTGGTACATCCGATAACCAGGGGGCAGACAGGGATGCACGGGCTGGTCCAGATGTAAGAGGGCATATGTTGTCCAAGCAGGATGTAAGCGTGGAACACAGAGTGTCTGTGGCACTGTTGGTATTCAAAAGAGAGAGCTCATCAGAGGGGGGGAGTGCAGACAAGACAGCAGAGGAAAAGCAGGAGGGAGGGACCGTAGGTAGCGCCGCAAAGTGACCAGCGGTAAGACATCTGCGTTGTCTGGAGCGGTGAGGTCGGGGGTGACAAAGAAGTGATCAGATGTGTGCAGCGGAGTGACCTGAGAGTGATGAGTGGAGCATTTCTCGAATCATCCTTGTCATTTGCAAAACAGTAAGTACATTTCTGGTTTTGATTGTTTAATTGCAAGAGACGGCACATGATTCACGTTAACGCTTTTACTGTTTGTACAATAATTTATTGACAGACAGTGTCATTGTGATGCAGACAGGAAAAGACAGCACTGCATAGCACAAACAAATGTAGAAATCTGAACATAAGACAATCTCCTTAGGGAAAACTGTACATGCAGTGCAGTGGAATTACAGTGCAGTCTTCCTACACCTCCTGACGTTCCTGTCTTTTGGGCAACGGATTCTCATCCACATCACAACAAATATCTTCTCTTGCGATACAGCGTGAAAATCATCTTTCAGAGTGTCTAATCCAGCCTCTGCAGGCATCAGCTGTGATGTCATCACACGTTACATCCATGGCAGCCAGAAGGGTCATCTGTGTATGCGGCTGGCGATCATATACTTTTAATCTTCATGCTGAGAAAAATTCCTCAACGTGGTTGAGTAGGGTGAGAGGAACTCCACCAGCATCCTGTTGTGGGCCGCAAACCATTGCCTGATGATGTTGGAGCGATGGAAACTGACATTGTCCCAAACTAACACGTACTTTGGCAGGTCATCTCCAATCTGCCCCCTCTCTTGTTCAGGGATGAGATCCCTGTAGAGAGTGTCAAAAGACTGTTTAGGTGTGAAAAGGGGCCGTCTGCAACACAGTGAAGTTGTCTTGCAGTCCTATGTGGAAAGAATATAGCAATGCAAAACACTAAATTGAGTAAAATAAAATGCCACTGTTTACTTAAAGTATACTTACTGTATATTGTAAAACTAGTGCTTAAATGTCGTGGGGATTATACTATTCTACAGAGACCCATTATAATGCATTTTGATCAACATGACATAAGCAATTGATAATGTAGGAATCTGCACAGAATTTTGTCATAATCATTTGCATGGATGTACCAAAGCATTTGCAACTTGTTCAAAGAAATGAGAAAATGCTTGTTTGATGTGCACACGTGACACAAGGATGTAAGGATTGAACAAGAAGTTTTGAGAATTTCAAATCGGATCAGAGAAATGTACCAAATTGACTTAGAAAAAACTGTATTTAAAGTGGGGGGGGTACTTTTGGGGCAGTTTTGTTTCACCCAAGTGTCCCATTTCCACCCCTCTCAAACTAATGCATGGATGCATATAGCCAGAAACAATTCATTTGATGCATGCAAAGAAGCAACCCTGTGTGTCTCAAGAAGCATTTATTCATGATTACGTAGACATGCTAAAATTTCAAGGCCACACACTACACATTACACATTACACATGACATTACACATTTCATAAAATTTACATTTAGTCATTTAGCAGACGTTTTTATCCAAAGCGACTTACAGACGAGGAAACATTGGAAGCAATTATAACAATATAGGCAACAAAATGCATAAGTTAATTAAATCCAGTCCATTAAAGCCTAGCACAGTATACAAAGCTAAGAATAGTGAGGTAAGTAAAAAAAATTTTTTTAAGAAGACAGAAAATAGTAAGAGGTTCAAATCAGTCATCTACATTTTGACGGAAGATATGCATTTTCACACACTACACCGGCCTGTAGTGTTCTAGCAGCGTAAGGTTGAGAGTGAGTTTCTTCACTAGCGGTGTGATGCAGGCCTCTTTGAAAGCAGTGGGAAATGTCCCAGTGGTGAGCAAAGAGTTGATGATGCGGGTCAGACCAGGCACAACTGCTGGAGAGATGGCATGGAGGAGATGGGTGGGGATGGGATCCAGTGGGCAGGTGATAGGGTGGTTGGAACCAATGACCTTGGAAACATCCTCTTCAGACATAGGAGAAAAGGCGGGTGATGGTGGCGTAGAAAATTGGCTGTTGATGGCGGTAGTTTTCTTTACGAAGAACGATGCAAAATCATCAGCCGTTAACTCCGATGAAGGTGTGGGAGCAGGCGGACAGAGGAGAGCAGAGAAGGTTTTTAAGAGTGTGCGAGAGTCAGGAGAGTTGCTGATCTTCGAGTGGTTATAATCAGTTTTTGCAGAGGTGACGTCAACGGAGAAAGTAGAGAGAGAGAGGTCAGTATGGTCTTTTGACTTGTGCCATTTTCTCTCAGCTGACCGGAGGCTGGTGCGATGCTCACGTGGTACATCCGATAACCAGGGGGCAGACAGGGATGCACGGGCTGGTCCAGATGTAAGAGGGCATATGTTGTCCAAGCAGGATGTAAGCGTGGAACACAGAGTGTCTGTGGCACTGTTGGTATTCAAAAGAGAGAGCTCCTCAGAGGGGGGAGTGCAGACAAGACAGCAGAGGAAAAGCAGGAGGGAGGGACCGTAGGTAGCGCCGGAAAGTGACCAGCGGTAAGACATCTGCGTTGTCTGGAGCGGTGAGGTCGGGGGTGACAAAGAAGTGATCAGACGTATGCTGCGGAGTGACCTGAGAGTGATGAGTGGAGCATTTCTCGAATCATCCTTGTCATTTGCACAACAGTAAGTGCATTTCTGGTTTTGATTGTTTGATTGCAAGAGACGGCACATGATTCACGTTAACGCTTTTACTGTTTGTACAATAATTTATTGACAGACAGTGTCATTGTGATGCAGACAGGAAAAGACAGCACTGCATAGCACAAACAAATGTAGAAATCTGAACATAAGACAATCTCCTTAGGGAAAACTGTACATGCAGTGCAGTGGAATTACAGTGCAGTCTTCCTACACCTCCTGACATTCCTGTCTTTTGGGTAACGGATTGTCATCCACATCACAACAAATATCTTCTCTTGCGATTCAGCGTGAAAATCATCTTTCAGAGTGTCTAACCCAGCCTCTGCAGGCATCAGCTGTGATGTCATCACACGTTACATCCATGGCAGCCAGAAGGGTCATCTGTGTATGCGGCTGGCCATCATATACTTTTAATCTTCATGCTGAGAAAAATTCCTCAACGGGGTTGAGTAGGGTGAGAGGAACTCCACCAGCATCCTGTTGTGGGCCGCAAACCATTGCCTGATGATGTTGGAGCGATGGAAACTGACATTGTCCCAAACTAACACGTACTTTGGCAGGTCATCTCCATTCTGCCCCCTCTCTTGTTCAGGGATGAGATCCCTGTAGAGAGTGTCAAAAGACTGTTTAGGTGTGAAAAGAGGCCGTCTGCAACACAGTGAAGTTGTCTTGCAGTCCTATGTGGAAAGAATATAGCAATGCAAAACACTAAATTGAGTAAAATAAAATGCCACTGTTTACTTAAAGTATACTTACTGTATATTGTAAAACTAGTGCTTAAATGTCGTGGGGATTATAATATTCTACAGAGACCCATTATAATGCATTTTGATCAACATGACATAAGCAATTGATAATGTAGGAATCTGCACAGAATTTTGTCATAATCATTTGCATGGATGTACAAAAGCATTTGCAACTTGTTCAAAGAAATGAGAAAATGCTTGTTTGATGTGCACACGTGACACAAGGATGTAAGGATTGAACAAGAAGTTTTGAGAATTTCAAATCGGATCTGAGAAATGTACCAAATTGACTTAGAAAAAACTGTATTTAAAGTGGGGGGGGGGTACTTTTGGGGCAGTTTTGTTTCACCCAAGTGTCCCATTTCCACCCCTCTCAAACTAATGCATGGATGCATATAGCCAGAAACAATTCATTTGATGCATGCAAAGAAGCAACACTGTGTGTCTCAAGAAGCATTTATTCATGATTACGTAGACATGCTAAAATTTCAAGGCCACACACTACACATTACACATGACATTACACATTTCATAAAATTTACATTTAGTCATTTAGCAGACGTTTTTATCTAAAGCGACTTACAGACGAGGAAACATTGGAAGCAAATATAACAATATAGGCAACAAAATGCATAAGTTAATTAAATCCAGTCCATTAAAGCCTAGCACAGTATACAAAGCTAAGAATAGTGAGGTAAGTAAAAAAATATTTTTTTAATAAGACAGAAAATAATAAGAGGTTAAAATCAGTCATCTACATTTTGACGGAAGATATGCATTTTCACACACTACACCGGCCTGTAGTGTTCTAGCAGTGTAAGGTTGAGAGTGAGTTTCTTCAGTAGCGGTGTGATGCAGGCCTCTTTGAAAGCAGTGGGAAATGTCCCAGTGGTGAGCAAAGAGTTGATGATGCGGGTCAGACCATGCACAACTGCTGGAGAGATGGCATGGAGGAGATGGGTGGGGATGGGATCAAGTGGGCAGGTGGTAGGGTGGTTGGAACCAATGACCTTGGAAACATCATCTTCAGACATAGGAGAAAAGGCGGGTGATGGTGGAGTAGAAAATTGGCTGTTGATGGCGGTAGTTTTCTTTACGAAGAACGATGCAAAATCATCAGCCGTTAACCTGATGAAGGTGTGGTAGCAGGCGGACAGAGGAGAGCAGAGAAGGTTTTTAAGAGTGTGCGAGAGTCAGGAGAGTTGCTGATCTTCGAGTGGTTATAATCAGCTTTTGCAGAGGTGACGTCAACGGAGAAAGTAGAGAGAGAGAGGTCAGTATGGTCTTTTGACTTGTGCCATTTTCTCTCAGCTGACCGGAGGCTGGTGCGATGCTCACGTGGTACATCCGATAACCAGGGGGCAGACAGGGATGCACGGGCTGGTCCAGATGTAAGAGGGCATATGTTGTCCAAGCAGGATGTAAGCGTGGAACACAGAGTGTCTGTGGCACTGTTGGTATTCAAAAGAGAGAGCTCCTCAGAGGGGGGGAGTGCAGACAAGACAGCAGAGGAAAAGCAGGAGGGAGGGACCGTAGGTAGCGCCGGAAAGTGACCAGCGGTAAGACATCTGCGTTGTCTGGAGCGGTGAGGTCGGGGGTGACAAAGAAGTGATCAGACGTGTGCAGCGGAGTGACCTGAGAGTGATGAGTGGAGCATTTCTCGAATCATCCTTGTCATTTGCAAAACAGTAAGTGCATTTCTGGTTTTGATTGTTTAATTGCAAGAGACGGCACATGATTCACGTTAACGCTTTTACTGTTTGTACAATAATTTATTGACAGACAGTGTCATTGTGATGCAGACAGGAAAAGACAGCACTGCATAGCACAAACAAATGTAGAAATCTGAACATAAGACAATCTCCTTAGGGAAAACTGTACATGCAGTGCAGTGGAATTACAGTGCAGTCTTCCTACACCTCCTGACGTTCCTGTCTTTTGGGCAACGGATTCTCATCCACATCACAACAAATATCTTCTCTTGCGATACAGCGTGAAAATCATCTTTCAGAGTGTCTAATCCAGCCTCTGCAGGCATCAGCTGTGATGTCATCACACGTTACATCCATGGCAGCCAGAAGGGTCATCTGTCTATGCGGCTGGCGATCATATACTTTTAATCTTCATGCTGAGAAAAATTCCTCAACGTGGTTGAGTAGGGTGAGAGGAACTCCACCAGCATCCTGTTGTGGGCCGCAAACCATTGCCTGATGATGTTGGAGCGATGGAAACTGACATTGTCCCAAACTAACACGTACTTTGGCAGGTCATCTCCAATCTGCCGCCTCTCTTGTTCAGGGATGAGATCCCTGTAGAGAGTGTCAAAAGACTGTTTAGGTGTGAAAAGGGGCCGTCTGCAACACAGTGAAGTTGTCTTGCAGTCCTATGTGGAAAGAATATAGCAATGCAAAACACTAAATTGAGTAAAATAAAATGCCACTGTTTACTTAAAGTATACTTACTGTATATTGTAAAACTAGTGCTTAAATGTCGTGGGGATTATACTATTCTACAGAGACCCATTATAATGCATTTTGATCAACATGACATAAGCAATTGATAATGTAGGAATCTGCACAGAATTTTGTCATTTGCATGGATGTACCAAAGCATTTGCAACTTGTTCAAAGAAATGAGAAAATGCTTGTTTGATGTGCACACGTGACACAAGGATGTAAGGATTGAACAAGAAGTTTTGAGAATTTCAAATCGGATCAGAGAAATGTACCAAATTGACTTAGAAAAAACTGTATTTAAAGTGGGGGGGGTACTTTTGGGGCAGTTTTGTTTCACCCAAGTGTCCCATTTCCACCCCTCTCAAACTAATGCATGGATGCATATAGCCAGAAACAATTCATTTGATGCATGCAAAGAAGCAACACTGTGTGTCTCAAGAAGCATTTATTCATGATTACGTAGACATGCTAAAATTTCAAGGCCACACACTACACATTACACATTACACATGACATTACACATTTCATAAAATTTACATTTAGTCATTTAGCAGACGTTTTTATCCAAAGCGACTTACAGATGAGGAAACATTGGAAGCAATTATAACAATATAGGCAACAAAATGCATAAGTTAATTAAATCCAGTCCATTAAAGCCTAGCACAGTATACAAAGCTAAGAATAGTGAGGTAAGTAAAAAAATACTTTTTTAAGAAGACAGAAAATAATAAGAGGTTAAAATCAGTCATCTACATTTTGACGGAAGATATGCATTTTCACACACTACACCGGCCTGTAGTGTTCTAGCAGTGTAAGGTTGAGAGTCAGTTTCTTCAGTAGCGGTGTGATGCAGGCCTCTTTGAAAGCAGTGGGAAATGTCCCAGTGGTGAGCAAAGAGTTGATGATGCGGGTCAGACCAGGAACAACTGCTGGAGAGATGGCATGGAGGAGATGGGTGGGGATGGGATCCAGTGGGCAGGTGGTAGGGTGGTTGGAACCAATGACCTTGGAAACATCATCTTCAGACATAGGAGAAAAGGCGGGTGATGGTGGCGTAGAAAATTGGCTGTTGATGGCGGTAGTTTTCTTTACGAAGAACGATGCAAAATCATCAGCCGTTAACTCCGATGAAGGTGTGGGAGCAGGCGGACAGAGGAGAGCAGAGAAGGTTTTTAAGAGTGTGCGAGAGTCAGGAGAGTTGCTGATCTTCGAGTGGTTATAATCAGTTTTTGCAGAGGTGACGTCAACGGAGAAAGTAGAGAGAAGAGACTGGTAGAGAGAGAGAGGTCAGTATGGTCTTTTGACTTGTGCCATTTTCTCTCAGCTGACCGGAGGCTGGTGCGATGCTCACGTGGTACATCCGATAACCAGGGGGCAGACAGGGATGCACGGGCTGGTCCAGATGTAAGAGGGCATATGTTGTCCAAGCAGGATGTAAGCGTGGAACACAGAGTGTCTGTGGCACTGTTGGTATTCAAAAGATAGAGCTCCTCAGAGGGGGGGAGTGCAGACAAGACAGCAGAGGAAAAGCAAGAGGGAGGGACCGTAGGTAGCGCCGGAAAGTGACCAGCGGTAAGACATCTGCGTTGTCTGGAGCGGTGAGGTCGGGGGTGACAAAGAAGTGATCAGACGTGTGCAGCGGAGTGAACTCAGAGTGATGAGTGGAGCATTTCTCGAATCATCCTTGTCATTTGCAAAACAGTAAGTGCATTTCTGGTTTTGATTGTTTGATTGCAAGAGACGGCACATGAGTCACGTTTACGCTTTTACTGTTTTTACAATAATTTATTGACAGACAGTGTCATTGTGATGCAGACAGGAAAAGAAAGCACTGCATAGCACAAACAAATGTAGAAATCTGAACATAAGACAATCTCCTTAGGGAAAACTGTACATGCAGTGCAGTGGAATAACAGTGCAGTCTTCCTACACCTCCTGCAGTTCCTGTCTTTTGGGCAACGGATTCTCATCCACATCACAACAAATATCTTCTCTTGCGATACAGCGTGAAAATCATCTTTCAGAGTGTCTAATCCAGCCTCTGCAGGCATCAGCTGTGATGTCATCACACGTTACATCCATGGCAGCCAGGGTCATCTGTATATGCGGCTGGCGATCATATACTTTTAATCTTCATGCTGAGAAAAATTCCTCAACGTGGTTGAGTAGGGTGAGAGGAACTCCACCAGCATCCTGTTGTGGGCCGCAAACCATTGCCTGATGATGTTGGAGCGATGAAAACTGACATTGTCCCAAACTAACACGTACTTTGGCAGGTCATCTCCAATCTGCCCCCTCTCTTGTTCAGGGATGAGATCCCTGTAGAGAGTGTCAAAAGACTGTTTAGGTGTGAAAAGGGGCCGTCTGCAACCATGTGAAGTTGTCTTGCAGTCCTATGTGGAAAGAATATAGTAATGCAAATCACTAAATTGAGTAAAATAAAATGCCACTGTTTACTTGAAGTATACTTACTGTATATTGTAAAACTAGTGCTTAAATGTCGTGGGGCATTATATATTCAACAGAGACCCATTATAATGCATTTTGATCAACATGACGTAAGCAATTGATAATGTTGGAATCTGCACAGAATTGTGTCATAATCATTTGCATGGATGTACCAAAGCATTTGCAACTTGTTCAAAGAAATGAGAAAATGCTTGTTTGATGTGCACAAGTGACACAAGGATGTAAGGATTGAACAAGAAGTTTTGAGAATTTCAAATCGGATCAGGGAAATGTACCAAATTGACTTAGAAAAAACTGTATTTAAAGTGGGGGGGGTACTTTTGGGGCAGTTTTGTTTCACCCAAGTGTCCCATTTCCACCCCTCTCAAACTAATGTCTCAAACTGGATGCATATAGCCAGAAACAATTCATTTGATGCATGCAAAGAAGCAACACTGTGTGTCTCAAGAAGCATTTATTCATGATTACGTAGACATGCTAAAATTTCAAGGCCACACACTACACATTACACATTACACATGACATTACACATTTCATAAAATTTACATTTAGTCATTTAGCAGACGTTTTTATCCAAAGCGACTTACAGACGAGGAAACGTTGGAAGCAATTATAACAATATAGGCAACAAAATGCATAAGTTAATTAAATCCAGTCCATTAAAGCCTAGCACAGTATACAAAGCTAAGAATAGTGAGGTAAGTAAAAAATAAAAAATTTTAAGAAGACAGAAAATAATAAGAGGTTAAAATCAGTCATCTACATTTTGACGGAAGTTATGCATTTTCACACACTACACCGGCCTGTAGTGTTCTAGCAGTGTAAGATTGAGAGTGAGTTTCTTCAGTAGCGGTGTGATGCAGGCCTCTTTAAAAGCAGTGGGAAATGTCCCAGTGGTGAGCAAAGAGTTGATGATGCGGGTCAGACCAGGCACAACTGCTGGAGAGTTGCTGATCTTCGAGTGGTTATAATCAGTTTTTGCAGAGGTGACGTCAACGGAGAAAGTAGAGAGAAGAGACTGGTAGAGAGAGAGAGGTCAGTATGGTCTTTTGACTTGTGCCATTTTCTCTCAGCTGACCGGAGGCTGGTGCGATGCTCACGTGGTACATCCGATAACCAGGGGGCAGACAGGGATGCACGGGCTGGTCCAGATGTAAGAGGGCATATGTTGTCCAAGCAGGATGTAAGCGTGGAACACAGAGTATCTGTGGCACTGTTGGTATTCAAAAGATAGAGCTCCTCAGAGGGGGGGAGTGCAGACAAGACAGCAGAGGAAAAGCAGGAGGGAGGGACTGTAGGTAGCGCCGGAAAGTGACCAGCGGTAAGACATCTGCGTTGTCTGGAGCGGTGAGGTCGGGGGTGACAAAGAAGTGATCAGACGTGTGCAGCGGAGTGAACTGAGAGTGATGAGTGGAGCATTTCTCGAATCATCCTTGTCATTTGCCAAACAGTAAGTGCATTTCTGGTTTTGATTGTTTGATTGCAAGAGACGGCACATGAGTCACGTTTACGCTTTTACTGTTTTTACAATAATTTATTGACAGACAGTGTCATTTTGATGCAGACAGGAAAAGACAGCACTGCATAGCACAAACAAATGTAGAAATCTGAACATAAGACAATCTCCTTAGGGAAAACTGTACATGCAGTGCAGTGGAATTACAGTGCAGTCTTCCTACACCTCCTGACGTTCCTGTCTTTTGGGCATCGGATTCTCATCCACATCACAACAAATATCTTCTCTTGCGATAAAGCGTGAAAATCATCTTTCAGAGTGTCTAATCCAGCCTCTGCAGGCATCAGCTGTGATGTCATCACACGTTACATCCATGGCAGCCAGAAGGGTCATCTGTGTATGCGGCTGGCGATCATATACTTTCAATCTTCATGCTGAGAAAAATTCCTCAACGTGGTTGAGTAGGGTGAGAGGAACTCCACCAGCATCCTGTTGTGGGCCGCAAACCATTGCCTGATGATGTTGGAGCGATGGAAACTGACATTGTCCCAAACTAACACGTACTTTGGCAGGTCATCTCCAATCTGCCCCCTCTCTTGTTCAGGGATGAGATCCCTGTAGAGAGTGTCAAAAGACTGTTTAGTTGTGAAAAGGGGCCGTCTGCAACCAGGTGAAGTTGTCTTGCAGTCCTATGTGGAAAGAATATAGTAATGCAAATCACTAAATTGAGTAAAATAAAATGCCACTGTTTACTTGAAGTATACTTACTGTATATTGTAAAACTAGTGCTTAAATGTCGTGGGGGATTATACTATTCAACAGAGACCCATTATAATGCATTTTGATCAACATGACGTAAGCAATTGATAATGTTGGAATCTTCACAGAATTGTGTCATAATAATTTGCATGGATGTACCAAAGCATTTGCAACTTGTTCAAAGAAATGAGAAAATGCTTGTTTGATGTGCACAAGTGACACAAGGATGTAAGGATTGAACAAGAAGTTTTGAGAATTTCAAATCGGATCTGAGAAATGTACCAAATTGACTTAGAAAAAACTGTATTTAAAGTGGGGGGGTACTTTTGGGGCAGTTTTGCTTCACCCAAGTGTCCCATTTCCACCCCTCTCAAACTAATGCATGAATGCATATAGCCAGAAACAATTCATTTGATGCATTCAAAGAAGCAACACTGTGTGTCTCAAGAAGCATTTATTCATGATTACGTAGACATGCTAAAATTTCAAGGCCACACACTACACATTACACATTACACATGACATTACACATTTCATAAAATTTACATTTAGTCATTTAGCAGACGTTTTTATCCAAAGCGACTTACAGACGAGGAAACATTGGAAGCAATTATAACAATATAGGCAACAAAAGGCATAAGTTAATTAAATCCAGTCCATTAAAGCCTAGCCCAGTATACAAAGCTAAGAATAGTGAGGTAAGTAAAAACAATATTTTTTAAGAAGACAGAAAATAATAAGAGGTTAAAATCAGTCATCTACATTTTGACGGAAGATATGCATTTTCACACACTACACCGGCCTGTAGTGTTCTAGCAGTTTAAGGTTGAGAGTGAGTTTCTTCAGTAGCGGTGTGATGCAGGCCTCTTTGAAAGCAGTGGGAAATGTCCCAGTGGTGAGCAAAGAGTTGATGATGCGGGTCAGACCAGGCACAACTGCTGGAGAGATGGCATGGAGGAGATGGGTGGGGATGGGATCCAGTGGGCAGGTGGTAGGGTGGTAGGAACCAATGACCTTGGAAACATCATCTTCAGACATAGGAGAAAAGGCGGGTGATGGTGGCGTAGAAAATTGGCTGTTGATGGCGGTAGTTTTCTTTACGAAGAACGATGCAAAATCATCAGCCGTTAACTCCGATGAAGGTGTGGGAGCAGGCGGACAGAGGAGAGCAGAGAAGGTTTTTAAGAGTGTGCGAGAGTCAGGAGAGTTGCTGATCTTCGAGTGGTTATAATCAGTTTTTGCAGAGGTGACGTCAACGGAGAAAGTAGAGAGAAGAGACTGGTACAGAGAGGTCAGTATGGACGTTTGACTTGTGCCATTTTCTCTCAGCTGACCGGAGGCTGGTGCGATGCTCACGTGGTACATCCGATAACCAGGGGGCAGACAGGGATGCACGGGCTGGTCCAGATGTAAGAGGGCATATGTTGTCCAAGCAGGATGTAAGCGTGGAACACAGAGTGTCTGTGGCACTGTTGGTATTCAAAAGAGAGAGCTCCTCAGAGGGGTGGAGTGCAGACAAGACAGCAGAGGAAAAGCAGGAGGGAGGGACCGTAGGTAGCGCCGGAAAGTGACCAGCGGTAAGACATCTCGGTTGTCTGGAGCGGTGAGGTCGGGGGTGACAAAGAAGTGATCAGACGTGTGCAGCGGAGTGACCTGAGAGTGATGAGTGGAGCATCTCTCGAATCATCCTTGTCATTTGCAAAACAGTAAGTGCATTTCTGGTTTTGATTGTTTGATTGCAAGAGACGGCACATGATTCACGTTAACGCTTTTACTGTTTGTACAATAATTTATTGACAGACAGTGTCATTGTGATGCAGACAGGAAAAGACAGCACTGCATAGCACAAACAAATGTAGAAATCTGAACATAAGACAATCTCCTTAGGGAAAACTGTACATGCAGTGCAGTGGAATTACAGTGCAGTCTTCCTACACCTCCTGACGTTCCTGTCTTATGGGCAACGGATTCTCATCCACATCACAACAAATATCTTCGCTTGCGATACAGCGTGAAAATCATCTTTCAGAGTGTCTAATCCAGCCTCTGCAGGCATCAGCTGTGATGTCATCACACGTTACATCCATGGCAGCCAGAAGGGTCATCTGTGTATGCGGCTGGCGATCATATACTTTTAATCTTCATGCTGAGAAAAATTCCTCAACGTGGTTGAGTAGGGTGAGAGGAACTCCACCAGCATCCTGTTGTGGGCCGCAAACCATTGCCTGATGATGTTGGAGCGATGGAAACTAACATTGTCCCAAACTAACACGTACTTTGGCAGGTCATCTCCAATCTGCCCCCTCTCTTGTTCAGGGATGAGATCCCTGTAGAGAGTGTCAAAAGACTGTTTAGGTGTGAAAAGGGGCCGTCTGCAACACAGTGAAGTTGTCTTGCAGTCCTATGTGGAAAGAATATAGCAATGCAAATCACTAAATTGAGTAAAATAAAATGCCACCGTTTACTTAAAGTATACTTACTGTATATTGTAAAACTAGTGCTTAAATGTCGTGGGGATTATACTATTCTACAGAGACCCATTATAATGCATTTTGATCAACATGACATAAGCAATTGATAATGTAGGAATCTGCACAGAATTTTGTCATAATCATTTGCATGGATGTACCAAAGCATTTGCAACTTGTTCAAAGAAATGAGAAAATGCTTGTTTGATGTGCACACGTGACACAAGGATGTAAGGATTGAACAAGAAGTTTTGAGAATTTCAAATCGGATCAGAGAAATGTACCAAATTGACTTAGAAAAAACTGTATTTAAAGTGGGGGGGTACTTTTGGGGCAGTTTTGTTTCACCCAAGTGTCCCATTTCCACCCCTCTCAAACTAATGCATGGATGCATATAGCCAGAAACAATTCATTTGATGCATGCAAAGAAGAAACACTGTGTGTCTCAAGAAGCATTTATTCATGATTACGTAGACATGCTAAAATTTCAAGGCCACACACTACACATTACACATTACACATGACATTACACATTTCATAAAATTTACATTTAGTCATTTAGCAGACGTTTTTATCTAAAGCGACTTACAGACGAGGAAACATTGGAAGCAAATATAACAATATAGGCAACAAAATGCATAAGTTAATTAAATCCAGTCCATTAAAGCCTAGCACAGTATACAAAGCTAAGAATAGTGAGGTAAGTAAAAAAATATTTTTTTAATAAGACAGAAAATAATAAGAGGTTAAAATCAGTCATCTACATTTTGACGGAAGATATGCATTTTCACACACTACACCGGCCTGTAGTGTTCTAGCAGTGTAAGGTTGAGAGTGAGTTTCTTCAGTAGCGGTGTGATGCAGGCCTCTTTGAAAGCAGTGGGAAATGTCCCAGTGGTGAGCAAAGAGTTGATGATGCGGGTCAGACCATGCACAACTGCTGGAGAGATGGCATGGAGGAGATGGGTGGGGATGGGATCAAGTGGGCAGGTGGTAGGGTGGTTGGAACCAATGACCTTGGAAACATCATCTTCAGACATAGGAGAAAAGGCGGGTGATGGTGGAGTAGAAAATTGGCTGTTGATGGCGGTAGTTTTCTTTACGAAGAACGATGCAAAATCATCAGCCGTTAACCTGATGAAGGTGTGGTAGCAGGCGGACAGAGGAGAGCAGAGAAGGTTTTTAAGAGTGTGCGAGAGTCAGGAGAGTTGCTGATCTTCGAGTGGTTATAATCAGCTTTTGCAGAGGTGACGTCAACGGAGAAAGTAGAGAGAGAGAGGTCAGTATGGTCTTTTGACTTGTGCCATTTTCTCTCAGCTGACCGGAGGCTGGTGCGATGCTCACGTGGTACATCCGATAACCAGGGGGCAGACAGGGATGCACGGGCTGGTCCAGATGTAAGAGGGCATATGTTGTCCAAGCAGGATGTAAGCGTGGAACACAGAGTGTCTGTGGCACTGTTGGTATTCAAAAGAGAGAGCTCCTCAGAGGGGGGGAGTGCAGACAAGACAGCAGAGGAAAAGCAGGAGGGAGGGACCGTAGGTAGCGCCGGAAAGTGACCAGCGGTAAGACATCTGCGTTGTCTGGAGCGGTGAGGTCGGGGGTGACAAAGAAGTGATCAGACGTGTGCAGCGGAGTGACCTGAGAGTGATGAGTGGAGCATTTCTCGAATCATCCTTGTCATTTGCAAAACAGTAAGTGCATTTCTGGTTTTGATTGTTTAATTGCAAGAGACGGCACATGATTCACGTTAACGCTTTTACTGTTTGTACAATAATTTATTGACAGACAGTGTCATTGTGATGCAGACAGGAAAAGACAGCACTGCATAGCACAAACAAATGTAGAAATCTGAACATAAGACAATCTCCTTAGGGAAAACTGTACATGCAGTGCAGTGGAATTACAGTGCAGTCTTCCTACACCTCCTGACGTTCCTGTCTTTTGGGCAACGGATTCTCATCCACATCACAACAAATATCTTCTCTTGCGATACAGCGTGAAAATCATCTTTCAGAGTGTCTAATCCAGCCTCTGCAGGCATCAGCTGTGATGTCATCACACGTTACATCCATGGCAGCCAGAAGGGTCATCTGTCTATGCGGCTGGCGATCATATACTTTTAATCTTCATGCTGAGAAAAATTCCTCAACGTGGTTGAGTAGGGTGAGAGGAACTCCACCAGCATCCTGTTGTGGGCCGCAAACCATTGCCTGATGATGTTGGAGCGATGGAAACTGACATTGTCCCAAACTAACACGTACTTTGGCAGGTCATCTCCAATCTGCCGCCTCTCTTGTTCAGGGATGAGATCCCTGTAGAGAGTGTCAAAAGACTGTTTAGGTGTGAAAAGGGGCCGTCTGCAACACAGTGAAGTTGTCTTGCAGTCCTATGTGGAAAGAATATAGCAATGCAAAACACTAAATTGAGTAAAATAAAATGCCACTGTTTACTTAAAGTATACTTACTGTATATTGTAAAACTAGTGCTTAAATGTCGTGGGGATTATACTATTCTACAGAGACCCATTATAATGCATTTTGATCAACATGACATAAGCAATTGATAATGTAGGAATCTGCACAGAATTTTGTCATTTGCATGGATGTACCAAAGCATTTGCAACTTGTTCAAAGAAATGAGAAAATGCTTGTTTGATGTGCACACGTGACACAAGGATGTAAGGATTGAACAAGAAGTTTTGAGAATTTCAAATCGGATCAGAGAAATGTACCAAATTGACTTAGAAAAAACTGTATTTAAAGTGGGGGGGGTACTTTTGGGGCAGTTTTGTTTCACCCAAGTGTCCCATTTCCACCCCTCTCAAACTAATGCATGGATGCATATAGCCAGAAACAATTCATTTGATGCATGCAAAGAAGCAACACTGTGTGTCTCAAGAAGCATTTATTCATGATTACGTAGACATGCTAAAATTTCAAGGCCACACACTACACATTACACATTACACATGACATTACACATTTCATAAAATTTACATTTAGTCATTTAGCAGACGTTTTTATCCAAAGCGACTTACAGATGAGGAAACATTGGAAGCAATTATAACAATATAGGCAACAAAATGCATAAGTTAATTAAATCCAGTCCATTAAAGCCTAGCACAGTATACAAAGCTAAGAATAGTGAGGTAAGTAAAAAAATACTTTTTTAAGAAGACAGAAAATAATAAGAGGTTAAAATCAGTCATCTACATTTTGACGGAAGATATGCATTTTCACACACTACACCGGCCTATAGTGTTCTAGCAGTGTAAGGTTGAGAGTGAGTTTCTTCAGTAGCGGTGTGATGCAGGCCTCTTTGAAAGCAGTGGGAAATGTCCCAGTGGTGAGCAAAGAGTTGATGATGCGGGTCAGACCAGGAACAACTGCTGGAGAGATGGCATGGAGGAGATGGGTGGGGATGGGATCCAGTGGGCAGGTGGTAGGGTGGTTGGAACCAATGACCTTGGAAACATCATCTTCAGACATAGGAGAAAAGGCGGGTGATGGTGGCGTAGAAAATTGGCTGTTGATGGCGGTAGTTTTCTTTACGAAGAACGATGCAAAATCATCAGCCGTTAACTCCGATGAAGGTGTGGGAGCAGGCGGACAGAGGAGAGCAGAGAAGGTTTTTAAGAGTGTGCGAGAGTCAGGAGAGTTGCTGATCTTCGAGTGGTTATAATCAGTTTTTGCAGAGGTGACGTCAACGGAGAAAGTAGAGAGAAGAGACTGGTAGAGAGAGAGAGGTCAGTATGGTCTTTTGACTTGTGCCATTTTCTCTCAGCTGACCGGAGGCTGGTGCGATGCTCACGTGGTACATCCGATAACCAGGGGGCAGACAGGGATGCACGGGCTGGTCCAGATGTAAGAGGGCATATGTTGTCCAAGCAGGATGTAAGCGTGGAACACAGAGTGTCTGTGGCACTGTTGGTATTCAAAAGATAGAGCTCCTCAGAGGGGGGGAGTGCAGACAAGACAGCAGAGGAAAAGCAAGAGGGAGGGACCGTAGGTAGCGCCGGAAAGTGACCAGCGGTAAGACATCTGCGTTGTCTGGAGCGGTGAGGTCGGGGGTGACAAAGAAGTGATCAGACGTGTGCAGCGGAGTGAACTCAGAGTGATGAGTGGAGCATTTCTCGAATCATCCTTGTCATTTGCAAAACAGTAAGTGCATTTCTGGTTTTGATTGTTTGATTGCAAGAGACGGCACATGAGTCACGTTTACGCTTTTACTGTTTTTACAATAATTTATTGACAGACAGTGTCATTGTGATGCAGACAGGAAAAGAAAGCACTGCATAGCACAAACAAATGTAGAAATCTGAACATAAGACAATCTCCTTAGGGAAAACTGTACATGCAGTGCAGTGGAATAACAGTGCAGTCTTCCTACACCTCCTGCAGTTCCTGTCTTTTGGGCAACGGATTCTCATCCACATCACAACAAATATCTTCTCTTGCGATACAGCGTGAAAATCATCTTTCAGAGTGTCTAATCCAGCCTCTGCAGGCATCAGCTGTGATGTCATCACACGTTACATCCATGGCAGCCAGGGTCATCTGTATATGCGGCTGGCGATCATATACTTTTAATCTTCATGCTGAGAAAAATTCCTCAACGTGGTTGAGTAGGGTGAGAGGAACTCCACCAGCATCCTGTTGTGGGCCGCAAACCATTGCCTGATGATGTTGGAGCGATGAAAACTGACATTGTCCCAAACTAACACGTACTTTGGCAGGTCATCTCCAATCTGCCCCCTCTCTTGTTCAGGGATGAGATCCCTGTAGAGAGTGTCAAAAGACTGTTTAGGTGTGAAAAGGGGCCGTCTGCAACCATGTGAAGTTGTCTTGCAGTCCTATGTGGAAAGAATATAGTAATGCAAATCACTAAATTGAGTAAAATAAAATGCCACTGTTTACTTGAAGTATACTTACTGTATATTGTAAAACTAGTGCTTAAATGTCGTGGGGCATTATATATTCAACAGAGACCCATTATAATGCATTTTGATCAACATGACGTAAGCAATTGATAATGTTGGAATCTGCACAGAATTGTGTCATAATCATTTGCATGGATGTACCAAAGCATTTGCAACTTGTTCAAAGAAATGAGAAAATGCTTGTTTGATGTGCACAAGTGACACAAGGATGTAAGGATTGAACAAGAAGTTTTGAGAATTTCAAATCGGATCAGGGAAATGTACCAAATTGACTTAGAAAAAACTGTATTTAAAGTGGGGGGGGTACTTTTGGGGCAGTTTTGTTTCACCCAAGTGTCCCATTTCCACCCCTCTCAAACTAATGTCTCAAACTGGATGCATATAGCCAGAAACAATTCATTTGATGCATGCAAAGAAGCAACACTGTGTGTCTCAAGAAGCATTTATTCATGATTACGTAGACATGCTAAAATTTCAAGGCCACACACTACACATTACACATTACACATGACATTACACATTTCATAAAATTTACATTTAGTCATTTAGCAGACGTTTTTATCCAAAGCGACTTACAGACGAGGAAACGTTGGAAGCAATTATAACAATATAGGCAACAAAATGCATAAGTTAATTAAATCCAGTCCATTAAAGCCTAGCACAGTATACAAAGCTAAGAATAGTGAGGTAAGTAAAAAATAAAAAATTTTAAGAAGACAGAAAATAATAAGAGGTTAAAATCAGTCATCTACATTTTGACGGAAGTTATGCATTTTCACACACTACACCGGCCTGTAGTGTTCTAGCAGTGTAAGATTGAGAGTGAGTTTCTTCAGTAGCGGTGTGATGCAGGCCTCTTTAAAAGCAGTGGGAAATGTCCCAGTGGTGAGCAAAGAGTTGATGATGCGGGTCAGACCAGGCACAACTGCTGGAGAGTTGCTGATCTTCGAGTGGTTATAATCAGTTTTTGCAGAGGTGACGTCAACGGAGAAAGTAGAGAGAAGAGACTGGTAGAGAGAGAGAGGTCAGTATGGTCTTTTGACTTGTGCCATTTTCTCTCAGCTGACCGGAGGCTGGTGCGATGCTCACGTGGTACATCCGATAACCAGGGGGCAGACAGGGATGCACGGGCTGGTCCAGATGTAAGAGGGCATATGTTGTCCAAGCAGGATGTAAGCGTGGAACACAGAGTATCTGTGGCACTGTTGGTATTCAAAAGATAGAGCTCCTCAGAGGGGGGGAGTGCAGACAAGACAGCAGAGGAAAAGCAGGAGGGAGGGACTGTAGGTAGCGCCGGAAAGTGACCAGCGGTAAGACATCTGCGTTGTCTGGAGCGGTGAGGTCGGGGGTGACAAAGAAGTGATCAGACGTGTGCAGCGGAGTGAACTGAGAGTGATGAGTGGAGCATTTCTCGAATCATCCTTGTCATTTGCCAAACAGTAAGTGCATTTCTGGTTTTGATTGTTTGATTGCAAGAGACGGCACATGAGTCACGTTTACGCTTTTACTGTTTTTACAATAATTTATTGACAGACAGTGTCATTGTGATGCAGACAGGAAAAGACAGCACTGCATAGCACAAACAAATGTAGAAATCTGAACATAAGACAATCTCCTTAGGGAAAACTGTACATGCAGTGCAGTGGAATTACAGTGCAGTCTTCCTACACCTCCTGACGTTCCTGTCTTTTGGGCATCGGATTCTCATCCACATCACAACAAATATCTTCTCTTGCGATAAAGCGTGAAAATCATCTTTCAGAGTGTCTAATCCAGCCTCTGCAGGCATCAGCTGTGATGTCATCACACGTTACATCCATGGCAGCCAGAAGGGTCATCTGTGTATGCGGCTGGCGATCATATACTTTCAATCTTCATGCTGAGAAAAATTCCTCAACGTGGTTGAGTAGGGTGAGAGGAACTCCACCAGCATCCTGTTGTGGGCCGCAAACCATTGCCTGATGATGTTGGAGCGATGGAAACTGACATTGTCCCAAACTAACACGTACTTTGGCAGGTCATCTCCAATCTGCCCCCTCTCTTGTTCAGGGATGAGATCCCTGTAGAGAGTGTCAAAAGACTGTTTAGTTGTGAAAAGGGGCCGTCTGCAACCAGGTGAAGTTGTCTTGCAGTCCTATGTGGAAAGAATATAGTAATGCAAATCACTAAATTGAGTAAAATAAAATGCCACTGTTTACTTGAAGTATACTTACTGTATATTGTAAAACTAGTGCTTAAATGTCGTGGGGGATTATACTATTCAACAGAGACCCATTATAATGCATTTTGATCAACATGACGTAAGCAATTGATAATGTTGGAATCTTCACAGAATTGTGTCATAATAATTTGCATGGATGTACCAAAGCATTTGCAACTTGTTCAAAGAAATGAGAAAATGCTTGTTTGATGTGCACAAGTGACACAAGGATGTAAGGATTGAACAAGAAGTTTTGAGAATTTCAAATCGGATCTGAGAAATGTACCAAATTGACTTAGAAAAAACTGTATTTAAAGTGGGGGGGTACTTTTGGGGCAGTTTTGCTTCACCCAAGTGTCCCATTTCCACCCCTCTCAAACTAATGCATGAATGCATATAGCCAGAAACAATTCATTTGATGCATTCAAAGAAGCAACACTGTGTGTCTCAAGAAGCATTTATTCATGATTACGTAGACATGCTAAAATTTCAAGGCCACACACTACACATTACACATTACACATGACATTACACATTTCATAAAATTTACATTTAGTCATTTAGCAGACGTTTTTATCCAAAGCGACTTACAGACGAGGAAACATTGGAAGCAATTATAACAATATAGGCAACAAAAGGCATAAGTTAATTAAATCCAGTCCATTAAAGCCTAGCCCAGTATACAAAGCTAAGAATAGTGAGGTAAGTAAAAACAATATTTTTTAAGAAGACAGAAAATAATAAGAGGTTAAAATCAGTCATCTACATTTTGACGGAAGATATGCATTTTCACACACTACACCGGCCTGTAGTGTTCTAGCAGTTTAAGGTTGAGAGTGAGTTTCTTCAGTAGCGGTGTGATGCAGGCCTCTTTGAAAGCAGTGGGAAATGTCCCAGTGGTGAGCAAAGAGTTGATGATGCGGGTCAGACCAGGCACAACTGCTGGAGAGATGGCATGGAGGAGATGGGTGGGGATGGGATCCAGTGGGCAGGTGGTAGGGTGGTAGGAACCAATGACCTTGGAAACATCATCTTCAGACATAGGAGAAAAGGCGGGTGATGGTGGCGTAGAAAATTGGCTGTTGATGGCGGTAGTTTTCTTTACGAAGAACGATGCAAAATCATCAGCCGTTAACTCCGATGAAGGTGTGGGAGCAGGCGGACAGAGGAGAGCAGAGAAGGTTTTTAAGAGTGTGCGAGAGTCAGGAGAGTTGCTGATCTTCGAGTGGTTATAATCAGTTTTTGCAGAGGTGACGTCAACGGAGAAAGTAGAGAGAAGAGACTGGTACAGAGAGGTCAGTATGGACGTTTGACTTGTGCCATTTTCTCTCAGCTGACCGGAGGCTGGTGCGATGCTCACGTGGTACATCCGATAACCAGGGGGCAGACAGGGATGCACGGGCTGGTCCAGATGTAAGAGGGCATATGTTGTCCAAGCAGGATGTAAGCGTGGAACACAGAGTGTCTGTGGCACTGTTGGTATTCAAAAGAGAGAGCTCCTCAGAGGGGTGGAGTGCAGACAAGACAGCAGAGGAAAAGCAGGAGGGAGGGACCGTAGGTAGCGCCGGAAAGTGACCAGCGGTAAGACATCTCGGTTGTCTGGAGCGGTGAGGTCGGGGGTGACAAAGAAGTGATCAGACGTGTGCAGCGGAGTGACCTGAGAGTGATGAGTGGAGCATCTCTCGAATCATCCTTGTCATTTGCAAAACAGTAAGTGCATTTCTGGTTTTGATTGTTTGATTGCAAGAGACGGCACATGATTCACGTTAACGCTTTTACTGTTTGTACAATAATTTATTGACAGACAGTGTCATTGTGATGCAGACAGGAAAAGACAGC
Organism: Barbatula barbatula; assembly: GCF_947034865.1. Taxonomy (NCBI): domain Eukaryota; kingdom Metazoa; phylum Chordata; class Actinopteri; order Cypriniformes; family Nemacheilidae; genus Barbatula; species Barbatula barbatula. The sequence goes on from NC_136782.1 coordinate 7,794,503, forward strand.
ACTGCATAGCACAAACAAATGTAGAAATCTGAACATAAGACAATCTCCTTAGGGAAAACTGTACATGCAGTGCAGTGGAATTACAGTGCAGTCTTCCTACACCTCCTGACGTTCCTGTCTTTTGGGCAACGGATTCTCATCCACATCACAACAAATATCTTCGCTTGCGATACAGCGTGAAAATCATCTTTCAGAGTGTCTAATCCAGCCTCTGCAGGCATCAGCTGTGATGTCATCACACGTTACATCCATGGCAGCCAGAAGGGTCATCTGTGTATGCGGCTGGCGATCATATACTTTTAATCTTCATGCTGAGAAAAATTCCTCAACGTGGTTGAGTAGGGTGAGAGGAACTCCACCAGCATCCTGTTGTGGGCCGCAAACCATTGCCTGATGATGTTGGAGCGATGGAAACTAACATTGTCCCAAACTAACACGTACTTTGGCAGGTCATCTCCAATCTGCCCCCTCTCTTGTTCAGGGATGAGATCCCTGTAGAGAGTGTCAAAAGACTGTTTAGGTGTGAAAAGGGGCCGTCTGCAACACAGTGAAGTTGTCTTGCAGTCCTATGTGGAAAGAATATAGCAATGCAAAACACTAAATTGAGTAAAATAAAATGCCACCGTTTACTTAAAGTATACTTACTGTATATTGTAAAACTAGTGCTTAAATGTCGTGGGGATTATACTATTCTACAGAGACCCATTATAATGCATTTTGATCAACATGACATAAGCAATTGATAATGTAGGAATCTGCACAGAATTTTGTCATAATCATTTGCATGGATGTACCAAAGCATTTGCAACTTGTTCAAAGAAATGAGAAAATGCTTGTTTGATGTGCACACGTGACACAAGGATGTAAGGATTGAACAAGAAGTTTTGAGAATTTCAAATCGGATCAGAGAAATGTACCAAATTGACTTAGAAAAAACTGTATTTAAAGTGGGGGGGTACTTTTGGGGCAGTTTTGTTTCACCCAAGTGTCCCATTTCCACCCCTCTCAAACTAATGCATGGATGCATATAGCCAGAAACAATTCATTTGATGCATGCAAAGAAGAAACACTGTGTGTCTCAAGAAGCATTTATTCATGATTACGTAGACATGCTAAAATTTCAAGGCCACACACTACACATTACACATTACACATGACATTACACATTTCATAAAATTTACATTTAGTCATTTAGCAGACGTTTTTATCCAAAGCGACTTACAGACGAGGAAACATTGGAAGCAATTATAACAATATAGGCAACAAAATGCATAAGTTAAATAAATCCAGTCCATTAAAGCCTAGCACAGTATACAAAGCTAAGAATAGTGAGGTAAGTAAAAACATAAATTTTTAAGAAGACAGAAAATAATAAGAGGTTAAAATCAGTCATCTACATTTTGACGGAAGATATGCATTTTCACACACTACACCGGCCTGTAGTGTTCTAGCAGTGTAAGGTTGAGAGTGAGTTTCTTCAGTAGCGGTGTGATGCAGGCCTCTTTGAAAGCAGTGGGAAATGTCCCAGTGGTGAGCAAAGAGTTGATGATGCGGGTCAGACCAGGCACAACTGCTGGAGAGATGGCATGGAGGAGATGGGTGGGGATGGGATCCAGTGGGTAGGTGGTAGGGTGGTTGGAACCAATGACCTTGGAAACATCATCTTCAGACATAGGAGAAAAGGCGGGTGATGGTGGCGTAGAAAATTGGCTGTTGATGGCGGTAGTTTTCTTTACGAAGAACGATGCAAAATCATCAGCCGTTAACTCCGATGAAGGTGTGGGAGCAGGCGGACAGAGGAGAGCAGAGAAGGTTTTTAAGAGTGTGCGAGAGTCAGGAGAGTTGCTGATCTTCGAGTGGTTATAATCAGTTTTTGCAGAGGTGACGTCAACGGAGAAAGTAGAGAGAGAGAGGTCAGTATGGTCTTTTGACTTGTGCCATTTTCTCTCAGCTGACCGGAGGCTGGTGCAATGCTTACGTGGTACATCCGATAACCAGGGGGCAGACAGGGATGCACGGGCTGGTCCAGATGTAAGAGGGCATATGTTGTCCAAGCAGGATGTAAGCGTGGAACACAGAGTGTCTGTGGCACTGTTGGTATTCAAAAGAGAGAGCTCCTCAGAGGGGGGGAGTGCAGACAAGACAGCAGAGGAAAAGCAGGAGGGAGGGACCGTAGGTAGCACCGGAAAGTGACCAGCGGTAAGACATCTGCGTTGTCTGGAGCGGTGAGTTCGGGGGTGACAAAGAAGTGATCAGACGTGTGCAGCGGAGTGAACTGAGAGTGATGAGTGGAGCATTTCTCGAATCAGCCTTGTCATTTGCAAAACAGTAAGTGCATTTCTGGTTTTGATTGTTTTATTGCAAGAGACGGCACATGAGTCACGTTAACGCTTTTATTGTTTGTACAATAATTTATTGACAGACAGTGTCATTGCGATGCAGACAGGAAAAGACAGCACTGCATAGCACAAACAAATGTAGAAATCTGAACATAAGACAATCTCCTTAGGGAAAACTGTACATGCAGTGCAGTGGAATTACAGTGCAGTCTTCCTACACCTCCTGACGTTCCTGTCTTTTGGGCAACGGATTCTCATCCACATCACAACAAATATCTACTCTTGCGATACAGCGTGAAAATCATCTTTCAGAGTGTCTAATCCAGCCTCTGCAGGCATCAGCTGTGATGTCATCACACGTTACATCCATGGCAGCCAGAAGGGTCATCTGTGTATGCGGCTGGCGATCATATACTTTTAATCTTCATGCTGAAAAAAATTCCTCAACGTGGTTGAGTAGGTCGAGAGGAACTCCACCAGCATCCTGTTGTGGGCCGCAAACCATTGCCTGATGATGTTGGAGCGATGGAAACTGACATTGTCCCAAACTAACACGTACTTTGGCAGGTCAGCTCCAATCTGCCCCCTCTCTTGTTCAGGGATGAGATCCCTGTAGAGAGTGTCAAAAGACTGTTTAGGTGTGAAAAGGGGCCGTCTGCAACACAGTGAAGTTGTCTTGCAGTCCTATGTGGAAAGAATATAGCAATGCAAAACACTAAATTGAGTAAATGAAATGCCACTGTTTACTTAAAGTATACTTACTGTATATTGTAAAACTAGTGCTTAAATGTCGTGGGGATTATACTATTATACAGAGACCATTTTAATAATTTTGATCAACATGACAAAGCAATTGATAATGTTGGAATCTGCACAGAATTTTGTCATAATCATTTGCATGGATGTACCAAAGCATTTGCAACTTGTTCAAAGAAATGAGAAAATGCTTGTTTGATGTGCACAGGTGACACAAGGATGTAAGGATTGAACAAGAAGTTTTGAGAATTTCAAATCGGATCAGAGAAATGTACCAAATTGACTTAGAAAAAAACTGTATTTAAAGTGGGGGGGGGGTACTTTTGGGGCAGTTTTGTTTCACCCAAGTGTCCCATTTCCACCCCTCTCAAACTAATGCATGGATGCATATAGCCAGAAACAATTCATTTGATGCATGCAAAGAAGCAACACTGTGTGTCTCAAGAAGCATTTATTCATGATTACGTAGACATGCTAAAATTTCAAGGCCACACACTACACATTACACATTACACATGACATTACTCATTTCATAAAATTTAAATTTAGTCATTTAGCAGACGTTTTTATCCAAAGCGACTTACAGACGAGGAAACATTGGAAGCAATTATAACAATATAGGCAACAAAATGCATAAGTTAATTAAATCCAGTCCATTAAAGCCTAGCACAGTATACAAAGCTAAGAATAGTGAGGTAAGTAAAAAAATTATTTTTTAAGAAGACAGAAAATAATAAGAGGTTAAAATCAGTCATCTACATTTTGACGGAAGATATGCATTTTCACACACTACACCGGCCTGTAGTGTTCTAGCAGTGTAAGGTTGAGAGTGAGTTTCTTCAGTAGAGGTGTGATGCAGGCCTCTTTGAAAGCAGTGGGAAATGTCCCAGTTGTGAGCAAAGAGTTGATGATGCGGGTCAGACCAGGCACAACTGCTGGAGAGATGGCATGGAGGAGATGGGTGGGGATGGGATCCAGTGGGCAGAAGGTAGGGTGGTTGGAACCAATGACCTTGGAAACATCATCTTCAGACATAGGAGAAAAGGCGGGTGATGGTGGCGTAGAAAATTGGCTGTTGATGGCGGTAGTTTTCTTTACGAAGAACGATGCAAAATCATCAGCCGTTAACTCCGATGAAGGTGTGGGAGCAGGCGGACAGAGGAGAGCAGAGAAGGTTTTTAAGAGTGTGCGAGAGTCAGGAGAGTTGCTGATCTTCGAGTGGTTATAATCAGTTTTTGCAGAGGTGACGTCAACAGAGAAAGTAGAGAGAAGAGACTGGTAGAGAGAGACAGGTCAGTATGGTCTTTTGACTTCTGCCATTTTCTCTCAGCTGACCGGAGGCTGGTGCGATGCTCACGTGGTACATCCGATAACCAGGGGGCAGACAGGGATGCCAGGGCTGGTCCAGATGTAAGAGGGCATATGTTGTCCAAGCAGGATGTAAGCGTGGAACACAGAGTGTCTGTGGCACTGTTGGTATTCAAAAGATAGAGCTCCTCAGAGGGGGGGAGTGCAGACAAGACAGCAGAGGAAAAGCAAGAGGGAAGGAACGTAGGTAGCGCCGGAAAGTGACCAGCGGTAAGACATCTGCGTTGTCTAGAGCGGTGAGGTCGGGGGTGACAAAGAAGTGATCAGACGTGTGCAGCGGAATGAACTGAGAGTGATGAGTGGAGCATTTCTCGAATCATCCTTGTCATTTGCAAAACAGTAAGTGCATTTCTGGTTTTGATTGTTTGATTGCAAGAGACGGCACATGAGTCACGTTTACGCTTTTACTGTTTTTACAATAATTTATTGACAGACAGTGTCATTGTGATGAAGACAGGAAAAGACAGCACTGCATAGCACAAACAAATGTAGAAATCTGAACATAAGACAATCTCCTTAGGGAAAACTGTACATGCAGTGCAGTGGAATTACAGTGCAGTCTTCCTACACCTCCTGACGTTCCTGTCTTTTGGGCAACGGATTCTCATCCACATCACAACAAATATCTACTCTTGCGATACAGCGTGAAAATCATCTTTCAGAGTGTCTAATCCAGCCTCTGCAGGCATCAGCTGTGATGTCATCACACGTTACATCCATGGCAGCCAGAAGGGTCATCTGTGTATGCGGCTGGCGATCATATACTATTAATCTTCATGCTGAAAAAAATTCCTCAACGTGGTTGAGTAGGTCGAGAGGAACTCCACCAGCATCCTGTTGTGGGCCGCAAACCATTGCCTGATGATGTTGGAGCGATGGAAACTGACATTTTCCCAAACTAACACGTACTTTGGCAGGTCAGCTCCAATCTGCCCCCTCTCTTGTTCAGGGATGAGATCCCTGTAGAGAGTGTCAAAAGACTGTTTAGGTGTGAAAAGGGGCCGTCTGCAACCAGGTGAAGTTGTCTTGCAGTCCTATGTGGAAAGAATATAGTAATGCAAATCACTAAATTGAGTAAAATAAAATGCCACTGTTTACTTGAAGTATACTTACTGTATATTGTAAAACTAGTGCTTATATTTCGTGGGGGATTATACTATTCAACAGGGACCCATTATAATGCATTTTGATCAACATGACGTAAGCAATTGATAATGTTGGAATCTGCACAGAATTGTGTCATAATCATTTGCATGGATGTACCAAAGCATTTGCAACTTGTTCAAAGAAATGAGAAAATGCTTGTTTGATGTGCACACGTGACACAAGGATGTAAGGATTGAACAAGAAGTTTTGAGAATTTCAAATCGGATCAGAGAAATGTACCAAATTGACTTAGAAAAAAATTGTATTTAAAGTGGGGGGGGAGTACTTTTGGGGCAGTTTTGTTTCACCCAAGTGTCCCATTTCCACCCCTCTCAAACTAATGCATGGATGCATATAGCCAGAAACAATTCATTTGATGCATGCAAAGAAGCAACACTGTGTGTCTCAAGAAGCATTTATTCATGATTACGTAGACATGCTAAAATTTCAAGGCCACACACTACACATTACACATTACACATGACATGACTCATTTCATAAAATTTAAATTTAGTCATTTAGCAGACGTTTTTATCCAAAGCGACTTACAGACGAGGAAACAGTGGAAGCAATTATAACAATATAGGCAACAAAATGCAAAAGTTAATTAAATCCAGTCCATTAAAGCCTAGCACAGTATACAAAGCTAAGAATAGTGAGGTAAGTAAAAAAATAATTTTTTAAGAAGACAGAAAATAATAAGAGGTTAAAATCAGTCATCTACATTTTGACGGAAGATATGCATTTTCACACACTACACCGGCCTGTAGTGTTCTAGCAGTGTAAGGTTGAGAGTGAGTTTCTTCAGTAGCGGTGTGATGCAGGCCTCTTTGAAAGCAGTGGGAAATGTCCCAGTGGTGAGCAAAGAGTTGATGATGCGGGTCAGACCAGGCACAACTGCTGGAGAGATGGCATGGAGGAGATGGGTGGGGATGGGATCCAGTGGGCAGGTGGTAGGGTGGTTGGAACCAATGACCTTGGAAACATCATCTTCAAACATAGGAGAAAAGGCGGGTGATGGTGGCGTAGAAAATTGGCTGTTGATGGCATATGAGGGCATATGTTGTCCAAGCAGGATGTAAGCGTGGAACACAGAGTGTCTGTGGCACTGTTGGTATTCAAAAGATAGAGCTCCTCAGAGGGGGGGAGTGCAGACAAGACAGCAGAGGAAAAGCAAGAGGGAGGGACCGTAGGTAGCGCCGGAAAGTGACCAGCGGTAAGACATCTGCGTTGTCTGGAGCGGTGAGGTCGGGGGTGACAAAGAAGTGATCAGACGTGTGCAGCGGAGTGAACTGAGAGTGATGAGTGGAGCATTTCTCGAATCATCCTTGTCATTTGCAAAACAGTAAGTGCATTTCTGGTTTTGATTGTTTAATTGCAAGAGACGGCACATGAGTCACGTTTACGCTTTTACTGTTTTTACAATAATTTATTGACAGACAGTGTCATTGTGATGCAGACAGGAAAAGACAGCACTGCATAGCACAAACAAATGTAGAAATCTGAACATAAGACAATCTCCTTAGGGAAAACTGTACATGCAGTGCAGTGGAATTACAGTGCAGTCTTCCTACACCTCCTGACGTTCCTGTCTTTTGGGCAACGGATTCTCATCCACATCACAACAAATATCTACTCTTGCGATACAGCGTGAAAGTCATCTTTCAGAGTGTCTAATCCAGCCTCTGCAGGCATCAGCTGTGATGTCATCACACGTTACATCCATGGCAGCCAGAAGGGTCATCTGTGTATGCGGCTGGCGATCATATACTTTTAATCTTCATGCTGAGAAAAATTCCTCAACGTGGTTGAGTAGGGTGAGAGGAACTCCACCAGCATCCTGTTGTGGGCCGCAAACCATTGCCTGATGATGTTGGAGCGATGGAAACTGACATTGTCCCAAACTAACACGTACTTTGGCAGGTCATCTCCAATCTGCCCCCTCTCTTGTTCAGGGATGAGATCCCTGTAGAGAGTGTCAAAAGACTGTTTAGGTGTGAAAAGGGGCCGTCTGCAACCAGGTGAAGTTGTCTTGCAGTCCTATGTGGAAAGAATATAGTAATGCAAATCACTAAATTGAGTAAATAAAATGCCACTGTTTACTTGAAGTATACTTACTGTATATTGTAAAACTAGTGCTTAAATGTCGTGGGGGATTATACTATTCAACAGAGACCCATTATAATGCATTTTGATCAACATGACGTAAGCAATTGATAATGTTGGAATCTGCACAGAATTGTGTCATAATCATTTGCATGGATGTACCAAAGCATTTGCAACTTGTTCAAAGAAATGAGAAAATTCTTGTTTGATGTGCACAAGTGACACAAGGATGTAAGGATTGAACAAGAAGTTTTGAGCTTTTCAAATCGGATCTGAGAAATGTACCAAATTGACTTAGAAAAAACTGTATTTAAAGTGGGGGGGGTACTTTTGGGGCAGTTTTGTTTCACCCAAGTGTCCCATTTCCACCCCTCTCAAACTAATGCATGGATGCATATAGCCAGAAACAATTCATTTGATGCATGCAAAGAAGCAACACTGTGTGTCTCAAGAAGCATTTATTCATGATTACGTAGACATGCTAAAATTTCAAGGCCACACACTACACATTACACATGACATTACACATTTCATAAAATTTACATTTAGTTATTTAGCAGACGTTTTTATCCAAAGCGACTTACAGACGAGGAAACATTGGAAGCAATTATAACAATATAGGCAACAAAATGCATAAGTTAATTAAATCCAGTCCATTAAAGCCTAGCACAGTATACAAAGCTAAGAATAGTGAGGTAAGTAAAAAAATATTTTTTTAAGAAGACAGAAAATAATAAGAGGTTAAAATCAGTCATCTACATTTTGACGGAAGATATGCATTTTCACACACTACACCGGCCTGTAGTGTTCTAGCAGTGTAAGGTTGAGAGTGAGTTTCTTCAGTAGCGGTGTGATGCAGGCCTCTTTGAAAGCAGTGGGAAATGTCCCAGTGGTGAGCAAAGAGTTGATGATGCGGGTCAGACCAGGCACAACTGCTGGAGAGATGGCATGGAGGAGATGGGTGGGGATGGGATCCAGTGGGCAGGTGGTAGGGTGGTTGGAACCAATGACCTTGGAAACATCATCTTCAAACATAGGAGAAAAGGCGGGTGATGGTGGCGTAGAAAATTGGCTGTTGATGGCACATGAGGGCATATGTTGTCCAAGCAGGATGTAAGCGTGGAACACAGAGTGTCTGTGGCACTGTTGGTATTCAAAAGATAGAGCTCCTCAGAGGGGGGGAGTGCAGACAAGACAGCAGAGGAAAAGCAAGAGGGAGGGACCGTAGGTAGCGCCGGAAAGTGACCAGCGGTAAGACATCTGCGTTGTCTGGAGCGGTGAGGTCGGGGGTGACAAAGAAGTGATCAGACGTGTGCAGCGGAGTGAACTGAGAGTGATGAGTGGAGCATTTCTCGAATCATCCTTGTCATTTGCAAAACAGTAAGTGCATTTCTGGTTTTGATTGTTTGATTGCAAGAGACGGCACATGAGTCACGTTTACGCTTTTACTGTTTTTACAATAATTTATTGACAGACAGTGTCATTGTGATGCAGACAGGAAAAGACAGCACTGCATAGCACAAACAAATGTAGAAATCTGAACATAAGACAATCTCCTTAGGGAAAACTGTACATGCAGTGCAGTGGAATTACAGTGCAGTCTTCCTACACCTCCTGACGTTCCTGTCTTTTGGGCAACGGATTCTCATCCACATCACAACAAATATCTACTCTTGCGATACAGCGTGAAAATCATCTTTCAGAGTGTCTAATCCAGCCTCTGCAGGCATCAGCTGTGATGTCATCACACGTTACATCCATGGCAGCCAGAAGGGTCATCTGTGTATGCGGCTGGCGATCATATACTTTTAATCTTCATGCTGAGAAAAATTCCTCAACGTGGTTGAGTAGGGTGAGAGGAACTCCACCAGCATCCTGTTGTGGGCCGCAAACCATTGCCTGATGATGTTGGAGCGATAGAAACTGACATTGTCCCAAACTAACACGTACTTTGGCAGGTCATCTTCAATCTGCCCCCTCTCTATTTCAGGGATGAGATCCCTGTAGAGAGTGTCAAAAGACTGTTTAGGTGTGAAAAGGGGCCGTCTGCAACCAGGTGAAGTTGTCTTGCAGTCCTATGTGGAAAGAATATAGCAATGCAAAACACTAAATTGAGTAAATGAAATGCCACTGTTTACTTAAAGTATACTTACTGTATATTGTAAAACTAGTGCTTAAATGTCGTGGGGATTATACTATTCTACAGAGACCCATTATAATGCATTTTGATCAACATGACATAAGCAATTGATAATGTAGGAATCTGCACAGAATTTTGTCATAATCATTTGCATGGATGTACCAAAGCATTTGTAACTTGTTCAAAGAAATGAGAAAATGCTTGTTTGATGTGCACACGTGACACAAGGATGTAAGGATTGAACAAGAAGTTTTGACAATTTCAAATCGGATCAGAGAAATGTACCAAATTGACTTAGAAAAAACTGTATTTAAAGTGGGGGGGGGGGTACTTTTGGGGCAGTTTTGTTTCACCCAAGTGTCCCATTTCCACCCCTCTCAAACTAGTGCATGGATGCATATAGCCAGAAACAATTCATTTGATGCATGCAAAGAAGCAACACTGTGTGTCTCAAGAAGCATTTATTCATGATTACGTAGACATGCTAAAATTTCAAGGCCACACACTACACATTACACATTACACATGACATTACTCATTTCATAAAATTTAAATTTAGTCATTTAGCAGACGTTTTTATCCAAAGCGACTTACAGACGAGGAAACATTGGAAGCAATTATAACAATATAGGCAACAAAATGCAAAAGTTAATTAAATCCAGTCCATTAAAGCCTAGCACAGTATACAAAGCTAAGAATAGTGAGGTAAGTAAAAAAATAATTTTTTAAGAAGACAGAAAATAATAAGAGGTTAAAATCAGTCATCTACATTTTGACGGAAGATATGCATTTTCACACACTACACCGGCCTGTAGTGTTCTAGCAGTGTAAGGTCGAGAGTGAGTTTCTTCAGTAGCGGTGTGATGCAGGCCTCTTTGAAAGCAGTGGGAAATGTCCCAGTGGTGAGCAAAGAGTTGATGATGCGGGTCAGACCAGGCACAACTGCTGGAGAGATGGCATGGAGGAGATGGGTGGGGATGGGATCCAGTGGGCAGGTGGTAGGGTGGTTGGAACCAATGACCTTGGAAACATCATCTTCAAACATAGGAGAAAAGGCGGGTGATGGTGGCGTAGAAAATTGGCTGTTGATGGCGGTAGTTTTCTTTACGAAGAACGATGCAAAATCATCAGCCGTTAACTCCGATGAAGGTGTGGGAGCAGGCGGACAGAGGAGAGCAGAGAAGGTTTTTAGAGTGTGCGAGAGTCAGGAGAGTTGCTGATCTTCGAGTGGTTATAATCAGTTTTTGCAGAGGTGACGTCAACAGAGAAAGTAGAGAGAGAGAGGTCAGTATTGTCTTTTGACTTGTGCATTTTCTCTGAGCTGACCGGAGGCTGGTGCGATGCTCACGTGGTACATCCGATAACCAGGGGGCAGACAGGGATGCACGGGCTGGTCCAGATGTAAGAGGGCATATGTTGTCCAAGCAGGATGTAAGCGTGGAACACAGAGTGTCTGTGGCACTGTTGGTATTCAAAAGAGAGAGCTCCTCAGAGGGGGGGACTGCAGACAAGACAGCAGAGGAAAAGCAGGAGGGAGGGACCGTAGGTAGCGCCGGAAAGTGACCAGCGGTAAGACATCTCGGTTGTCTGGAGCGGTGAGGTCGGGGGTGACAAAGAAGTGATCAGACGTGTGCAGCGGAGTGACCTGAGAGTGATGAGTGGAGCATTTCTCGAATCATCCTTGTCATTTGCAAAACAGTAAGTGCATTTCTGGTTTTGATTGTTTGATTGCAAGAGACGGCACATGATTCACGTTAATGCTTTTACTGTTTGTACAATAATTTATTGACAGTGAGTGTCATTGTGATGCAGACAGGAAAAGACAGCACTGCATAGCACAAACAAATGAAGAAATCTGAACATAAGACAATCTCCTTAGGGAAAACTGTACATGCAGTGCAGTGGAATTACAGTGCAGTCTTCCTACACCTCCTGACGTTCCTGTCTTTTGGGCAACGGATTCTCATCCACATCACAACAAATATCTACTCTTGCGATACAGCGTGAAAATTATACTATTCTACAGAGACCCATTATAATGCATTTTGATCAACATGACATAAGCAATTGATAATGTAGGAATCTGCACAGAATTTTGTCATAATAATTTGCATGGATGTACCAAAGCATTTGCAACTTGTTCAAAGAAATGAGAAAATGCTTGTTTGATGTGCACAAGTGACACAAGGATGTAAGGATTGAACAAGAAGTTTTGAGAATTTCAAATCGGATCTGAGAAATGTACCAAATTGACTTAGAAAAAACTGTATTTAAAGTGGGGGGGTACTTTTGGGGCAGTTTTGTTTCACCCAAGTGTCCCATTTCCACCCCTCTCAAATTAATGCATGGATGCATATAGCCAGAAACCATTCATTTGATGCATGCAAAGAAGCAACACTGTGTGTCTCAAGAAGCATTTATTCATGATTACGTAGACATGCTAAAATTTCAAGGCCACACACTACACATTACACATTACACATGACATTACACATTTCATAAAATTTACATTTAGTCATTTAGCAGACGTTTTTATCCAAAGCGACTTACAGACTAGGAAACATTGGAAGCAATTATAACAATATAGGCAACAAAATGCATAAGTTAATTAAATCCAGTCCATTAAAGCCTAGCACAGTATACAAAGCTAAGAATAGTGAGGTAAGTAAAAAAATATTTTTTTAAGAAGACAGAAAATAATAAGAGGTTAATATCAGTCATCTACATTTTGACGGAAGATATGCATTTTCACACAGTACACCGGCCTGTAGTGTTCTAGCAGTGTAAGGTTGAGAGTGAGTTTCTTCAGTAGCGGTGTGATGCAGGCCTCTTTGAAAGCAGTGGGAAATGTCCCAGTGGTGAGCAAAGAGTTGATGATGCGGGTCAGACAAGGCACAACTGCTGGAGAGATGGCATGGAGGAGATGGGTGGGGATGGGATCCAGTGGGCAGGTGATAGGGTGGTTGGAACCAATGACCTTGGAAACATCATCTTCAGACATAGGAGAAAAGGCGGGTGATGGTGGCGTAGAAAATTGGCTGTTGATGGCGGTAGTTTTCTTTACGAAGAACGATGCAAAATCATCAGCCGTTAACTCCGATGAAGGTGTGGGAGCAGGCGGACAGAGGAGAGCAGAGAAGGTTTTTAGAGTGTGCGAGAGTCAGGAGAGTTGCTGATCTTCGAGTGGTTATAATCAGTTTTTGCAGAGGTGACGTCAACAGAGAAAGTAGAGAGAGAGAGGTCAGTATTGTCTTTTGACTTGTGCATTTTCTCTGAGCTGACCGGAGGCTGGTGCGATGCTCACGTGGTACATCCGATAACCAGGGGGCAGACAGGGATGCACGGGCTGGTCCAGATGTAAGAGGGCATATGTTGTCCAAGCAGGATGTAAGCGTGGAACACAGAGTGTCTGTGGCACTGTTGGTATTCAAAAGAGAGAGCTCCTCAGAGGGGGGGACTGCAGACAAGACAGCAGAGGAAAAGCAGGAGGGAGGGACCGTAGGTAGCGCCGGAAAGTGACCAGCGGTAAGACATCTCGGTTGTCTGGAGCGGTGAGGTCGGGGGTGACAAAGAAGTGATCAGACGTGTGCAGCGGAGTGACCTGAGAGTGATGAGTGGAGCATTTCTCGAATCATCCTTGTCATTTGCAAAGCAGTAAGTGCATTTCTGGTTTTGATTGTTTGATTGCAAGAGACGGCACATGATTCACGTTAATGCTTTTACTGTTTGTACAATAATTTATTGACAGACAGTGTCATTGTGATGCAGACAGGAAAAGACAGCACTGCATAGCACAAACAAATGTAGAAATCTGAACATAAGACAATCTCCTTAGGGAAAACTGTACATGCAGTGCAGTGGAATTACAGTGCAGTCTTCCTACACCTCCTGACGTTCCTGTCTTTTGGGCAACGGATTCTCATCCACATCACAACAAATATCTACTCTTGCGATACAGCGTGAAAATTATACTATTCTACAGAGACCCATTATAATGCATTTTGATCAACATGACATAAGCAATTGATAATGTAGGAATCTGCACAGAATTTTGTCATAATCATTTGCATGGATGTACCAAAGCATTTGCAACTTGTTCAAAGAAATGAGAAAATGCTTGTTTGATGTGCACAAGTGACACAAGGATGTAAGGATTGAACAAGAAGTTTTGAGAATTTCAAATCGGATCTGAGAAATGTACCAAATTGACTTAGAAAAAACTGTATTTAAAGTGGGGGGGTACTTTTGGGGCAGTTTTGTTTCACCCAAGTGTCCCATTTCCACCCCTCTCAAACTAATGCATGGATGCATATAGCCAGAAACAATTCATTTGATGCATGCAAAGAAGCAACACTGTGTGTCTCAAGAAGCATTTATTCATGATTACGTAGACATGCTAAAATTTCAAGGCCACACACTACACATTACACATTACACATGACATTACACATTTCATAAAATTTACATTTAGTCATTTAGCAGACGTTTTTATCCAAAGCGACTTACAGACTAGGAAACATTGGAAGCAATTATAACAATATAGGCAACAAAATGCATAAGTTAATTAAATCCAGTCCATTAAAGCCTAGCACAGTATACAAAGCTAAGAATAGTGAGGTAAGTAAAAAAATATTTTTTTAAGAAGACAGAAAATAATAAGAGGTTAAAATCAGTCATCTACATTTTGACGGAAGATATGCATTTTCACACAGTACACCGGCCTGTAGTGTTCTAGCAGTGTAAGGTTGAGAGTGAGTTTCTTCAGTAGCGGTGTGATGCAGGCCTCTTTGAAAGCAGTGGGAAATGTCCCAGTGGTGAGCAAAGAGTTGATGATGCGGGTCAGACCAGGCACAACTGCTGGAGAGATGGCATGGAGGAGATGAGTGGGGATGGGATCCAGTGGGCAGATGGTAGGGTGGTTGGAACCAATGACCTTGGAAACATCATCTTCAGACATAGGAGAAAAGGCGGGTGATGGTGGCGTAGAAAATTGGCTGTTGATGGCGGTAGTTTTCTTTACGAAGAACGATGCAAAATCATCAGCCGTTAACTCCGATGAAGGTGTGGAAGCAGGCGGACAGAGGAGAGCAGAGAAGGTTTTTAAGAGTGTGCGAGAGTCAGGAGAGTTGCTGATCTTCGAGTGGTTATAATCAGTTTTAGCAGAGGTGACGTTAACGGAGAAAGTAGAGAGAAGAGACTGGTAGAGAGAGAGAGGTCAGTATGGTCTTTTGACTTGTGCCATTTTCTCTCAGCTGACCGGAGGCTGGTGCGATGCTCAAGTGGTACATCCGATAACCAGGGGGCAGACAGGGATGCACGGGCTGGTCCAGATGTAAGAGGGCATATGTTGTCCAAGCAGGATGTAAGCGTGGAACACAGAGTGTCTGTGGCACTGTTGGTATTCAAAAGATAGAGCTCCTCAGAGGGGGGGAGTGCAGACAAGACAGCAGAGGAAAAGCAGGAGGGAGGGACTGTAGGTAGCGCCGGAAAGTGACCAGCGGTAAGACATCTGCGTTGTCTGGAGCGGTGAGGTCGGGGGTGACAAAGAAGTGATCAGACGTGTGCAGCGGAGTGAACTGAGAGTGATGAATGGAGCATTTCTCGAATCAGCCTTGTCATTTGCAAAACAGTAAGTGCATTTCTGGTTTTGATTGTTTCATTGCAAGAGACGGCACATGAGTCACGTTTACGCTTTTACTGTTTTAACAATAATTTATTGACAGACAGTGTCATTGTGATGCAGACAGGAAAAGACAGCACTGCATAGCACAAACAAATGTAGAAATTTGAACATAAGACAATCTCCTTAGGGAAAACTGTACATGCAGTGCAGTGGAATTACAGTTCAGTCTTCCTACACCTCCTGACGTTCCTGTCTTTTGGGCAACGGATTCTCATCCACATCACAACAAATATCTTCTCTTGCGATACAGCGTGAAAATCATCTTTCAGAGTGTCTAATCCAGCCTCTGCAGGCATCAGCTGTGATGTCATCACACGTTACATCCATGGCAGCCAGAAGGGTCATCTGTGTATGCGGCTGGCGATCATATACTTTTAATCTTCATGCTGAGAAAAATTCCTCAACGTGGTTGAGTAGGGTGAGAGGAACTCCACCAGCATCCTGTTGTGGGCCGCAAACCATTGCCTGATGATGTTGGAGCGATGGAAACTGACATTGTCCCAAACTAACACGTACTTTGGCAGGTCATCTCCAATCTGCCCCCTCTCTGTTCAGGGATGAGATCCCTGTAGAGAGTGTCAAAAGACTGTTTAGGTGTGAAAAGGGGCCGTCTGCAACCAGGTGAAGTTGTCTTGCAGTCCTATGTGGAAAGAATATAGTAATGCAAATCACTAAATTGAGTAAAATAAAATGCCACTGTTTACTTGAAGTATACTTACTGTATATTGTAAAACTAGTGCTTAAATGTCGTGGGGGATTATACTATTCAACAGAGACCCATTATAATGCATTTTGATCAACATGACGTAAGCAATTGATAATGTTGGAATCCGCACAGAATTGTGTCATAATCATTTGCATGGATGTACCAAAGCATTTGCAACTTGTTCAAAGAAATGAGAAAATGCTTGTTTGATGTGCACACGTGACACAAGGATGTAAGGATTGAACAAGAAGTTTTGAGAATTTCAAATCGGATCAGAGAAATGTTCCAAATTGACTTAGAAAAAACTGTATTTAAAGTGGGGGGGGTACTTTTGGGGCAGTTTTGTTTCACCCAAGTGTCCCATTTCCACCCCTCTCAAACTAATGCATGGATGCATATAGCCAGAAACAATTCATTTGATGCATGCAAAGAAGCAACACTGTGTGTCTCAAGAAGCATTTATTCATGATTACGTAGACATGCTAAAATTTCAAGGCCACACACTACACATTACACATGACATTATACATTTCATAAAATTTACATTTAGTCATTTAGCAGACGTTTTTATCCAAAGCGACTTACAGACGAGGAAACATTGGAAGCAATTATAACAATATAGGCAACAAAATGCATAAGTTAATTAAATCCAGTCCATTGAAGCCTAGCACAGTATACAAAGCTAAGAATAGTGAGGTAAGTAAAAAAATATTTTTTTAAGAAGACAGAAAATAATAAGAGGTTAAAATCAGTCATCTACATTTTGACAGAAGATATGCATTTTCACACACTACACCGGCCTGTAGTGTTCTAGCAGTGTAAGGTTGAGAGTGAGTTTCTTCAGTAGCGGTGTGATGCAGGCCTCTTTGAAAGCAGTGGGAAATGTCCCAGTGGTGAGCAAAGAGTTTAACGCCCAAGAGTAATTTCCGCCCATGCAAGCAGCAATACCCCCTAAAACCAGAAGCCCTCAATGGCATAAGGCCAATATTCAACGAGTTTCTCAAAAAAGGCATAGTTGTGCCATGCCCAAATTCACCTGTGCGCACACCTTTGTTTCCAGTTAAAAAAAAAGATCATAGAAAAGGGAGCACCCGTTGAATGGCGGTTCGTACAAGATTTGCAAGCAGTTAATGCCGCAGTACAGCCACGAGCACCAAACGTACCCAACCCGTATACCATTCTCAGCCAAATTCCGCCTGAGACGAAATGGTAAACGGTGATTGATTTGTCAAACGCGTTTTTCAGTGTGCCAGTACACCCAGACTCACAATACTGGTTCGCCTTTTCATTTGATGGCAAGCCATATACATTCACACGTCTATGCCAAGGGTACTGCGAATCACCGACCATTTACAACGAGGCACTGCGACAATCACTGGAGCCATTCCATCTCCCGAAGGGGGTGGCATTGCTTCAGTATGTGGATGACATTCTTTTATGTGCACCCACCAAAGCGCAATGTGAAGAACACACTGTACGACTGTTAACTCATTTGGCACACGAAGGACACAAAGTGAATATCTCCAAAGTCCAGCTGGCAAAACAATTTGTCCGGTTTTTGGGTCACGAAATTACTGACCGTGGCAGACAGCTGTCCGCAAAGCGCGTGTCTGCAATTTCAGACATCGCACGCCCAAAAACTAAGAAGCAACTAATGACATTTTTAGGGATGACCTCTTACTGTAGGAATTTCATTTTGAGGTACACAGAGATGGAAAAACATCTCACGGTATTGATTCACGGGAAGCCCATGACTGCAAATGCGCAGATTGAATGGACTGATGCAGGGGTTGAGGCTTTTGGTAATCTCAAGCGAGCTCTGCAATCTGCGCCTGCGCTAGGTATCCCAAACCCAGACAAACCATTCACACAAATGGTAGACGAAAAAGACGGCACAATGCTCTCTGTGCTGCTCCAAAAACACGGAGACCAGCTGCGCCCCGTTGCTTATCTTTCATCCAGATTAGATAGTGTGGCACAAGGTCTCCCACCGTGCCTGCGCGCAGTAGCAGCGGCAGAGAAAGCAGTGCTGGCCTCTAGGGAGTTTGTTGGTTATTCTCCCCTTACTGTGTTTGTTCCCCATGCAGTGGCCATGATTCTGTTAGAACAACGAGTGTCACATTTATCTACAGCGAGGTGGCTGAGATATAATCTGACGTTGTTGGAATTGCCAAACATCACGGTAGGGAGATGTAACACACTAAACCCAGCCACGTTGCTGCCACTTACTGACAATGGTGACCCACACAACTGTGTTGCCACTTTAGAGCAAGTCTGCTCGCCACGTGTTGATCTCAGAGACGAACCTCTGCTAAATGCAGACTTGACTTTCTATGTAGATGGCAGTGCACGAAAAGATGAGGCGGGAAAGAATCCCCCCCTTTTTTTCACGTGGGGTTTGCTGTTGTGTCTGATTTTGAAACAGTACAGTCAGGCCGCCTGCCTGACCATTTCTCTGCTGAAACAGCAGAGCTCATTGCACTCAGACGCGCATACGAATTGGCAGAGGGTAAAAGTGTCAACATTCACACAGACAGTAGATGTGCATTTGGTGTAGCTCATGATTTTGGCACACTTTGGAAACACAGGAACTTTTTGAAAGCTGATGGTAAACGGAGTCTTAACCACACACAGGTTGCTGATTTACTATCTGCCATTCTTCTCACATCAGTCATTGTTGTGTATGACTAGGCCACACACACTTTTGTATCTGAAACTATTTTTTGCAGGAAGCCGACAAGCTGACCTTGCTGCAAAGCAAGCAACATCAGAGCAACAGATTTTCTCATGAAATCACTAACAAAACTTTTTCTATTGCAGAGATGCAAACATTTAGCAGAACCGGATAAGCGTGCACTCTGGAAGGAGTGCTCATGTAAATACACAGACAATGTTTGGGGGGGCCCAAATGGCCTCACCTGTGTGCCAAAACATTTTTTTCCCTGCTTTTGCGATTTTGACGCATGGCCTAGACCACGCGTCAAAAGGGGGGATGTTACAAGCAATGTGTTTTTGTGTTTTTGCTCTCAAAATATTTGTGCAGGTCAAAGGAGCAGTAGCAAATGGAGCTGACAAATCATTACACAGCTTCCAGCCAGGAGACTTCGAAGTAGTCAAAGATTTCAGGAGGAAGTCGTGGGAAAGACATGCCTCCCACTGCAAAAAGGTGCAAGGAGGGGCAACTCCAACCGTATGGCTCTTCGCAATGGTCGTGCAGACAAAGGGAATCAACTGTTCCAGTCGGGGACGCATCGAACCCCGAGAAATTAGAGATTATAGAATTTTGTTTTTGTGCAACACTATATTCCAAGTTTAATAAAATGGTATGGGGAGGGACAGTGTTACCCTAATTCTGCTAGGAACTGGGGAACAAATATGTATTTGTGTAGAGGTATGTGTACCTCAGTTGATGTGGTGGATAAGGCAACAAAATTTAAAATGTGGGCCATTATGTCCCCTGGGATGGCCAAATAAAAAGGCAAAGGAGAAAATTTTAAACTTAACTCTAACTCAGAAAAATTTTAGTTATGAGGGAACGGGAGCAATCCCACAGATGAGAGTAAGAATATGGAATCTGACGATGGAAGATGCAGGGCAATACTGGTGTATGTGGTCAACAAAGGGGAAAGACACAGGTCAGAAGGTTCAGATATCAGTACAGCCAAGGAATTTTCAGGCGGCAGAGCAGGCAGAGAAAGAGGCACAGGAAGTAGAGGCTAGGACATGGATAGATCCACGAGATACGAACGTAGATATGAGAAAGGCAATATACCAATGCAAAGGCAATAAGGCATGTGCATTGGCTCTGATGCAGAAGAAAGAGGTAGGAGTGAATGACAGTTGTTGGTGGTGTATGCAACTCGAGCAGGCTTGGAAAGTCAGTCCTCTGAAATTAGAGGATGAGAGAAGGCTGAAGGGTCAATTACCCTGCAAAGCCATCACCCTGTTGAGAGTTGCAAACAGCACCAACGAGGAAGAGGCGGCACGAAAGACAGACTGCAAAGAACCAGGTGGTAAGTACAGCATCAGTTTTGACACCAGGCCTCTGAATATACACCCCAGGGTAGGGCATGTTTGCCTGTGTAGAGCGAAAGGGGGGCCACTCATAGGAACATCAGAATGCAAAAACATAGTGGAAACCAATGACAACCAACCAAATTGTTCTTTTAATAGTTGGAATTTCACACGCCCGTTCTCTAAGGACGAGGTAGGCCTAAGTGGCGTAGTATGGGTCTGTGGGGAAAGAGCATTCCACAGACTGCCCATGAAATGGACAGGCTGTTGTTATCCAGCTCTCCTGTCTATAGGAGCAGCTGCCTAAGCACCTAGAAAAATCAGAGACAAATGAGATCTGCTCGACGTTGACAGCATGCCCAGTACCTATGAAGGAGCATGGCTGATGGACCCCTGGACGTCCCCACAGGGCACTGTCCTGTGGAATATTTTTGGAGGTCTTGGTGGAGCTTTAAGCATGACAAAATTGAACGGATTGGCTTGGCAGGTTTTAGCATTGGCAAACTCAACTGAGAAAGCTTTGGGTCTATTGAGCGAGGAGATGGCACAGATGAGGGAAGTAGTTTTACAGAGTAGATTAGTTTTAGACATGCTTACGGCAGAGAAAGGCGGTGTGTGCAAAATGCTCAGGGTCAGTTGTTGTTTCTATATTCCGGATTATGCTGATAATGTCACAGACATTATAAAACACATGAAGAATGCAATCAGGGAACCGGATGATATGACTAACAGTCTGTTGAAATGGTGGAATTGCTAAAGTTGGGGAGTGGGGCTGAAACGGGTGGTGTTACCAATTCTAGTGGGATTTTAAGAACTGTTTAGATAGAAGAATGAAACCTGTAAGAGAAAGGGCGTTGCTCATCTTACGGGTCAAAGTATAAAGATTTTGGTTATCATATATGATAAAAGGGGGGAATGTAATGGAAATTTTCTAGTCTAGCTTCTTGATGTGTCTATCTATATGTTTATGAAGTTTTTATCCATGTTTTCCTCTCTATGTTAACATGTTTTTCTCTATACACGTCATACCACTCTGGCTTTGCCCTCGAGCAGGGACCAAGATGTTCTGTTTGGAATAACGGGCATCACTTCTCGGAATCCAGCTCGGGATTCTGGCTAGGGGGCAAAGGGAGGGGGTTTCACGTTTTTAATCATATATATACTCTGGGTGCAGAAGGAAAGAGCGCCTTTGCTCTGCACCATGCTCATTGCTCATGATGCAGATTAAACGACAATAAAATACTTTGCAAAGTACCTGATGTCTCTGTATATTGCGTTTGTCAAAATTGACTCACCTTGATTAAGGAATAAGAAAATTCCAGAACAGGCACATGAGTCACGTTTACGCTTTTACTGTTTGTACAATAATTTATTGACAGACAGTGTCATTGTGATGCAGACAGGAAAAGACAGCACTGCATAGCACAAACAAATGTAGAAATCTGAACATAAGACCTTAGGGAATTCCTTAGGGAAAACTGTACATGCAGTGCAGTGGAATTACAGTGCAGTCTTCCTACACCTCCTGACGTTCCTGTCTTTTGGGCAACGGATTCTCATCCACATCACAACAAATATCTTCTCTTGCGATACAGCGTGAAAATCATCTTTCAGAGTGTCTAATCCAGCCTCTGCAGGCATCACCTGTGATGTCATCACACGTTACATCCATGGCAGCCAGAAGGGTCATCTGTGTATGCGGCTGGCCATCATATACTTTTAATCTTCATGCTGAGAAAAATTCCTCAACGGGGTTGAGTAGGGTGAGAGGAACTCCACCAGCATCATGTTGTGGGCCGCAAACCATTGCCTGATGATGTTGGAGCGATGGAAACTGACATTGTCCCAAACTAACACGTACTTTGGCAGGTCATCTCCAATCTGCCCCCTCTCTTGTTCAGGGATGAGATCCCTGTAGAGAGTGTCAAAAGACTGTTTAGGTGTGAAAAGGGGCCGTCTGCAACACAGTGAAGTTGTCTTGCAGTCCTATGTGGAAAGAATATAGCAATGCAAAACACTAAATTGAGTAAAATAAAATGCCACTGTTTACTTAAAGTAAACTTACTGTATATTGTAAAACTAGTGCTTAAATGTCGTGGGGATTATACTATTCTACAGAGACCCATTATAATGCATTTTGATCAACATGACATAAGCAATTGATAATTTAGGAATCTGCACACAATTTTGTCATAATCATTTGCATGGATGTACCAAAGCATTTGCAACTTGTTCAAAGAAATGAGAAAATGCTTGTTTGATGTGCAAACGTGACACAAGGATGTAAGGATTGAACAAGAAGTTTTGAGAATTTCAAATCGGATCAGAGAAATGTACCAAATTGACTTAGAAAAAACTGTATTTAAAGTGGGGGGGGTACTTTTGGGGCAGTTTTGTTTCACCCAAGTGTCCCATTTCCACCCCTCTCAAACTAATGCATGGATGCATATAGCCAGAAACAATTCATTTGATGCATGCAAAGAAGCAACACTGTGTGTCTCAGGAAGCATTTATTCATGATTACGTAGACATGCTAAAATTTCAAGGCCACACACTACACATTACACATGACATTACACATTTCATAAAATTTACATTTAGTCATTTAGCAGACGTTTTTATCCAAAGCGACTTACAGACGAGGAAACATTGGAAGCAATTATAACAATATAGGCAACAAAATGCATAAGTTAATTAAATCCAGTCCATTAAAGCCTAGCACAGTATACAAAGCTAAGAATAGTGAGGTAAGTAAAAAAGAATTTTTTAAGAAGACAGAAAATAATAAGAGGTTCAAATCAGTCATCTACATTTTGACGGAAGATATGCATTTTCACAGACTACACCGGCCTGTAGTGTTCTAGCAGTGTAAGGTTGAGAGTGAGTTTCTTCAGTAGCGGTGTGATGCAGGCCTCTTTGAAAGCAGTGGGAAATGTCCCAGTGGTGAGCAAAGAGTTGATGATGCGGGTCAGACCAGGCACAACTGCTGGAGAGATGGCATGGAGGAGATGGGATCCAGTGGGCAGGTGGTAGGGTGGTTGGAACCAATGACCTTGGAAACATCATCTTCAGACATAGGAGAAAAGGCGGGTGATGGTGTCGTAGAAAATTGGCTGTTGATGGCGGTAGTTTTCTTTACGAAGAACGATGCAAAATCATCAGCCGTTAACTCCGATGAAGGTGTGGGAGCAGACGGACAGAGGAGAGCAGAGAAGGTTTTTAAGAGTGTGCGAGAGTCAGGAGAGTTGCTGATCTTCGAGTGGTTATAATCAGTTTTTGCAGAGGTGACGTCAACGGAGAAAGTAGAGAGAAGAGACTGGTAGAGAGAGAGAGGTCAGTATGGTCTTTTGACTTGTGCCATTTTCTCTCAGCTGACCGGAGGCTGGTGCGATGCTCACGTGGTACATCCGATAACCAGGGGGCAGACAGGGATGCACGGGCTGGTCCAGATGTAAGAGGGCATATGTTGTCCAAGCAGGATGTAAGCGTGGAACACAGAGTGTCTATGGCACTGTTGGTATTCAAAAGATAGAGCTCCTCAGAGGGGGGGAGTGCAGACAAGACAGCAGAGGAAAAGCAAGAGGGAGGGACCGTAGGTAGCGCCGGAAAGTGACCAGCGGTAAGACATCTGCGTTGTCTGGAGCGGTGAGGTCGGGGGTGACAAAGAAGTGATCAGACGTGTGCAGCGGAGTGAACTGAGAGTGATGAGTGGAGCATTTCTCGAATCATCCTTGTCATTTGCAAAACAGTAAGTGCATTTCTGGTTTTGATTGTTTGATTGCAAGAGACGGCACATGAGTCACGTTTACGCTTTTACTGTTTTTACAATAATTTATTGACAGACAGTGTCATTGTGATGCAGACAGGAAAAGACAGCACTGCATAGCACAAACAAATGTAGAAATCTGAACATAAGACAATCTCCTTAGGGAAAACTGTACATGCAGTGCAGTGGAATTACAGTGCAGTCTTCCTACACCTCCTGACGTTCCTGTCTTTTGGGCAACGGATTCTCATCCACATCACAACAAATATCTTCTCTTGCGATACAGCGTGAAAATCATCTTTCAGAGTGTCTAATCCAGCCTCTGCAGGCATCAGCTGTGATGTCATCACACGTTACATCCATGGCAGCCAGAAGGGTCATCTGTGTATGCGGCTGGCGATCATATACTTTTAATCTTCATGCTGAGAAAAATTCCTCAACGTGGTTGAGTAGGGTGAGAGGAACTCCACCAGCATCCTGTTGTGGGCCGCAAACCATTGCCTGATGATGTTGGAGCGATGGAAACTGACATTGTCCCAAACTAACACGTATTTTGGCAGGTCATCTCCAATCTGCCCCCTCTCTTGTTCAGGGATGAGATCCCTGTAGAGAGTGTCAAAAGACTGTTTAGGTGTGAAAAGGGGCCGTCTGCAACACAGTGAAGTTGTCTTGCAGTCCTATGTGGAAAGAATATAGCAATGAAAAACACTAAATTGAGTAAAATAAAATGCCACCGTTTACTTAAAGTATACTTACTGTATATTGTAAAACTAGTGCTTAAATGTCGTGGGGATTATACTATTGTACAGAGACCCATTATAATGCAATTTGATCAACATGACATAAGAAATTGATAATGTAGGAATCTGCACAGAATTTTGTCATAATCATTTGCATGGATGTACCAAAGCATTTGCAACTTGTTCAAAGAAATGAGAAAATGCTTGTTTGATGTGCACACGTTACACAAGGATGTAAGGATAGAACAAGAAGTTTTGAGAATTTCAAATCGGATCAGAGAAATGTACCAAATTGACTTAGAAAAAACTGTATTTAAAGTGGGGGGGGTACTTTTGGGGCAGTTTTGTTTCACCCAAGTGTCCCATTTCCACCCCTCTCAAACTAATGCATGGATGCATATAGCCAGAAACAATTCATTTGATGCATGCAAAGAAGCAACACTGTGTGTCTCAAGAAGCATTTATTCATGATTACGTAGACATGCTAAAATTTCAAGGCCACACACTACACATTACACATTACACATGACATTACACATTTCATAAAATTTACATTTAGTCATTTAGCAGACGTTTTTATCCAAAGCGACTTACAGACGAGGAAACATTGGAAGCAATTATAACAATATAGGCAACAAAATGCATAAGTTAATTAAATCCAGTCCATTAAAGCCTAGCACAGTATACAAAGCTAAGAATAGTGAGGTAAGTAAAAAAATAATTTTTTAAGAAGACAGAAAATAATAAGAGGTTAAAATCAGTCATCTACATTTTGACGGAAGATATGCATTTTCACACACTACACCGGCCTGTAGTGTTCTAGCAGTGTAAGGTTGAGAGTGAGTTTCTTCAGTAGCGGTGTGATGCAGGCCTCTTTGAAAGCAGTGGGAAATGTCCCAGTGGTGAGCAAAGAGTTGATGATGCGGGTCAGACCAGGCACAACTGCTGGAGAGATGGCATGGAGGAGATGGGTGGGGATGGGATCCATTGGGCAGGTGGTAGGGTGGTTGGAACCAATGACCTTGGAAACATCATCTTCAGACATAGGAGAAAAGGCGGGTGATGGTGGCGTAGAAAATTGGCTGTTGATGGCGGTAGTTTTCTTTACGAAGAACGATGCAAAATCATCAGCCGTTAACTCCGATGAAGGTGTGGGAGCAGACGGACAGAGGAGAGCAGAGAAGGTTTTTAAGAGCGTGCGAGAGTCAGGAGAGTTGCTGATCTTCGAGTGGTTATAATCAGTTTTTGCAGAGGTGACGTCAACGGAGAAAGTAGAGAGAGAGAGGTCAGTATGGTCTTTTGACTTGTGCCATTTGCTCTCAGCTGACCGGAGGCTGGTGCGATGCTCACGTGGTACATCCGATAACCAGGGGGCAGACAGGGATGCACGGGCTGGTCCAGATGTAAGAGGGCATATGTTGTCCAAGCAGGATGTAAGCGTGGAACACAGAGTGTCTGTGGCACTGTTGGTATTCAAAAGAGAGAGCTCCTCAGAGGGGGGGAGTGCAGACAAGACAGAAGAGGAAAAGCAGGAGGGAGGGACCGTAGGTAGCGCCGGAAAGTGACCAGCGGTAAGACATCTGCGTTGTCTGGAGCGGTGAGGTCGGGGGTGACAAAGAAGTGATCAGACGTGTGCAGCGGAGTGACCTGAGAGTGATGAGTGGAGCATTTCTCGAATCATCCTTGTCATTTGCAAAACA
The DNA here is from genome assembly GCF_947034865.1 of Barbatula barbatula. Classification (NCBI taxonomy): domain Eukaryota; kingdom Metazoa; phylum Chordata; class Actinopteri; order Cypriniformes; family Nemacheilidae; genus Barbatula; species Barbatula barbatula. Next base: position 7,820,967 of record NC_136782.1, read on the forward strand.
GTAAGTGCATTTCTGGTTTTGATTGTTTGATTGCAAGAGACGGCACATGATTCACGTTAACGCTTTTACTGTTTGTACAATAATTTATTGACAGACAGTGTCATTGTGATGCAGACAGGAAAAGACAGCACTGCATAGCACAAACAAATGTAGAAATCTAAACATAAGACAATCTCCATAGGGAAAACTGTACATGCAGTGCAGTGGAATTACAGTGCAGTCTTCCTACACCTCCTGACGTTCCTGTCTTTTGGGCAACGGATTCTCATCCACATCACAACAAATATCTTCTCTTGCGATACAGCGTGAAAATCATCTTTCAGAGTGTCTAATCCAGCCTCTGCAGGCATCAGCTGTGATGTCATCACACGTTACATCCATGGCAGCCAGAAGGGTCATCTGTGTATGCGGCTGGCAATCATATACTTTTAATCTTCATGCTGAGAAAAATTCCTCAACGGGGTTGAGTAGGGTGAGAGGAACTCCACCAGCATTCTGTTGTGGGCCGCAAACCATTGCCTGATGATGTTGGAGCGATGGAAACTGACATTGTCCCAAACTAACACGTACTTTGGCAGGTCATCTCCAATCTGCCCCCTCTCTTGTTCAGGGATGAGATCCCTGTAGAGAGTGTCAAAAGACTGTTTAGGTGTGAAAAGGGGCCGTCTGTAACACAGTGAAGTTGTCTTGCAGTCCTATGTGGAAAGAATATAGCAATGCAAATCACTAAATTGAGTAAATTAAATGCCACTGTTTACTTAAAGTATACTTACTGTATATTGTAAAACTAGTGCTTAAATGTCGTGGGGATTATACTATTCTACAGAGACCCATTATAATGCATTTTGATCAACATGACATAAGCAATTGATAATGTAGGAATCTTCACAGAATTTTGTCATAATCATTTGCATGGATGTACCAAAGCATTTGCAACTTGTTCAAAGAAATGAGAAAATGCTTGTTTGATGTGCACACGTGACACAAGGATGTAAGGATTGAACAAGAAGTTTTGAGAATTTCAAATCGGATCAGAGAAATGTACCAAATTGACTTAGAAAAAACTGTATTTAAAGTGGGGGGGGGGTACTTTTGGGTCAGTTTTGTTTCACCCAAGTGTCCCATTTCCACCCCTCTCAAACTAATGCATGGATGCATATAGCCGGAAAACAATTCATTTGATGCATGCAAAGAAGCAACACTGTGTGTCTCAAGAAGCATTTATTCATGATAACGTAGACATGCTAAAATTTCAAGGCCACACACTACACATTACACATTACACATGACATTACACATTTCATAAAATTTACATTTAGTCATTTAGCAGACGTTTTTATCCAAAGCGACTTACAGACGAGGAAACATTGGAAGCAATTATAACAATATAGGCAACAAAATGCATAAGTTAATTAAATCCAGTCCATTAAAGCCTAGCACAGTATACAAAGCTAAGAATAGTGAGGTAAGTAAAAAAAAATTTTTTTAAGAAGACAGAAAATAATAAGAGGTTAAAATCAGTCATCTACATTTTGACGGAAGATATGCATTTTCACACACTACACCGGCCTGTAGTGTTCTAGCAGTGTAAGGTTGAGAGTGAGTTTCTTCAGTAGCGGTGTGATGCAGGCCTCTTTGAAAGCAGTGGGAAATGTCCCAGTGGTGAGCAAAGAGTTGATGATGCGGGTCAGACCAGGCACAACTGCTGGAGAGATGGCATGGAGGAGATGGGTGGGGATGGGATCCATTGGGCAGGTGGTAGGGTGGTTGGAACCAATGACCTTGGAAACATCATCTTCAGACATAGGAGAAAAGGCGGGTGATGGTGGCGTAGAAAATTGGCTGTTTATGGCGGTAGTTTTCTTTACGAAGAACGATGCAAAATCATCAGCCGTTAACTCCGATGAAGGTGTGGGAGCAGACGGACAGAGGAGAGCAGAGAAGGTTTTTAAGAGCGTGCGAGAGTCAGGAGAGTTGCTGATCTTCGAGTGGTTATAATCAGTTTTTGCAGAGGTGACGTCAACGGAGAAAGTAGAGAGAGAGAGGTCAGTATGGTCTTTTGACTTGTGCCATTTGCTCTCAGCTGACCGGAGGCTGGTGCGATGCTCACGTGGTACATCCGATAACCAGGGGGCAGACAGGGATGCACGGGCTGGTCCAGATGTAAGAGGGCATATGTTGTCCAAGCAGGATGTAAGCGTGGAACACAGAGTGTCTGTGGCACTGTTGGTATTCAAAAGAGAGAGCTCCTCAGAGGGGGGGAGTGCAGACAAGACAGAAGAGGAAAAGCAGGAGGGAGGGACCGTAGGTAGCGCCGGAAAGTGGCGGTAAGACATCTGCGTTGTCTGGAGCGGTGAGGTCGGGGGTGACAAAGAAGTGATCAGACGTGTGCAGCGGAGTGACCTGAGAGTGATGAGTGGAGCATTTCTCGAATCATCCTTGTCATTTGCAAAACAGTAAGTGCATTTCTGGTTTTGATTGTTTGATTGCAAGAGACGGCACATGATTCACGTTAACGCTTTTACTGTTTGTACAATAATTTATTGACAGACAGTGTCATTGTGATGCAGACAGGAAAAGACAGCACTGCATAGCACAAACAAATGTAGAAATCTAAACATAAGACAATCTCCATAGGGAAAACTGTACATGCAGTGCAGTGGAATTACAGTGCAGTCTTCCTACACCTCCTGACGTTCCTGTCTTTTGGGCAACGGATTCTCATCCACATCACAACAAATATCTTCTCTTGCGATACAGCGTGAAAATCATCTTTCAGAGTGTCTAATCCAGCCTCTGCAGGCATCAGCTGTGATGTCATCACACGTTACATCCATGGCAGCCAGAAGGGTCATCTGTGTATGCGGCTGGCGATCATATACTTTTAATCTTCATGCTGAGAAAAATTCCTCAACGTGGTTGAGTAGGGTGAGAGGAACTCCACCAGCATTCTGTTGTGGGCCGCAAACCATTGCCTGATGATGTTGGAGCGATGGAAACTGACATTGTCCCAAACTAACACGTACTTTGGCAGGTCATCTCCAATCTGCCCCCTCTCTTGTTCAGGGATGAGATCCCTGTAGAGAGTGTCAAAAGACTGTTTAGGTGTGAAAAGGGGCCGTCTGCAACACAGTGAAGTTGTCTTGCAGTCCTATGTGGAAAGAATATAGCAATGCAAAACACTAAATTGAGTAAAATAAAATGCCACTGTTTACTTAAAGTATACTTACTGTATATTGTAAAACTAGTACTTAAATGTCGTGGGGATTATACTATTCTACAGAGACCCATTATAATGCATTTTGATCAACATGACATAAGCAATTGATAATGTAGGAATCTGCACAGAATTTTGTCATAATCATTTGCATGGATGTACCAAAGCATTTGCAACTTGTTCAAAGAAATGAGATAATGCTTGTTTGATGTGCACACGTGACACAAGGATGTAAGGATTGAACAAGAAGTTTTGAGAATTTCAAATCGGATCAGAGAAATGTACCAAATTGACTTAGAAAAAACTGTATTTAAAGTGGGGGTGGTACTTTTGGGGCAGTTTTGTTTCACCCAAGTGTCCCATTTCCACCCCTCTCAAACTAATGCATGGATGCATATAGCCAGAAACAATTCATTTGATGCATGCAAAGAAGCAACACTGTGTGTCTCAAGAAGCATTTATTCATGATTACGTAGACATGCTAAAATTTCAAGGCCACTTACTACACATTACACATTACACATGACATTACACATTTCATAAAATTAACATTTAGTCATTTAGCAGACATTTTTATCCAAAGCGACTTACAGACGAGGAAACATTGGAAGCAATTATAACAATATAGGCAACAAAATGCATAAGTTAATTAAATCCAGTCCATTAAAGCCTAGCACAGTATACAAAGCTAAGAATAGTGAGGTAAGTAAAAAAATACTTTTTTAAGAAGACAGAAAATAATAAGAGGTTAAAATCAGTCATCTACATTTTGACGGAAGATATGCATTTTCACACACTACACCGGCCTGTAGTGTTCTAGCAGTGTAAGGTTGAGAGTCAGTTTCTTCAGTAGCGGTGTGATGCAGGCCTCTTTGAGAAGCAGTGGGAAATGTCCCAGTGGTGAGCAAAGAGTTGATGATGCGGGTCAGACCAGGCACAACTGCTGGAGAGATGGCACGGAGGAGATGGGTGGGGATGGGATCCAGTGGGCAGGTGGTAGGGTGGTTGGAACCAATGACCTTGGAAACATCATCTTCAGACATAGGAGAAAAGGCGGGTGATGGTGGCGTAGAAAATTGGCTGTTGATGGCGGTAGTTTTCTTTACAAAGAACGATGCAAAATCATCAGCCGTCAACTCCGATGAAGGTGTGGTAGCAGGCGGACAGAGGAGAGCAGAGAAGGTTTTTAAGAGTGTGCGAGAGTCAGGAGAGCTGCTGATCTTCGAGTGGTTATAATCAGTTTTTGCAGAGGTGACGTCAACGGAGAAAGTAGAGAGAGAGAGGTCAGTATGGTCTTTTGACTTGTGCCATTTTCTCTCAGCTGACCGGAGGCTGGTGCGATGCTCACGTGGTACATCCGATAACCAGGGGGCAGACAGGGATGCACGGGCTGGTCCAGATGTAAGAGGGCATATGTTGTCCAAGCAGGAAGTAAGCGTGGAACACAGAGTGTCTGTGGCACTGTTGGTATTCAAAAGAGAGAGCTCCTCAGAGGGGGGGAGTGCAGACAAGACAGCAGAGGAAAAGCAGGAGGGAGGGACCGTAGGTAGCGCCGGAAAGTGACCAGCGGTAAGACATCTGCGGGTGAGGTCGGGGGTGACAAAGAAGTGATCAGACGTGTGCAGCGGAGTGACCTGAGAGTGATGAGTGGAGCATTTCTCGAATCATCCTTGTCATTTGCAAAACAGTAAGTGCATTTCTGGTTTTGATTGTTTGATTGCAAGAGACGGCACATGATTCACGTTAACGCTTTTACTGTTTGTACAATAATTTATTGACTGACAGTGTCATTGTGATGCAGACAGGAAAAGACAGCACTGCATAGCACAAACAAATGTAGAAATCTGAACATAAGACAATCTCCTTAGGGAAAACTGTACATGCAGTGCAGTGGAATTACAGTGCAGTCTTCCTACACCTCCTGACGTTCCTGTCTTTTGGGCAACGGATTCTCATCCACATCACAACAAATATCTTCTCTTGCGATACAGCGTGAAAATCATCTTTCAGAGTGTCTAATCCAGCCTCTGCAGGCATCAGCTGTGATGTCATCACACGTTACATCCATGGCAGCCAGAAGGGTCATCTGTGTATGCGGCTGGCGATCATATACTTTTAATCTTCATGCTGAGAAAAATTCCTCAACGTGGTTGAGTAGGGTGAGAGGAACTCCACCAGCATCCTGTTGTGGGCCGCAAACCATTGCCTGATGATGTTGGAGCGATGGAAACTGACATTGTCCCAAACTAACACGTACTTTGGCAGGTCATCTCCAATCTGCCCCCTCTCTTGTTCAGGGATGAGATCCCTGTAGAGAGTGTCAAAAGACTGTTTAGGTGTGAAAAGGGGCCGTCTGCAACACAGTGAAGTTGTCTTGCAGTCCTATGTGGAAAGAATATAGCAATGCAAAACACTAAATTGAGTAAAATAAAATGCCACCGTTTACTTAAAGTATACTTACTGTATATTGTAAAACTAGTACTTAAATGTCTTGGGGATTATACTATTCCACAGAGACCCATTATAATGCATTTTGATCAACATGACATAAGCAATTGATAATGTAGGAATCTGCACAGAATTTTGTCATAATCATTTGCATGGATGTACCAAAGCATTTGCAACTTGTTCAAAGAAATGAGATAATGCTTGTTTGATGTGCACACGTGACACAAGGATGTAAGGATTGAACAAGAAGTTTTGAGAATTTCAAATCGGATCAGAGAAATGTACCAAATTGACTTAGAAAAAACTGTATTTAAAGTGGGGGGGTACTTTTGGGGCAGTTTTGTTTCACCCAAGTGTCCCATTTCCACCCCTCTCAAACTAATGCATGGATGCATATAGCCAGAAACAATTCATTTGATGCATGCAAAGAAGAAACACTGTGTGTCTCAAGAAGCATTTATTCATGATTACGTAGACATGCTAAAATTTCAAGGCCACTTACTACACATTACACATTACACATGACATTACACATTTCATAAAATTTACATTTAGTCATTTAGCAGACGTTTTTATCCAAAGCGACTTACAGACGAGGAAACATTGGAAGCAATTATAACAATATAGGCAACAAAATGCATAAGTTAATTAAATCCAGTCCATTAAAGCCTAGCACAGTATACAAAGCTAAGAATAGTGAGGTAAGTAAAAACATAATTTTTTAAGAAGACAGAAAATAATAAGAGGTTAAAATCAGTCATCTACATTTTGACGGAAGATATGCATTTTCACACACTACACCGGCCTGTAGTGTTCTAGCAGTGTAAGGTTGAGAGTGAGTTTCTTCAGTAGCGGTGTGATGCAGGCCTCTTTGAAAGCAGTGGGAAATGTCCCAGTGGTGAGCAAAGAGTTGATGATGCGGGTCAGACCAGGCACAACTGCTGGAGAGATGGCATGGAGGAGATGGGTGGGGATGGGATACAGTGGGCAGGTGGTAGGGTGGTTGGAACCAATGACCTTGGAAACATCATCTTCAGACATAGGAGAAAAGGCGGGTGATGGTGGCGTAGAAAATTGGCTGTTGATGGCGGTAGTTTTCTTTACGAAGAACGATGCAAAATCATCAGCCGTTAACTCCGATGAAGGTGTGGGAGCAGGCGGACAGAGGAGAGCAGAGAAGGTTTTTAAGAGTGTGCGAGAGTCAGTAGAGTTGCTGATCTTCGAGTGGTTATAATCAGTTTTTGCAGAGGTGACGTCAACGGAGAAAGTAGAGAGACAGAGGTCAGTATGGTCTTTTGACTTGTGCCTTTTTCTCTCAGCTGACCGGAGGCTGGTGCGATGCTCACGTGGTACATCCGATAACCAGGGGGCAGACAGGGATGCACGGGCTGGTCCAGATGTAAGAGGGCATATGTTGTCCAAGCAGGATGCAAGCGTGGAACACAGAGTGTCTGTGGCACTGTTGGTATTCAAAAGAGAGAGCTCCTCAGAGGGGGGGAGTGCAGACAAGACAGAAGAGGAAAAGCAGGAGGGAGGGACCGTAGGTAGCGCCGGAAAGTGACCAGCGGTAAGACATCTGCGTTGTCTGGAGCGGTGAGGTCGGGGGTGACAAAGAAGTGATCAGACGTGTGCAGCGGAGTGACCTGAGAGTGATGACTGGAGCATTTCTCGAATCATCCTTGTCATTTGCAAAACAGTAAGTGCATTTCTGGTTTTGATTGTTTGATTGCAAGAGACGGCACATGATTCACGTTAACGCTTTTACTGTTTGTACAACAATTTATTGACAGACAGTGTCATTGTGATGCAGACAGGAAAAGACAGCACTGCATAGCACAAACAAATGTAGAAATCTAAACATAAGACAATCTCCATAGGGAAAACTGTACATGCAGTGCAGTAGAATTACAGTGCAGTCTTCCTACACCTCCTGAAGTTCCTGTCTTTTGGGCAACGGATTCTTATCCACATCACAACAAATATCTTCTCTTGCGATACAGCGTGAAAATCATCTTTCAGAGTGTCTAATCCAGCCTCTGCAGGCATCAGCTGTGATGTCATCACACGTTACATCCATGGCAGCCAGAAGGGTCATCTGTGTATGCGGCTGGCGATCATATACTTTTAATCTTCATGCTGAGAAAAATTCCTCAACGTGGTTGAGTAGGGTGAGAGGAACTCCACCAGCATTCTGTTGTGGGCCGCAAACCATTGCCTGATGATGTTGGAGCGATGGAAACTGACATTGTCCCAAACTAACACGTACTTTGGCAGGTCATCTCCAATCTGCCCCCTCTCTTGTTCAGGGATGAGATCCCTGTAGAGAGTGTCAAAAGACTGTTTAGGTGTGAAAAGGGGCCGTCTGCAACACAGTGAAGTTGTCTTGCAGTCCTATGTGGAAAGAATATAGCAATGCAAAACACTAAATTGAGTAAAATAAAATGCCACCGTTTACTTAAAGTATACTTACTGTATATTGTAAAACTAGTACTTAAATGTCGTGGGGATTATACTATTCTACAGAGACCCATTATAATGCATTTTGATCAACATGACATAAGCAATTGATAATGTAGGAATCTGCACAGAATTTTGTCATAATCATTTGCATGGATGTACCAAAGCATTTGCAACTTGTTCAAAGAAATGAGATAATGCTTGTTTGATGTGCACACGTGACACAAGGATGTAAGGATTGAACAAGAAGTTTTGAGAATTTCAAATCGGATCAGAGAAATGTACCAAATTGACTTAGAAAAAACTGTATTTAAAGTGGGGGGGTACTTTTGGGGCAGTTTTGTTTCACCCAAGTGTCCCATTTCCACCCCTCTCAAACTAATGCATGGATGCATATAGCCAGAAACAATTCATTTGATGCATGCAAAGAAGCAACACTGTGTGTCTCAAGAAGCATTTATTCATGATTACGTAGACATGCTAAAATTTCAAGGCCACACACTACACATTACACATGACATTACACATTTCATAAAATTTAAATTTAGTCATTTAGCAGACGTTTTTATCCAAAGCGACTTACAGACGAGGAAACATTGGAAGCAATTATAACAATATAGGCAACAAAATGCATAAGTTAATTAAATCCAGTCCATTAAAGCCTAGCACAGTATACAAAGCTAAGAATAGTGAGGTAAGTAAAAAAATATTTTTTTAAGAAGACAGAAAATAATAAGAGGTTAAAATCAGTCATCTACATTTTGACAGAAGATATGCATTTTCACAGACTACACCGGCCTGTAGTGTTCTAGCAGTGTAAGGTTGAGAGTGAGTTTCTTCAGTAGCGGTGTGATGCAGGCCTCTTTGAAAGCAGTGGGAAATGTCCCAGTGGTGAGCAAAGAGTTGATGATGCGGGTCAGACCAGGCACAACTGCTGGAGAGATGGCATGGAGGAGATGGGTGGGGATGGGATCCAGTGGGCAGGTGGTAGGGTGGTTGGAACCAATGACCTTGGAAACATCATCTTCAGACATAGGAGAAAAGGCGGGTGATGGTGGCGTAGAAAATTGGCTGTTGATGGCGGTAGTTTTCTTTACGAAGAACGATGCAAAATCATCAGCCGTTAACTCCGATGAAGGTGTGGGAGCAGGCGGACAGAGGAGAGCAGAAAAGGTTTTTAAGAGTGTGCGAGAGTCAGGAGAGTTGCTGATCTTCGAGTGGTTATAATCAGTTTTTGCAGAGGTGACGTCAACGGAGAAAGTAGAGAGAAGAGACTGGTAGAGAGAGAGAGGTCAGTATGGTCTTTTGACTTGTGTCATTTTCTCTCAGCTGACCGGAGGCTGGTGCGATGCTCACGTGGTACATCCGATAACCAGGGGGCAGACAGGGATGCACGGGCTGGTCCAGATGTAAGAGGGCATATGTTGTCCAAGCAGGATGTAAGCGTGGAACACAGAGTGTCTGTGGCACTGTTGGTATTTAAAAGATAGAGCTCCTCAGAGGGGGGGAGTGCAGACAAGACAGCAGAGGAAAAGCAAGAGGGAGGGACCGTAGGTAGCGCCGGAAAGTGACCAGCGGTAAGACATCTGCGTTGTCTGGAGCGGTGAGGTCGGGGGTGACAAAGAAGTGATCAGACGTGTGCAGCGGAGTGAACTGAGAGTGATGAGTGGAGCATTTCTCGAATCATCCTTGTCATTTGCAAAACAGTAAGTGCATTTCTGGTTTTGATTGTTTGATTGCAAGAGACGGCACATGAGTCACGTTTACGCTTTTACTGTTTTTACAATAATTTATTGACAGACAGTGTCATTGTGATGCAGACAGGAAAAGACAGCACTGCATAGCACAAACAAATGTAGAAATCTGAACATAAGACAATCTCCTTAGGGAAAACTGTACATGCAGTGCAGTGGAATTACAGTGCAGTCTTCCTACACCTCCTGACGTTCCTGTCTTTTGGGCAACGGATTCTCATCCACATCACAACAAATATCTTCTCTTGCGATACAGCGTGAAAATCATCTTTCAGAGTGTCTAATCCAGCCTCTGCAGGCATCAGCTGTGATGTCATCACACGTTACATCCATGGCAGCCAGAAGGGTCATCTGTGTATGCGGTTGGCGATCATATACTTTTAATCTTCATGCTGAGAAAAATTCCTCAACGTGGTTGAGTAGGGTGAGAGGAACTCCACCAGCATCCTGTTGTGGGCCGCAAACCATTGCCTGATGATGTTGGAGCGATGGAAACTGACATTGTCCCAAACTAACACGTACTTTGGCAGGTCATCTCCAATCTGCCCCCTCTCTTGTTCAGGGATGAGATCCCTGTAGAGAGTGTCAAAAGACTGTTTAGGTGTGAAAAGGGGCCGTCTGCAACACAGTGAAGTTGTCTTGCAGTCCTATGTGGAAAGAATATAGCAATGAAAAACACTAAATTGAGTAAAATAAAATGCCACCGTTTACTTAAAGTATACTTACTGTATATTGTAAAACTAGTGCTTAAATGTCGTGGGGATTATACTATTCTACAGAGACCCATTATAATGCAATTTGATCAACATGACATAAGAAATTGATAATGTAGGAATCTGCACAGAATTTTGTCATAATCATTTGCATGGATGTACCAAAGCATTTGCAACTTGTTCAAAGAAATGAGAAAATGCTTGTTTGATGTGCACACGTTACACAAGGATGTAAGGATAGAACAAGAAGTTTTGAGAATTTCAAATCGGATCAGAGAAATGTACCAAATTGACTTAGAAAAAACTGTATTTAAAGTGGGGGGGGGTACTTTTGGGGCAGTTTTGTTTCACCCAAGTGTCCCATTTCCACCCCTCTCAAACTAATGCATGGATGCATATAGCCAGAAACAATTCATTTGATGCATGCAAAGAAGCAACACTGTGTGTCTCAAGAAGCATTTATTCATGATTACGTAGACATGCTAAAATTTCAAGGCCACACACTACACATTACACATTACACATGACATTACACATTTCATAAAATTTACATTTAGTCATTTAGCAGACGTTTTTATCCAAAGCGACTTACAGACGAGGAAACATTGGAAGCAATTATAACAATATAGGCAACAAAATGCATAAGTTAATTAAATCCAGTCCATTAAAGCCTAGCACAGTATACAAAGCTAAGAATAGTGAGGTAAGTAAAAAAATAATTTTTTAAGAAGACAGAAAATAATAAGAGGTTAAAATCAGTCATCTACATTTTGACGGAAGATATGCATTTTCACACACTACACCGGCCTGTAGTGTTCTAGCAGTGTAAGGTTGAGAGTGAGTTTCTTCAGTAGCGGTGTGATGCAGGCCTCTTTGAAAGCAGTGGGAAATGTCCCAGTGGTGAGCAAAGAGTTGATGATGCGGGTCAGACCAGGCACAACTGCTGGAGAGATGGCATGGAGGAGATGGGTGGGGATGGGATCCATTGGGCAGGTGGTAGGGTGGTTGGAACCAATGACCTTGGAAACATCATCTTCAGACATAGGAGAAAAGGCGGGTGATGGTGGCGTAGAAAATTGGCTGTTGATGGCGGTAGTTTTCTTTACGAAGAACGATGCAAAATCATCAGCCGTTAACTCCGATGAAGGTGTGGGAGCAGGCGGACAGAGGAGAGCAGAGAAGGTTTTTAAGAGTGTGCGAGAGTCAGGAGAGTTGCTGATCTTCGAGTGGTTATAATCAGTTTTTGCAGAGGTGACGTCAACGGAGAAAGTAGAGAGAGAGGTCAGTATGGTCTTTTGACTTGTGCCATTTTCCCTCAGCTGACCGGATGTTGGTGCGATGCTCACGTGGTACATCCGATAACCAGGGGGCAGACAGGGATGCACGGGCTGGTCCAGATGTAAGAGGGCATATGTTGTCCAAGCAGGATGTAAGCGTGGAACACGGAGTGTCTGTGGCACTGTTGGTATTCAAAAGAGAGAGCTCCTCAGAGGGGGGGAGTGCAGACAAGACAGCAGAGGAAAAGCAGGAGGGAGGGACCGTAGGTAGCGCCGGAAAGTGACCAGCGGTAAGACATCTGCGTTGTCTGGAGCGGTGAGGTCGGGGGTGACAAAGAAGTGATCAGACGTGTGCAGCGGAGTGACCTGAGAGTGATGAGTGGAGCATTTCTCGAATCATCCTTGTCATTTGCACAACAGTAAGTGCATTTCTGGTTTTGATTGTTTGATTGCAAGAGACGGCACATGATTCACGTTAACGCTTTTACTGTTTGTACAATAATTTATTGACAGACAGTGTCATTGTGATGCAGACAGGAAAAGACAGCACTGCATAGCACAAACAAATGTAGAAATCTGAACATAAGACAATCTCCTTAGGGAAAACTGTACATGCAGTGCAGTGGAATTACAGTGCAGTCTTCCTAAACCTCCTGACGTTCCTGTCTTTTGGGCAACGGATTCTCATCCACATCACAACAAATATCTTCTCTTGCGATACAGCGTGAAAATCATCTTTCAGAGTGTCTAATCCAGCCTCTGCAGGCATCAGCTGTGATGTCATCACACGTTACATCCATGGCAGCCAGAAGGGTCATCTGTGTATGCGGCTGGCGATCATATACTTTTAATCTTCATGCTGAGAAAAATTCCTCAACGTGGTTGAGTAGGGTGAGAGGAACTCCACCAGCATCCTGTTGTGGGCCGCAAACCATTGCCTGATGATGTTGGAGCGATGGAAACTGACATTGTCCCAAACTAACACGTACTTTGGCAGGTCATCTCCAATCTGCCCCCTCTCTTGTTCAGGGATGAGATCCCTGTAGAGAGTGTCAAAAGACTGTTTAGGTGTGAAAAGGGGCCGTCTGCAACACAGTGAAGTTGTCTTGCAGTCCTATGTGGAAAGAATATAGCAATGCAAAACACTAAATTGAGTAAAATAAAATGCCACTGTTTACTTAAAGTATACTTACTGTATATTGTAAAACTAGTGCTTAAATGTCGTGGGGATTATACTATTCTACAGAGACCCATTATAATGCATTTTGATCAACATGACATAAGCAATTGATAATGTAGGAATCTGCACAGAATTTTGTCATAATCATTTGCATGGATGTATCAAAGCATTTGCAACTTGTTCAAAGAAATGAGAAAATGCTTGTTTGATGTGCACACGTGACACAAGGATGTAAGGATTGAACAAGAAGTTTTGAGAATTTCAAATCGGATCAGAGAAATGTACCAAATTGACTTAGAAAAAACTGTATTTAAAGTGGGGGGGGGGTACTTTTGGGGCAGTTTTGTTTCACCCAAGTGTCCCATTTCCACCCCTCTCAAACTAATGCATGGATGCATATAGCCAGAAACAATTCATTTGATGCATGCAAAGAAGCAACACTGTGTGTCTCAAGAAGCATTTATTCATGATTACGTAGACATGCTAAAATTTCAAGGCCACACACTACACATTACACATTACACATTACACATGACATTACACATTTCATAAAATTTACATTTAGTCATTTAGCAGACGTTTTTATCCAAAGCGACTTACAGACGAGGAAACATTGGAAGCAATTATAACAATATAGGCAACAAAATGCATAAGTTAATTCAATCCAGTCCATTAAAGCCTAGCACATTATACAAAGCTAAGAATAGTGAGGTAAGTAAAAAAATTTTTTTTAAGAAGACAGAAAATAGTAAGAGGTTCAAATCAGTCATCTACATTTTGACGGAAGATATGCATTTTCACACACTACACCGGCCTGTAGTGTTCTAGCAGTGTAAGGTTGAGAGTGAGTTTCTTCAGTAGCGGTGTGATGCAGGCCTCTTTGAAAGCAGTGGGAAATGTCCCAGTGGTGAGCAAAGAGTTGATGATGCGGGTCAGACCAGGCACAACTGCTGGAGAGATGGCATGGAGGAGATGGGTGGGGATGGGATCCAGTGGGCAGGTGGTAGGGTGGTTGGAACCAATGACCTTGGAAACATCATCTTCAGACATAGGAGAAAAGGCGGGTGATGGTGGCGTAGAAAATTGGCTGTTGATGGCGGTAGTTTTCTTTACGAAGAACGATGCAAAATCATCAGCCGTTAACTCCGATGAAGGTGTGGGAGCAGGCGGACAGAGGAGAGCAGAAAAGGTTTTTAAGAGTGTGCGAGAGTCAGGAGAGTTGCTGATCTTCGAGTGGTTATAATCAGTTTTTGCAGAGGTGACGTCAACGGAGAAAGTAGAGAGAGAGAGGTCAGTATGGTTTTTTGACTTGTGCCATTTTCTCTCAGCTGACCGGAGGATGGTGCGATGCTCACGTGGTACATCCGATAACCAGGGGGCAGACAGGGATGCACGGGCTGGTCCAGATGTAAGAGGGCATATGTTTTCCAAGCAGGATGTAAGCGTGGAACACAGAGTGTCTGTGGCACTGTTGGTATTCAAAAGAGAGAGCTCCTCAGAGGGGGGGAGTGCAGACAAGACAGCAGAGGAAAAGCAGGAGGGAGGGACCGTAGGTAGCGCCGGAAAGTGACCAGCGGTAAGACATCTGCGTTGTCTGGAGCGGTGAGGTCGGGGGTGACAAAGAAGTGATCAGACGTGTGCAGCGGAGTGACCTGAGAGTGATGAGTGGAGCATTTCTCGAATCATCCTTGTCATTTGCAAAACAGTAAGTGCATTTCTGGTTTTGATTGTTTAATTGCAAGAGACGGCACATGATTCACGTTAACGCTTTTACTGTTTGTACAATAATTTATTGACAGACAGTGTCATTGTGATGCAGACAGGAAAAGACAGCACTGCATAGCACAAACAAATGTAGATATCTGAACATAAGACAATCTCCTTAGGGAAAACTGTACATGCAGTGCAGTGGAATTACAGTGCAGTCTTCCTACACCTCCTGACGTTCCTGTCTTTTGGGCAACGGATTCTCATCCACATCACAACAAATATCTTCTCTTGCGATACAGCGTGAAAATCATCTTTCAGAGTGTCTAATCCAGCCTCTGCAGGCATCAGCTGTGATGTCATCACACGTTACATCCATGGCAGCCAGAAGGGTCATCTGTGTATGCGGCTGGCGATCATATACTTTTAATCTTCATGCTGAGAAAAATTCCTCAACGGGGTTGAGTAGGGTGAGAGGAACTCCACCAGCATCCTGTTGTGGGCCGCAAACCATTGCCTGATGATGTTGGAGCGATGGAAACTGACATTGTCCCAAACTAACACGTACTTTGGCAGGTCATCTCCAATCTGCCCCCTCTCTTGTTCAGGGATGAGATCCCTGTAGAGAGTGTCAAAAGACTGTTTAGGTGTGAAAAGGGGCCGTCTGCAACACAGTGAAGTTGTCTTGCAGTCCTATGTGGAAAGAATATAGCAATGCAAAACACTAAATTGAGTAAAATAAAATGCCACTGTTTACTTAAAGTATACTTAATGTATATTGTAAAACTAGTGCTTACATGTCGTGGGGATTATACTATTCTACAGAGACCCATTATAATGCATTTTGATCAACATGACATAAGCAATTGATAATGTAGGAATCTGCACAGAATTTTGTCATAATCATTTGCATGGATGTACCAAAGCATTTGCAACTTGTTCAAAGAAATGAGAAAATGCTTGTTTGATGTGCACACGTGACACAAGGATGTAAGGATTGAACAAGAAGTTTTGAGAATTTCAAATCGGATCAGAGAAATGTACCAAATTGACTTAGAAAAAACTGTATTTAAAGTGGGGGGGGGTACTTTTGGGGCAGTTTTGTTTCACCCAAGTGTCCCATTTCCACCCCTCTCAAACTAATGCATGAATGCATATAGCCAGAAACAATTCATTTGATGCATGCAAAGAAGCAACACTGTGTGTCTCAAGAAGCATTTATTCATGATTACGTAGACATGCTAAAATTTCAAGGCCACACACTACACATTACACATTACACATGACATTACACATTTCATAAAATTTACATTTAGTCATTTAGCAGACGTTTTTATCCAAAGCGACTTACAGACGAGGAAACATTGGAAGCAATTATAACAATATAGGCAACAAAATGCATAAGTTAATTAAATCCAGTCCATTAAAGCCTAGCACAGTATACAAAGCTAAGAATAGTGAGGTAAGTAAAAAAATTTTTTTTAAGAAGACAGAAAATAGTAAGAGGTTCAAATCAGTCATCTACATTTTGACGGAAGATATGCATTTTCACACACTACACCGGCCTGTAGTGTTCTAGCAGCGTAAGGTTGAGAGTGAGTTTCTTCACTAGCGGTGTGATGCAGGCCTCTTTGAAAGCAGTGGGAAATGTCCCAGTGGTGAGCAAAGAGTTGATGATGCGGGTCAGACCAGGCACAACTGCTGGAGAGATGGCATGGAGGAGATGGGTGGGGATGGGATCCAGTGGGCAGGTGATAGGGTGGTTGGAACCAATGACCTTGGAAACATCCTCTTCAGACATAAGAGAAAAGGCGGGTGATGGTGGCGTAGAAAATTGGCTGTTGATGGCGGTAGTTTTCTTTACGAAGAATGATGCAAAATCATCAGCCGTTAACTCCGATGAAGGTGTGGGAGCAGGCGGACAGAGGAGAGCAGAGAAGGTTTTTAAGAGTGTGCGAGAGTCAGGAGAGTTGCTGATCTTCGAGTGGTTATAATCAGTTTTTGCAGAGGTGACGTCAACGGAGAAAGTAGAGAGAGAGAGGTCAGTATGGTCTTTTGACTTGTGCCATTTTCTCTCAGCTGACCGGAGGCTGGTGCGATGCTCACGTGGTACATCCGATAACCAGGGGGCAGACAGGGATGCACGGGCTGGTCCAGATGTAAGAGGGCATATGTTGTCCAAGCAGGATGTAAGCGTGGAACACAGAGTGTCTGTGGCACTGTTGGTATTCAAAAGAGAGAGCTCCTCAGAGGGGGGGAGTGCAGACAAGACAGCAGAGGAAAAGCAGGAGGGAGGGACCGTAGGTAGCGCCGGAAAGTGACCAGCGGTAAGACATCTGCGTTGTCTGGAGCGGTGAGGTCGGGGGTGACAAAGAAGTGATCAGACGTATGCTGCGGAGTGACCTGAGAGTGATGAGTGGAGCATTTCTCGAATCATCCTTGTCATTTGCAAACAGTAAGTGCATTTCTGGTTTTGATTGTTTGATTGCAAGAGACGGCACATGATTCACGTTAACGCTTTTACTGTTTGTACAATAATTTATTGACAGACAGTGTCATTGTGATGCAGACAGGAAAAGACAGCACTGCATAGCACAAACAAATGTAGAAATCTGAACATAAGACAATCTCCTTAGGGAAAACTGTACATGCAGTGCAGTGGAATTACAGTGCAGTCTTCCTACACCTCCTGATGTTCCTGTCTTTTGGGCAACGGATTCTCATCCACATCACAACAAATATCTTCTCTTGCGATACAGCGTGAAAATCATCTTTCAGAGTGTCTAATCCAGCCTCTGCAGGCATCAGCTGTGATGTCATCACACGTTACATCCATGGCAGCCAGAAGGGTCATCTGTGTATGCGGCTGGCCATCATATACTTTTAATCTTCATGCTGAGAAAAATTCCTCAACGGGGTTGAGTAGGGTGAGAGGAACTCCACCAGCATCCTGTTGTGGGCCGCAAACCATTGCCGATGATGTTGGAGCGATGGAAACTGACATTGTCCCAAACTAACACGTACTTTGGCAGGTCATCTCCAATCTGCCCCCTCTCTTGTTCAGGGATGAGATCCCTGTAGAGAGTGTCAAAAGACTGTTTAGGTGTGAAAAGGGGCCGTCTGCAACACAGTGAAGTTGTCTTGCAGTCCTATGTGGAAAGAATATAGCAATGCAAAACACTAAATTGAGTAAAATAAAATGCCACCGTTTACTTAAAGTATACTTACTGTATATTGTAAAACTAGTTTTTAAATGTCGTGGGGATTATACTATTCTACAGAGACCCATTATAATGCATTTTGATCAACATGACATAAGCAATTGATAAATTAGGAATCTGCACAGAATTTTGTCATAATCATTTGCATGGATGTACCAAAGCATTTGCAACTTGTTCAAAGAAATGAGAAAATGCTTGTTTGATGTGCACACGTGACACAAGGATGTAAGGATTGAACAAGAAGTTTTGAGTCTTCAAATCGGATCTGAGAAATGTACCAAATTGACTTAGAAAAAACTGTATTTAAAGTGGGGGGGTACTTTTGGGGCAGTTTTGTTTCACCCAAGTGTCCCATTTCCACCCCTCTCAAACTAATGCATGGATGCATATAGCCAGAAACAATTCATTTGATGCATGCAAAGAAGCAACACTGTGTGTCTCAAGAAGCATTTATTCATGATTACGTAGACATGCTAAAATTTCAAGGCCACACACTACACATTACACATGACATTACACATTTCATAAAATTTACATTTAGTCATTTAGCAGACGTTTTTATCCAAAGCGACTTACAGACGAGGAAACATTGGAAGCAATTATAACAATATAGGCAACAAAATGCATAAGTTAATTAAATCCAGTCCATTAAAGCCTAGCACAGTATATAAAGCTAAGAATAGTGAGGTTAGTAAAAAATAATTTTTTAAGAAGACAGAAAATAATAAGAGGTTAAAATCAGTCATCTACATTTTGACGGAAGATATGCATTTTCACACACTACACCGGCCTGTAGTGTTCTAGCTGTGTAAGGTTGAGAGTGAGTTTCTTCAGTAGCGGTGTGATGCAGGCCTCTTTGAAAGCAGTGGGAAATGTCCCAGTGGTGAGCAAAGAGTTGATGATGCGGGTCAGACCAGGCACAACTGCTGGAGAGATGGCATGGAGGAGATGGGTGGGGATGGGATCCAGTGGGCAGGTGGTAGGGTGGTTGGAACCAATGACCTTGGAAACATCATCTTCAGACATAGGAGAAAAGGCGGGTGATGGTGGCGTAGAAAATTGGCTGTTGATGGCGGTAGTTTTCTTTACGAAGAACGATGCAAAATCATCAGCCGTTAACTCCAACGAAGGTGTGGGAGCAGGCGGACAGAGGAGAGCAGAGAAGGTTTTTAAGAGTGTGCGAGAGTCAGGAGAGTTGCTGATCTTCGAGTGGTTATAATCAGTTTTTGCAGAGGTGACGTCAACGGAGAAAGTAGAGAGAGAGAGGTCAGTATGGTCTTTTGACTTGTGCCATTTTCTCTCAGCTGACCGGAGGCTGGTGCGATGCTCACGTGGTACATCCGATAACCAGGGGGCAGACAGGGATACACGGGCTGGTCCAGATGTAAGAGGGCATATGTTGTCCAAGCAGGATGTAAGCGTGGAACACAGAGTGTCTGTGGCACTGTTGGTATTCAAAAGAGAGAGCTCCTCAGAGGGGGGGAGTGCAGACAAGACAGCAGAGGAAAAGCAGGAGGGAGGGACCGTAGGTAGCGCCGGAAAGTGACCAGCGGTAAGACATCTGCGTTGTCTGGAGCGGTGAGGTCGGGGGTGACAAAGAAGTGATCAGACGTGTGCAGCGGAGTGACCTGAGAGTGATGAGTGGAGCATTTCTCGAATCATCCTTGTCATTTGCAAAACAGTAAGTGCATTTCTGGTTTTGATTGTTTGATTGCAAGAGACGGCACATGATTCACGTTAACGCTTTTACTGTTTGTACAATAATTTATTGACAGACAGTGTCATTGTGATGCAGACAGGAAAAGACAGCACTGCATAGCACAAACAAATGTAGAAATCTGAACATAAGACAATCTCCTTAGGGAAAACTGTACATGCAGTGCAGTGGAATTACAGTGCAGTCTTCCTACACCTCCTGACGTTCCTGTCTTTTGGGCAACGGATTCTCATCCACATCACAACAAATATCTTCTCTTGCGAAACAGCATGAAAATCATCTTTCAGAGTGTCTAATCCAGCCTCTGCAGGCATCAGCTGTGATGTCATCACACGTTACATCCATGGCAGCCAGAAGGGTCATCTGTGTATGCGGCTGGCGATCATATACTTTTAATCTTCATGCTGAGAAAAATTACTCAACGTGGTTGAGTAGGGTGAGAGGAACTCCACCAGCATCCTGTTGTGGGCCGCAAACCATTGCCTGATGATGTTGGAGAGATGGAAACTGACATTGTCCCAAACTAACACGTACTTTGGCAGGTCATCTCCAATCTGCCCCCTCTCTTGTTCAGGGATGAGATCCCTGTAGAGAGTGTCAAAAGACTGTTTAGGTGTGAAAAGGGGCCGTCTGCAACACAGTGAAGTTGTCTTGCAGTCCTATGTGGAAAGAATATAGCAATGCAAAACACTAAATTGAGTAAAATAAAATGCCACCGTTTACTTAAAGTATACTTACTGTATATTGTAAAACTAGTGCTTAAATGTCGTGGGGATTATACTATTCCACAGAGACCCATTATAATGCATTTTGATCAACATGACATATGCAAATGATAATGTAGGAATCTGCACAGAATTTTGTCATAATCATTTGCATGGATGTACCAAAGCATTTGCAACTTGTTCAAAGAAATGAGAAAATGCTTGTTTGATGTGCACACGTGACACAAGGATGTAAGGATTGAACAAGAAGTTTTGAGAATTACAAATCGGATCTGAGAAATGTACCAAATTGACTTAGAAAAAACTGTATTTAAAGTGGGGGGGGTACTTTTGGGGCAGTTTTGTTTCACCCAAGTGTCCCATTTCCACCCCTCTCAAACTAATGCATGGATGCATATAGCCAGAAACAATTCATTTGATGCATGCAAAGAAGCAACACTGTGTGTCTCAAGAAGCATTTATTTATGATTACGTAGACATGCTAAAATTTCAAGGCCACACACTACACATTACACATTACCCATGACATTACACATTTCATAAAATTTACATTTAGTAATTTAGCAGACGTTTTTATCCAAAGCGACTTACAGACGAGGAAACATTGGAAGCAATTATAACAATATAGGCAACAAAATGCATAAGTTAATTAAATCCAGTCCATTAAAGCCAACACAGTATACAAAGCTAAGAATAGTGAGGTAAGTAAAAACATAATTTTTTAAGAAGACAGAAAATAATAAGAGGTTAAAATCAGTCATCTACATTTTGACGGAAGATATGCATTTTCACACACTACACCGGCCTGTAGTTTTCTAGCAGCGTAAGGTTGAGAGTGAGTTTCTTCAGTAGCGGTGTGATGCAGGCCTCTTTGAAAGCAGTGGGAAATGTCCCAGTGGTGAGCAAAGAGTTGATGATGCGGGTCAGACCAGGCACAACTGCTGGAGAGATGGCATGGAGGAGATGGGTGGGGATGGGATCCAGTGGGCAGGTGGTAGGGTGGTTGGAACCAATGACCTTGGAAACATCATCTTCAGACATAGGAGAAAAGGCGGGTGATGGTGGCGTAAAAAAAATTGGCTGTTGATGGCGGTAGTTTTCTTTACGAAGAACGATGCAAAATCATCAGCCGTTAACTCCGATGAAGGTGTGGGAGCAGGCGGACAGAGGAGAGCAGAGAAGGTTTTTAAGAGCGAGAGTCAGGAGAGTTGCTGATCTTCGAGTGGTTATAATCAGTTTTTGCAGAGGTGACGTCAACGGAGAAAGTAGAGAGAGAGAGGTCAGTATGGTCTTTTGACTTGTGCCTTTTTCTCTCAGCTGACCGGAGGCTGGTGCGATGCTCACGTGGTACATCCGATAACCAGGGGGCAGACAGGGATGCACGGGCTGGTCCAGATGTAAGAGGGCATATGTTGTCCAAGCAGGATGTAAGCGTGGAACACAGAGTGTCTGTGGCACTGTTGGTATTCAAAAGAGAGAGCTCCTCAGAGGGGGGGAGTGCAGACAAGACAGCAGAGGAAAAGCAGGAGGGAGGGACCGTAGGTAGCGCCGGAAAGTGACCAGCGGTAAGACATCTGCGTTGTCTGGAGCGGTGAGGTCGGGGGTGACAAAGAAGTGATCAGACGTGTGCAGCGGAGTGACCTGAGAGTGATGACTGGAGCATTTCTCGAATCATCCTTGTCATTTGCAAAACAGTAAGTGCATTTCTGGTTTTGATTGTTTGATTGCAAGAGACGGCACATGATTCACGTTAACGCTTTTACTGTTTGTACAACAATTTATTGACAGACAGTGTCATTGTGATGCAGACAGGAAAAGACAGCACTGCAAGGCACAAACAAATGTAGAAATCTGAACATAAGACAATCTCCTTAGGGAAAACTGTACATGCAGTGCAGTGGAATTACAGTGCAGTCTTCCTACACCTCCTGACGTTCCTGTCTTTTGGGCAACGGATTCTTATCCACATCACAACAAATATCTTCTCTTGCGATACAGCGTGAAAATCATCTTTCAGAGTGTCTAATCCAGCCTCTGCAGGCATCAGCTGTGATGTCATCACACGTTACATCCATGGCAACCAGAAGGGTCATCTGTGTATGCGGCTGGCCATCATATAGTTTTAATCTTCATGCTGAGAAAAATTCCTCAACGGGGTTGAGTAGGGTGAGAGGAACTCCACCAGCATCCTGTTGTGGGCCGCAAACCATTGCCTGATGATGTTGGAGCGATGGAAACTGACATTGTCCCAAACTAACACGTACTTTGGCAGGTCATCTCCAATCTGCCCCCTCTCTTGTTCAGGGATGAGATCCCTGTAGAGAGTGTCAAAAGACTGTTTAGGTGTGAAAAGGGGCCGTCTGCAACACAGTGAAGTTGTCTTGCAGTCCTATGTGGAAAGAATATAGCAATGCAAAACACTAAATTGAGTAAAATAAAATGCCACTGTTTACTTAAAGTATACTTACTGTATATTGTAAAACTAGTGCTTAAATGTCGTGGGGATTATACTATTCTACAGAGACCCATTATAATGCATTTTGATCAACATGACATAAGCAATTGATAATGTAGGAATCTGCACAGAATTTTGTCATAATCATTTGCATGGATGTACCAAAGCATTTGCAACTTGTTCAAAGAAATGAGAAAATGCTTGTTTGATGTGCACACGTGACACAATGATGTAAGGATTGAACAAGAAGTTTTGAGAATTTCAAATCGGATCAGAGAAATGTACCAAATTGACTTAGAAAAAACTCTATTTAAAGTGGGGGGGGGTACTTTTGGGGCAGTTTTGTTTCACCCAAGTGTCCCATTTCCACCCCTCTCAAACTAATGCATGGATGCATATAGCCAGAAACAATTCATTTGATGCATGCAAAGAAGCAACACTGTGTGTCTCAAGAAGCATTTATTCATGATTACGTAGACATGCTAAAATTTCAAGGCCACACACTACACATTACACATTACACATGACATTACACATTTCATAAAATTTACATTTAGTCATTTAGCAGACGTTTTTATCCAAAGCGACTTACAGACGAGGAAACATTGGAAGCAATTATAACAATATAGGCAACAAAATGCATAAGTTAATTAAATCCAGTCCATTAAAGCCTAGCACAGTATACAAAGCTAAGAATAGTGAGGTAAGTAAAAAAATAATTTTTTAAGGAGACAGAAAATAATAAGAGGTTAAAATCAGTCATCTACATTTTGACGGAAGATATGCATTTTCACACACTACACCGGCCTGTAGTGTTCTAGCAGTGTAAGCTTGAGAGTGAGTTTCTTCAGTAGCGGTGTGATGCAGGCCTCTTTGAAAGCAGTGGGAAATGTCCCAGTGGTGAGCAAAGAGTTGATGATGCGGGTCAGACCAGGCACAACTGCTGGAGAGATGGCATGGAGGAGATGGGTGGGGATGGGATCCAGTGGGCAGGTGGTAGGGTGGTTGGAACCAATGACCTTGGAAACATCATCTTCAGACATAGGAGAAAAGGCGGGTGATGGTGGCGTAGAAAATTGGCTGTTGATGGCGGTAGTTTTCTTTACGAAGAACGATGCAAAATCATCAGCCGTTAACTCCGATGAAGGTGTGGGAGCAGGCGGACAGAGGAGAGCAGAGAAGGTTTTTAAGAGTGTGCGAGAGTCAGGAGAGTTGCTGATCTTCGAGTGGTTATAATCAGTTTTTGCAGAGGTGACGTCAACGGAGAAAGTAGAGAGAGAGAGGTCAGTATGGTCTTTTGACTTGTGCCATTTTCTCTCAGCTGACCGGAGGCTGGTGCGATGCTCACGTGGTACATCCGATAACCAGGGGGCAGACAGGGATGCACGGGCTGGTCCAGATGTAAGAGGGCATATGTTGTCCAAGCAGGATGTAAGCGTGGAACACAGAGTTTCTGTGGCACTGTTGGTATTCAAAAGAGAGAGCTCCTCAGAGGGGGGTAGTGCAGACAAGACAGCAGACGAAAAGCAGGAGGGAGGGACCGTAGGTAGCGCCGGAAAGTGACCAGCGGTAAGACATCTGCGTTGTCTGGAGCGGTGAGGTCGGGGGTGACAAAGAAGTGATCAGACGTGTGCAGCGGAGTGACCTGAGAGTGATGAGTGGAGCATTTCTCGAATCATCCTTGTCATTTGCAAAACAGTAAGTGCATTTCTGGTTTTGATTGTTCGATTGCAAGAGACGGCACATGATTCACGTTAACGCTTTTACTGTTTGTACAATAATTTATTGACAGACAGTGTCATTGTGATGCAGACAGGAAAAGACAGCACTGCATAGCACAAACAAATGTAGAAATCTGAACATAAGACAATCTCCTTAGGGAAAACTGTACATGCAGTGCAGTGGAATTACAGTGCAGTCTTCCTACACCTCCTGACGTTCCTGTCTTTTGGGCAACGGATTCTCATCCACATCACAACAAATATCTTCTCTTGCGATACAGCGTGAAAATCATCTTTCAGAGTGTCTAATCCAGCCTCTGCAGGCATCAGCTGTGATGTCATCACACGTTACATCCAAGTCAGCCAGAAGGGTCATCTGTGTATGCGGCTGGCCATCATATACTTTTAATCTTCATGCTGAGAAAAATTCCTCAACGGGGTTGAGTAGGGTGAGAGGAACTCCACCAGCTTCCTGTTGTGGGCCGCAAACCATTGCCTGATGATGTTGGAGCGATGGAAACTGACATTGTCCCAAACTAACACGCACTTTGGCAGGTCATCTCCAATCTGCCCCCTCTCTTGTTCAGGGATGAGATCCCTGTAGAGAGTGTCAAAAGACTGTTTAGGTGTGAAAAGGGGCCGTCTGCAACACAGTGAAGTTGTCTTGCAGTCCTATGTGGAAAGAATATAGCAATGCAAAACACTAAATTGAGTAAAATAAAATGCCACCGTTTACTTAAAGTATACTTACTGTATATTGTAAAACTAGTGCTTAAATGTCGTGGGGATTATACTATTCTACAGAGACCCATTATAATGCATTTTGATCAACATGACATAAGCAATTGATAATGTAGGAATCTGCACAGAATTTTGTCATAATCATTTGCATGGATGTACCAAAGCATTTTCAACTTGTTCAAAGAAATGAGAAAATGCTTGTTTGATGTGCACACGTGACACAAGGATGTAAGGATTGAACAAGAAGTTTTGAGAATTTCAAATCGGATCAGAGAAATGTACCAAATTGACTTAGAAAAAACTGTATTTAAAGTGGGGGGGTACTTTTGGGGCAGTTTTGTTTCCCCCAAGTGTCCCATTTCCACCCCTCTCAAACTAATGCATGGATGCATATAGCCAGAAACAATTCATTTGATGCATGCAAAGAAGCAACATTGTGTGTCTCAAGAAGCATTTATTCATGATTACGTAGACATGCTAAAATTTCAAGGCCACACACTACACATTACACATGACATTACACATTTCATAAAATTTACATTTAGTCATTTAGCAGACGTTTTTATCCAAAGCGACTTACAAATGAGGAAACATTGGAAGCAATTATAACAATATAGGCAACAAAATGCATAAGTTAATTAAATCCAGTCCATTAAAGCCTAGCACAGTATACAAAGCTAAGAATAGTGAGGTAAGTAAAAAAATACTTTTTTAAGAAGACAGAAAATAATAAGAGGTTAAAATCAATCATCTACATTTTGACGGAAGATATGCATTTTCACACACTACACCGGCCTATAGTGTTCTAGCAGTGTAAGGTTGAGAGTGAGTTTCTTCAGTAGCGGTGTGATGCAGGCCTCTTTGAAAGCAGTGGGAAATGTCCCAGTGGTGAGCAAAGAGTTGATGAAGCGGGTCAGACCAGGCACAACTGCTGGAGAGATGGCATGGAGGAGATGGGTGGGGATGGGATCCAGTGGGCAGGTGGTAGGGTGGTTGGAACCAATGACCTTGGAAACATCATCTTCAGACATAGGAGAAAAGGCGGGTGATGGTGGCGTAGAAAATTGGCTGTTGATGGCGGTAGTTTTCTTTACGAAGAACGATGCAAAATCATCAGCCGTTAACTCCGATGAAGGTATGGGAGCAGGCGGACAGAGGAGAGCAGAGAAGGTTTTTAAGAGTGTGCGAGAGTCAGGAGAGTTGCTGATCTTCGAGTGGTTATAATCAGTTTTTGCAGAGGTGACGTCAACGGAGAAAGTAGAGAGAAGAGACTGGTAGAGAGAGAGAGGTCAGTATGGTCTTTTGACTTGTGCCATTTTCTCTCAGCTGACCGGAGGCTGGTGCGATGCTCACGTGGTACATCCGATAACCAGGGGGCAGACAGGGATGCACGGGCTGGTCCAGATGTAAGAGGGCATATGTTGTCCAAGCAGGATGTAAGCGTGGAACACAGAGTGTCTGTGGCACTGTTGGTATTCGAAAGATAGAGCTCCTCAGAGGGGGGGAGTGCAGACAAGACAGCAGAGGAAAAGCAAGAGGGAGGGACCGTAGGTAGCGCCGGAAAGTGACCAGCGGTAAGACATCTGCGTTGTCTGGAGCGGTGAGGTCGGGGGTGACAAAGAAGTGATCAGACGTGTGCAGCGGAGTGACCTGAGAGTGATGAGTGGAGCATTTCTCGAATCATCCTTGTCATTTGCAAAACAGTAAGTGCATTTCTGGTTTTGATTGTTTGATTGCAAGAGACGGCACATGATTCACGTTAACGCTTTTACTGTTTGTACAATAATTTATTGACAGACAGTGTCATTGCGATGCAGACAGGAAAAGACAGCACTGCATAGCACAAACAAATGTAGAAATCTGAACATAAGACAATCTCCTTAGGGAAAACTGTACATGCAGTGCAGTGGAATTACAGTGCAGTCGTCCTACACCTCCTGACGTTCCTGTCTTTTGGGCAACGGATTCTCATCCACATCACAACAAATATCTTCTCTTGCGATACAGCGTGAAAATCATCTTTCAGAGTGTCTAATCCAGCCTCTGCAGGCATCAGCTGTGATGTCATCACACGTTACATCCAAGGCAGCCAGAAGGGTCATCTGTGTATGCGGCTGGCCATCATATACTTTTAATCTTCATGCTGAGAAAAATTCCTCAACGGGATTGAGTAGGCCGAGAGGAACTCCACCAGCTTCCTGTTGTGGGCCGCAAACCATTGCCTGATGATGTTGGAGCGATGGAAACTGACATTGTCCCAAACTTACACGCACTTTGGCAGGTCATCTCCAATCTGCCCCCTCTCTTGTTCAGGGATGAGATCCCTGTAGAGAGTGTCAAAAGACTGTTTGGTGTGAAAAGGGGCCGTCTGCAACACAGTGAAGTTGTCTTGCAGTCCTATGTGGAAAGAATATAGCAATGCAAAACACTAAATTGAGTAAAATAAAATGCCACCGTTTACTTAAAGTATACTTACTGTATATTGTAAAACTAGTGCTTAAATGTCGTGGGGATTATACTATTCTACAGAGACCCATTATAATGCATTTTGATCAACATGACATAAGCAATTGATAATGTAGGAATCTGCGAAGAATTTTGTCATAATCATTTGCATGGATGTACCAAAGCATTTGCAACTTGTTCAAAGAAATGAGAAAATGCTTGTTTGATGTGCACACGTGACACAAGGATGTAAGGATTGAACAAGAAGTTTTGAGAATTTCAAATCCGATCAGAGAAATGTACCAAATTGACTTAGAAAAAAACTGTATTTAAAGTGGGGGGGGGTACTTTTGGGGCAGTTTTGTTTCACCCAAGTGTCCCTTTTCCACCCCTCTCAAACAATGCATGGATGCATATAGCCAGAAACAATTCATTTGATGCATGCAAAGAAGCAACACTGTGTGTCTCATGAAGCATTTATTCATGATTACGTAGACATGCTACAATTTCAAGGCCACACACTACACATTACACATTACACATGACATTACTCATTTCATAAAATTTAAATTTAGTCATTTAGCAGACGTTTTTATCCAAAGCGACTTACAGACGAGGAAACATTGGAAGCAATTATAACAATATAGGCAACAAAATGCATAAGTTAATTAAATCCAGTCCATTAAAGCCTAGCACAGTATACAAAGCTAAGAATAGTGAGGTAAGTAAAAAAAATATTTTTTAAGAAGACAGAAAATAATAAGAGGTTAAAATCAGTCATCTACATTTTGACGGAAGATATGCATTTTCACACACTACACCGGCCTGTAGTGTTCTAGCAGTGTAAGGTTGAGAGTGAGTTTCTTCAGTAGAGGTGTGATGCAGGCCTCTTTGAAAGCAGTGGGAAATGTCCCAGTTGTGAGCAAAGAGTTGATGATGCGGGTCAGACCAGGCACAACTGCTGGAGAGATGGCATGGAGGAGATGGGTGGGGATGGGATCCAGTGGGCAGAAGGTAGGGTGGTTGGAACCAATGACCTTGGAAACATCATCTTCAGACATAGGAGAAAAGGCGGGTGATGGTGGCGTAGAAAATTGGCTGTTGATGGCGGTAGTTTTCTTTACGAAGAACGATGCAAAATCATCAGCCGTTAACTCCGATGAAGGTGTGGGAGCAGGCGGACAGAGGAGAGCAGAGAAGGTTTTTAAGAGTGTGCGAGAGTCAGGAGAGTTGCTGATCTTCGAGTGGTTATAATCAGTTTTTGCAGAGGTGACGTCAACGGAGAAAGTAGAGAGAGAGAGGTCAGTATGGTCTTTTGACTTGTGCCATTTTCTCTCAGCTGACCGGAGGCTGGTGCGATGCTCACGTGGTACATCCGATAACCAGGGGGCAGACAGGGATGCACGGGCTGGTCCAGATGTAAGAGGGCATATGTTGTCCAAGCAGGATGTAAGCGTGGAACATAGAGTGTCTGTGGCACTGTTGGTATTCAAAAGAGAGAGCTCCTCAGAGGGGGGGAGTGCAGACAAGACAGCAGAGGAAAAGCAGGAGGGAGGGACCGTAGGTAGCGCCGGAAAGTGACCAGAGGTAAGACATCTGCGTTTTCTGGAGCGGTGAGGTCGGGGTTGACAAAGAAGTGATCAGACGTGTGCAGCGGAGTGACCTGAGAGTGATGAGTGGAGCATTTCTCGAATCATCCTTGTCATTTGCAAAACAGTAAGTGCATTTCTGGTTTTGATTGTTTGATTGCAAGAGACGGCACATGATTCACGTTAACGCTTTTACTGTTTGTACAATAATTTATTGACAGACAGTGTCATTGTGATGCAGACAGGAAAAGACAGCACTGCATAGCACAAACAAATGTAGAAATCTGAACATAAGACAATCTCTTTAGGGAAAACTGTACATGCAGTGCAGTGGAATTACAGTGCAGTCTTCCTACACCTCCTGACGTTCCTGTCTTTTGGGCAACGGATTCTCATCCACATCACAACAAATATCTTCTCTTGCGATACAGCGTGAAAATCATCTTTCAGAGTGTCTAATCCAGCCTCTGCAGGCATCAGCTGTGATGTCATCACACGTTACATCCATGGCAGCCAGAAGGGTCATCTGTGTATGCGGCTGGCCATCATATACTTTTAATCTTAATGCTGAGAAAAATTCCTCAACGGGGTTGAGTAGGGTGAGAGGAACTCCACCAGCATCCTGTTGTGGGCCGCAAACCATTGCCTGATGATGTTGGAGCGATGGAAACTGACATTGTCCCAAACTAACACGTACTTTGGCAGGTCATCTCCAATCTGCCCCCTCTCTTGTTCAGGGATGAGATCCCTGTAGAGAGTGTCAAAAGACTGTTTAGGTGTGAAAAGGGGCCGTCTGCAACACAGTGAAGTTGTCTTGCAGTCCTATGTGGAAAGAATATAGCAATGCAAAACACAAAATTGAGTAAAATAAAATGCCACTGTTCATTTAAAGTATACTTACTGTATATTGTAAAACTAGTGCTTAAATGTCGTGGGGATTATACTATTCTACAGAGACCCATTATAATGCATTTTGATCAACATGACATAAGCAATTGATAATGTAGGAATCTGCACAGAATTTTGTCATAATCATTTGCATGGATGTACCAAAGCATTTGCAACTTGTTCAAAGAAATGAGAAAATGCTTGTTTGATGTGCACACGTGACACAAGGATGTAAGGATTGAACAAGAAGTTTTGAGAATTTCAAATCGGATCTGAGAAATGTACCAAATTGACTTAGAAAAAACTGTATTTAAAGTGGGGGGGGTACTTTTGGGGCAGTTTTGTTTCACCCAAGTGTCCTATTTCCACCCCTCTCAAACTAATGCATGGATGCATATAGCCAGAAACAATTCATTTGATGCATGCAAAGAAGCAACACTGTGTGTCTCAAGAAGCATTTATTCATGATTACGTAGACATGCTAAAATTTCAAGGCCACACACTACACATTACACATTGCACATGACATTACACATTTCATAAAATTTACATTTAGTCATTTAGCAGACGTTTTTATCCAAAGCGACTTACAGACGAGGAAACATTGGAAGCAATTATAACAATATAGGCAACAAAATGCATAAATTAATTAAATCCAGTCCATTAAAGCCTAGCACAGTATACAAAGCTAAGAATAGTGAGGTAAGTAAAAAAATACTTTTTTAAGAAGACAGAAAATAATAAGAGGTTAAAATCAGTCATCTACATTTTGACGGAAGATATGCATTTTCACACACTACACCGGCCTGTAGTATTCTAGCAGTGTAAGGTTGAGAGTCAGTTTCTTCAGTAGCGGTGTGATACAGGCCTCTTTGAGAAGCAGTGGGAAATGTCCCAGTGGTGAGCAAAGAGTTGATGATGCGGGTCAGACCAGGCACAACTGCTGGAGAGATGGCATGGAGGAGATGGGTGGGGATGGGATCCAGTGGGCAGGTGGTAGGGTGGTTGGAACCAATGACCTTGGAAACATCATCTTCAGACATAGGAGAAAAGGCGGGTGATGGTGGCGTAGAAAATTGGCTGTTGATGGCGGTAGTTTTCTTTACGAAGAACGATGCAAAATCATCAGCCGTTAACTCCGATGAAGGTGTGGGAGCAGGCGGACAGAGGAGAGCAGAGAAGGTTTTTAAGAGTGTACGAGAGTCAGGAGAGTTGCTGATCTTCGACTGGTTATAATCAGTTTTTGCAGAGGTGACGTCAACGGAGAAAGTAGAGAGAAGAGACTGGTAGAGAGAGAGAGGTCAGTATGGTCTTTTGACTTGTGCCATTTTCTCTCAGCTGACCGGAGGCTGGTGCGATGCTCACGTGGTACATCCAATAACCAGGGGGCAGACAGGGATGCACGGGCTGGTCCAGATGTAAGAGGGCATATGTTGTCCAAGCAGGATGTAAGCGTGGAACACAGAGTGTCTGTGGCACTGTTGGTATTCAAAAGAGAGAGCTCCTCAGAGGGGGGGAGTGCAGACAAGACAGCAGAGGAAAAGCAGGAGGGAGGGACCGTAGGTAGCGCCGGAAAGTGACCAGCGGTAAGACATCTGCGAAGTCTGGAGCGTGAGGTTGGGGGTGACAAAGAAGTGATCAGACGTGTGCAGCGGAGTGACCTGAGAGTGATGAGTGGAGCATTTCTCGAATCATCCTTGTCATTTGCAAAACAGTAAGTGCATTTCTGGTTTTGATTGTTTGATTGCAAGAGACGGCACATGATTCACGTTAACGCTTTTACTGTTTGTACAATAATTTATTGACAGACAGTGTCATTGTGATGCAGACAGGAAAAGACAGCACTGCATAGCACAAACAAATGTAGAAATCTAAACATAAGACAATCTCCTTAGGGAAAACTGTACATGCAGTGCAGTGGAATTACAGTGCAGTCTTCCTACACCTCCTGACGTTCCTGTCTTTTGGGCAACGGATTCTCATCCACATCACAACAAATATCTTCTCTTGCGATACAGCGTGAAAATCATCTTTCAGAGTGTCTAATCCAGCCTCTGCAGGCATCAGCTGTGATGTCATCACACGTTACATCCATGGCAGCCAGAAGGGTCATCTGTGTATGCGGCTGGCGATCATATACTTTTAATCTTCATGCTGAGAAAAATTCCTCAACGTGGTTAAGTAGGGTGAGAGGAACTCCACCAGCATCCTGTTGTGGGCCGCAAACCATTGCCTGATGATGTTGGAGCGATGGAAACTGACATTGTCTCAAACTAACACGTACTTTGGCAGGTCATCTCCAATCTGCCCCCTCTCTTGTTCAGCTATGAGATCCCTGTAGAGAGTGTCTAAAGACTGTTTAGGTGTGAAAAGGGGCCGTCTGCAACACAGTGAAGTTGTCTTGCAGTCCTATGTGGAAAGAATATAGCAATGCAAAACACTA
Organism: Barbatula barbatula; assembly: GCF_947034865.1. Taxonomy (NCBI): domain Eukaryota; kingdom Metazoa; phylum Chordata; class Actinopteri; order Cypriniformes; family Nemacheilidae; genus Barbatula; species Barbatula barbatula. The sequence goes on from NC_136782.1 coordinate 7,853,665, forward strand.
AATTGAGTAAAATAAAATGCCACTGTTTACTTAAAGTATACTTACTGTATATTGTAAAACTAGTGCTTAAATGTCGTGGGGATTATACTATTCTACAGAGACCCATTATAATGCATTTTGATCAACATGACGTAAGCAATTAATAATGTTGGAATCTGCACAGAATTTTGTCATAATCATTTGCATGGATGTACCAAAGCATTTGCAACTTGTTCAAAGAAATGAGAAAATGCTTGATTGATGTGCACACGTGACACAATGATGTAAGGATTGAACAAGAAGTTTTGAGAATTTCAAATCGGATCAGAGAAATGTACCAAATTGACTTAGAAAAAACTCTATTTAAAGTGGGGGGGGTACTTTTGGGGCAGTTTTGTTTCACCCAAGTGTCCCATTTCCACCCCTCTCAAACTAATGCATGGATGCATATAGCCAGAAACAATTCATTTGATGCATGCAAAGAAGCAACACTGTGTGTCTCAAGAAGCATTTATTAATGATTACGTAGACATGCTAAAATATCAAGGCCACACACTACACATTACACATTACACATGACATTACACATTTCATAAAATTTACATTTAGTCATTTAGCAGACGTTTTTATCCAAAGCGACTTACAGACGAGGAAACATTGGAAGCAATTATAACAATATAGGCAACAAAATGCATAAGTTAATTAAATCCAGTCCATTAAAGCCTAGCACAGTATACAAAGCTAAGCATAGTGAGGTAAGTAAAAAAATAATTTTTTTACGAAGACAGAAAATAATAAGAGGTTAAAATCAGTCATCTACATTTTGACGGAAGATATGCATTTTCACACACTACACCGGCCTGTAGTGTTCTAGCAGTGTAAGGTTGAGAGTGAGTTTCTTCAGTAGCGGTGTGATGCAGGCCTCTTTGAAAGCAGTGGGAAATGTCCCAGTGGTGAGCAAAGAGTTGATGATGCGGGTCAGACCAGGCACAACTGCTGGAGAGATGGCATGGAGGAGATGGGTGGGGATGGGATCCAGTGGGCAGATGGTAGGGTGGTTGGAACCAATGACCTTGGAAACATCATCTTCAGACATAGGAGAAAAGGCGGGTGATGGTGGCGTAGAAAATTGGCTGTTGATGGCGGTAGTTTTCTTTACGAAGAACGATGCAAAATCATCAGCCGTTAACTCCGATGAAGGTGTGGGAGCAGGCGGACAGAGGAGAGCAGAGAAGGTTTTTAAGAGTGTGCGAGAGTCAGGAGAGTTGCTGATCTTCGAGTGGTTATAATCAGTTTTTGCAGAGGTGACGTCAACGGAGAAAGTAGAGAGAAGAGACTGGTAGAGAGAGAGAGGTCAGTATGGTCTTTTGACTTGTGCCATTTTCTCTCAGCTGACCGGAGGCTGGTGCGATGCTCACGTGGTACATCCGATAACCAGGGGGCAGACAGGGATGCACGGGCTGGTCCAGATGTAAGAGGGCATATGTTGTCCAAGCAGGATGTAAGCGTGGAACACAGAGTGTCTGTGGCACTGTTGGTATTCAAAAGATAGAGCTCCTCAGAGGGGGGGAGTGCAGACAAGACAGCAGAGGAAAAGCAGGAGGGAGGGACTGTAGGTAGCGCCGGAAAGTGACCAGCGGTAAGACATCTGCGTTGTCTGGAGCGGTGAGGTCGGGGGTGACAAAGAAGTGATCAGACGTGTGCAGCGGAGTGAACTGAGAGTGATGAGTGGAGCATTTCTCGAATCAGCCTTGTCATTTGCAAAACAGTAAGTGCATTTCTGGTTTTGATTGTTTGATTGCAAGAGACGGCACATGAGTCACATTTACGCTTTTACTGTTTTTACAATAATTTATTGACAGACAGTGTCATTGTGATGCAGACAGGAAAAGACAGCACTGCATAGCACAAACAAATGTAGAAATCTGAACATAAGACAATCTCCTTAGGGAAAACTGTACATGCAGTGCAGTGGAATTACAGTGCAGTCTTCCTACACCTCCTGACGTTCCTGTCTTTTGGGCAACGGATTCTCATCCACATCACAACAAATATCTTCTCTTGCTTCTCTATCTTCATCTTTCAGAGTGTCTAATCCAGCCTTTGCAGGCATCAGCTGTGATGTCATCACACGTTACATCCATGGCAGCCAGAAGGGTCATCTGTGTATGCGGCTGGCGATCATATACTTTTAATCTTCATGCTGAAAAAAATTCCTCAACGTGGTTGAGTAGGGTGAGAGGAACTCCACCAGCATCCTGTTGTGGGCCGCAAACCATTGCCTGATGATGTTGGAGCGATGGAAACTGACATTGTCCCAAACTAACACGTACTTTGGCAGGTCATCTCCAATCTGCCCCCTCTCTTGTTCAGGGATGAGATCCCTGTAGAGAGTGTCAAAAGACTGTTTAGGTGTGAAAAGGGGCCGTCTGCAACCAGGTGAAGTTGTCTTGCAGTCCCATGTGGAAAGAATATAGTAATGCAAATCACTAAATTGAGTAAAATAAAATGCCACTGTTTACTTGAAGTATACTTACTGTATATTGTAAAACTAGTGCTTAAATGTCGTGGGGGATTATACTATTCAACAGAGACCCATTATAATGCATTTTGATCAACATGACGTAAGCAATTGATAATGTTGGAATCTGCACAGAATTGTGTCATAATCATTTGCATGGATGTACCAAAGCATTTGCAACTTGTTCAAAGAAATGAGAAAATGCTTGTTTGATGTGCACAAGTGACACAAGGATGTAAGGATTGAACAAGAAGTTTTGAGAATTTCAAATCGGATCTGAGAAATGTACCAAATTGACTTAGAAAAAACTGTATTTAAAGTGGGGGGGGGGTACTTTTGGGGCAGTTTTGTTTCACCCAAGTGTCCCATTTCCACCCCTCTCAAACTAATGCATGAATGCATATAGCCAGAAACAATTCATTTGATGCATGCAAAGAAGCAACACTGTGTGTCTCAAGAAGCATTTTTTCATGATTACGTAGACATGCTAAAATTTCAAGGCCACACACTACACATTACACATTACACATGACATTACACATTTCATAAAATTTACATTTAGTCATTTAGCAGACGTTTTATCCAAAGCGACTTACAGACGAGGAAACATTGGAAGCAATTATAACAATATAGGCAACAAAATGCATAAGTTAATTAAATCCAGTCCATTAAAGCCTAGCACAGTATACAAAGCTAAGAAAAGTGACGTAAGTAAAAAAAATATTTTTTAAGAAGACAGAAAATAGTAAGAGGTTCAAATCAGTCATCTACATTTTGACGGAAGATATGCATTTTCACACGGTACACCGGCCTGTAGTGTTCTAGCAGTGTAAGGTTGAGAGTGAGTTTCTTCAGTAGCGGTGTGATGCAGGCCTCTTTGAAAGCAGTGGGAAATGTCCCAGTGGTGAGCAAAGAGTTGATGATGCGGGTCAGACCATGCACAACTGCTGGAGAGATGGCATGGAGGAGATGGGTGGGGATGGGATCCAGTGGGCAGGTGGTAGGGTGGTTGGAACCAATGACCTTGGAAACATCATCTTCAGACATAGGAGAAAAGGCGGGGGATGGTGGTGTAGAAAATTGGCTGTTGATGGCGGTAGTTTTCTTTACGAAGAACGATGCAAAATCATCAGCCGTTAACTCCGATGAAGGTGTGGGAGCAGGCGGACAGAGGAGAGCAGAGAAGGTTTTTAAGAGTGTGCGAGAGTCAGGAGAGTTGCTGATCTTCGAGTGGTTATAATCAGTTTTTGCAGAGGTGACGTCAACGGAGAAAGTAGAGAGAGAGAGGTCAGTATGGTCTTTTGACTTGTGCCATTTTCTCTCAGCTGACCGGAGGCTGGTGCGATGCTCACGTGGTACATCCGATAACCAGGGGGCAGACAGGGATGCACGGGCTGGTCCAGATGCAAGAGGGCATATGTTGTCCAAGCAGGATGTAAGCGTGGAACACAGAGTGTCTGTGGCACTGTTGGTATTCAAAAGTGAGAGCTCCTCAGAGGGGGGAGTGCAGACAAGACAGCAGAGGAAAAGCAGGAGGGAGGGACCGTAGGTAGCGCCGGAAAGTGACCATCGGTAAGACATCTGCGTTGTCTGGAGCGGTGAGGTCGGGGGTGACAAAGAAGTGATCAGACGTGTGCAGCGGAGTGAACTGAGAGTGATGAGTGGAGCATTTCTCGAATCATCCTTGTCATTTGCAAAACAGTAAGTGCATTTCTGGTTTTGATTGTTTAATTGCAAGAGACGGCACATGAGTCACGTTTACGCTTTTACTGTTTTTACAATAATTTATTGACAGACAGTGTCATTGTGATGCAGACAGGAAAAGACAGCACTGCATAGCACAAACAAATGTAGAAATCTGAACATAAGACCTTAGGGAATTCCTTAGGGAAAACTGTACATGCAGTGCAGTGGAATTACAGTGCAGTCTTCCTACACCTCCTGACGTTCCTGTCTTTTGGGCAACGGATTCTCATCCACATCACAACAAATATCTTCTCTTGCGATACAGCGTGAAAATCATCTTTCAGAGTGTCTAATCCAGCCTCTGCAGGCATCAGCTGTGATGTCATCACACGTTACATCCATGGCAGCCAGAAGGGTCATCTGTGTATGCGGCTGGCCATCACATACTTTTAATCTTCATGCTGAGAAAAATTCCTCAACGGGGTTGAGTAGGGTGAGAGGAACTCCACCAGCATCATGTTGTGGGCCGCAAACCATTGCCTGATGATGTTGGAGCGATGGAAACTGACATTGTCCCAAACTAACACGTACTTTGGCAGGTCATCTCCAATCTGCCCCCTCTCTTGTTCAGGGATGAGATCCCTGTAGAGAGTGTCAAAAGACTGTTTAGGTGTGAAAAGGGGCCGTCTGCAACACTGTGAAGTTGTCTTGCAGTCCTATGCGGAAAGAATATAGCAATGCAAAACACTAAATTGAGTAAAATAAAATGCCACTGTTTACTTAAAGTATACTTACTGTATATTGTAAAACTAGTGCTTAAATGTCGTGGGGATTATACTATTCTACAGAGACCCATTATAATGCATTTTGATCAACATGACATAAGCAATTGATAATGTAGGAATCTGCACAGAATTTTGTCATAATCATTTGCATGGATGTACCAAAGCATTTGCAACTTGTTCAAAGAAATGAGAAAATGCTTGTTTGATGTGCACACGTGACACAAGGATGTAAGGATTGAACAAGAAGTTTTGAGAATTTTAAATCGGATCTGAGAAATGTACCAAATTGACATAGAAAAAACTGTATTTAAAGTGGGGGGGGGGTACTTTTGGGGCAGTTTTGTTTCACCCAAGTGTCCCATTTCCACCCCTCTCAAACTAATGCATGGATGCATATAGCCAGAAACAATTCATTTGATGCATGCAAAGAAGCAACACTGTGTGTCTCAAGAAGCATTTATTCATGATTACGTAGACATGCTAAAATTTCAAGGCCACACACTACACATTACACATTACACATGACATTACACATTTCATAAAATTTACATTTAGTCATTTAGCAGACGTTTTTATCCAAAGCGACTTACAGACGAGGAAACATTGGAAGCAATTATAACAATATAGGCAACAAAAGGCATAAGTTAATTAAATCCAGTCCATTAAAGCCTAGCACAGTATACAAAGCTAAGAATAGTGAGGTAAGTAAAAAAATATTTTTTTAAGAAGACAGAAAATAATAAGAGGTTAAAATCAGTCATCTACATTTTGACGGAAGATATGCATTTTCACACACTACACCGGCCTGTAGTGTTCTAGCAGTATAAGGTTGAGAGTGAGTTTCTTCAGTAGCGGTGTGATGCAGGCCTCTTTGAAAGCAGTGGGAAATGTCCCAGTGGTGAGCAAAGAGTTGATGATGCGGGTCAGACCAGGCACAACTGCTGGAGAGATGGCATGGAGGCGATGGGTGGGGATGGGATCCAGTGGGCAGGTGGTAGGGTGGTTGGAACCAATGACCTTGGAAACATCATCTTCAGACATAGGAGAAAAGGCGGGTGATGGTGGCGTAGAAAATTGGCTGTTGATGGCGGTAGTTTTCTTTACGAAGAACGATGTAAAATCATCAGCCGTTAACTCCGATGAAGGTGTGGGAGCAGGCGGACAGAGGAGAGCAGAGAAGGTTTTTAAGTGTGTGCGAGAGTCAGGAGAGTTGCTGATCTTCGAGTGGTTATAATCAGTTTTTGCAGAGGTGACGTCAACGGAGAAAGTAGAGAGAAGAGACTGGTAGAGAGAGAGAGGTCAGTATGGTCTTTTGATTTGTGCCATTTTCTCTCAGCTGACCGGAGGCTGGTGCGATGCTCACGTGGTACATCCGATAACCAGGGGGCAGACAGGGATGCACGGGCTGGTCCAGATGTAAGAGGGCATATGTTGTCCAAGCAGGATGTAAGCGTGGAACACAGAGTGTCTGTGGCACTGTTGGTATTCAAAAGAGAGAGCTCCTCAGAGGGGGGGAGTGCAGACAAGACAGCAGAGGAAAAGCAGGAGGGAGGGACCATAGGTAGCGCCGGAAAGTGACCAGCGGTAAGACATCTGCGTTGTCTGGAGCGGTGAGTTCGGGGGTGACAAAGAAGTTATCAGACGTGTGCAGCGGAGTGAACTGAGAGTGATGAGTGGAGCATTTCTCGAATCAGCCTTGTCATTTGCAAAACAGTAAGTGCATTTCTGGTTTTGATTATTTGATTGCAAGAGACGGCACATGAGTCACGTTTACGCTTTTACTGTTTTTACAATAATTTATTGACAGACAGTGTCATTGTGATGCAGACAGGAAAAGACAGCACTGCATAGCACAAACAAATGTAGAAATCTGAACATAAGACAATCTCCTTAGGGAAAACTGTACATGCAGTGCAGTGGAATTACAGTGCAGTCTTCCTACACCTCCTGACGTTCCTGTCTTTTGGGCAACGGATTCTCATCCACATCACAACAAAGATCTACTCTTGCGATAGAGCGTGAAAATCATCTTTCAGAGTGTCTAATCCAGCCTCTGCAGGCATCAGCTGTGATGTCATCACACGTTACATCCATGGCAGCCAGAAGGGTCATCTGTGTATGCGGCTGGCCATCATATACTTTTAATCTTCATGCTGAGAAAAATTCCTCAATGGGGTTGAGTAGGGTGAGAGGAACTCCACCAGCATCCTGTTGTGGGCCGCAAACCATTGCCTGATGATGTTGGAGCGATGGAAACTGACATTGTCCCAAACTAACACGTACTTTGGCAGGTCATCTCCAATCTGCCCCCTCTCTTGTTCAGGGATGAGATCCCTGTAGAGAGTGTCAAAAGACTGTTTAGGTGTGAAAAGGGGCCGTCTGCAACACAGTGAAGTTGTCTTGCAGTCCTATGTGGAAAGAATATAGCAATGCAAAACACTAAATTGAGTAAAATAAAATGCCACTGTTTACTTAAAGTATACTTACTGTATATTGTAAAACTAGTGCTTAAATGTCGTGGGGATTATACTATTCTACAGAGACCCATTATAATGCATTTTGATCAACATGACATAAGCAATTGATAATGTAGGAATCTGCACAGAATTTTGTCATAATCATTTGCATGGATGTACCAAAGCATTTGCAACTTGTTCAAAGAAATGAGAAAATGCTTGTTTGATGTGCACACGTGACACAAGGATGTAAGGATTGAACAAGAAGTTTTGAGAATTTCAAATCGGATCAGAGAAATGTACCAAATTGACTTAGAAAAAAACTGTATTTAAAGTGGGGGGGGGTACTTTTGGGGCAGTTTTGTTTCACCCAAGTGTCCCATTTCCACCCCTCTCAAACTAATGCATGGATGCATATAGCCAGAAACAATTCATTTGATGCATGCAAAGAAGCAACACTGTGTGTCTCAAGAAGCATTTATTCATGATTACGTAGACATGCTAAAATTTCAAGGCCACACACTACACACTACACATGACATTACACATTTCATAAAATTTAAATTTAGTCATTTAGCAGACATTTTTATCCAAAGCGACTTACAGACGAGGAAACATTGGAAGCAATTATAACAATATAGGCAACAAAATGCATAAGTTAATTAAATCCAGTCCATTAAAGCCTAGCACAGTATACAAAGCTAAGAATAGTGAGGTAAGTAAAAAAATAATTTTTTAAGAAGACAGAAAATAATAAGAGGTTAAAATCAGTCATCTACATTTTGACGGAAGATATGCATTTTCACAGACTACACCGGCCTGTAGTGTTCTAGCAGTGTAAGGTTGAGAGTGAGTTTCTTCAGTAGCGGTGTGATGCAGGCCTCTTTGAAAGCAGTGGGAAATGTCCCAGTGGTGAGCAAAGAGTTGATGATGCGGGTCAGACCAGGCACAACTGCTGGAGAGATGGCATGGAGGAGATGGGTGGGGATGGGATCCAGTGGGCAGGTGGTAGGGTGGTTGGAACCAATGACCTTGGAAACATCATCTTCAGACATAGGAGAAAAGGCGGGTGATGGTGGCGTAGAAAATTGGCTGTTGATGGCGGTAGTTTTCTTTACGAAGAACGATGCAAAATCATCAGCCGTTAACTCCGATGAAGGTGTGGGAGCAGGCGGACAGAGGAGAGCAGAGAAGGTTTTTAAGAGTGTGCTAGAGTCAGGAGAGTTGCTGATCTTCGAGTGGTTATAATCAGTTTTTGCAGAGGTGACGTCAACGGAGAAAGTAGAGAGAAGAGACTGGCAGAGAGAGAGAGAGGTCAGTATGGTCTTTTGACTTGTGCCATTTTCTCTCAGCTGACCGGAGGCTGGTGCGATGCTCACGTGGTACATCCGATAACCAGGGGGCAGACAGGGATGCACGGGCTGGTCCAGATGTAAGAGGGCATATGTTGTCCAAGCAGGATGTAAGCATGGAACACAGAGTGTCTGTGGCACTGTTGGTATTCAAAAGATAGAGCTCCTCAGAGGGGGGGAGTGCAGACAAGACAGCAGAGGAAAAGCAAGAGGGAGGGACCGTAGGTAGCGCCGGAAAGTGACCAGCGGTAAGACATCTGCGTTGTCTGGAGCGGTGAGGTCGGGGGTGACAAAGAAGTGATCAGACGTGTGCAGCGGAGTGAACTGAGAGTGATGAGTGGAGCATTTCTCGAATCATCCTTGTCATTTGCAAAACAGTAAGTGCATTTCTGGTTTTGATTGTTTGATTGCAAGAGACGGCACATGAGTCACGTTTACGCTTTTACTGTTTTTACAATAATTTATTGACAGACAGTGTCATTGTGATGCAGACAGGAAAAGACAGCACTGCATAGCACAAACAAATGTAGAAATCTGAACATAAGACAATCTCCTTAGGGAAAACTGTACATGCAGTGCAGTGGAATTACAGTGCAGTCTTCCTACACCTCCTGACGTTCCTGTCTTTTGGGCAACGGATTCTCATCCACATCACAACAAATATCTTCTCTTGCGATACAGCGTGAAAATCATCTTTCAGAGTGTCTAATCCAGCCTCTGCAGGCATCAGCTGTGATGTCATCACACGTTACATCCATGGCAGCCAGAAGGGTCATCTGTGTATGCGGCTGGCGATCATATACTTTTAATCTTCATGCTGAAAAAAATTCCTCAACGTGGTTGAGTAGGTCGAGAGGAACTCCACCAGCATCCTGTTGTGGGCCGCAAACCATTGCCTGATGATGTTGGAGCGATGGAAACTGACATTGTCCCAAACTAACACGTACTTTGGCAGGTCAGCTCCAATCTGCCCCCTCTCTTGTTCAGGGATGAGATCCCTGTAGAGAGTGTCAAAAGACTGTTTAGGTGTGAAAAGGGGCCGTCTGCAACACAGTGAAGTTGTCTTGCAGTCCTATGTGGAAAGAATATAGCAATGCAAAACACTAAATTGAGTAAATGAAATGCCACTGTTTACTTAAAGTATACTTACTGTATATTGTAAAACTAGTGCTTAAATGTCGTGGGGATTATACTATTATACAGAGACCATTTTAATAATTTTGATCAACATGACAAAGCAATTGATAATGTAGGAATCTGCACAGAATTTTGTCATAATCATTTGCATGGATGTACCAAAGCATTTGCAACTTGTTCAAAGAAATGAGAAAATGCTTGTTTGATGTGCACACGTGACACAAGGATGTAAGGATTGAACAAGAAGTTTTGAGAATTTCAAATCGGATCAGAGAAATGTACCAAATTGACTTAGAAAAAAACTGTATTTAAAGTGGGGGGGGGTACTTTTGGGGCAGTTTTGTTTCACCCAAGTGTCCCATTTCCACCCCTCTCAAACTAATGCATGGATGCATATAGCCAGAAACAATTCATTTGATGCATGCAAAGAAGCAACACTGTGTGTCTCAATAAGCATTTATTCATGATTACGTAGACATGCTAAAATTTCAAGGCCACACACTACACATTACACATTACACATGACATTACTCATTTCATAAAATTAAAATTTAGTCATTTAGCAGACGTTTTTATCCAAAGCGACTTACAGACGAGGAAACATTGGAAGCAATTATAACAATATAGGCAACAAAATGCATAAGTTAATTAAATCCAGTCCATTAAAGCCTAGCACAGTATACAAAGCTAAGAATAGTGAGGTAAGTAAAAAAATTATTTTTTAAGAAGACAGAAAATAATAAGAGGTTAAAATCAGTCATCTACATTTTGACGGAAGATATGCATTTTCACACACTACACCGGCCTGTAGTGTTCTAGCAGTGTAGGGTTGAGAGTGAGTTTCTTCAGTAGCGGTGTGATGCAGGCCTCTTTGAAAGCAGTGGGAAATGTCCCAGTGGTGAGCAAAGAGTTGATGATGCGGGTCAGACCAGGCACAACTGCTGGAGAGATGGCATGGAGGAGATGGGTGGGGATGGGATCCAGTGGGCAGATGGTAGGGTGGTTGGAACCAATGACCTTGGAAACATCATCTTCAGACATAGGAGAAAAGGCGGGTGATGGTGGCGTAGAAAATTGGCTGTTGATGGCGGTAGTTTTCTTTACGAAGAACGATGCAAAATCATCAGCCGTTAACTCCAATGAAGGTATGGGAGCAGGCGGACAGAGGAGAGCAGAGAAGGTTTTTAAGAGTGTGCGAGAGTCAGGAGAGTTGCTGATCTTCGAGTGGTTATGATCAGTTTTTGCAGAGGTGACGTCAACGGAGAAAGTAGAGAGAAGAGACTGGTAGAGAGAGAGAGGTCAGTATGGTCTTTTGACTTGTGCCATTTTCTCTCAGCTGACCGGAGGCTGGTGCGATGCTCACGTGGTACATCCGATAACCAGGGGGCAGACAGGGATGCACGGGCTGGTCCAGATGTAAGAGGGCATATGTTGTCCAAGCAGGATGTAAGCGTGGAACACAGAGTGTCTGTGGCACTGTTGGTATTCAAAAGAGAGAGCTCCTCAGAGGGGGGGAGTGCAGACAAGACAGCAGAGGAAAAGCAGGAGGGAGGGACCGTAGGTAGCGCCGGAAAGTGACCAGCGGTAAGACATCTGCGTTGTCTGGAGCGGTGAGGTCGGGGGTGACAAAGAAGTGATCAGACGTGTGCACCGGAGTGACCTGAGAGTGAGAGTGGAGCATTTCTTGAATCATCCTTGTCATTTGCAAAACAGTAAGTGCATTTCTGGTTTTGATTGTTTGATTGCAAGAGACGGCACATGATTCACGTTAACGCTTTTACTGTTTGTACAATAATTTATTGACAGACAGTGTCATTGTGATGCAGACAGGAAAAGACAGCACTGCATAGCACAAACAAATGTAGAAATCTGAACATAAGACAATCTCCTTAGGGAAAACTGTACATGCAGTGCAGTGGAATTACAGTGCAGTCTTCCTACACCTCCTGACGTTCCTGTCTTTTGGGCAACGGATTCTCATCCACATCACAACAAATATCTACTCTTGCGATACAGCGTGAAAATCATCTTTCAGAGTGTCTAATCCAGCCTCTACAGGCATCAGCTGTGATGTCATCACACGTTACATCCATGGCAGCCAGAAGGGTCATCTGTGTATGCGGCTGGCGATCATATACTTTTAATCTTCATGCTGAAAAAAATTCCTCAACGTGGTTGAGTAGGTCGAGAGGAACTCCACCAGCATCCTGTTGTGGGCCGCAAACCATTGCCTGATGATGTTGGAGCGATGGAAACTGACATTGTCCCAAACTAACACGTACTTTGGCAGGTCAGCTCCAATCTGCCCCCTCTCTTGTTCAGGGATGAGATCCCTGTAGAGAGTGTCAAAAGACTGTTTAGGTGTGAAAAGGGGCCGTCTGCAACCAGGTGAAGTTGTCTTGCAGTCCTATGTGGAAAGAATATAGTAATGCAAATCACTAAATTGAGTAAAATAAAATGCCACTGTTTACTTGAAGTATACTTACTGTATATTGTAAAACTAGTGCTTAAATGTCGTGGGGGATTATACTATTCAACAGGGACCCATTATAATGCATTTTGATCAACATGACGTAAGCAATTGATAATGTTGGAATCTGCACAGAATTGTGTCATAATCATTTGCATGGATGTACCAAAGCATTTGCAACTTGTTCAAAGAAATGAGAAAATGCTTGTTTGATGTGCACACGTGACACAAGGATGTAAGGATTGAACAAGAAGTTTTGAGAATTTCAAATCGGATCAGAGAAATGTACCAAATTGACTTAGAAAAAAACTGTATTTAAAGTGGGGGGGGAGTACTTTTGGGGCAGTTTTGTTTCACCCAAGTGTCCCATTTCCACCCCTCTCAAACTAATGCATGGATGCATATAGCCAGAAACAATTAATTTGATGCATGCAAAGAAGCAACACTGTGTGTCTCAAGAAGCATTTATTCATGATTACGTAGACATGCTAAAATTTCAAGGCCACACACTACACATTACACATTACACATGACATTACTCATTTCATAAAATTTAAATTTAGTCATTTAGCAGACGTTTTTATCCAAAGCGACTTACAGACGAGGAAACATTGGAAGCAATTATAACAATATAGGCAACAAAATGCAAAAGTTAATTAAATCCAGTCCATTAAAGCCTAGCACAGTATACAAAGCTAAGAATAGTGAGGTAAGTAAAAAAATAATTTTTTAAGAAGACAGAAAATAATAAGAGGTTAAAATCAGTCATCTACATTTTGACGGAAGATATGCATTTTCACACACTACACCGGCCTGTAGTGTTCTAGCAGTGTAAGGTTGAGAGTGAGTTTCTTCAGTAGCGGTGTGATGCAGGCCTCTTTGAAAGCAGTGGGAAATGTCCCAGTGGTGAGCAAAGAGTTGATGATGCGGGTCAGACCAGGCACAACTGCTGGAGAGATGGCATGGAGGAGATGGGTGGGGATGGGATCCAGTGGGCAGGTGGTAGGGTGGTTGGAACCAATGACCTTGGAAACATCATCTTCAAACATAGGAGAAAAGGCGGGTGATGGTGGCGTAGAAAATTGGCTGTTGATGGCATATGAGGGCATATGTTGTCCAAGCAGGATGTAAGCGTGGAACACAGAGTGTCTGTGGCACTGTTGGTATTCAAAAGATAGAACTCCTCAGAGGGGGGGAGTGCAGACAAGACAGCAGAGGAAAAGCAAGAGGGAGGGACCGTAGGTAGCGCCGGAAAGTGACCAGCGGTAAGACATCTGCGTTGTCTGGAGCGGTGAGGTCGGGGGTGACAAAGAAGTGATCAGACGTGTGCAGCGGAGTGAACTGAGAGTGATGAGTGGAGCATTTCTCGAATCATCCTTGTCATTTGCAAAACAGTAAGTGCATTTCTGGTTTTGATTGTTTGATTGCAAGAGACGGCACATGAGTCACGTTTACGCTTTTACTGTTTTTACAATACTTTATTGACAGACAGTGTCATTGTGATGCAGACAGGAAAAGACAGCACTGCATAGCACAAACAAATGTAGAAATCTGAACATAAGACAATCTCCTTAGGGAAAACTGTACATGCAGTGCAGTGGAATTACAGTGCAGTCTTCCTACACCTCCTGACGTTCCTGTCTTTTGGGCAACGGATTCTCATCCACATCACAACAAATATCTACTCTTGCGATACAGCGTGAAAATCATCTTTCAGAGTGTCTAATCCAGCCTCTGCAGGCATCAGCTGTGATGTCATCACACGTTACATCCATGGCAGCCAGAAGGGTCATCTGTGTATGCGGCTGGCCATCATATACTTTTAATCTTCATGCTGAGAAAAATTCCTCAACGTGGTTGAGTAGGGTGAGAGGAACTCCACCAGCATCCTGTTGTGGGCCGCAAACCATTGCCTGATGATGTTGGAGCGATGGAAACTGACATTGTCCCAAACTAACACGTACTTTGGCAGGTCATCTCCAATCTGTCCCCTCTCTTGTTCAGGGATGAGATCCCTGTAGAGAGTGTCAAAAGACTGTTTAGGTGTGAAAAGGGGCCGTCTGCAACACAGTGAAGTTGTCTTGCAGTCCTATGTGGAAAGAATATAGCAATGCAAAACACTAAATTGAGTAAAATAAAATGCCACCGTTTACTTAAAGTATACTTACTGTATATTGTAAAACTAGTGCTTAAATGATGTGGGGATTATACTATTCTACAGAGACCCATTATAATGCATTTTGATCAACATGACATAAGCAATTGATAATGTAGGAATCTGCACAGAATTTTGTCATAATCATTTGCATGGATGTACCAAAGCATTTGCAACTTGTTCAAAGAAATGAGAAAATGCTTGTTTGATGTGCACACGTGACACAAGGATGTAAGGATTGAACAAGAAGTTTTGAGAATTTCAAATCGGATCTGAGAAATGTACCAAATTGACTTAGAAAAAACTGTATTTAAAGTGGGGGGGGTACTTTTGGGGCAGTTTTGTTTCACCCAAGTGTCCCATTTCTACCAGAAAGACTCGTGAAACATAGAACGATATATGATATTTATTATGTAACAATATATTTGTATTGTATAGTAGTTTGGGCGTAGGCCCTGTCCGATGAAGGAATCATGGCAAAATGATTCTGGAGTTCCTGCCTGAAAATAAGGCAGGAGCGGAGCCTACCCCCGGACTGAGGACGGGGCCAGACCTGGTGGTGGTGGAGGGGAGGATGGGGGTTTTCACTCGTGCGTTAGTTTCTGTGAACGAAAGAGAAGGTAAGTACAATCCTTTTATACTACGTGCTGAGGGATGATAGGCTAACTGGTAATTGATTATGACGTGAGGAGTCTTCCTGGTAGAACTTGCGCAAAGCTTGCATTTCTACCAGAAAGACTCGTGAAACATAGAACGATATATGATATTTATTATGTAACAATATATTTGTATTGTATAGTAGTTTGGGCGTAGGCCCCGTCCGATGAAGGAATCATGGCAAAATGATTCTGGAGTTCCTGCCTGAAGATAAGGCAGGAGCGGAGCCTACCCCAAAGAAGAAGTAATTGGAAATAAACCCACTGGATAAGGAATCTCACTGGAGTTCCTAAAGAAGAGAGAGTAAGCAAGGGTCAGACATGTTTGGACATGCGTGAGGTTGCATTGTACGTGACTTCTTCTGAAGATAGCATAAATGGTATTATAAAGGTTATAGTTAAATATCAATGTTTTAACTGAAACCTCCAAAAGCACATAAGAGGCTTGCGAAGCATTGGATTTACAGAAGCCTGCACAGGCTGAACGCTTGCTGAGCAAAATAATAACATATATATAAATAACAACGGGGCCTGCGCGGTCCGATAGGAGACTCGCACGAGCCTATGAATATGTTCCTGGAGCCTGCACAGGCTGCGAGGGCTTGCAAAAGCACAGAAAGAAATAATAAAATAAACAACATATATATAAATAACGACAGGCCAGCACTGGCTAATATGAGACTCGCACGAGCCATGAATATGTTCCTGGAGCCTGCACAGGCTACGAGGGCTTGCAAAAGCACAGAAAGAAATAATAAAATAACCATCATATATATAAATAACGCCGAGCCAGCACTGGCTAATATGCGGCTTGCACGAGCCGATGAATGTATCCCTGAAGCCTAACTTGCTCAAGCCAACAGATTTCACCAGAAGATAACGAGCTGAATGAGGCTTTCGAAAGCCATGCTATATATACCTATACTTATGCCACCACCACCAGTATGTACAATGAAGTACCTTAAGCTTGTAGAGAACGCTTGCTGAGCATCCAGGATAGTTTTTGAATCTGGTCTTATATAGGATTCAAATGCCATAGATGACCATCTGCCCAGGATTTTGATCGCAGAGGTCGAAATCCCGCAAGCTGCTGCAGATGTTGCCGCTCCAATCCTGAATGATTGCCCGGTGTAGAGATGGGAAGACTTGCCGCAACTCCCCACCGCTGCGGCAAGATGAATCCTGAACCACTCTTTAGTCATAGGAAAGCCGTTTGATAGCTCGAAAAGGGGGGAAAGCTTATGGTGACTGGGGCGAGTTTTGAGGTATTTAATCATAGAAGCATAAGGGCAATTATCATTATTGGAACGCAAAATTTTTATTGTAGAGCCTGCGCGTGCCGTGTCAGTTTTTGAATGTTTAAGAAAAATAGTAAAGTGGTTTGGAGAAAATTTAATATCTGAAAATGTCAGATCTCTGGATGGGTCGAAACTCCGGGAGTCGTTAGTAAATTCCCCTGGGCGCATAAAGCCATGGAAGGCAGTTAAGAATACCGCTTCTAAGAGAATGTTAGTATATGCTGAGAATAGCCCTTGGCGCAACGAGTAAACCAGTTCTTGTAAAATGGGGAGAGTAATGGGAAGGCGTTTATCCATTGTTTTCTTTGTATCTTTAGAGATACCTTTCAGAAGTAACCGTATGGATGGCGTGGAAAATAAACTTGGATAACCGGGATCATGCATTCTGGCATGGA
The DNA here is from genome assembly GCF_947034865.1 of Barbatula barbatula. Taxonomy (NCBI): domain Eukaryota; kingdom Metazoa; phylum Chordata; class Actinopteri; order Cypriniformes; family Nemacheilidae; genus Barbatula; species Barbatula barbatula. Next base: position 7,870,555 of record NC_136782.1, read on the forward strand.
ATTGGATACCCGCCAGTAATCTGCGTATGGTGGATATTTTAAGGTTGCGGAATTGATACTGATGCACCAAAAAGGCACAGACGGTAGAAACTAAAATTGGAAAAAGGTTAATGTGAAAAGCTAGACAAAAAACTGTGAACGAGGACCAGGCGGAATGATAGGATTTAAAAGTGGAGGATGTGACACCTTTAGAAATAAAGTAGCTAGCTGATTTTAACAATTTGTAATATGGATCTAATCTAGAAGGATTCTGGACGGTTTCGGGCATGGTGTTGGATCCTGGTTGGCCGTTAGGCAGAGGCGTCTGAAGGTCTGAAAGCGAAAGCGAGAGACAGCGTCAGCAATTTCATTAGAGTTCCCCCGGAATATGTTTGGCTTTGATCGTAAAGCTATGCATGATCGATTGCCAAATAATTCTTCTCATAATTGACATAATGGCTAAACAGGGCGATCTACCTTTATTAATAATAGCGACTGCTGCTTCGTTATCGCAAAACATAATGATGTGTTTGCGCAACCAAGCTGAACCCCATAGGATGCAAGCTACCGCTATCGGAGAGAGCTCGTAGAGAGCTGACGAGGCTGAATTTTGAGCCTGAACAAACTGGTCAGGCCACCTCTCCGCAAACCACTGATCTTGGAAGAACGCTCCGAAACCTACTGAAGGGGCAGCGTCGGTGAAAAGTTTGAGAGCGACAGAAGACTCGGGAGTATCATTATAAAAAAAAGATATACCATTCCAGCTGTTAAGCAGGTGGGACCAGAATTTTAGATCTGAGAGGCACCCTTCATCGAGGTGCACGATGTCGCTTAGGTTGGGTACAGAATGGGCGCGATCTAACAACCGAGATATGAAAGCCCTACCTTGCGGGATAATGCTCATGGTGAAATTGAGGTGGCCAAGCAATGAAAGCATTTCCCGTTTTGTAACGACGCGTGAGTCTATAAAAGAAACCATAACAGAACGAATTCTGGAAAGTTTATCCATAGGAAGAGAAGCTTGCATTTTGACGGTATCCAGCCGGATACCGAGGAACTCGAGAGCGGTTGCCGGGCCGAGAGTCTTCTCTTCTGATAGAGGAACTCCCACCTCGCTGAAAATGTGTTTGAGTGTATCTAGGATGGGGGTTTCGCGTGATGGAAAATCGACCAGCAGAAAATCATCGAGTAGATGCAGAACGAAAGGGATCTTGCAGACGTTAAGCAGGATCCAACACAATGCCTCTGATAGGTTGTTAAATATGTGTGGGCTGCTTCTGCAGCCGAAAGTTAGTCTAACTGCGAAATAAAACTTGGATTGCCATTTGACGCCAAAGAGAGCCCACTCGGCGGGGTGAATAGGAATAATTTTAAAAGCGTCTCTGATGTCAGCTTTAGCTAGCCATGCACCCTGCCCAGCCAGTTTAATTAGTTGGATCGCGTTGTCCACTGAAGCATAATACAGCGAAAAAGGCTCTAGGGGAATGCATTCATTAACGCTTGCTGTCGTATTAGAATGTGGCGAAGACATGTCAAAAATCAGCAGCTTTTTCCCCGAAAATTTCCTAGTAGCCACGCCGAGCGAATTAACTCTAAAGGGAGAAAAAGGAGGAGAACTGAAAGGCCCAATAACATAACCTTTATTAACTTCCTTCCCTAATAAGTCAGAAACCATTTTTGGTTCAGCTAAAGCCGACTGTAGGTTTTTTGCCACATAAGAAAAAGACAGGGGAGATAAGACGCCTACCCTAAACCCTTGGACCAGCCCGGTGATCAAATAATCTACGAATAATGGATCGGGATGGGATGACAAGTACCCTGATGACATTTGAGTATTAATTGGGGTAGAAGGGTGATTTTTTAGAATTTCTTTCTGAACCGGGACTTTCCTTGAGCAGCGGGTCTGAATCTCCGTGGGCAGACATATTTCGGATGGGGCTCTTTGCAAAAACTGCAAACATGTGAAAATATACATTTAGAAAATGTACAAACGGATTCTAGAATTGTCCAGGTTATGGGTTGAAATTATAACAGATCCTAGAATTGTCCAGGTTATGGGTTGAACGCCCTCTATTGACGTATGATGGGCTTACTGGATCAGCACCATGGACAGCAGCGGGACTTTGACTCGCGAGAGTTTTAGGGCAGAGCGAAGCAGTGTGACCGTGAGAGCTGCAAACTACACATGCCAAGGTTTTCTGGCCGCCAAAGTGGCGGACGAGTAGTTCTGTGTCGATGATGGACCAGTCCAGCCGAGAATTAAACACAGAGATGAATGAAGCGGATTTAGCCGAAAAGGATCTGTGATATTCATAGAAAAGGGTGCCTCCGTATCTCTGGTAAAAGTCCGTCATCATGGCCAAATAAGTGTCCAATTCTTCGCGACGCTCTGGAAAGTTTTGGCAGAGTATGTCTCTATAAACTCCAAAAGCGCTTACAAACTCGGGAAATGATAGATTCCGTTGCAGCCTAGCGTCAGAAGTTCTGAGGAAAACCGCCACGTCACCATAAACAATCCACCATTTGCCGTTCAGACGCCGGCAGAGGCATCAGTAAGGAGGCTAAATTTACATCCTTACCTTCTATGATGCTAGCACGCATTTGATGCGAAACTGAAGCCGCAGCCGGTGGAACAAATCGTCTCCCGAAGTTTTGGGCGGCCTCTGCCGTAGACAAATTAAACTGAGTTGCACTCAGAGCTGGCTCCACAAAGGTTGAAGGCTGGATAGTTGGTAGAGCTATCGCTTGTGGGGATGTAGACGAGGATGTCCCCGAAAAAACCGGGGATGCGGCGGATGATGTGGTCGCGGCGGAATTTAAGGTTGGGTTCCCGATAGCTCTCTCGAAGACCCCCAGCCTATTCCCGAGGTTATTCACTGACTCGGATAATCCTTGGACTATTAACAGGAGCTGATTGTTGATATCCGCTGGGCCCTGAGTTGGAGAAACGGCTTGCTTGGCTGGAACTGATGGCGTCATGGGGCTTACCGGGACATCCGTGGCTATGACGGCGGGATTACCCAGAGCATTAGAAGCCAGTAATATAAGATCCTCCCTCTACAGATCTTTATCCGCTGGAATGCCTTGCTGCTCAAAAATAGACAATATCTTCTCCGAGGGCCACTGGGACCACGGGGAATCCCGGTTCTGTATACGTGAACTGCGCCGCACGTTTGCGGGAGAAGTAGGAGGTGGATCATCGTCGGAATCAGTAAAATCGCAATCGACTAAAGATTTTTCCGCCATGTTCGGTTGCTAACTTACGCAATGAGAGTTTTCACTCGTGCGTTAGTTTCTGTGACCGAAAGAGAAGGTAAGTACAATCCTTTTATACTACGTGCTGAGGGATGATAGGCTAAATGGTAATTGATTATGACGTGAGGAGTCTTCCTGGTAGAACTTGCGCAAAGCTTGCATTTCCACCCCTCTCAAACTATTGCATGGATGCATATAGCCAGAAACAATTCATTTGATGCATGCAAAGAAGCAACACTGTGTGTCTCAAGAAGCATTTATTCATGATTACGTAGACATGCTAAAATTTCAAGGCCACACACTACACATAACACATTACACATGACATTACACATTTCATAAAATTTACATTTAGTCATTTAGCAGACGTTTTTATCCAAAGCGAATTACAGACGAGGAAACATTGGAAGCAATTATAACAATATAGGCAACAAAATGCATAAGTTAATTAAATCCAGTCCATTAAAGCCTAGCACAGTATACAAAGCTAAGAATAGTGAGGTAAGTAAAAAATAATTTTTTAAGAAGACAGAAAATAATAAGAGGTTAAAATCAGTCATCTACATTTTGACGGAAGATATGCATTTTCACACACTACACCGGCCTGTAGTGTTCTAGCAGTGTAAGGTTGAGAGTGAGTTTCTTCAGTAGCGGTGTGATGCAGGCCTCTTTGAAAGCAGTGGGAAATGTCCCAGTGGTGAGCAAAGAGTTGATGATGCGGGTCAGACCAGGCACAACTGCTGGAGAGATGGCATGGAGGAGATGGGTGGGGATGGGATCCAGTGGGCAGATGGTAGGGTGGTTGGAACCAATGACCTTGGAAACATAATCTTCAGACATAGGAGAAAAGGCGGGTGATGGTGGCGTAGAAAATTGGCTGTTGATGGCGGTAGTTTTCTTTACGAAGAACGATGCAAAATCATCAGCCGTTAACTCCGATGAAGGTGTGGGAGCAGGCGGACAGAGGAGAGCAGAGAAGGTTTTTAAGAGTGTGCGAGAGTCAGGAGAGTTGCTGATCTTCGAGTGGTTATAATCAGTTTTTGCAGAGGTGACGTCAACGGAGAAAGTAGAGAGAGAGAGGTCAGTATGGTCTTTTGACTTGTGCCATTTTCTCTCAGCTGACCGGAGGCTGGTGCGATGCTCACGTGGTACATCCAATAACCAGGGGGCAGACAGGGATGCACGGGCTGGTCCAGATGTAAGAGGGCATATGTTGTCCAAGCAGGATGTAAGCGTGGAACACAGAGTGTCTGTGGCACTGTTGGTATTCAAAAGAGAGAGCTCCTCAGAGGGGGGGAGTGCAGACAAGACAGCAGAGGAAAAGCAGGAGGGAGGGACCGTAGGTAGCGCCGGAAAGTGACCAGCGGTAAGACATCTGCGTTGTCTGGAGCGTGAGGTTGGGGGTGACAAAGAAGTGATCAGACGTGTGCAGCGGAGTGACCTGAGAGTGATGAGTGGAGCATTTCTCGAATCATCCTTGTCATTTGCAAAACAGTAAGTGCATTTCTGGTTTTGATTGTTTGATTGCAAGAGACGGCACATGATTCACGTTAACGCTTTTACTGTTTGTACAATAATTTATTGACAGACAGTGTCATTGTGATGCAGACAGGAAAAGACAGCACTGCATAGCACAAACAAATGTAGAAATCTAAACATAAGACAATCTCCTTAGGGAAAACTGTACATGCAGTGCAGTGGAATTACAGTGCAGTCTTCCTACACCTCCTGACGTTCCTGTCTTTTGGGCAACGGATTCTCATCCACATCACAACAAATATCTTCTCTTGCGATACAGCGTGAAAATCATCTTTCAGAGTGTCTAATCCAGCCTCTGCAGGCATCAGCTGTGATGTCATCACACGTTACATCCATGGCAGCCAGAAGGGTCATCTGTGTATGCGACTGGCGATCATATACTTTTAATCTTCATGCTGAGAAAAATTCCTTAACGTGGTTAAGTAGGGTGATAGGAACTCCACCAGCATCCTGTTGTGGGCCGCAAACCATTGCCTGATGATGTTGGAGCGATGGAAACTGACATTGTCTCAAACTAACACGTACTTTGGCAGGTCATCTCCAATCTGCCCCCTCTCTTGTTCAGCTATGAGATCCCTGTAGAGAGTGTCTAAAGACTGTTTAGGTGTGAAAAGGGGCCGTCTGCAACACAGTGAAGTTGTCTTGCAGTCCTATGTGGAAAGAATATAGCAATGCAAAACACTAAATTGAGTAAAATAAAATGCCACTGTTTACTTAAAGTATACTTACTGTATATTGTAAAACTAGTGCTTAAATGTCGTGGGGATTATACTATTCTACAGAGACCCATTATAATGCATTTTGATCAACATGACGTAAGCAATTGATAATGTTGGAATCTGCACAGAATTTTGTCATAATCATTTGCATGGATGTACCAAAGCATTTGCAACTTGTTCAAAGAAATGAGAAAATGCTTGATTGATGTGCACACGTGACACAATGATGTAAGGATTGAACAAGAAGTTTTGAGAATTTCAAATCGGATCAGAGAAATGTACCAAATTGACTTAGAAAAAACTCTATTTAAAGTGGGGGGGGTACTTTTGGGGCAGTTTTGTTTCACCCAAGTGTCCCATTTCCACCCCTCTCAAACTAATGCATGGATGCATATAGCCAGAAACAATTTATTTGATGCATGCAAAGAAGCAACACTGTGTGTCTCAAGAAGCATTTATTCATGATTACGTAGACATGCTAAAATATCAAGGCCACACACTACACATTACACATTACACATGACATTACACATTTCATAAAATTTACATTTAGTCATTTAGCAGACGTTTTTATCCAAAGCGACTTACAGACGAGGAAACATTGGAAGCAATTATAACAATATAGGCAACAAAATGCATAAGTTAATTAAATCCAGTCCATTAAAGCCTAGCACAGTATACAAAGCTAAGCATAGTGAGGTAAGTAAAAAAATATTTTTTTACGAAGACAGAAAATAATAAGAGGTTAAAATCAGTCATCTACATTTTGACGGAAGATATGCATTTTCACACACTACACCGGCCTGTAGTGTTCTAGCAGTGTAAGGTTGAGAGTGAGTTTCTTCAGTAGCGGTGTGATGCAGGCCTCTTTGAAAGCAGTGGGAAATGTCCCAGTGGTGAGCAAAGAGTTGATGATGCGGGTCAGACCAGGCACAACTGCTGGAGAGATGGCATGGAGGAGATGGGTGGGGATGGGATCCAGTGGGCAGATGGTAGGGTGGTTGGAACCAATGACCTTGGAAACATAATCTTCAGACATAGGAGAAAAGGCGGGTGATGGTGGCGTAGAAAATTGGCTGTTGATGGCGGTAGTTTTCTTTACGAAGAACGATGCAAAATCATCAGCCGTTAACTCCGATGAAGGTGTGGGAGCAGGCGGACAGAGGAGAGCAGAGAAGGTTTTTAAGAGTGTGCGAGAGTCAGGAGAGTTGCTGATCTTCGAGTGGTTATAATCAGTTTTTGCAGAGGTGACGTCAACGGAGAAAGTAGAGAGAAGAGACTGGTAGAGAGAGAGAGGTCAGTATGGTCTTTTGACTTGTGCCATTTTCTCTCAGCTGACCGGAGGCTGGTGCGATGCTCACGTGGTACATCCGATAACCAGGGGGCAGACAGGGATGCACGGGCTGGTCCAGATGTAAGAGGGCATATGTTGTCCAAGCAGGATGTAAGCGTGGAACACAGAGTGTCTGTGGCACTGTTGGTATTCAAAAGATAGAGCTCCTCAGAGGGGGGGAGTGCAGACAAGACAGCAGAGGAAAAGCAGGAGGGAGGGACTGTAGGTAGCGCCGGAAAGTGACCAGCGGTAAGACATCTGCGTTGTCTGGAACGGTGAGGTCGGGGGTGACAAAGAAGTGATCAGACGTGTGCAGCGGAGTGAACTGAGAGTGATGAGTGGAGCATTTCTCGAATCAGCCTTGTCATTTGCAAAACAGTAAGTGCATTTCTGGTTTTGATTGTTTGATTGCAAGAGACGGCACATGAGTCACATTTACGCTTTTACTGTTTTTACAATAATTTATTGACAGACAGTTTCATTGTGATGCAGACAGGAAAAGACAGCACTGCCTAGCACAAACAAATGTAGAAATCTGAACATAAGACAATCTCCTTAGGGAAAACTGTACATGCAGTGCAGTGGAATTACAGTGCAGTCTTCCTACACCTCCTGACGTTCCTGTCTTTTGGGCAACGGATTCTCATCCACATCACAACAAATATCTTCTCTTGCGATACAGCGTGAAAATCATCTTTCAGAGTGTCTAATCCAGCCTCTGCAGGCATCAGCTGTGATGTCATCACACGTTACATCCATGGCAGCCAGAAGGGTCATCTGTGTATGCGGCTGGCGATCATATACTTTTAATCTTCATGCTGAGAAAAATTCCTCAACGTGGTTGAGTAGGGTGAGAGGAACTCCACCAGCATCCTGTTGTGGGCCGCAAACCATTGCCTGATGATGTTGGAGCGATGGAAACTGACATTGTCCCAAACTAACACGTACTTTGGCAGGTCATCTCCAATCTGCCCCCTCTCTTGTTCAGGGATGAGATCCCTGTAGAGAGTGTCAAAAGACTGTTTAGGTGTGAAAAGGGGCCGTCTGCAACCAGGTGAAGTTGTCTTGCAGTCCTATGTTGAAAGAATATAGTAATGCAAATCACTAAATTGAGTAAAATAAAATGCCACTGTTTACTTGAAGTATACTTACTGTATATTGTAAAACTAGTGCTTAAATGTCGTGGGGGATTATACTATTCAACAGAGACCCATTATAATGCATTTTGATCAACATGACGTAAGCAATTGATAATGTAGGAATCTGCACAGAATTTTGTCATAATCATTTGCATGGATGTACCAAAGCATTTGCAACTTGTTCAAAGAAATGAGAAAATGCTTGTTTGATGTGCACACGTGACACAAGGATGTAAGGATTGAACAAGAAGTTTTGAGAATTTCAAATCGGATCAGAGAAATGTACCAAATTGACTTAGAAAAAAACTGTATTTAAAGTGGGGGGGGTACTTTTGGGGCAGTTTTGTTTCACCCAAGTGTCCCATTTCCACCCCTCTCAAACTAATGCATGGATGCATGTAGCCAGAAACAATTCATTTGATGCATGCAAAGAAGCAACACTGTGTGTCTCAAGAAGCATTTATTCATGATTACGTAGACATGCTAAAATTTCAAGGCCACACACTACACATTACACATTACACATGACATTACACATTTCATAAAATTTACATTTAGTCATTTAGCAGACGTTTTTATCCAAAGCGACTTACAGACGAGGAAACATTGGAAGCAATTATAACAATATAGGCAACAAAATGCATAAGTTAATTAAATCCAGTCCATTAAAGCCTAACACAGTATACAAAGCTAAGAATAGTGAGGTAAGTAAAAAAATACTTTTTTAAGAAGAAAGAAAATAATAAGAGGTTAAAATCAGACATCTACATTTTGACGGAAGATATGCATTTTCAAACACTACACCGGCCTGTAGTGTTCTAGCAGTGTAAGGTTGAGAGTCAGTTTCTTCAGTAGCGGTGTGATGCAGGCCTCTTTGAGAAGCAGTGGGAAATGTCCCAGTGGTGAGCAAAGAGTTGATGATGCGGGTCAGACCAGGCACAACCGCTGGAGAGATGGCATGGAGGAGATGGGTGGGGATGGGATCCAGCGGGCAGGTGGTAGGGTGGTTGGAACCAATGACCTTGGAAACATCATCTTCAGACATAGGAGAAAAGGCGGGTGATGGTGGCGTAGAAAATTGGCTGTTGATGGCGGTAGTTTTCTTTACGAAGAACGATGCAAAATCATCAGCCGTTAACTCCGATGAAGGTGTGGGAGCAGGCGGACAGAGGAGAGCAGAGAAGGTTTTTAAGAGTGTGCGAGAGTCAGGAGAGTTGCTGATCTTCGAGTGGTTATAATCAGTTTTTGCAGAGGTGACGTCAACGGAGAAAGTAGAGAGAGAGAGGTCAGTATGGTCTTTTGACTTGTGCCATTTTCTCTCAGCTGACCGGAGGCTGGTGCGATGCTCACGTGGTACATCCGATAACCAGGGGGCAGACAGGGATGCACGGGCTGGTCCAGATGTAAGAGGGCATATGTTGTCCAAGCAGGATGTAAGCGTGGAACACAGAGTGTCTGTGGCACTGTTGGTATTCAAAAGAGAGAGCTCCTCAGAGGGGGGGAGTGCAGACAAGACAGCAGAGGAAAAGCAGGAGGGAGGGACCGTAGGTAGCGCCGGAAAGTGACCAGCGGTAAGACATCTGCGTTGTCTGGAGCGGTGAGGTCGGGGGTGACAAAGAAGTGATCAGACGTGTGCAGCGGAGTGACCTGAGAGTGATGAGTGGAGCATTTCTCGAATCATCCTTGTCATTTGCAAAACAGTAAGTGCATTTCTGGTTTTGATTATTTTATTGCAAGAGACGGCACATGATTCACGTTAACGCTTTTACTGTTTGTACAATAATTTATTGACAGACAGTGTCATTGTGATGCAGACAGGAAAAGACAGCACTGCATAGCACAAACAAATGTAGAAATCTGAACATAAGACAATCTCCTTAGGGAAAACTGTACATGCAGTGCAGTGGAATTACAGTGCAGTCTTCCTACACCTCCTGACGTTCCTGTGTTTTGGGCAACGGATTCTTATCCACATCACAACAAATATCTTCTCTTGCAATACAGCGTGAAAATCATCTTTCAGAGTGTCTAATCCAGCCTCTGCAGGCATCAGCTGTGATGTCATCACACGTTACATCCATGGCAGCCAGAAGGGTCATCTGTGTATGCGGCTGGCCATCATATACTTTCAATCTTCATGCTGAGAAAAATTCCTCAACGGGGTTGAGTAGGGTGAGAGGAACTCCACCAGCATCCTGTTGTGGGCCGCAAACCATTGCCTGATGATGTTGGAGCGATGGAAACTGACATTGTCCCAAACTAACACGTACTTTGGCAGGTCATCTCCAATCTGCCCCCTCTCTTGTTCAGGGATGAGATCCCTGTAGAGAGTGTCAAAAGACTGTTTAGGTGTGAAAAGGGGCCGTCTGCAACACAGTGAAGTTGTCTTGCAGTCCTATGTGGAAAGAATATAGCAATGCAAAACACTAAATTGAGTAAAATAAAATGCCACCGTTTACTTAAAGTATACTTACTGTATATTGTAAAACTAGTGCTTAAATGTCGTGGGGATTATACTATTCTACAGAGACCCATTATAATGCATTTTGATCAACATGACATAAGCAATTGATAAATTAGGAATCTGCACAGAATTTTGTCATAATCATTTGCATGGATGTACCAAAGCATTTGCAACTTGTTCAAAGAAATGAGAAAATGCTTGTTTGATGTGCACATGTGACACAAGGATGTAAGGATTGAACAAGAAGTTTTGAGTCTTCAAATCGGATCTGAGAAATGTACCAAATTGACTTAGAAAAAACTGTATTTAAAGTGGGGGGGTACTTTTGGGGCAGTTTTGTTTCACCCAAGTGTCCCATTTCCACCCCTCTCAAACTAATGCATGGATGCATATAGCCAGAAACAATTCATTTGATGCATGCAAAGAAGCAACACTGTGTGTCTCAAGAAGCATTTATTCATGATTACGTAGACATGCTAAAATTTCAAGGCCACACACTACACATTACACATGACATTACACATTTCATAAAATTTACATTTAGCAGACGTTTTTATCCAAAGCGACTTACAGACGAGGAAACATTGGAAGCAATTATAACAATATAGGCAACAAAATGCATAAGTTAATTAAATCCAGTCCATTAAAGCCTAGCACAGTATATAAAGCTAAGAATAGTGAGGTAAGTAAAAAAATATTTTTTTAAGAAGACAGAAAATAATAAGAGGTTAAAATCAGTCATCTACATTTTGACGGAAGATATGCATTTTCACACACTACACCGGCCTGTAGTGTTCTAGCTGTGTAAGGTTGAGAGTGAGTTTCTTCAGTAGCGGTGTGATGCAGGCCTCTTTGAAAGCAGTGGGAAATGTCCCAGTGGTGAGCAAAGAGTTGATGATGCGGGTCAGACCAGGCACAACTGCTGGAGAGATGGCATGGAGGAGATGGGTGGGGATGGGATCCAGTGGGCAGGTAGTAGGGTGGTTGGAACCAATGACCTTGGAAACATCATCTTCAGACATAGGAGAAAAGGCGGGTGATGGTGGCGTAGAAAATTGGCTGTTGATGGCGGTAGTTTTCTTTACGAAGAACGATGCAAAATCATCAGCCGTTAACTCCGATGAAGGTGTGGGAGCAGGCGGACAGAGGAGAGCAGAGAAGGTTTTTAAGGGTGTGCGAGAGTCCCACGTTACATCCATGGCAGCCAGAAGGGTCATCTGTGTATGCGGCTGGCGATCATATACTTTTAATCTTCATGCTGAGAAAAATTCCTCAACGTGGTTGAGTAGGGTGAGAGGAACTCCACCAGCATCCTGTTGTGGGCCGCAAACCATTGCCTGATGATGTTGGAGCGATGGAAACTGACATTGTCCCAAACTAACACGTACTTTGGCAGGTCATCTCCAATCTGCCCCCTCTCTTGTTCAGGGATGAGATCCCTGTAGAGAGTGTCAAAAGACTGTTTAGGTGTGAAAAGGGGCCGTCTGCAACACAGTGAAGTTGTCTTGCAGTCCTATGTGGAAAGAATATAGCAATGCAAAACACTAAATTGAGTAAAATAAAATGCCACCGTTTACTTAAAGTATACTTACTGTATGTTGTAAAACTAGTGCTTAAATGTCGTGGGGATTATACTATTCTACAGAGACCCATTATAATGCATTTTGATCAACATGACATAAGCAATTGATAATGTAGGAATCTGCACAGAATTTTGTCATAATCATTTGCATGGATGTACCAAAGCATTTGCAACTTGTTCAAAGAAATGAGAAAATGCTTGTTTGATGTGCACACGTGACACAAGGATGTAAGGATTGAACAAGAAGTTTTGAAAATTTCAAATCGGATCTGAGAAATGTACCAAATTGACTTAGAAAAAACTGTATTTAAAGTGGGGGGGGTACTTTTGGGGCAGTTTTGTTTCACCCAAGTGTCCCATTTCCACCCCTCTCAAACTAATGCATGGATGCATATAGCCAGAAACAATTCATTTGATGCATGCAAAGAAGCAACACTGTGTGTCTCAGGAAGCATTTATTCATGATTACGTAGACATGCTAAAATTTCAAGGCCACACACTACGCATTACACATTACACATGACATTACACATTTCATAAAATTTACATTTAGTCATTTAGCAGACGTTTTTATCCAAAGCGACTTACAGACGAGGAAACATTGGAAGCAATTATAACAATATAGGCAACAAAATGCATAAGTTAATTAAATCCAGTCCATTAAGCCTAGCACAGTATACAAAGCTAAGAAGAGTGAGGTAAGTAAAAAAATATTTTTTTAAGAAGACAGAAAATAATAAGAGGTTCAAATCAGTCATCTACATTTTGACAGAAGATATGCATTTTCACACACTACACCGGCCTGTAGTGTTCTAGCAGTGTAAGGTTGAGAGTGAGTTTCTTCAGTAGCGGTGTGATGCAGGCCTCTTTGAAAGCAGTGGGAAATGTCCCAGTGGTGAGCAAAGAGTTGATGATGCGGGTCAGACCAGGCACAACTGCTGGAGAGTTGCTGATCTTCGAGTGGTTATAATCAGTTTTTGCAGAGGTGACGTCAACGGAGAAAGTAGAGAGAAGAGACTGGTAGAGAGAGAGAGGTCAGTATGGTCTTTTGACTTGTGCCATTTTCTCTCAGCTGACCGGAGGCTGGTGCGATGCTCACGTGGTACATCCGATAACCAGGGGGCAGACAGGGATGCACGGGCTGGTCCAGATGTAAGAGGGCATATGTTGTCCAAGCAGGATGTAAGCGTGGAACACAGAGTGTCTGTGGCACTGTTGGTATTCAAAAGAGAGGGCTCCTCAGAGGGGGGGAGTGCAGACAAGACAGCAGAGGAAAAGCAGGAGGGAGGGACCGTAGGTAGCGCCGGAAAGTGACCAGCGGTAAGACATCTGCGTTGTCTGGAGCGGTGAGGTCGGGGGTGACAAAGAAGTGATCAGACGTGTGCAGCGGAGTGAACTGAGAGTGATTAGTGGAGCATTTCTCGAATCATCCTTGTCATTTGCAAAACAGTAATTGCATTTCTGGTTTTGATTGTTTGATTGCAAGAGACGGCACATGATTCACGTTTACGCTTTTACTGTTTTTACAATAATTTATTGACAGACAGTGTCATTGTGATGCAGACAGCAAAAAGACAGCACTGCATAGCACAAAACAAATGTAGAAATCTGAACATAAGACAATCTCCTTAAGGAAAACTGTACATGCAGTGCAGTGGAATTACAGTGCAGTCTTCCTACACCTCATGACGTTCCTGTCTTTTGGGCAACGGATTCTCATCCACATCACAACAAATATCTTCTCTTGCGATACAGCGTGAAAATCATCTTTCAGAGTGTCTAATCCAGCCTCTGCAGGCATCAGCTGTGATGTCATCACACGTTACATCCATGGCAGCCAGAAGGGTCATCTGTGTATGCGGCTGGCCATCATATACTTTTAATCTTCATGCTGAGAAAAATTCCTCAACGTGGTTGAGTAGGGTGAGAGGAACTCCACCAGCATCCTGTTGTGGGCCGCAAACCATTGCCTGATGATGTTGGAGCGATGGAAACTGACATTGTCCCAAACTAACACGTACTTTGGCAGGTCATCTCCAATCCGCCCCCTCTCTTGTTCAGGGATGAGATCCCTGTAGATAGTGTCAAAAGACTGTTTAGGTGTGAAAAGGGGCCGTCTGCAACACAGTGAAGTTGTCTTGCAGTCCTATGTGGAAAGAATATAGCAATGCAAAAAACTAAATTGAGTAAAATAAAATGCCACCGTTTACTTAAAGTATACTTACTGTATATTGTAAAACTAGTGCTTAAATGTCGTGGGGATTATACTATTCTACAGAGACCCATTATAATGCATTTTGATCAACATGACATAAGCAATTGATAATGTAGGAATCTGCAAAGAATTTTGTCATAATCATTTGCATGGATGTACCAAAGCATTTGCAACTTGTTCAAAGAAATGAGAAAATGCTTGTTTGATGTGCACACGTGACACAAGGATGTAAGGATTGAACAAGAAGTTTTGAGAATTTCAAATCGGATCAGAGAAATGTACCAAATTGACTTAGAAAAAACTGTATTTAAAGTGGGGGGGATACTTTTGGGGCAGTTTTGTTTCACCCAAGTGTCCCATTTCCACCCCTCTCAAACTAATGCATGGATGCATATAGCCAGAAACAATTCATTTGATGCATTATTGGGATTATGATGTTTTATGTATTATAAATTCATGTTTACTGTTGTTTTACTGTTAAATATAATGATATGAGTATGTCCATGCTGTGCTGGGTTCTTTGTCTTGAAAGCTAGTTGGCAGAAGTGTGTAACATGAGCTCTGAGGAATGCAGAAGCAGGGTCTCAGATAACAAGTGTGTGAGTGTATGTGTGTGTGCGTCAATCGCATCTCCCGGCAGGACCGGCTATTTTCAAAATGTTTTGCAGGAGCCAATGGTTGGGGGAGAATGGAGTCAGATTTACATGTCCCGAGGTGATTGGTTCCGGAGGATTCAACGCCCGTCCAATGAAGGGGAGGAGCCGAAGAGAGAATCGACGTCACATATTTTATAAATACTTGTAACCCAGAAGTGTGGATGGAGTTGTTTTGTCTCATATGTATGTTGAGAGAACAGCCCCAGCTGGAAGAAGCTTTTACATCTGATAATAAATTCTACTTAAACTTATTGGGAAAAACGATCTCTTTGACTTTTCTTCAAATTTTGAACACGCGGGACTCGAGTTTCAAAAGTCCAATAGCTGGTGACGCCGACGTGATTTGAGGACAAAGGAAAGTTTTGGCGCCACATTTCGGCGGACCCCGTGGGGGAGGGAAAAGATATCGAGACGGATTCAGATTTAACACAAAAGCCGGCTAAAATAAATAAGGTAAGCGCAGGAACCTGTTATTTCGAATTCTGCTATTGGATATACTAAATTTCTGTGTTAAATTTGATGAACATCTCGATGAATAGACGAGTAAAATTGAAATAAGGAAAATCAGATTTAAAAGCTTCTTAAAACAGGGTCCTTTGGTTTAAAAGATAAACCATAAAACTGGGTTAGAGTCCCGTGAATCGGCGAATCACAAATTTTGTTGGGAAAGAAATCCCGTGATCGGCGTATCACAAATTCATTTAGGTTAAAGTCCTTCGGAGAAGAGATCCGTAAATTATTTACTAGTTTGATTTTATTTGTATGAATGGTATTGGGGATGAAAGTATTTAGACGTGGTGTTTAGTTGAATGCATAAGTAAACGGAAAATTCGCACGTGGTGTGTGTAGGCCTTGTGTATGTGTATAATCTAAGTTGGTGTAAGGAGACGATCGTAAAGGAACTAGTAGGAAAGTTGTATTGAATATATATATATAAGTAAATAAATATAATAGAATGGCAGAGTTTCAAAAGGAGTGTGATGAACACGAATGTCCGACCGTATTAGCGCAATGGCAGAGTATCGCTGAGATGATGATAGCACAGGCTGAACCAAGAGAGAAAAAAGGGAGACAAAGAGAAGTTGAGGAATGTTGGGTAGAATTGTGTGATAATTATGCATGGACGAAAGAGGCAGAGACATTTAAAGTGCCCCTGGCCCCGAAAATAAGAAATATGGAGAAAAAGGCTCATTGTAGGTTAGTCAGACATAAAGGTGATGAAAAAACGATTAAATGGTATAATGCAAGTAGATATAAAAGTAAAGGGTGTGACTTAGAAAAACATTTAAGAAAATGGAATCGTCTTGCCCTCGTGGCAACAGTTTTATCACCCATTAGACAAAGGAAGGAAGGGAAAGCTACAGAGGATGATGTTAGACTGAAAGTGAAGGATGGAAACAGAGAGACCCAGTCACTAGGACCTCCCCCTGAACAGTACCGCCCATTGTATCCGCCCCTTGCCCCGCCTCTTGCGCAGCCCCCACCCTACATCTCACCAAACACGACTCACAGCAAACAACAGGTCGTGCTTGAGGTACGAGAGGGAGTTTTAGACTGTAATTTAAAAGAATTAGAAGAACTTCGACAGGAGGTACAACACCTGGGCAAGGTAGTGACAGAACAGGTACATGCGGCACGAGCTCAGGTGAATGAGACAATGCGCCACATGGCAGAAAATATGGAACTTCCAGAGGGAAGTGATGGTAGTGAGAACGGAGTGGGAAGTGAAGATGAAAGGGGAAGTTGTAGAGCATCTGGCCCTATAGAAACAACAGGTCAGGCCCAGGGCACGATGCATACAGTATGTATTAAGGGAACGATGGTGATGGATCAGGAGCCAATAGCAAAACGTACTAGGGGAAGGGAAAAAGAGCAGCAGCTGTCTAATTTTTCAATTGATCATTGCCCCCCTAACGTACCAGAGCAGAGAGAGCAGGCAATGAGTCATCATAGTAATCAATTATATCCAGGCGTACAAGCCCCATTGTTAGCAAAGAGCACTGGGGTGCAGTACCAGCCCTGGTCACACAGTGACATGACTGCTATTTCCAATTACATCAGGGGGCTCTAAGTGGTTAAGTAAATTAACGGCCTTGAGTCATGGTACCGTTTTGGCTTTGGGTGACATAAGGTGTCTGTTGGGTCAGATTTTGACAGCCTCTCAGATGGGGAGTTTTGAACTCGAAGCCCAAACATTACAATATCCAAATGATCTTGATTTTTCAAAAGTAATCACAATGGTGGGCAGGGCACTCGGTCGATTGTACCCATTGCCACCCACCGTATACCAAAACATAAAGTTTCGCATAAAACCAGGTGAGACAGGTGCAGCATATTATTTCAGGTGCGCTGCTGAGTGGGAACAGATGGTGGAAGAAAATAGTTTAACCAACCCAATTACACGAGACATATTCAGAGCAGCAGTCATGGCAGGTGCCCCTAGTGGTGTTAAGCAAATAATGGAAAATAACCCTGACATTCCAATTGCTAGTAACGAAATATGGGAAAGGCATTTAGTCCACCACACAGATAGGGCTGTAGAGAAAACAGGAAAAGAGGAAGAACAATTAGAAAAGATAAAAATAGAGTTGCTAAAACTACAGTTAGAACAAGCAAAGAATGAGGGAGGGACAAAAAAGAGTAAGCAAATGCCACAACAACCCTATCAGCCACCCCCTTACCAATATAACGGCCCACCCTATGGTACAGACGCCCATGCAGCAGGTGGGAGGGGAAATAGACAAAGGAGCAATTGGAGGGGTAGTAATAGAGGGAGGGGGTCTTATGGAGGGAGGCAGCAGGGCGAGGGAAATTGTTACTTGTGTGGTGAGGCAGGCCACTGGATGAGAGAGTGTCCACAGCTTTCAGGTCAGTTTAACGGACCACCTGCGGAGGGATGGGGTCCTCGAAGAGGTGGTGCCGGTGGTCGCGGCAGGGAACCACAAACCCCATACAACCCGGGGCAATACCCTCCACCACCCTCCAACCTACAGGTGCCGATGTTCCCGCCATCGGGCCCCGAGGGTGGCGCAAGCATTTATTGAAGGGGCCCCCAGAGAACTGAAATGAGGGCTAGGGCCGAACCTCTCATTTCGTTAATGGTAAACAACAAACCATAAAAGCTCTGGTAGACACCGGAGCCACCTATTCGACTGTCACAGGCGGCATAAAACAATCTGATTTGAGTGACAAGTTTGTGACGGTCCTCGGATTCTCTGGGGGAAGAGAAAGCCACCAAATGACACAACCCTTCAAAGTTGAAGTGGCAAATCAATGCTTATCACACTCGTTCCTTTTCTCCAGCAATGCTCCCATTCCTCTTTTGGGTAGAGATTTATTAATAAAATTAGGGGCTAGCATTTTGTGCTCAGCAGAAGGGGTAATAGTTACATTTCCAGATGGTACAACCATTAACTGTTCCCTATCAGGTAATACGACAGACAGCCAGTGGATGCTGACCTCGTGTGGGGAGGAGGAGGCAGCTGATCTTTACTGGGTAAAATTAGATGATGACGCACAGTGGGGCACCACAATGGAACTGTATAACAAATACCGTTCATGGATTTCAAATTTAGATATCTATTTACCCCCCATAGACCCATTGCATTGTACATTGTTTTATGACAGAAATGACATAACCATTTATGAAGACATGTTTCAGGAAGTGGAGGGAGACAGATGGGTGTTGGAGGGAGCTGGAATTTTTGTGAGTAAAGAAGGAGTGATGGCTCCAGTGAAGCTGACAGAAGAGCAGTTGAAGTGGTATGAGATGGCAGACACAGCAGCACCTCACATATCGTTAGCCTTACACCCAAGCCATGAAGCCAGGGAGCTAGGTAAGATTACAAAAACACTGTTGGCCACCCAGGATTGGGAGCCCACGGAAAAAACAGATGTTAAATATTCACCTAAACACAAAGCCTATTGGATAGAAGGTGCCACACGAGACACTGGAGCTCTAGAGCATGTGCAGGTTTCTAGATTCCATGGCAGGGAGCTGTCAGATAGTGTGGGAGCACCAGACATCATAAAAAATTTACCTGAGGATCTTTGGTCTCAGGGCCCAACAGATGTAGGTTTTTGTAACATGTCTCCAGTTTACTTTCAGTTAAGCACACCTGACCCCATCTGGATTCCACAATACCGCAACAAACCTGAGGCGGACGAGGGTGTGGCCGCAACAGTAAAAGGTCTCCTAGAGAGGGGTGTTATTACACCATACAAATCTAGGTGGAACACACCTATTTTTCCGGTGCCGAAACCAGGCACGAATAAGTACAGGTTGGTACATGATTTGAGAGCAATCAATGCTGTTGTGGCTACACCATCGTTAACAGTGCCTAATCCGTATACTGCACTCTCTGTGATAACACCTGAGCACAATTGGTTTACATGTATTGATTTGGCTAACGCATTTTTCTGTATCCCTTTAGCAGAGGAATGCAAGGCGTGTGTGGCTTTTACATACAAAGGTTGTCAATATTCTTACAACAGATTACCCCAGGGGTTTGTTTTATCACCAGGAATTTTTAACCATGCATTAAAACAACAATTACAGGACTGTAGTTTGCCTGGAGACTGTGTGTTGATCATGTATGTTGATGACCTCCTTTTGGCAGCCAAAACAGAGCAAGGATGCCTGGAGGGGAGCGAAGCTGTGTTAAGACAATTACACAAAAGTGGCTTCAAGGTAAGCAAGGAAAAGCTGCAATTTTGCAGACCTTGTGTTACATTTCTAGGTCGCATGATCACCCCAGAGGGCTCCACGCTAACTGTAGCCCATAGACGAGGAATTCTGAGTCATCCAAAACCAACCACGGTTAAAGAGATGTTGTCATTTCTAGGCCTAACAGGGTATAGTAGACACTATATTCCAATGTATGTTTCATTAACAGCCCCTTTGAGAGATCTTGTAAAACAACAGGGTATGAAGAATTTGAGAGCAGACATTGAGTGGACACAGGAAGCTGAACGGACGTTCATTAACCTGAAACAACAGATGGCACATGCAGCTAATCTCAGCAGTGCCGATTACAGATCACCATTTCACTTAGACGTCTCTGAGACAGGGTCAAGTGCACATGGGGTACTTTATCAAAAGGACCAGGGGGGCAGAAAAGTGTTGATGTATGTTAGCATGTTGTTGGACAGTGTAGAACAAAGACAGCCACCATGCAGCAGGTTTGTCGCAGGATTGGCAAAGATAGTGAAGAAAACGTCTCACATCGTTATGGGCCACCACCTAATTGTTTTAACCACGCATTCAATCGCATCTTTTGTTAATTCTGAATCATTCACATTTTCCCCTTTACGACAGCGGCGCATTGCAGCAATTTTGCTCGCCGACCATATCATATACACGCATGAGGGCATTAACATGGCAGATTTGGTGGAGGAGGGAGAACCACACGACTGTGCACCGATCACAGAGAGGGCATCAGTGGTCAGACCAGGTTTGTTTGCAAAACCATTGACTGGCCCTGAGCCAGTCATGACTTTGTTCACTGACGGGTGCTGTTTCAGGGCGGAGGACGGAAGTTTGAAAGCGGCTTATGCAGTGGTAGAGCAGGTAGGACAGGAGATGATTACGAGGGATGCAGCAAGGTTAGAGGGGAAGCAGTCAGCACAGAGGGCAGAAATGATAGCAGTGATCAAAGCCTTGCGACATACTGGTGGACACCGTGTAAACATATATACTGACTCTGCTTATGTTGTTACAGCTGTACACGTAGAAATGCCGTTGTGGAAACGTTGTGGCTTTATCACTTCGTCAGGTCGACCAATAACACATGCATGTGAAGCCAGAGACCTTTTAGAGGCTCTGATGATCCCCTCAGAGGTGGCAGTGATTAAATGCGCTGGTCACTCTAAGGTGGATAGCTCTTTGAGCAGAGGCAATGACGCAGCAGACTTGGCGGCAAAAGCTGCTGCTGGTTATGTGTCCTCGCAGATGGTGTGCACATCAGAAAGAACATCTAACGATTTATTGCCGAGATTCACAAGGGAATACCTTTGCAAAGAGCATCAGCGCTGTACCCCTGAAGAAGTCTCTGTGTGGGCACAACATGGAGCTGTTCGTGCCTCTGACGGACTGTGGCAAGCTCCGGAAGGACGTCCGGCGCTCCCAGCGAGTCTGTGTCATTCCATCATGGTAGAGGTTCATGGAGTGAGCCATGTCGGGGACAAACAGATGATGAGAGCGCTTGAATATTGGTGGCATCCTTTTTTAAAAGCTATGGTCTCAGCACATGTGAGCACGTGTGAAGTTTGTCAGGGATATAACGTTAAACCCACGATTAAACCAACAAGGGGTTCGTTTCCTTTGACCGGTGGTCCGGGGGACGAAATCGTGATTGATTTCACAGGTATGATCACGAGGATACAGGGTAAGCGTTATCTTCTGGTAATCGTAGACTATTTCACTGGATGGCCTGAAGCTTATCCTGTCGGCAGAGAAGACAGTACGGCGGTGATAAAATGTTTAATTAACCATTATATTCCGCGCTATGGTTTCGCCCGGCGTTTACGATCAGATAATGGCAGTCATTTCAAGAATGAACATTTGCGAGTCGTCGAAAAGGCCCTAGGCCTCAAACATGCATTTGGTGCAGTCTGGCATCCTGCCAGCCAAGGTAAGGTTGAACGAATGAATCTCACACTAAAACTCAAATTGGCTAAAATCTGTGCACAGACAAAATTAAATTGGTTGTCAGCTTTGCCATTGGCCTTAATGTCAGTAAGATCATCTGTTAACCGAATCACAGGATTCACCCCTTTTGAATTATTTACAGGTCGCCAGTTTCCAGGGCCACGGAATGCACTGTCGGATGCCATTGTGACACCATTATCTCACGCTGTCTATTTTGATAAACTGACTGCTCTCATTAAGACTTTTTCATGCCAGGTCAATCCATCTCCAGCAGCCGACCCCCCTCCAACGACGGTACAGTGGGTGAGGCTGAGGACGTTCAGGAGAAAGTGGAATGAGCCGAGGTGGTCGAAACCCCATAGGGTGACAGCAAGGACATCACACTGTGTTCGATTGCAGGGCAAGGGTGACACTTGGTTTCATTTAACTTCATGTGTAGCTTGTGACCCCCCCTCAAGGGATCTTGCAGAGACACGGTTGGACCTGCGTAGACAGGTCCAAGAGAGGGAAGGTGTGGGTGGAGAACCAGAGGCTGAAGAAGCCACAGGTGAAATCACAACACCACCAGTACAATAACAATTGCAAATCGTTCACAAGACAGGTGTTCCAGGTGAATGTGCTGTGACCAAAGAGAAGGACGGTAGAATCATTTTCCAAAAGTGCAATAAATTTTAAGTGAATACTCACGGAGGTGGAAATACGTATTACCATATATTCTTTATAACCATATTATATATTGTTTTTATTGTGATTTTCATATTTATTATTTTTCATATCTATTGTTTTCATATTTTTTTAATATTTACAATTTTTTATATCTTTATATTGCTATTGTGATTTTATATTGTCATTTCTTACCATTTTATTTTGTGTGATTTTAACCATATATATTTTTCCTTAATTGCATATTCCCATTAAGTATATTGTGTGTTTAACCATTTTAATTTCCAAGAGTGTGTTTATTATTCCTTCAAAGTCCAAGAGAGGGCAACAAGATGAAGCTGTGGGAAAACTGTAAGCTGTCGGGGATCCTATTAATAATTTCAGGAGTTATAGTAGGAATAATTTTTAGCCTAACTAAGGGTCAGGAAAGCAACAACACCATATCAAAATCGAGACACAAAAAAGCCATAGCCGATACGAGGTTACCGTGTGAACAACTCGTAATTAACTATGTTTGGGGTAAGACTACATCATTTACTTTCGACCTATGCGCTGTCATAAATTGTGGGGGAAAAAATAGCTCATGGAGGGGGTACAATATATATATATGTATGGATGGGAATATGGACAGTGTTTGTAAGGTGTCCCAGTCTAGGCAAACCTATAGGGGTGAATGGTGTCCATCATGGAATAAGGTAATCGCATATACAGGTGCTTGGACTCCGGAACAACCTAGCCTTTGGACCCGTACCTCGGCAAAATTTGATTTAAAAATGCAGAGAGATTACAGTGCAAGTCAAAATCCAATAACCCTTTCAATATCCACCAGAACGGGATCAGCCAATTATACAGGGGAGTTTTTCCTTATAATGGGGGTGCACAGCCCAGGAACAGATAAAAAAGCAGTAATAAAATTTGTTGTGGACAGTTCACATGAGGAGGAAAGAAATGAGACAATAGCTGAGCCATTATCGGTAGGACAAAAGAATGTAGTGGTGGAAATAGATTACACCATGTTAAAACCAGAAGATATGATAGAGAGAGCTACAGGATATGGGGAAAATAATTTGTGGCTGGAATGGATAATTACCACAGCCAGAGAACAGAGGTTAGATGATTGTGTTGGATGTGCTAATGCAAGACCACATTTATACATTGAACCAGCCCCGTTGTACCAAAATGATACGTGGGGCTATGAGTGTATGCTGGCATTGACACGGATGGCCAGTCCAAAAAATTGTACCACATTGGCAGCAATATTCTCACCAATAACTAACCTTTCACGGGCAGGTCCATTTACACCAAAGAAAGCAAATTATACCTGTTTTGATATTAAACGTCTATCACCAACCAGCAACCTGGGGGAGATAAATAAGGAGTGGTGTGATCACATCATAGTGGATAATGGGACTGAAATAGGTACGTGGGCTAGAGCAGGTTTGTATTATTATTGTGGAGATCGAAGATTGTTTACTAGGATACCTGAGAAGGCAAAGGGAGTGTGTGCTTTGGTAAGACTGGGAGCCCCAATAACTCTGATAGGTGACAGAGCAGTCAGAACGGAAACCATAAATTCAGCAACATTGACAAGAAGACGTAGGAGACATATCATTAAACAGAGAGCAATAGGCTCAAGTGTAGATTTATCATTAAATAGCCCGACATACATTGATGCGATAGGCATTCCAGGAGGTGTGCCGGATGAATATAAACTAGCGAACCAAGTGGCAGCAGGTTTTGAGAATATACCCATAATAGCTGCTCTTTTTCCAGTCACCCCAAACAAGAATGTAGATAGGATTAATTATGTGCATTATAATGTGATGAGGTTAGCGAATATGACAAGGGATGCCGTAGATGGTTTAGCGGAGCAGTTAGCACCAACTTCACTGATGGCTATACAGAACCGTATGGCTCTGGACATGCTGTTGGCAGAGAAGGGAGGAGTATGTGTAATGTTTGGTGATCTTTGTTGTACGTACATTCCCAATAATACTGCCCCAGACGGATCAGTGACGAGGGCATTGGAAGGTTTGAAAACTTTGTCTATAGAAATGAAGGAACATTCAGGAGTAAATAATCCTATAGGAGATTGGCTAGACAAAACATTGGGAAGATGGAAAGCAATAGTAATGTCTATTGTGATGTCTATAGGGGTATTCATAGCAATTTTGATTACGTGTGGTTGTTGTTGCATTCCTTGCCTTAGATCACTGTGTAATCGTTTAATAGTTTCAGCTATTGAGAGACCGGAAAGCCCCAAACCATTTAATATGCCGTTGTTATCCAGCTATACTGACGACCCAGAGGACCAAGAATTTTGACCTCTGTCGAGGTCAAGAGAGGGATTATTGGGATTATGATGTTTTATGTATTATAAATTCATGTTTACTGTTGTTTTACTGTTAAATATAATGATATGAGTATGTCCATGCTGTGCTGGGTTCTTTGTCTTGAAAGCTAGTTGGCAGAAGTGTGTAACATGAGCTCTGAGGAATGCAGAAGCAGGGTCTCAGATAACAAGTGTGTGAGTGTATGTGTGTGTGCGTCAATCGCATCTCCCGGCAGGACCGGCTATTTTCAAAATGTTTTGCAGGAGCCAAGGTTGGGGGAGAATGGAGTCAGATTTACATGTCCCGAGGTGATTGGTTCCGGAGGATTCAACGCCCGTCCAATGAAGGGGAGGAGCCGAAGAGAGAATCGACGTCACATATTTTATAAATACTTGTAACCCAGAAGTGTGGATGGAGTTGTTTTGTCTCATATGTATGTTGAGAGAACAGCCCCAGCTGGAAGAAGCTTTTACATCTGATAATTAATTCTACTTAAACTTATTGGGAAAAACGATCTCTTTGACTTTTCTTCAAATTTTGAACACGCGGGACTCGAGTTTCAAAAGTCCAATAGCATGCAAAGAAGCAACACTGTGTGTCTCAAGAAGCATTTATTCATGATTACGTAGACATGCTAAAATTTCAAGGCCACACACTACACATTACACATTACACATGACATTACACATTTCATAAAATTTACATTTAGTCATTTAGCAGACGTTTTTATCCAAAGCGACTTACAGACGAGGAAACATTGGAAGCAATTATAACAATATTGGCAACTAAATGCATAAGTTAATTAAATCCAGTCCATTAAAGCCTAGCACAGTATACAAAGCTAAGAATAGTGAGGTAAGTAAAAAAATAATTTTTTAAGAAGACAGAAAATAATAAGAGGTTAAAATCAGTCATCTACATTTTGACGGAAGATATGCATTTTCACACACTACACCGGCCTGTAGTGTTCTAGCAGTGTAAGGTTGAGAGTGAGTTTCTTCAGTAGCGGTGTGATGCAGGCCTCTTTGAAAGCAGTGGGAAATGTCCCAGTGGTGAGCAAAGAGTTGATGATGCGGGTCAGACCAGGCACAACTGCTGGAGAGATGGCATGGAGAAGATGGGTGGGGATGGGATCCATTGGGCAGGTGGTAGGGTGGTTGGAACCAATGACCTTGGAAACATCATCTTCAGACATAGGAGAAAAGGCGGGTGATGGTGGCGTAGAAAATTGGCTGTTGATGGCGGTAGTTTTCTTTACGAAGAACGATGCAAAATCATCAGCCGTTAACTCCGATGAAGGTGTGGGAGCAGGCGGACAGAGGAGAGCAGAGAAGGTTTTTAAGAGTGTGCGAGAGTCAGGAGAGTTGCTGATCTTCGAGTGGTTATATTCAGTTTTTGCAGAGGTGATGTCAACGGAGAAAGTAGAGAGAGAGAGGTCAGTATGGTCTTTTGACTTGTGCCACTTGCTCTCAGCTGACCGGAGGCTGGTGCGATGCTCACGTGGTACATCCGATAACCAGGGGGCAGACAGGGATGCACGAGCTGGTCCAGATGTAAGAGGGCATATGTTGTCCAAGCAGGATGTAAGCGTGGAACACAGAGTGTCTGTGGCACTGTTGGTATTCAAAAGAGAGTGCTCCTCAGAGGGGGGGAGTGCAGACAAGACAGAAGAGGAAAAGCAGGAGGGAGGGACCGTAGGTAGCGCTGGAAAGTGACCAGCGGTAAGACATCTGCGTTGTCTGGAGCGGTGAGGTCGGGGGTGACAAAGAAGTGATCAGACGTGTGCAGCGGAGTGACCTGAGAGTGATGAGTGGAGCATTTCTCGAATCATCCTTGTCATTTGCAAAACAGTAAGTGCATTTCTGGTTTTGATTGTTTGATTGCAAGAGACGGCACATGATTCACGTTAACGCTTTTACTGTTTTTACAATAATTTATTGACAGACAGTGTCATTGTGATGCAGACAGGAAAAGACAGCACTGCATAGCACAAACAAATGTAGAAATCTAAACATAAGACAATCTCCATAGGGAAAACTGTACATGCAGTGCAGTGGAATTACAGTGCAGTCTTCCTACACCTCCTGACGTTCCTGTCTTTTGGGCAACGGATTCTCATCCACATCACAACAAATATCTTCTCTTGCGATACAGCGTGAAAATCATCTTTCAGAGTGTCTAATCCAGCCTCTGCAGGCATCAGCTGTGATGTCATCACACGTTACATCCATGGCAGCCAGAAGGGTCATCTGTGTATGCGGCTGGCGATCATATACTTTTAATCTTCATGCTAAGAAAAATTCCTCAACGTGGTTGAGTAGGGTGAGAGGAACTCCACCAGCATTCTGTTGTGGGCCGCAAACCATTGCCTGATGATGTTGGAGCGATGGAAACTGACATTGTCCCAAACTAACACGTACTTTGGCAGGTCATCTCCAATCTGCCCCCTCTCTTGTTCAGGGATGAGATCCCTGTAGAGAGTGTCAAAAGACTGTTTAGTTGTGAAAAGGGGCCTTCTGCAACACAGTGAAGTTGTCTTGCAGTCCTATGTGGAAAGAATATAGCAATGCAAAACACTAAATTGAGTAAAATAAAATGCCACTGTTTACTTAAAGTATACCTACTGTATATTGTAAAACTAGTGCTTAAATGTCGTGGGGATTATACTATTCTACAGAGACCCATTATAATGCATTTTGATCAACATGACATAAGCAATTGATAATGTAGGAATCTGCACAGAATTTTGTCATAATCATTTGCATGGATGTACCAAAGCATTTGCAACTTGTTCAAAGAAATGAGATACTGCTTGTTTGATGTGCACACGTGACACAAGGATGTAAGGATTGAACAAGAAGTTTTGAGAATTTCAAATCGGATCAGAGAAATGTACCAAATTGACTTAGAAAACACTGTATTTAAAGTGGGGGGGGGTACTTTTGGGGCAGTTTTGTTTCACCCAAGTGTCCCATTTCCACCCCTCTCAAACTAATGCATGGATGCATATAGCCAGAAACAATTCATTTGATGCATGCAAAGAAGCAACACTGTGTGTCTCAAGAAGCATTTATTCATGATTACGTAGACATGCTAAAATTTCAAGGCCACACACTACACATTACACATTACACATGACATTACACATTTCATAAAATTTACATTTAGTCGTTTAGCAGACGTTTTTATCCAAAGCGACTTACAGACGAGGAAACATTGGAAGCAATTATAACAATATAGGCAACAAAATGCATAAGTTAATTAAATCCAGTCCATTAAAGCCTAGCACAGTATACAAAGCTAAGAATAGTGAGGTAAGTAAAAAAATAATTTTTTAAGAAGACAGAAAATAATAAGAGGTTAAAATCAGTCATCTACATTTTGACGGAAGATATGCATTTTCACACACTACACCGGCCTGTAGTGTTCTAGCAGTGTAAGGTTGAGAGTGAGTTTCTTCAGTAGCGGTGTGATGCAGGCCTCTTTGAAAGCAGTGGGAAATGTCCCAGTGGTGAGCAAAGAGTTGATGATGCGGGTCAGACCATGCACAACTGCTGGAGAGATGGCATGGAGGAGATGGGTGGGGATGGGATCCAGTGGGCAGGTGGTAGGGTGGTTGGAACCAATGACCTTGGAAACATCATCTTCAGACATAGGAGAAAAGGCGGGGGATGGTGGCGTAGAAAATTGGCTGTTGATGGCGGTAGTTTTCTTTACGAAGAACGATGCAAAATCATCAGCCGTTAACTCCGATGAAGGTGTGGGAGCAGGCGGACAGAGGAGAGCAGAGAAGGTTTTTAAGAGTGTGCGAGAGTCAGGAGAGTTGCTGATCTTCGAGTGGTTATAATCAGTTTTTGCAGAGGTGACGTCAACGGAGAAAGTAGAGAGAGAGAGGTCAGTATGGTCTTTTGACTTGTGCCATTTTCTCTCAGCTGACCGGAGGCTGGTGCGATGCTCACGTGGTACATCCGATAACCAGGGGGCAGACAGGGATGCACGGGCTGGTCCAGATGTAAGAGGGCATATGTTGTCCAAGCAGGATGTAAGCGTGGAACACAGAGTGTCTGTGGCACTGTTGGTATTCAAAAGAGAGAGCTCCTCAGAGGGGGGGAGTGCAGACAAGACAGCAGAGGAAAAGCAGGAGGGAGGGACCGTAGGTAGCGCCGGAAAGTGACCAGCGGTAAGACATCTGCGTTGTCTGGAGCGGTGAGATCGGGGGTGACAAAGAAGTGATCAGACGTGTGCAGCGGAGTGACCTGAGAGTGATGAGTGGAGCATTTCTCGAATCATCCTTGTTATTTGCAAAACAGTAAGTGCATTTCTGGTTTTGATTGTTTGATTGCAAGAGACGGCACATGATTCACGTTAACGCTTTTACTGTTTGTACAATAATTTATTGACAGACAGTGTCATTGTGATGCAGACAGGAAAAGACAGCACTGCATAGCACAAACAAATGTAGAAATCTGAACATAAGACAATCTCCTTAGGGAAAACTGTACATGCAGTGCAGTGGAATTACAGTGCAGTCTTCCTACACCTCCTGACGTTCCTGTCTTTTGGGCAACGGATTCTTATCCACATCACAACAAATATCTTCTCTTGCAATACAGCGTGAAAATCATCTTTCAGAGTGTCTAATCCAGCCTCTGCAGGCATCAGCTGTGATGTCATCACACGTTACATCCATGGCAGCCAGAAGAGTCATCTGTGTATGCGGCTGGCCATCATATACTTTCAATCTTCATGCTGAGAAAAATTCCTCAACGGGGTTGAGTAGGGTGAGAGGAACTCCACCAGCATCCTGTTGTGGGCCGCAAACCATTGCCTGATGATGTTGGAGCGATGGAAACTGACATTGTCCCAAACTAACACGTACTTTGGCAGGTCATCTCCAATCTGCCCCCTCTCTTGTTCAGGGATGAGATCCCTGTAGAGAGTGTCAAAAGACTGTTTAGGTGTGAAAAGGGGCCGTCTGCAACACAGTGAAGTTGTCTTGCAGTCCTATGTGGAAAGAATATAGCAATGCAAAACACTAAATTGAGTAAAATAAAATGCCACTGTTTACTTAAAGTATACTTACTGTATATTGTAAAACTAGTGCTTAAATGTCGTGGGGATTATACTATTCTACAGAGACCCATTATAATGCATTTTGATCAAAATGACATAAGCAATTGATAATGTAGGAATCTGCACAGAATTTTGTCATAATCATTTGCATGGATGTACCAAAGTATTTGCAACTTGTTCAAAGAAATGAGAAAATGCTTGTTTGATGTGCACACGTGACACAAGGATGTAAGGATTGAACAAGAAGTTTTGAGAATTTCAAATCGGATCTGAGAAATGTACCAAATTGACTTAGAAAAAACTGTATTTAAAGTGGGGGGGGGGGTACTTTTGGGGCAGTTTTGTTTCACCCAAGTGTCCCATTTCCACCCCTCTCAAACTAATGCATGGATGCATATAGCCAGAAACAATTCATTTGATGCATGCAAAGAAGCAACACTGTGTGTCTCAAGAAGCATTTATTCATGATTACGTAGACATGCTAAAATTTCAAGGCCACACACTACACATTACACATGACATTACACATTTCATAAAATTTACATTTAGTCATTTAGCAGACGTTTTTATCCAAAGCGACTTACAGACGAGGAAACATTGGAAGCAAATATAACAATATAGGCAACAAAATGCATAAGTTAATTAAATCCAGTCCATTAAAGCCTAGCACAGTATACAAAGCTAAGAATAGTGAGGTAAGTAAAAAAATATTTTTTTAATAAGACAGAAAATAATAAGAGGTTAAAATCAGTCATCTACATTTTGACGGAAGATATGCATTTTCACACACTACACCGGCCTGTAGTGTTCTAGCAGTGTAAGGTTGAGAGTGAGTTTCTTCAGTAGCGGTGTGATGCAGGCCTCTTTGAAAGCAGTGGGAAATGTCCCAGTGGTGAGCAAAGAGTTGATGATGCGGGTCAGACCATGCACAACTGCTGGAGAGATGGCATGGAGGAGATGGGTGGGGATGGGATCAAGTGGGCAGGTGGTAGGGTGGTTGGAACCAATGACCTTGGAAACATCATCTTCAGACATAGGAGAAAAGGCGGGTGATGGTGGAGTAGAAAATTGGCTGTTGATGGCGGTAGTTTTCTTTACGAAGAACGATGCAAAATCATCAGCCGTTAACCTGATGAAGGTGTGGTAGCAGGCGGACAGAGGAGAGCAGAGAAGGTTTTTAAGAGTGTGCGAGAGTCAGGAGAGTTGCTGATCTTCGAGTGGTTATAATCAGCTTTTGCAGAGGTGACGTCAACGGAGAAAGTAGAGAGAGAGAGGTCAGTATGGTCTTTTGACTTGTGCCATTTTCTCTCAGCTGACCGGAGGCTGGTGCGATGCTCACGTGGTACATCCGATGACCAGGGGGCAGACAGGGATGCACGGGCTGGTCCAGATGTAAGAGGGCATATGTTGTCCAAGCAGGATGTAAGCGTGGAACACAGAGTGTCTGTGGCACTGTTGGTATTCAAAAGAGAGAGCTCCTCAGAGGGGGGGAGTGCAGACAAGACAGCAGAGGAAAAGCAGGAGGGAGGGACCGTAGGTAGCGCCGGAAAGTGACCAGCGGTAAGACATCTGCGTTGTCTGGAGCGGTGAGGTCGGGGGTGACAAAGAAGTGATCAGACGTGTGCAGCGGAGTGACCTGAGAGTGATGAGTGGACCATTTCTCGAATCATCCTTGTCATTTGCAAAACAGTAAGTGCATTTCTGGTTTTGATTGTTTAATTGCAAGAGACGGCACATGATTCACGTTAACGCTTTTACTGTTTGTACAATAATTTATTGACAGACAGTGTCATTGTGATGCAGACAGGAAAAGACAGCACTGCATAGCACAAACAAATGTAGAAATCTGAACATAAGACAATCTCCTTAGGGAAAACTGTACATGCATTGCAGTGGAATTACAGTGCAGTCTTCCTACACCTCCTGACGTTCCTGTCTTTTGGGCAACGGATTCTCATCCACATCACAACAAATATCTTCTCTTGCGATACAGCGTGAAAATCATCTTTCAGAGTGTCTAATCCAGCCTCTGCAGGCATCAGCTGTGATGTCATCACACGTTACATCCATGGCAGCCAGAAGGGTCATCTGTGTATGCGGCTGGCAATCATATACTTTTAATCTTCATGCTGAGAAAAATTCCTCAACGTGGTTGAGTAGGGTGAGAGGAACTCCACCAGCATCCTGTTGTGGGCCGCAAACCATTGCCTGATGATGTTGGAGCGATGGAAACTGACATTGTCCCAAACTAACACGTACTTTGGCAGGTCATCTCCAATCTGCCCCCTCTCTTGTTCAGGGATGAGATCCCTGTAGAGAGTGTCAAAAGACTGTTTAGGTGTGAAAAGGGGCCGTCTGCAACACAGTGAAGTTGTCTTGCAGTCCTATGTGGAAAGAATATAGCAATGCAAAACACTAAATTGAGTAAAATAAAATGCCACTGTTTACTTAAAGTATACTTACTGTATATTGTAAAACTAGTGCTTAAATGTCGTGGGGATTATACTATTCTACAGAGACCCATTATAATGCATTTTGATCAACATGACATAAGCAATTGATAATGTAGGAATCTGCACAGAATTTTGTCATAATCATTTGCATGGATGTACCAAAGCATTTGCAACTTGTTCAAAGAAATTAGAAAATGCTTGTTTGATGTGCACACGTGACACAAGGATGTAAGGATTGAACAAGAAGTTTTGAGAATTTCAAATCGGATCAGAGAAATGTACCAAATTGACTTAGAAAAAACTGTATTTAAAGTGGGGGGGGGTACTTTTGGGGCAGTTTTGTTTCACCCAAGTGTCCCATTTCCACCCCTCTCAAACTAATGCATGGATGCATATAGCCAGAAACAATTCATTTGATGCATGCAAAGAAGCAACACTGTGTGTCTCAAGAAGCATTTATTCATGATTACGTAGACATGCTAAAATTTCAAGGCCACACACTACACATTACACATTACACATGACATTACACATTTCATAAAATTTACATTTAGTCATTTAGCAGACGTTTTTATCCAAAGCGACTTACAGACGAGGAAACATTGGAAGCAATTATAACAATATAGGCAACAAAATGCATAAGTTAATTAAATCCAGTCCATTAAAGCCTAGCACAGTATACAAAGCTAAGAATAGTGAGGTAAGTAAAAAAAATTTTTTTAAGAAGACAGAAAATAGTAAGAGGTTCAAATCAGTCATCTACATTTTGACGGAAGATATGCATTTTCACACACTACACCGGCCTGTAGTGTTCTAGCAGCGTAAGGTTGAGAGTGAGTTTCTTCACTAGCGGTGTGATGCAGGCCTCTTTGAAAGCAGTGGGAAATGTCCCAGTGGTGAGCAAAGAGTTGATGATGCGGGTCAGACCAGGCACAACTGCTGGAGAGATGGCATGGAGGAGATGGGTGGGGATGGGATCCAGTGGGCAGGTGATAGGGTGGTTGGAACCAATGACCTTGGAAACATCATCTTCAGACATAGGAGAAAAGGCGGGTGATGGTGGCGTAGAAAATTGGCTGTTGATGGCGGTAGTTTTCTTTACGAAGAACGATGCAAAATCATCAGCCGTTAACTCCGATGAAGGTGTGGGAGCAGGCGGACAGAGGAGAGCAGAGAAGGTTTTTAAGAGTGTGCGAGAGTCAGGAGAGTTGCTGATCTTCGAGTGGTTATAATCAGTTTTTGCAGAGGTGACGTCAACGGAGAAAGTAGAGAGAAGAGACTGGTACAGAGAGGTCAGTATGGTCGTTTGACTTGTGCCATTTTCTCTCAGCTGACCGGAGGCTGGTGCGATGCTCACGTGGTACATCCGATAACCAGGGGGCAGACAGGGATACACGGGCTGGTCCAGATGTAAGAGGGCATATGTTGTCCAAGCAGGATGTAAGCGTGGAACACAGAGTGTCTGTGGCACTGTTGGTATTCAAAAGAGAGAGCTCCTCAGAGGGGGGGAGTGCAGACAAGACAGCAGAGGAAAAGCAGGAGGGAGGGACCGTAGGTAGCGCCGGAAAGTGACCAGCGGTAAGACATCTGCGTTGTCTGGAGCGGTGAGGTCGGGGGTGACAAAGAAGTGATCAGACGTGTGCAGCGGAGTGACCTGAGAGTGATGAGTGGAGCATTTCTCGAATCATCCTTGTCATTTGCAAAACAGTAAGTGCATTTCTGGTTTTGATTGTTTGATTGCAAGAGACGGCACATGATTCACGTTAACGCT
The DNA here is from genome assembly GCF_947034865.1 of Barbatula barbatula. Taxonomy (NCBI): domain Eukaryota; kingdom Metazoa; phylum Chordata; class Actinopteri; order Cypriniformes; family Nemacheilidae; genus Barbatula; species Barbatula barbatula. The sequence goes on from NC_136782.1 coordinate 7,904,378, forward strand.
TTTACTGTTTGTACAATAATTTATTGACAGACAGTGTCATTGTGATGCAGACAGGAAAAGACAGCACTGCATAGCACAAACAAATGTAGAAATCTGAAAATAAGACAATCTCCTTAGGGAAAACTGTACATGCAGTGCAGTGGAATTACAGTGCAGTCTTCCTACACCTCCTGACGTTCCTGTCTTTTGGGCAACGGATTCTCATCCACATCACAACAAATATCTTCGCTTGCGATACAGCGTGAAAATCATCTTTCAGAGTGTCTAATCCAGCCTCTGCAGGCATCAGCTGTGATGTCATCACACATTACATCCATGGCAGCCAGAAGGGTCATCTGTGTATGCGGCTGGCGATCATATACTTTTAATCTTCATGCTGAGAAAAATTCCTCAACGTGGTTGAGTAGGGTGAGAGGAACTCCACCAGCATCCTGTTGTGGGCCGCAAACCATTGCCTGATGATGTTGGAGCGATGGAAACTGACATTGTCCCAAACTAACACGTACTTTGGCAGGTCATCTCCAATCTGCCCCCTCTCTTGTTCAGGGATGAGATCCCTGTAGAGAGTGTCAAAAGACTGTTTAGGTGTGAAAAGGGGCCGTCTGCAACACAGTGAAGTTGTCTTGCAGTCCTATGTGGAAAGAATATAGCAATGCAAAACACTAAATTGAGTAAAATAAAATGCCACCGTTTACTTAAAGTATACTTACTGTATATTGTAAAACTAGTGCTTAAATGTCGTGGGGATTATACTATTCCACAGAGACCCATTATAATGCATTTTGATCAACATGACATAAGCAATTGATAATGTAGGAATCTGCACAGAATTTTGTCATAATCATTTGCATGGATGTACCAAAGCATTTGCAACTTGTTCAAAGAAATGAGAAAATGCTTGTTTGATGTGCACACGTGACACAAGGATGTAAGGATTGAACAAGAAGTTTTGAGAATTTCAAATCGGATCAGAGAAATGTACCAAATTGACTTAGAAAAAACTGTATTTAAAGTGGGGGGGTACTTTTGGGGCAGTTTTGTTTCACCCAAGTGTCCCATTTCCACCCCTCTCAAACTAATGCATGGATGATTATAGCCAGAAACAATTCATTTGATGCATGCAAAGAAGAAACACTGTGTGTCTCAAGAAGCATTTATTCATGATTACGTAGACATGCTAAAATTTCAAGGCCACACACTACACATTACACATTACACATGACATTACACATTTCATAAAATTTACATTTAGTCATTTAGCAGACGTTTTTATCCAAAGAGACTTACAGACGAGGAAACATTGGAAGCAATTATAACAATATAGGCAACAAAATGCATAAGTTAAATAAATCCAGTCCATTAAAGCCTAGCACAGTATACAAAGCTAAGAATAGTGAGGTAAGTAAAAACATAAATTTTTAAGAAGACAGAAAATAATAAGAGGTTAAAATCAGTCATCTACATTTTGACGGAAGATATGCATTTTCACACACTACACCGGCCTGTAGTGTTCTAGCAGTGTAAGGTTGAGAGTGAGTTTCTTCAGTAGCGGTGTGATGCAGGCCTCTTTGAAAGCAGTGGGAAATGTCCCAGTGGTGAGCAAAGAGTTGATGATGCGGGTCAGACCAGGCACAACTGCTGGAGAGATGGCATGGAGGAGATGGGTGGGGATGGGATCCAGTGGGCAGGTGGTAGGGTGGTTGGAACAAATGACCTTGGAAACATCATCTTCAGACATAGGAGAAAAGGCGGGTGATGGTGGCGTAGAAAATTGGCTGTTGATGGCGGTAGTTTTCTTTACGAAGAACGATGCAAAATCATCAGCCGTTAACTCCGATGAAGGTGTGGGAGCAGGCGGACAGAGGAGAGCAGAGAAGGTTTTTAAGAGTGTGCGAGAGTCAGGAGAGTTGCTGATCTTCGAGTGGTTATAATCAGTTTTTGCAGAGGTGACGTCAACGGAGAAAGTAGAGAGAGAGAGGTCAGTATGGTCTTTTGACTTGTGCCATTTTCTCTCAGCCGACCGGAGGCTGGTGCGATGCTCACGTGGTACATCCGATAACCAGGGGGCAGACAGGGATGCACGGGCTGGTCCAGATGTAAGAGGGCATATGTTGTCCAAGCAGGATGTAAGCGTGGAACACAGAGTGTCTGTGGCACTGTTGGTATTCAAAAGAGAGAGCTCCTCAGAGGGGGGGAGTGCAGACAAGACAGCAGAGGAAAAGCAGGAGGGAGGGACCGTAGGTAGCGCCGGAAAGTGACCAGCGGTAAGACATCTGCGTTGTCTGGAGTGGTGAGGTCGGGGGTGACAAAGAAGTGATCAGACGTGTGCACCGGAGTGACCTGAGAGTGATGAGTGGAGCATTTCTGGAATCGTCCTTGTCATTTGCAAAACAGTAAGTGCATTTCTGGTTTTGATTGTTTGATTGCAAGAGACGGCACATGATTCACGTTAACGCTTTTACTGTTTGTACAATAATTTATTGACAGACAGTGTCATTGTGATGCAGACAGGAAAAGACAGCACTGCATAGCACAAACAAATGTAGAAATCTGAACATAAGACAATCTCCTTAGGGAAAACTGTACATGCAGTGCAGTGGAATTACAGTGCAGTCTTCCTACACCTCCTGACGTTCCTGTCTTTTGGGCAACGGATTCTCATCCACATCACAACAAATATCTTCTCTTGCGATACAGCGTGAAAATCATCTTTCAGAGTGTCTAATCCAGCCTCTGCAGGCATCAGCTGTGATGTCATCACACGTTACATCCATGGCAGCCAGAAGGGTCATCTGTGTATGCGGCTGGCGATCATATACTTTTAATCTTCATGCTGAAAAAAATTCCTCAACGTGGTTGAGTAGGTCGAGAGGAACTCCACCAGCATCCTGTTGTGGGCCGCAAACCATTGCCTGATGATGTTGGAGCGATGGAAACTGACATTGTCCCAAACTAACACGTACTTTGGCAGGTCAGCTCCAATCTGCCCCCTCTCTTGTTCAGGGATGAGATCCCTGTAGAGAGTGTCAAAAGACTGTTAAGGTGTGAAAACGGGCCGTCTGCAACACAGTGAAGTTGTCTTGCAGTCCTATGTGGAAAGAATATAGCAATGCAAAACACTAAATTGAGTAAATGAAATGCCACTGTTTACTTAAAGTATACTTACTGTATATTGTAAAACTAGTGCTTAAATGTCGTGGGGATTATACTATTATACAGAGACCATTTTAATAATTTTGATCAACATGACAAAGCAATTGATAATGTAGGAATCTGCACAGAATTTTGTCATAATCATTTGCATGGATGTACCAAAGCATTTGCAACTTGTTCAAAGAAATGAGAAAATGCTTGTTTGATGTGCACACGTGACACAAGGATGTAAGGATTGAACAAGAAGTTTTGAGAATTTCAAATCGGATCAGAGAAATGTACCAAATTGACTTAGAAAAAAACTGTATTTAAAGTGGGGGGGGGGTACTTTTGGGGCAGGTTTGTTTCACCCAAGTGTCCCATTTCCACCCCTCTCAAACTAATGCATGGATGCATATAGCCAGAAACAATTCATTTGATGCATGCAAAGAAGCAACACTGTGTGTCTCAAGAAGCATTTATTCATGATTACGTAGACATGCTAAAATTTCAAGGCCACACACTACACATTACACATTACACATGACATTACTCATTTCATAAAATTTAAATTTAGTCATTTAGCAGACGTTTTTATCCAAAGCGACTTACAGACGAGGAAACATTGGAAGCAATTATAACAATATAGGCAACAAAATGCATAAGTTAATTAAATCCAGTCCATTAAAGCCTAGCACAGTATACAAAGCTAAGAATAGTGAGGTAAGTAAAAACATAAATTTTTAAGAAGACAGAAAATAATAAGAGGTTAAAATCAGTCATCTACATTTTGACGGAAGATATGCATTTTCACACACTACACCGGCCTGTAGTGTTCTAGCAGTGTAAGGTTGAGAGTGAGTTTCTTCAGTAGCGGTGTGATGCAGGCCTCTTTGAAAGCAGTGGGAAATGTCCCAGTGGTGAGCAAAGAGTTGATGATGCGGGTCAGACCAGGCACAACTGCTGGAGAGATGGCATGGAGGAGATGGGTGGGGATGGGATCCAGTGGGCAGGTGGTAGGGTGGTTGGAATCAATGACCTTGGAAACATCATCTTCAGACATAGGAGAAAAGGCGGGTGATGGTGGCGTAGAAAATTGGCTGTTGATGGCGGTAGTTTTCTTTACGAAGAACGATGCAAAATCATCAGCCGTTAACTCCGATGAAGGTGTGGGAGCAGGCGGACAGAGGAGAGCAGAGAAGGTTTTTAAGAGTGTGCGAGAGTCAGGAGAGTTGCTGATCTTCGAGTGGTTATAATCAGTTTTTGCAGAGGTGACGTCAATGGAGAAAGTAGAGAGACAGAGGTCAGTATGGTCTTTTGACTTGTGCCATTTTCTCTCAGCTGACCAGAGGCTGGTGCGATGCTCACGTGGTACATCCGATAACCAGGGGGCAGACAGGGATGCACGGGCTGGTCCAGATGTAAGATGGCATATGTTGTCCAAGCAGGATGTAAGCGTGGAACACAGAGTGTCTGTTGCACTGTTGGTATTCAAAAGAGAGAGCTCCTCAGAGGGGGGGAGTGCAGACAAGACAGCAGAGGAAAAGCAGGAGGGAGGAACCGTAGGTAGCGCCGGAAAGTGACCAGCGGTAAGACATCTGCGTTGTCTGGAGCGGTGAGGTCGGGGGTGACAAAGAAGTGATCAGACGTGTTCAGCGGAGTGACCTGAGAGTGATGAGTGGAGCATTTCTCGAATCATCCTTGTCATTTGCAAAACAGTAAGTGCATTTCTGGTTTTGATTGTTTGATTGCAAGAGACGGCACATGATTCACGTTAACGCTTTTACTGTTTGTACAATAATTTATTGACAGACAGTGTCATTGTGATGCAGACAGGAAAAGACAGCACTGCATAGCACAAACAAATGTAGAAATCTGAACATAAGACAATCTCCTTAGGGAAAACTGTACATGCAGTGCAGTGGAATTACAGTGCAGTCTTCCTACACCTCCTGACGTTCCTGTCTTTTGGGCAACGGATTCTCATCCACATCACAACAAATATCTTCTCTTGCGATACAGCGTGAAAATCATCTTTCAGAGTGTCTAATCCAGCCTCTGCAGGCATCAGCTGTGATGTCATCACACGTTACATCCAAGGCAGCCAGAAGGGTCATCTGTGTATGCGGCTGGCCATCATATACTTTTAATCTTCATGCTGAGAAAAATTCCTCAACGGGATTGAGTAGGGTGAGAGGAACTCCACCAGCTTCCTGTTGTGGGCCGCAAACCATTGCCTGATGATGTTGGAGCGATGGAAACTGACATTGTCCCAAACTTACACGCACTTTGGCAGGTCATCTCCAATCTGTTCCCTCTCTTGTTCAGGGATGAGATCCCTGTAGAGAGTGTCAAAAGACTGTTTAGGTGTGAAAAGGGGCCGTCTGCAACACAGTGAAGTTGTCTTGCAGTCCTATGTGGAAAGAATATAGCAATGCAAAACACTAAATTGAGTAAAATAAAATGCCACCGTTTACTTAAAGTATACTTACTGTATATTGTAAAACTAGTGCTTAAATGTCGTGGGGATTATACTATTCTACAGAGACCCATTATAATGCATTTTGATTAACATGACATAAGCAATTGATAATGTAGGAATCTGCGAAGAATTTTGTCATAATCATTTGCATGGATGTACCAAAGCATTTGCAACTTGTTCAAAGAAATGAGAAAATGCTTGTTTGATGTGCACACGTGACACAAGGATGTAAGGATTGAACAAGAAGTTTTGAGAATTTCAAATCGGATCAGAGAAATGTACCGAATTGACTTAGAAAAAACTGTATTTAAAGTGGGGGGGGTACTTTTGGGGCAGTTTTGTTTCACCCAAGTGTCCCATTTCCACCCCTCTCAAACTAATGCATGGATGCATATAGCCAGAAACAATTCATTTGATGCATGCAAAGAAGCAACACTGTGTGTCTCAAGAAGCATTTATTCATGATTACGTAGACATGCTAAAATTTCAAGGCCACACACTACGCATTACACATGACATTACACATTTCATAAAATTTACATTTAGTCATTTAGCAGACGTTTTTATCCAAAGCGACTTACAGACGAGGAAACATTGGAAGCAATTATAACAATATTGGCAACAAAATGCATAAGTTAATTAAATCCAGTCCATTAAAGCCTAGTACAGTATACAAAGCTAAGAATAGTGAGGTAAGTAAAAAAAAAAATTTTTAAGAAGACAGAAAATAATAAGAGGTTAAAATCAGTCATCTACATTTTGACGGAAGATATGCATTTTCACACACTACACCGGCCTGTAGTGTTCTAGCAGTGTAAGGTTGAGAGTGAGTTTCTTCAGTAGCGGTGTGATGCAGGCCTCTTTGAAAGCAGTGGGAAATGTCCCAGTGGTGAGCAAAGAGTTGATGATGCGGGTCAGACCAGGCACAACTGCTGGAGAGATGGCATGGAGGAGATGGGTGGGGATGGGATCCAGTGGGCAGGTGGTAGGGTGGTTGGAACCAATGACCTTGGAAACATCATCTTCAGACATAGGAGAAAAGGCGGGTGATGGTGGCGTAGAAAATTGGCTGTTGATGGCGGTAGTTTTCTTTACGAAGAACGATGCAAAATCATCAGCCGTTAACCTGATGAAGGTGTGGTAGCAGGCGGACAGAGGAGAGCAGAGAAGGTTTTTAAGAGTGTGCGAGAGTCAGGAGAGTTGCTGATCTTCGAGTGGTTATAATCAGCTTTTGCAGAGGTGACGTCAACGGAGAAAGTAGAGAGAGAGAGGTCAGTATGGTCTTTTGACTTGTGCCATTTTCTCTCAGCTGACCGGAGGCTGGTGCGATGCTCACGTGGTACATCCGATGACCAGGGGGCAGACAGGGATGCACGGGCTGGTCCAGATGTAAGAGGGCATATGTTGTCCAAGCAGGATGTAAGCGTGGAACACAGAGTGTCTGTGGCACTGTTGGTATTCAAAAGAGAGAGCTCCTCAGAGGGGGGGAGTGCAGACAAGACAGCAGAGGAAAAGCAGGAGGGAGGGACCGTAGGTAGCGCCGGAAAGTGACCAGCGGTAAGACATCTGCGTTGTCTGGAGCGGTGAGGTCGGGGGTGACAAAGAAGTGATCAGACGTGTGCAGCGGAGTGACCTGAGAGTGATGAGTGGACCATTTCTCGAATCATCCTTGTCATTTGCAAAACAGTAAGTGCATTTCTGGTTTTGATTGTTTAATTGCAAGAGACGGCACATGAGTCACGTTTACGCTTTTACTGTTTGTACAATAATTTATTGACAGACAGTGTCATTGTGAAGCAGACAGGAAAAGACAGCACTGCATAGCACAAACAAATGTAGAAATCTGAACATAAGACAATCTCCTTAGGGAAAACTGTACATGCAGTGCAGTGGAATTACAGTGCAGTCTTCCTACACCTCCTGACGTTCCTGTCTTTTGGGCAATGGATTCTCATCCACATCACAACAAATATCTTCTCTTGCAATACAGCGTGAAAATCATCTTTCAGAGTGTCTAATCCAGCCTCTGCAGGCATCAGCTGTGATGTCATCACACGTTACATCCATGGCAGCCAGAAGGGTCATCTGTGTATGCGGCTGGCCATCATATACTTTTAATCTTCATGCTGAGAAAAATTCCTCAACGGGGTTGAGTAGGGTTAGAGGAACTCCACCAGCATCCTGTTGTGGGCCGCAAACCATTGCCTGATGATGTTGGAGCGATGGAAACTGACATTGTCCCAAACTAACACGTACTTTGGCAGGTCATCTCCAATCTGCCCCCTCTCTTGTTAAGGGATGAGATCCCTGTAGAGAGTGTCAAAAGACTGTTTAGGTGTGAAAAGGGGCCGTCTGCAACACAGTGAAGTTGTCTTGCAGTCCTATGTGGAAAGAATATAGCAATGCAAAACACTAAATTGAGTAAAATAAAATGCCACTGTTTACTTAAAGTATACTTACTGTATATTGTAAAACTAGTGCTTAAATGTCGTGGGGATTATACTATTCTACAGAGACCCATTATAATGCATTTTGATCAACATGACATAAGCAATTGATAATGTAGGAATCTGCACAGAATTTTGTCATAATCATTTGCATGGATGTACCAAAGCATTTGCAAATTGTTCAAAGAAATGAGAAAATGCTTGTTTGATGTGCACACGTGACACAAGGATGCAAGGATTGAACAAGAAGTTTTGAGAATTTCAAATCGGATCAGAGAAATGTACCAAATTGACTTAGAAAAAACTGTATTTAAAGTGGGGGGGGGGTACTTTTGGGGCAGCTTTGTTTCACCCAAGTGTCCCATTTCCACCCCTGTCAAACTAATGCATGGATGCATATAGCCAGAAACAATTCATTTGATGCATGCAAAGAAGCAACACTGTGTGTCTCAAGAAGCATTTATTCATGATTACGTAGACATGCTAAAATTTCAAGGCCACACACTACACATTACACATGACATTACACATTTCATAAAATTTACATTTAGTCATTTAGCAGACGTTTTTATCCAAAGCGACTTACAGACGAGGAAACATTGGAAGCAATTATAACAATATAGGCAACAAAATGCAGAAGTTAATTAAATCCAGTCCATTAAAGCCTAGCACAGTATACAAAGCTAAGAATAGTGAGGTAAGTAAAAAAAATATTTTTTTAAAAGACAGAAAAAAATAAGAGGTTAAAATCAGTCATCTACATTTTGACAGAAGATATGCATTTTCACACACTACACCGGCCTGTAGTGTTCTAGCAGTGTAAGGTTGAGAGTGAGTTTCTTCAGTAGCGGTGTGATGCAGGCCTCTTTGAAAGCAGTGGGAAATGTCCCAGTGGTGAGCAAAGAGTTGATGATGCGGGTCAGACCAGGCACAACTGCTGGAGAGATGGCATGGAGGAGATGGGTGGGGATGGGATCCAGTGGGCAGGTGGTAGGGTGGTTGGAACCAATGACCTTGGAAACATCATCTTCAGACATAGGAGAAAAGGCGGGTGATGGTGGCGTAGAAAATTGGCTGTTGATGGCGGTAGTTTTCTTTACGAAGAACGATGCAAAATCATCAGCCGTTAACTCCGATGAAGGTGTGGGAGCAGGCGGACAGAGTAGAGCAGAGAAGGTTTTTAAGAGTGTGCGAGAGTCAGGAGAGTTGCTGATCTTCGAGTGGTTATAATCAGTTTTTGCAGAGGTGACGTCAACGGAGAAAGTAGAGAGAGAGAGGTCAGTATGGTCTTTTGACTTGTGCCATTTTCTCTCAGCTGACCGGAGGCTGGTGCGATGCTCACGTGGTACATCCGATAACCAGGGGGCAGTCAGGGATGCACGGGCTGGTCCAGATGTAAGAGGGCATATGTTGTCCAAGCAGGATGTAAACGTGGAACACAGAGTGTCTGTGGCACTGTTGGTATTCAAAAGATAGAGCTCCTCAGAGGGGGGGAGTGCAGACAAGACAGCAGAGGAAAAGCAGGAGGGAGGGACTGTAGGTAGCGCCGGAAAGTGACCAGCGGTAAGACATCTGCGTTGTCTGGAGCGGTGAGGTCGGGGGTGACAAAGAAGTGATCAGACGTGTGCAGCGGAGTGACCTGAGAGTGATGAGTGGAGCATTTCTCAAATCATCCTTGTCATTTGCAAAACAGTAAGTGCATTTCTGGTTTTGATTGTTTGATTGCAAGAGACGGCACATGAGTCACGTTTACGCTTTTACTGTTTGTACAATAATTTATTGACAGACAGTGTCATTGTGATGCAGACAGGAAAAGACAGCACTGCATAGCACAAACAAATGTAGAAATCTGAACATAAGACAATCTCCTTAGGGAAAACTGTACATGCAGTGCAGTGGAATTACAGTGCAGTCTTCCTACACCTCCTGACGTTCCTGTCTTTTGGGCAACGGATTCTCATCCACATCACAACAAATATCTTCTCTTGCGATACAGCGTGAAAATCATCTTTCAGAGTGTCTAATCCAGCCTCTGCAGGCATCAGCTGTGATGTCATCACAAGGTACATCCATGGCAGCCAGAAGGGTCATCTGTGTATGCGGCTGGCGATCATATACTTTTAATCTTCATGCTGAGAAAAATTCCTCAACGTGGTTGAGTAGGGTGAGAGGAACTCCACCAGCAACCTGTTGTGGGCCGCAAACCATTGCCTGATGATGTTGGAGCGATGGAAACTGACATTGTCCCAAACTAACACGTACTTTGGCAGGTCATCTCCAATCTGCCCCCTCTCTTGTTCAGGGATGAGATCCCTGTAGAGAGTGTCAAAAGACTGTTTAGGTGTGAAAAGGGGCCGTCTGCAACACAGTGAAGTTGTCTTGCAGTCCTATGTGGAAAGAATATAGCAATGCAAAACACTAAATTGAGTAAAATAAAATGCCACTGTTTACTTAAAGTATACTTACTGTATATTGTAAAACTAGTGCTTAAATGTCGTGGGGATTATACTATTCTACAGAGACCCATTATAATGCATTTTGATCAACATGACATAAGCAATTGATAATGTAGGAATCTGCACAGAATTTTGTCATAATCATTTGCATGGATGAACCAAAGCATTTGCAACTTGTTCAAAGAAATGAAAAAATGCTTGTTTGATGTGCACACGTGACACAAGGATGTAAGGATTGAACAAGAAGTTTTGAGAATTTCAAATCGGATCAGAGAAATGTACCAAATTGACTTAGAAAAAACTGTATTTAAAGTGGGGGGGGGGTACTTTTGGGGCAGTTTTGTTTCACCCAAGTGTCCCATTTCCACCCCTCTCAAACTAATGCATGGATGCATATAGCCAGAAACAATTCATTTGATGCATGCAAAGAAGCAACACTGTGTGTCTCAAGAAGCATTTATTCATGATTACGTAGACATGCTAAAATTTCAAGGCCACACACTACACATTACACATTACACATGACATTACACATTTCATAAAATTTACATTTAGTCATTTAGCAGACGTTTTTATCCAAAGCGACTTACAGACGAGGAAACATTGGAAGCAATTATAACAATATAGGTAACAAAATAAATAAGTTAATTAAATCCAGTCCATTAAAGCCTAGCACAGTATACAAAGCTAAGAATAGTGAGGTAAGTAAAACAATTATTTTTTACGAAGACAGAAAATAATAAGAGGTTAAAATCAGTCATCTACATTTTGACGGAAGATATGCATTTTCACACACTACACCGGCCTGTAGTGTTCTAGCAGTGTAAGGTTGAGAGTGAGTTTCTTCAGTAGCGGTGTGATGCAGGCCTCTTTGAAAGCAGTGGGAAATGTCCCAGTGGTGAGCAAAGAGTTGATGATGCGGGTCAGACAAGGCACAACTGCTGGAGAGATGGCATGGAGGAGATGGGTGGGGATGGGATCCAGTGGGCAGGTGATAGGGTGGTTGGAACCAATGACCTTGGAAACATCATCTTCAGACATAGGAGAAAAGGCGGGTGATGGTGGCGTAGAAAATTGGCTGTTGATGGCGGTAGTTTTCTTTACGAAGAACGATGCAAAATTATCAGCCGTTAACTCCGATGAAGGTGTGGGAGCAGGCGGACAGAGGAGAGCAGAGAAGGTTTTTAGAGTGTGCGAGAGTCAGGAGAGTTGCTGATCTTCGAGTGGTTATAATCAGTTGTAATGGAAATTTTCTAGTCTAGCTTCTTGATGTGTCTATCTATATGGTTATGAAGTTTTTATCTATGTTTTTTTTCATATGTTATCATGTTTTTCTCTATACGCGTCATACCACTCTGCCTTTGCCCTCGAGCAGATGCCAAGATGTTCTGTTTGGAATAACGGGCATCACTTCTCGGAAACCAGCTCGGGATTCTGGCTAGGGGGCAAAGGGAGGGGGTTTTCACGTTTTAATATATAAACTCTGGGTGCAGAAGGAAAGAGCGCCTTTGCTCTGCACCATGCTCATTGCTTATGATGCAGATTAAACGACAATAAAATACTTTGCAAAGTACCTGATGTCTCTGTATATTGCGTTTGTCAAAATTGACTCACCTTGATTAAGGAATAAGAAAATTCCACAACAATTTGGCGACGAGGTATGGGATCACAAGGCTGACGGAGAACGGACTAGAGTTGACTGATCATCCTGGACATAGCAAATCCAGCTCTTACCCCATACAGGGACGAGAGAACTCTACTCCGGACTCCAGGCTGACGTGATCCCAAAAGAACTCAGTGCAAGGCACAAAAGTGAAAAACGGTGAGTTGAAAATATTCTGAACAGTCTAAGAAGAAAGGGGAGACTACTTAGCGCTAAACAGTCTGAGGGGAGACTACTCCGAATCAAGATAGATTCTAAACAGTCTGGTTAAAGAGGGGAGACTACTCAGAATCAAGATAGATTCTAAACAGTCTGGAGGACTGCTTAAGACAGTTAAAGAGGGGAGACTACTCAGAATCAAGATAGATTCTAAACAGTCTGGGAGACTATTCAGAGTTATGGATAAACCAACATACAGAGAAATGAGGAAAAATTGGGGAACGGGAAGTTTACAAGGTGTACCCTATTTAATAGAAAAAGCTAACTTTCCAGAAAACGGTACATTTAGTACCACAAAATTAGAGAAAATAAGAGAACACATGGGGAAAAAAGACATATTTAAAATGTCCAAAAAAGAAAGAGAAAAATATGATGAAGCGTGTAAATGTTTAGAATTATGGGAGAAGGAAGCAAATAGACGTGACTGTTTTTAAAGAAAAGGCATTGGAAGAACTGCCACCACCGAAAACTCCATTGTACCCTGTTTTGCTTGAATATAATGATTTAACCCCTCTGTCTTCTTTACCCCCATCTATGACTGAGTACAAACACCAACCGGAGGATGATTGTGTCCCTCCTCACCGACATCTGAACCCGATCGAGGCAGCTCCAGTGCCCCCACCAGTGTCTCCACCAGCACAAGTGCCGTCTCCACCACAGCCCGTGGTGCGTCAAAAGCAAGAAAGAGCGCAACCAGCACCGACAGATAAAGAACTTTTGACATTTTGCAAAGAATTCTCACCCTCAATGAAAGAATTAGAGAGACTGTTTAAGTCAAACTGAAACCATCTGACCTGAGAAAGTTACAGGGTAAATGGCCTGTGGAGGAAGTATTTAAAGAACATTCTGGACTTCAACCTGATTCAGACAGACCGGACATTGATCCGTTCGAAGGACATCTCAGATCCGCTTTTCGGCGGAACCTCAGAGAAGAGCTGAGACGAGAAGTGGAAAAATCATGCATCGAGCGAGAATGAGTGAGATTGTCCGTCATGCTGTACACGCCGAAAGACAAACAGACAAGAAACAGCTTCAGAAGAAAAACACCCAAGATAAAGAACTCCACATGGCTCTAATGAATATCGGAGGAGAACACGGAAGAATAGGGACGTGGAAGAGGGAGAGGAGGTTTTAAACCCTCTAGCACCTATGATCCAGAGAAATGTTTCAATTGCGGAAAGACTGGGCACTGGCGGAACGACTGTCCGGAGCCTCTGAGACCAATGGGGTCAAAACAAAAGGGAGATTGAAGTGAGGAGGTGAGGCATCATTCCGAGGGTGGTGAGTATGATTTCCCTTAGCATATGCAATGAAGAAATGCTTTTTCCTACTGTATGCAACGAAGATCTGCTTAGCTCACATTCCATGATGAATGAAACCGCTTTCTGAACTTTGCTAAAATGCACAATGCTTGTGTGCAACAAACCGCTTGAATTTTTGATAGATTCAGGGGCAACAAATAGCCTACTGTGATTCACAAGAAGTGTTTAAATTTGCCAGAGTCTAAACTAGCTGTGTTTTCCCTAAATGCTAGTGGCTCTAATGTAAAATAATTTATGTCAAAAGGGTGCAATGCGAGTTGGGGAGTGTCAAATTTCAACACAGGTTTCTCATGTCTGACTGCTGCCCGATTCATTTGCTGGGCAGAGTCGTGTATGATGACAGATTGAGCATGATACCAACACGACCCGTGTGCAGCGCTCGTACAGCTGTACGATGTAATATTGAATTACGTAAGTATGATGTAGAATGTATTGCCTCACAGAGCCTCATGACGTTGATTGCAATGGTGTGGGGAGCTGTGGGTGTTTTGCTGACAAATATGCGCACGCCATAGAATGGGTTAAAAGGGACGACGTGCAATATTCAAATTTGTTGCACGCCCATCGTGAGAATCATGCCTGTCTGTCAGCAACAAGGGGACTTGAAGTGTTTTCACACACAAAAAAGATTAATGATGAGTATTGACATACCAGAAATTTTGGTAAAGGTGCCCGTACAACTGTTGATAACAGGAAAATATTATGTTTGGTTGATTAGGAACTGTGAGCCTGTTGTGATAACGCCCAAGGGTAATTTTCGTCCACGCAAACAGCAATTCCCCCTCAAAACAGAAGCCTCAAAACAGAAGCCCTAAATGGCATAAGGCCAATATTTAATGACTTTAAAAAGATTAAAAAATAAAGGCATAGTTGTGGCATGCCCAAATTTACCGGTTTGCAGGCCTTTGTTTCCAGTTTAAAAGATAAGAGAAAAGAACACAAAGTATGTCTCCAAAGTCCAGCTGGCAAAACAATTTGTTCGTTTTTTGGGTCACGAAATTACTGACCGCGGCAGACAGCTGTCCGCAAAGCGTGTCTGCAATTACAGACATCGCAAGTCCAAAAGCAAAGAAACAATTGATATCATTTTTAGGGACCATTTCTCTGCTCAGACAGCAGAGCTCATTGCACTCACACACGCATGCGAATTAGCAAAGAAAAATGCATACATTCACACAGATAGTAGATATGCATTTGGTGTAAATCATGATTTTGGCACACTTTGGAAACACAGGAACTTTTTGAAAGCTGATGGTAAAAAGATTCTTACACACAGGTTGCTGATATGCTATCTGCCATTCTTCTACCAGCAGCCATTGTTGTGTGTGACTATGCCACACACACTTTTGTATCTGAAACAATTTTTGCAGGAAGCCGACGAGCTGACCTTGCAGCAAAGCAAGCAGCATCAGAGACAGACAGATTGTCTCCAGAAATCACTAACAAAACTTTTTCTCTTGCAGAGATGCAAACATTTTGCAGAACCAGCTGAGCGTGCACTCTGGAAGGAGTGCTCATGTAAATACACATACAATGTTTGGGGGGGCCCAAATGGCCTCACCTGTTTGCCAAACATTTTTTCCCTGCTTTTGCGATTTTGACGCGTGGCCTAGACCACGCGTCAAAAGGGGGGATGTTACAAGGCAATGTGTTTTTGTGTTTTTGCTCTCAATATGTTTGTGCAGGTGAAAAGAGCAGTAGCAAATGGAGCTGACAAATCATTACACAGCTTCCAGGAAGTCGTGGGAAAGACACACCTCCCACTGCAAAAAGGTCCAAGGAGTGGCAACTCCAACCATAGGCCCATCACAATGGCATCCACAATGGCTCTTCGCAATGGTCGTGCTGACAAAGGGAATCAACTGTTCCAATCGGGGACGCATCGAACCCCGAGAAATTAGAGATTATAGAATTTTGTTTTTGTGCAACACTATATTCCAAGTTTAATAAAATGGTATGGGGAGGGACAGTGTTACCCAAATTCTGCTAGGTACTGGGGAACAAATATGTATTTGTGTAGAGGTACGTGTGCCTCAGTTGATGTTGTGGATAAGGCAACAAAATTTGAAAATGTGGGCCATTATGTCCCCTGGGACGGCCAAATAAAAAGGAAAAAGAGAAAGTTTTAGACTAGCTGTAACTCAGAAAAATTTTAGTTATGAGGGAACGGGAGCAATTCCACAAATGAGAGTAAGAATATGGAAAGTGACGAAGGCTGAAGCAGGTGGTGTTACCAATTCTAGTGGGATTTTAAGAACTGTTTAGATAGAAGAATGAGAAAGGGCGTTGCTCATCTTACGGGTCAAAGTATAAAGATTTTGGTTATCATATATGATAAAAGGGGGGAATGTAATGGAAATTTTCTAGTCTAGCTTCTTGATGTGTCTATCTATATGGTTATGAAGTTTTTATCTATGTTTTCTTTCATATGTTATCATGTTTTTCTCTATACGCGTCATACCACTCTGCCTTTGCCCTCGAGCAGATGCCAAGATGTTCTGTTTGGAATAACGGGCATCACTTCTCGGAAACCAGCTCGGGATTCTGGCTAGGGGGCAAAGGGAGGGGGTTTTCACGTTTTAATATATAAACTCTGGGTGCAGAAGGAAAGAGCGCCTTTGCTCTGCACCATGCTCATTGCTTATGATGCAGATTAAACGACAATAAAATACTTTGCAAAGTACCTGATGTCTCTGTATATTGCGTTTGTCAAAATTGACTCACCTTGATTAAGGAATAAGAAAATTCCACAACACAGTTTTTGCAGAGGTGACGTCAACGGAGAAAGTAGAGAGAAGAGACTGGTAGAGAGAGAGAGGTCAGTATGGTCTTTTGACTTGTGCCATTTTCTCTCAGCTGACCGGAGGCTGGTGCGATGCTCACGTGGTACATCCGATAACCAGGGGGCAGACAGGGATGCACGGGCTGGTCCAGATGTAAGAGGGCATATGTTGTCCAAGCAGGATGTAAGCATGGAACACAGAGTGTCTGTGGCACTGTTGGTATTCAAAAGATAGAGCTCCTCAGAGGGGGGGAGTGCAGACAAGACAGCAGAGGAAAAGCAAGAGGGAGGGACCGTAGGTAGCGCCGGAAAGTGACCAGCGGTAAGACATCTGCGTTGTCTGGAGCGGTGAGGTCGGGGGTGACAAAGAAGTGATCAGACGTGTGCAGCGGAGTGAACTGAGAGTGATGAGTGGAGCATTTCTCGAATCATCCTTGTCATTTGCAAAACAGTAAGTGCATTTCTGGTTTTGATTGTTTGATTGCAAGAGACGGCACATGAGTCACGTTTACGCTTTTACTGTTTTTACAATAATTTATTGACAGACAGTGTCATTGTGATGCAGACAGGAAAAGACAGCACTGCATAGCACAAACAAATGTAGAAATCTGAACATAAGACAATCTCCTTAGGGAAAACTGTACATGCAGTGCAGTGGAATTACAGTGCAGTCTTCCTACACCTCCTGACGTTCCTGTCTTTTGGGCAACGGATTCTCATCCACATCACAACAAATATCTACTCTTGCGATACAGCGTGAAAATCATCTTTCAGAGTGTCTAATCCAGCCTCTGCAGGCATCAGCTGTGATGTCATCACACGTTACATCCATGGCAGCCAGAAGGGTCATCTGTGTATGCGGCTGGCGATCATATACTTTTAATCTTCATGCTGAGAAAAATTCCTCAACGTGGTTGAGTAGGGTGAGAGGAACTCCACCAGCATCCTGTTGTGGGCCGCAAACCATTGCCTGATGATGTTGGAGCGATGGAAACTGACATTGTCCCAAACTAACACGTACTTTGGCAGGTCATCTCCAATCTGCCCCCTCTCTTGTTCAGGGATGAGATCCCTGTAGAGAGTGTCAAAAGACTGTTTAGGTGTGAAAAGGGGCCGTCTGCAACACAGTGAAGTTGTCTTGCAGTCCTATGTGGAAAGAATATAGCAATGCAAAACACTAAATTGAGTTAAATAAAATGCCACTGTTTACTTAAAGTATACTTACTGTATATTGTAAAACTAGTGCTTAAATTTCGTGGGGATTATACTATTCTACAGAGACCCATTATAATGCATTTTGATCAACATGACATAAGCAATTGATAATGTAGGAATCTGCACAGAATTTTGTCATAATCATTTGCATGGATGTACCAAAGCATTTGCAACTTGTTCAAAGAAATGAGAAAATGCTTGTTTGATGTGCACACGTGACACAAGGATGTAAGGATTGAACAAGAAGTTTTGAGAATTTCAAATCGGATCAGAGAAATGTACCAAATTGACTTAGAAAAAACTGTATTTAAAGTGGGGGGGGGTACTTTTGGGGCAGTTTTGTTTCACCCAAGTGTCCCATTTCCACCCCTATCAAACTAATGCATGGATGCATATAGCCAGAAACAATTCATTTGATGCATGCAAAGAAGCAACACTGTGTGTCTCAATAAGCATTTATTCATGATTACGTAGACATGCTAAAATTTCAAGGCCACACACTACACATTACACATGACATTACACATTTCATAAAATTTACATTTAGTCATTTAGCAGACGTTTTTATCCAAAGCGACTTACAAACGAGGAAACATTGGAAGCAATTATAACAATATAGGCAAAAAAATGCAGAAGTTAATTAAATCCAGTCCATTAAAGCCTAGCACAGTATACAAAGCTAAGAATAGTGAGGTAAGTAAAAAAATAATTTTTTAAGAAGACAGAAAAAAATAAGAGGTTAAAATCAGTCATCTACATTTTGACAGAAGATATGCATTTTCACACACTACACCGGCCTGTAGTGTTCTAGCAGTGTAAGGTTGAGAGTGAGTTTCTTCAGTAGCGGTGTGATGCAGGCCTCTTTGAAAGCAGTGGGAAATGTCCCAGTGGTGAGCAAAGAGTTGATGATGCGGGTCAGACCAGGCACAACTGCTGGAGAGATGGCATGGAGGAGATGGGTGGGGATGGGATCCAGTGGGCAGGTGGTAGGGTGGTTGGAACCAATGACCTTGGAAACATCATCTTCAGACATAGGAGAAAAGGCGGGTGATGGTGGCGTAGAAAATTGGCTGTTGATGGTGTGGGAATTTAGATCCGTATATGGATCGATATAAAAATGGATGATTGATGTTGTTTAAATCGGATGTATTTTCCTGCTTGAAGCAGAGAGTTCTACAGATGCTAGATGTTGCCAGAGATCGGAATGTGGTCAGTGAGAGGGGGGTTGCAGGATCTGCTTGTGTGAATGTGTAACAATAACCACATCTTATTTTGGGGGAAGCAATGTGTACAGTCAAGGATCTTATTGTGGTTTAAACGTGCCTTTACATTTAATATGATTTTACCATTGATTACTAACTATGCATAATATGTTGAAAATATAACCAGTGTGTTAGTTGAGTTAACCAAGTATTTAGCGCTGAATATTGTGGGGTTTTTCCATAGGATATTGCTATGTGTGTGTTGAGATCAGGTTACGCACAGAGCGTGTTGGGCCTCTATAATTTGTTACAGATGTCGGGTTTGAAAAACAAGGCAGTGAGCTGGTTGGCTGAGACAGGACAAAGAAGGAAAAGCGGATTGGACCCCGCCATGGAGAAGAGATTCGACGAGAAATATATAAGAATATGAATGTGTTTTTCGGGGTCGATCCTTTGTTAAGACGTTTGTGTGTCTGAGGATCCACCGAAACAGCTGTTTGTTTTGAGAATTCTGATCAATAAATTTCAACGTTTTCTGAACTGGCCTCTCTCCAATTTTTGAACGCGCAGAACATTGTTTAAATGTTCATTAGATGGTGACCCCGACTGGTTGGAGAAAGAGGCATCTGAAGAGAATTGTAAAACTCGGAGAGTGACCGAAAATCGGGACGAGACAACTTTTAATTCAACACACTGTCGACAGGAATAAAAGACAAAGGTGAGCAGGGACCTGTTTAAACGAACTTCTGCAGATTGGATATTCTAAATTTATGTGTTGAGTTTAAGGAAATTTCTGTACCGTTGATTAAAAATTTAAAGTCATTGATATTTGTTGATCAGAATAAAAGGATTTTTTTTATATATATATTGGAAGACGGGGTGAGAGACCCGCGTGACGATGGTTACGAAAACAATAACTTATTAAATCCCTTTAAACCACCGGCGAGTATAAAAGCCTTGCGGTGTGAGAAAGGGCGCTTTTAGAATTTCAGCGAGTATAAAAGCCTCCGCTGTTTTTGAAAGTGAATAAGTTATTAAATCCCTTTCAACCAGCGGCGAGTATAAAAGCCTTGCGGTGTGAGAAAGGGCGCTTTTAGAATTTCAGCGAGTATAAAAGCCTCCGCTGTTTTTGAAAGTGATTAAGTTATTAAATCCCTTTAAACCACCGGCGAGTATAAAAGCCTTGCGGTGTGAGAAAGGGCGCTTTTAGAATTTCAGCGAGTATAAAAGCCTCCGCTGTTTTTGAAAGTGATTAAGTTATTAAATCCCTTTAAACCACCGGCGAGTATAAAAGCCTTGCGGTGTGAGAAAGGGCGCTTTTAGAATTTCAGCGAGTATAAAAGCCTCCGCTGTTTTTGAAAGTGAATAAGTTGTTAAATCCCTTTCAACCACCGGCGAGTATAAAAGCCTTGCGGTGTGAGAAAGGGCGCTTTTAGAATTGCGGCGAGTATCAAAACTTTTGCTGTTTTATAAAGGTGAATAAACAGGGATAAATGCGTTAAAAAAGCGTGTGGGTGATCGACACCATAGTACGCTAAAAGCCGATTAAATTGTGTACTAATTGTCTATTGTATACTGTACCATTGTTGTGTAAAATGTCTGAATTTGAGAAGAAATGTGTGATTTATGGGAATTCCCCTGTAATTATGCAGTGGGAAAAGATTGTTGATATGCTAATGGCCCAATCAGAGCCGAAAACTCGTAAGAAAGACAGGAAAATCTGGGAACAAAAATGGAGTGAAATTTGCATGGAAAATGTGTGGAAGGAATCTGAGACAGTGTTGATTAAGATCACTCCGAAAATCAGGGAAATGGAGGAAAAAGCGCATGCAAGTTTAAACAAACATGTAGAAGGAGGAAAAGATGTGAAGTGGTTAGATAAAAATAAGCATAAAAAGGAGGAAGAGAGATTGAGAGAAGAATTACGCCTGTGGACACGCATTGCTTTGACTGCAATTGCTTTGAGTTCCCCTAGGGGGGGCACGGGACATGTGCAATCAGAGGAGTCAGAGAAAGAAATGGTGAGAGAGTCAGGAAGTGCAGGAGCCAGTATCTCGCGTCATACTGAGACCGCCCCCTTATATCCTGATTTGAATAAGCTGTTGCCCCTGCCCTACATACCAGCTTCACAGCAAGTGCAAGTGAATGTGAAAGATTCGATGGTGGAGGTAGACATGCCAGATCTAGATGTTTTAAAGGATCAAATAAACGTGTTGACAGCACAATTAGAACTAATGGTAAATAGACAGGAAACCTTACAAAGAAAGGATAGCATAACCAACCAAAGAGCACAAGTAGTGCACAATGAGGAGGAAGGCAGAGACATGAAGGGACAGGAAGCATGTAATAACAGTGAGGATGGAGGGCCACTGCAGGTATGTAGGGACGTAGTTATTAAAGGAACTATGATGTCTACCCCAGTGTCACAGGGTACTAGGAGTCATACCAGAGCCTGTCAATCCACTCCAGCCTGTCAATTTACTCCCCCTCAAGAGCGACAATGGGACAGTATGTGTCGCCCAGGTAGTGAGTATGATGAAAGGAATGTGAATGTGCCAAACGCCCAGCTGATGTCTGGAGGGGCAACTAACATGCCTCTGTTACAGGGCAACCGAGGGGTACCAAAGTACCAGCCCTGGAGCCATAGTGACATGACAGCTGTGCTGGCAAAATTGCCCCCCATTACATCTGGTGGAGGCAGATGGCTTATAAAGTTGATGACATTGTGCCACGGCACCACCTTGGCGGTAGGAGACATAAGATGCCTTTTAGGCCAAGTTTTTACTGTTTCGCAGATGGCAGAGTTTGAGAAGGATGCAAACATTGAAGACGAACCCAATGACGCACAGTATACCACTGTCAGTACAGCGATCGCCAGGGCCCTCAGAGAAAGATTTCCAACACCCCCAACCGTATACCAAAACATTAAGTTCCGCATCAAGCCTGGTGAGACTGGAGCAAGTTACTATTTTAGATGCGCAGCTGAATGGGAGCAGATGGTAGAAGAAAATAGTTTAAATAATCCAATTACGCGTAATATATTTAGAACTGCCGTAATGACAGGGGCCCCCAATGGTGTCAAGCAGGCAATGGAGTGTAATCCTGACACTCCAGTTGCCAGCAACGAAATGTGGGAAAGGCATCTAGTGTTCCATATTGACAGATCAGTCGATAAGCAGGATAGAGAACAGGAGGAATTAGAAAAGACAAAGCAACAATTGTTAAAACTACAATTAGAAATGGCTAAGTCAGATAGTAAAAAAACAAAACAAATGTCATAACGTCCTGTGGGCAGCGGCTTTGACGGGCAGCCCGGAGTAAAGACCCAAACTTTTCCCATAACCACACCTGAAACTTTTGGCTATGCTCAGGGAGGACATGTCCCTAATTTTCAATTAATGAAACCGCGGGGAGGGTATAGGCCACGGGGCAAAAGCGGATGGGCTAGGGGAAAACCAAATGGGGAAGAGGTGCGCTACAGGGGGGTATGTTATCAGTGTGGGGGGACTGGTCATTGGTGGAGAGACTGTCCCATGACAGTGAACAGCCAGTATATGGGACCACCTGCGGGGGGATAGGATCCTCATAGAGGTGGGCCCAGTGGTCGTGGCAGAGGACCACAAACTCCAAAATACCCGGAGCAACAAGGCCCACCTCCCCACTCGATTCAGGCGCCCTTGAACCCATCTTGGGGCCAGGGGGAAGGCGCGGATTGTTGACGAGGCCAACAAAGAACAATCATGCGAGGTCTGGCTGAGCCTTACATGATTTTAGTGGTTAACAACAGACCACTAACGGCTTTGGTAGATACCGGAGCAACATACTCCACAGTAACGAGGGGCACAATCACTGACAAAGATCTAAGTGATAAGACTGTTGGAGTTATGGGTTTCTCTGGAGGGTTCGAACACTGGCATCTTACTGTTCCTCTTACCACGAAAGTGGCAAATCAGTCCCTGTCACACTCATTTTTAAACTCCACAAAAGCACCTGTTCCCCTATTGGGCAGAGATCTGTTGATTAAATTGGGTGCAAATATTTTATGCTCACCAGAAGGTGTCACAGTCACGTTCCCGGACGGCACTAAAGTCGACTGTTCACAGGCACACAGTAGAGAGGGCCACCAGCAGGCTTTGCTGGGAGGACCCTTGCAAGAGATGGCAGACATATATTGGGTGGAACTAGATAATTCACAATCGGGAGCCAGAGCACTGTATAAGAGTCAGTGGCCCTGGATCAAAGATTTAGCTGTCTATTTGCCTCCCATCGACCCCCTGCATTGTACACTATTTTATGACCGTAATGACACTGTCACATACCAGGAAATGTTCCATGACATTGAGGGCCAAATGTGGACACTCACAGGGGAGGGCCTATATGTAGGACAAGAGGGTGTAGTAGTTCCAGTTACACTGACACCAGAACAACAGATATGGTATGAAATGGCAGACACAGCTGAACCTCACATTTCTATGGCACTGCATCCAGGCCATGAAGCTCGAGAGCTAGGAGCTATGACAAAGAGGTTGCGCTTGGTGACCGATTGGGAGCCCTCTGGCATTGTAGGGGTTTTGCATTCGCGTATGACAGATTCATATTGGGTACCACAAAAAACGGCCGATAGGGGCCAATTAACTCACCTCGAAATTACAAGAAGCCATGGTCGCGAACTGACAGATGGTCCCGGAGCTGAGCAGTTAATTAACAGCCAGCCGGACGACCTCTGGTCACAAGGTCCAACGGACGTTGGCCTCTGTAACATTGAGCCAGTCAAATTTCAGTTAAAATCGACAGAACCAGTTTGGGTCCCACAATATCCTAACAAAAGGGAGGCAGAGGAAGGCATTGCGCCCACTGTTCAAGGTTTAGTGGAGAAAGGTGTCATTATTCCATGGCGATCGCCATGGAACACCCCGATTTTTCCTGTAAAAAAACCAGGCACAAACAAATATAGATTAGTCCATGACCTGCGTCGAGTAAACAGCCTGGTGACAACACCAACAATGGCCGTACCAAACCCATATACTGCCATCTCAAATTTGACCCCAGCTCACCAATGGTTCACATGCATTGATTTGGCCAACGCTTTTTTCTGTATACCAATCTCGGAAGAATGTAAATCGTGCCTGACTTTCACTTACCGAAAATGTCAATATTCTTATAACAGACTTCCACAGGGCTTTATTTTGTCGCCAGGGATATTCAATCAGGTCCTAAAAAATCAGCTGATAAATTGTGTGTTGCCTGTAGATTGCGTTCTAATAATGTATGTTGATGATCTTTTGCTAGCAGCCACAACCAACGAAGATTGCTTAAAAGCAACGGGCGTCATTCTGAGACAGCTGTATGCGTCTGGGTTCAAGGTTAGTAAAGAAAAACTGCAGGTCAGCAGGCCATCTGTTACTTTCATGGGCCGTTTAATCACAGGCCAAGGCACAACATTGTCTGATCGCCAACGTGATGGCATTTTGTCACACCCGAAGCCACACAATGTGAAGGACATGCTTTCCTTTCTGGGATTGACAGGTTTCAGCAGGAATTATATCCCTATGTATGTAGCGGTCACCAAGCCATTACGAGACATGGTCAAGGAACAAGGCATGAGAAATGTGCAGGCGAAGTTAACATGGACCCCTGAAGCAGAAACCGCGTTCATTAAATTGAAAGGGGAGCTGTCACATGCGGCATATCTGCATAGCCCTGATTACAGCAAGGCATTTTTCCTAGACGTTTCTGAAACAGGGAATAGCGCACATGGAGTACTTTTTCAGAAGCAGTCTAGTGCTAGACGTGTGCTCATGTATGTCAGTGTCCTAATGGACGCCATTGAACAACGCCAGCCGGTTTGTGCCAGGTTTACTGCAGGATTAGCAAAGATCATTGAAAAGACATCACACATTGTGATGGGTCATCAGTTAACGGTCCTGACCACGCACTCTGTCATGTCGTTTGTCAATTCTGCATCATTTACGTTTTCACCGTTGAGGCAGAGAAAACTGTCCAAATGTCTAACGGCGCCAAACATAACATATAAACACGACGGCATTAACATGGCAGATTTGTTCACCAAAGGGGAACCACATGACTGTGCACCAATCACTGACCTGGCATCTCGTGTTCGCCAGGACTTAACTGCAACCCCTATCCCTGAAGCCTCGGACGTGATTACATTTTTCACGGACGGGTGCTGTTTTAGAGCTCATGATGGCTCTTTGGTCTCAGCTTATTCTGTTGTGCAGCAAACAGACTTAGGTTACACTACTAGGGAAGCAGAGAAAATAGAAGGCAAACAGTCGGCACAGAGAGCAGAACTAATTGCGGTCACACAAGCACTTAAACTTGCAGGGTCTGGCAAAGTCAACATTTATAGTGACTCAGCTTATGTCGTGGGTGCTGTGCATGTCGAACTCGCAGTTTGGAAGAGCGACGACATCACGCTTCCGGGTGGGAGGAACGCTGGCATGTTTGGTTGCCGCTCCTTCACTCGGCAATTGAAATTATTTTCTTTCTTTTATTTATTTAGGCCTATTTATTATTATACGTTATTGTTGGATTCCTTTTCATTTGTTCGTGCTTCCACATTCCTGACTGGGATCGTATATACGCTCACGCTGTGCCTGGATTTTTCACTCCTGTGTGCTGTGTTTCCGTTAGCAGTGCGTCAGAAGTTCTGTTTTACTACAACGCCTTGGATCTAATCGGACATTTCAGCCTGGATCAAACCGTGTCCTGTGCAGCAGTGTCTGATCTTAGGTTCATCACAACATCTTTAATCTTACTTGGACATTACTATGTGGATTCGTCTGCTATCTGCTATCATCGGCATTTTATCAGTGACTGGGCTCCGTGGAGAACGGATCTTCGAAAACCCGGACCACGCTATGATAAGGTACTCTCTGCCTGAACTGCTTTCACAGAAACACCAGTTGGGGCTCAACACACGTGTTCGTGAAACTTTGCGATCACTCCACCTTCTACGTCGGCCCAAATATGTTCATAGGGGTTCACAGCGGAATTTTAACATCACAGGGACTGACATTAAGGTCTTATGTTCCCGTTCCGCATGCACTGATAAACAAAACATCTCTCGTGGTGTTTGCCCTGCGAACTTATGTTATCCACAACAAGTGTCTACAATATACTCTGATAAAGTACGCCCTGATTTCATCAGGTTTGCCCATCTCAATATACGTTCTTTGAACAAAAAGACTGATTTACTCTATGACATCATTTTGGACAAAAAACTTGATGTCTTCTGTATTTCTGAAACTTGGCACCAACAGAATGACTTTTTAAATCTCAATTTATGTACTCCACCGGGATATAGATATCTTGACAAATCTAGAGCAACTGGAAAAGGCGGTGGCCTTGCTGTTGTCTACAGTACTGATGTCTCTGTTACTGAAATTGTTGTTCCTTCTGTTTCATCCTTTGAGAATATTGTTTTTAAAATGAGCGGTGCTTCTCCTGTTCTGATTTTGTTTATTTATAGGCCACCGAAGCCTAACCCTCTGTTTTTTGATGAACTCACAGAGCTAATTGCATTTCTAAATCCTCTTTGTCCATCTATGATTCTTATTGGAGATATTAACATTCATGTTGATAATCCTAGTTGTAATCATACTGCTAACTTGATGGAGATCCTGGACTGTTTTAACCTGACACAACATGTCAAATTTCCAACTCACAGAAAAGGTCATACACTGGATTTAGTGTGTACAGCTGGTGCTGATATAAATCAGCTTGAAGGTAAAGATTTGTGTATTAGTGACCATAAGCTCTTGAGTTTTAACTTATCGGTTTCCTTGCAAAAACTACAAAAGAGGGTTATTAGTTTTAGAAATCTTAAAAATATTGATCTTAATCAGTTTTCATGTATGATAAATGACACTCCTGCAGGAAATACTGTTGATCATTATAATTCAATTTTATCATCAACTCTAGATGTGCTGGCCCCCAAGAAGGAACGTGTTGTTTCAATTTTGAAATCATCACCCTGGTTTAATACTGAGCTCAGGGCTCTTAAAGCAAAAAATAGGCAGTTGGAACGACAGTATAAAAAATCAGGGCTCACTGTCCATAAACTTATGTATGATGAGCAATTGGTTCTGTACAGCGATGCCCTTAAAATAGCAAGAACTGAATACTACTCGCAAATCATTAATGATGGTACTGCTAATCCAAATAAGATGTTTAAAGTAATCAACAAACTTCTTAAACCTACCAATTCACTTGTTTGTTCCACTGTGCAGCAGTGCAATATGTTTTTAAAATTCTTTGCTGAAAAAATTGATAATATTTATCAGTCTATTACCTGTGCCTCTCTCAGTGCACCTCCTGAGATTCAGCCATTAAATTGTCCGTACACTTTGTTTTCTAGTTTTAAAACAGTCACCATTGATTACATCTCCAAACTAATTATGACTATGAGTTCTACTACTTGTACCTTGGATCCTATTCCAACTCATGTTCTTAAAGAGTGTCTGTCGTCTATCAGTCCTCTCATTTTGAACATTGTTAATACCTCCATTACTACTGGACTTGTTCCCCAAGCCCTTAAGGTTGCTTCCATCACACCAGTTCTTAAAAAGCCTGGGTGTGATGTGTCTGATCTGTCTAATTACAGGCCTATATCTAATCTTCCTTTTTTGGCGAAGGTTTTGGAGCGTGTTGTCGTGTCACAACTTCATTCTCACTTGTCCATGAACGAGCTTTTAGAACCTTTTCAATCTGGGTTTCGTTCAGGACATAGTACTGAGACTGCCTTGGTCCGAGTTATGAATGATCTCCTCGTCTCTGCTGACTCTGGTGCTCTTACTATCTTGGTGCTCTTAGATTTGAGTGCAGCCTTTGACACGGTGTGTCACTCTATACTGCTTGAGAGACTCGAGACTTGGCTTGGTATTTCCGGTACAGTGCTTGAGTGGTTTAAATCATACCTGACTGATCGTACCCAGTTTGTTATTTTAGAAAATAATAAATCTAACGTTGGACAGGTGTGTCATGGTGTTCCTCAGGGCTCTGTCCTTGGCCCGATACTTTTTAATATTTACATGCTTCCTCTAGGGCAGATTATTAGAAAGCATGGTCTGGGGTTCCACTTCTATGCTGATGATACACAGATTTATATTAGCACAAAAACTAATATCACAGATGTTTCAGCAACCCTTTCTAACTGTCTCCAGGAAATTAAATTATGGATGTACCAAAATTTTCTTAAATTAAATGGTACAAAATCTGAGGTTCTTTTAGTCGGTACCCCTGCAGCTACCTGTAATGGTAACATTTTTAATCTGGACATCGAAAACAATGTATTGTCTGCATCACCACAAGTACGTAACCTTGGTGTAATTTTTGATTCTCACTTGACACTTGAAGCACATATTAAGAGCATTTCAAAATCGGCATTTTTTCATTTAAGGAATATTGCTAGGATCAGGTCCTTTCTTTCATTACCTGATGCCGAAAGGCTTGTCCATGCACTTGTGACCTCTAGGCTCGATTATTGTAATGCCCTTTATGTTGGGCTACCAGCAAAATCTATTACGCGCCTGCAACGTATACAGAATTCAGCTGCACGTGTTCTTACACATACTCCTTTTCGTCAGCATATCTCTGGGGTGCTTAGCAACCTGCATTGGCTTCCGGTCCATGACCGTATTGATTTTAAAATTCTTATCTTAACATATAAAGCTGTACATGGAATTGCACCTTCATATATACGTGATTTAATTACGCTCTATATGCCCTCTCGATCTCTCCGTTCTGCCAACTCTTTTTTACTTAAACAGCCTTCTTGCAGACTGAAAACGATGGGTGAAAGAGCTTTCTCTGTGTCCGCCCCCAGGTTGTGGAATGCACTTCCTTTAACTGTTAGGAATGCCCCAACACTAACAAGTTTTAAGAAACAGTTAAAAACCCTTCTTTTTAAGATGTCTGTGTCTTGATTGGTGACACTTGATGTGTATAATTGGTCTTATTTCTTGTTTGTTTTATTTTTAATGTATTTTTAATGTTTTTACTTTTGTACTGTACTGTAGCGCTTTGGGTACAAGAAAAGCGCAATACAAATAAAATTTATTATTATTATTATTATTATTATTTGGCAAAGGAGTGGGTTCGTCACTACGTCTGGTAAGCCTATAGCACATGATGCAGAAGTACGTGCACTGTTGGACGCATTGAAAATTCCAGCAGCTGTTGCTGTCATAAAATGTCAGGGCCACTGTAAAACAGACAGTGCTGTAGCACGGGGAAATGAGGCTGCTGACTTGGCTGCCAAAACAGCTGCAGGCTATCAGGTGACCATGATGGTACAGACTGACTGTTCATATGTGACACTGTTACCATCTTTCAGCAGAGAAACACTTGTGGCCGAACATGGCAAATGTACACCAGAAGAACTGTCAACGTGGACAGAGTATGGGGCCCTGTGTGCACCAGATGGTCTGTGGCAGGCCCCAGATGGCAGACCAGCATTGCCCATGAGCCTGTCACGCTCCATCATGAACCAAGCACACACTATGTCGCACGTGAGTTCAAAACAGATGATGAAAACATTGCAATATTGGTGGCATCCTTTTTTGACGGCTATGGTGTCTAACTTTGTACTTTCATGCGACATTTGTCAAAAACATAACATCAAACCAACTTTAAAACAGTTAAAGGGCACATTTTTGCCATTGCGAGGCCCAGGAGAGGAAATTGTGATTGACTTTACAGACATGGTAGAGAGGGTGCAAGGGAAACGGTATTTGTTGGTGATTGTTGACCAATTCACAGGTTGGCCTGAGGCTTTTCCTTGTGGGAAAGAAGACAGCACTGCAGTCATTAAGTGTCTCATTAATTTGTACATTCCTCATTACGGTTTCCCCCAGCATATCCGGTCAGATAATGGCTCACACTTCAAAAATGAGCATTTAAAAATCGTAGAGAAATCGCTGGGTCTAACGCATGCGTTTGGGGCCGTCTATCATCCCGAATCGCAAGGTAAGGTCGAACGGATGAACCTCACACTGAAACTTAAATTGGCTAAAATCTGTGCACAGACCAAATTATCATGGCTATCAGCTCTTCCGTTGGCTCTAATGTCTGTACGTTCCTCTGTTAACAGAATCACTGGCTTTACACCTTTTGAATTGCTTACAGGCAGATCTTTTCCAGGACCGTCGACGCCGCTGAAGCCGGACACCTGTGTACCACTTTCACATTGTGTATATTTTGACAAACTGACTGCTATGATTCAACATTTCTCTCAGCAGACTCCCTCTGACATTGCTGGAGAACCTGTCGAGCCCGGTTCGCAGTGGGTTCGCCTGAAGAAGTTTCGAAGGAAGTGGAATGAGCCACGCTGGACGGAGCCTCTGAAAGTGACGGCCAGGACATCACATTGTGTCCGTCTATCTGGCAAGGGCGACACCTGGTATCACTTGTCTTCTTGTGTTAACTGTGATCCACCAAACAGGTCGCTGTCGGAAACTGCTGTGGACCTGAGGGCTCAGGTCCAAGAGGGGGAGGGTATCTCTGGAGCAGAAAGTGGAGCAGAAAGTGACATACAAGCATCAATAACAGGGGCATTAAAAATTAAAAATCCAGTGCAAAAAAGGTGACATTTTTTCAAGCAGTGACATTTAAAAACAGGTACGGAGTGGAGAACGTGAGACGACAAAATAAAAGAACAGGTGATTGTTCAGTGACTCATGAGGAAGACAGTAGAACTATCTTCCATTTAGTCACAAAAGCAAGGTGCACGGACTATCCAATTTATGATGATCACACCCAGAGCTTAAAACAAATAAGAAACTGGTGTGTAGACTATATACTCATTATAATCAAGGGTTATCAACATTTTCGTATTTATCTTTATCATAATCTTTATATATTAATTTTCTTTCTAATTCTTTATAATCTATATATATTGTTGTTATTGTGATCCTTCAATTTTAATATTCACATTTTCCATATTTGCTATTTTTCATATTTTATATTCACAGTTTTCATATTTTATATTCAGTATTTCCCATATTTTCTATATTTTTATATTGCTATTGTGATTTTATATTGTCATATTCATTAACGTATAACCATTTATTCCTTACATTTCTATTTTGTGGGATTTTAACCATATATTTTTTCTGAATTTCATATTCCCATTAAGTTTACTGTGTGTTTAACCATTTAAATTTCCAAGAGTGTGTTAATTGTTCCTTTAAAGTCCAAGAGAGGGTAACGAGATGAAGCTGTGGGAAAACTGTAAGCTGTCAGGGATCCTATTAATAATTTCAGGGGTTATAGTAGGAATAATTTTTAGCATAACTGAGGGTCAGGAAAGTAAAAACAACATATCGAAACCGAGTTACAAAAGAGCCATAGCCGATACGAGGTTACCATGTGAACAACTCGTAATTAACTATGTTTGGGGTAAGACCACCTCATTTACTTTCGACCTATGCGCTGTCATAAATTGTGGGGGAAAAAATAGCTCATGGAGGGGGTACGAGGTATATGTATGTATGGACTGGAATATGGACAGTGTTTGTAAGGCATACCAGTCTAGGCGAACCCATAGGGGTGAATGGTGTCCGTCATGGAACAACGTGATAGCATACACCGGTGCTTGGACTCCGAAAGAATCTAGCCTTTGGACCCGTACCTCGGCAAAATTTGATTTTAAAATGCAAAGAGATTATAGTGCCAGTCAAAATCCACTCACCCTTTCAATATCCACTAGAACGGGATCAGCCAATTATACAGAGGAGTTTTTCCTTATAATGGGGGTGCACAGCCCAGGAACAGATAAAAAAGCAGTAATAAAATTTGTTGTGGACAGTTCACCTGAGGAGGAAAGAAATGGGACAGTAGCTGAGCCATTATCGGTAGGACAAAAGAATGGAGTGGTAGAAATAGATTACACCATGTTAAAACCAGAAGATATGATAGAAAGAGCCACAGGATATGGGGAAAATAATTTGTGGCTGGAATGGATAATTACCACAGCCAGAGAACAGAGCTTAGACGATTGTGTTGGATGTGCTAATGCAAGACCTCATTTATATATTGAACCAGCCCCGTTGTACCAAAACGATACGTGGGGTTATGAGTGTATGCTGGCATTGACACGGATGGCCAGTCCAAAAAATTGTACCACATTGGCAGCAATATTCCCACCAATAACCAACCTTTCACGGGCAGGTCCATTTACACCGAAGAAAGCAAATTATACCTGTTTTGATATTAAACGTCTATCACCAACCAGCAACCTGGGGGAGATAAATAAGGAGTGGTGTGATCAGATCATAGTAGATAATGGGACTGAGATAGGTACGTGGGCTAGAGCAGGTTTGTATTATTATTGTGGAGATCGAAGATTGTTTACTAGGATACCTGAGAAGGCAAAGGGAGTGTGTGCCATGGTGAGACTGGGAGCCCCAATAACCCTGATAGGAGACAGAGCAGTCAGAACGGAAACCGTGAATTCAGCAACATTGACTAGAAGACGTAGGAGACACATCATTACAAAGAGAGCAATAGGATCAAGTGTAGATTTATCATTAAATAGTCCGACATACATTGACGCGATCGGGATTCCCAGAGGTGTTCCGGATGAATATAAACTAGCGAACCAAGTGGCAGCAGGTTTTGAGAATATACCAATAATAGCTGCTATTTTTCCAGTCACCCCAAACAAGAATGTAGATAGGATTAATTATGTACATTATAATGTGATGAGGTTAGCAAATATGACAAGGGATGCAGTAGATGGTTTAGCAGAACAGCTAGCACCAACTTCACTTATGGCTATACAGAACCGTATGGCTCTGGACATGTTGTTGGCAGAAAAGGGAGGAGTATGTGTTATGTTTGGTGATCTTTGCTGTACTTACATTCCTAATAATACAGCACCAGACGGATCAGTCACTAGGGCATTGGAAGGTTTGAGAACTTTGTCTATCGAAATGAAGGAACATTCAGGAGTGAATAATCCTATTGGAGATTGGCTAGACAAGGCACTAGGCAAATGGAAATCAGTTTTAATGTCGATTGTGTTATCAATAGCTGTATTTGCAGGTATTTTGGTCTCATGCGGATGCTGTTGTATTCCCTGTATCAGATCACTATGTAACAGAGTGATATTATCGGCAATAGAAAAGACAGATTTAACCCCTCCGAAATATACCATGCCTCTATTGTCTGGCGATCATTTCCTAGATGAGGATGAGAATGATGATTGTGATGTTTTATGACCATTTTTTAATGGTCAAGAGAGGGAATTGTGGGAATTTAGATCCGTATATGGATCGATATAAAAATGGATGATTGATGTTGTTTAAATCGGATGTATTTTCCAGCTTGAAGCAGAGAGTTCTACAGATGCTAGATGTTGCCAGAGATCGGAATGTGGTCAGTGAGAGGGGGGTTGCAGGATCTGCTTGTGTGAATGTGTAACAATAACCACATCTTATTTTTGGGGAAGCAATGTGTACAGTCAAGGATCTTATTGTGGTTTAAACGTGCCTTTACATTTAATATGATTTTACCATTGATTACTATCTATGCATAATATGTTGAAAATATAACCAGTGTGTTAGTTGAGTTAACCAAGTATTTAGCGCTGAATATTGTGGGGTTTTTCCATAGGATATTGCTATGTGTGTGTTGAGATCAGGTTACGCACAGAGCGTGTTGGGCCTCTATAATTTGTTACAGATGTCGGGTTTGAAAAACAAGGCAGTGAGCTGGTTGGCTGAGACAGGACAAAGAAGGAAAAGCGGATTGGACCCCGCCATGGAGAAGAGATTCGACGAGAAATATATAAGCTTCTGAATGTGTTTTTCGGGGTCGATCCTTTGTTAAGACGTTTGTGTGTCTGAGGATCCACCGAAACAGCTGTTTGTTTTGAGAATTCTGATCAATAAATTTCAACGTTTTCTGAACTGGCCTCTCTCCAATTTTTGAACGCCCAGAACATTGTTTAAATGTTCATTAATGGCGGTAGTTTTCTTTACGAAGAACGATGCAAAATCATCAGCCGTTAACTCCGATGAAGGTGTGGGAGCAGGCGGACAGAGGAGAGCAGAGAAGGTTTTTAAGAGTGTGCGAGAGTCAGGAGAGTTGCTGATCTTCGAGTGGTTATAATCAGTTTTTGCAGAGGTGACGTCAACGGAGAAAGTAGAGAGAGAGAGGTCAGTATGGTCTTTTGACTTGTGCCATTTTCTCTCAGCTGACCGGAGGCTGGTGCGATGCTCACGTGGTACATCCGATAACCAGGGGGCAGACAGGGATGCACGGGCTGGTCCAGATGTAAGAGGGCATATGTTGTCCAAGCAGGATGTAAGCGTGGAACACAGAGTGTCTGTGGCACTGTTGGTATTCAAAAGATAGAGCTCCTCAGAGGGGGGGAGTGCAGACAAGACAGCAGAGGAAAAGCAAGAGGGAGGGACCGTAGGTAGCACCGGAAAGTGAACAGCGGTAAGACATCTGCGTTGTCTGGAGCGGTGAGGTCGGGGGTGACAAAGAAGTGATCAGACGTGTGCAGTGGAGTGAACTGAGAGTGTTGAGTGGAGCATTTCTCGAATCATCCTTGTCATTTGCAAAACAGTAAGTGCATTTCTGGTTTTGATTGTTTGATTGCAAGAGACGGCACATGAGTCACGTTTACGCTTTTACTGTTTTTACAATAATTTATTGACAGACAGTGTCATTGTGATGCAGACAGGAAAAGACAGCACTGCATAGCACAAACAAATGTAGAAATCTGAGTATAAGACAATCTCCTTAGGGAAAACTGTACATGCAGTGCAGTGGAATTACAGTGCAGTCTTCCTACACCTCCTGACGTTCCTGTCTTTTGGGCAACGGATTCTCATCCACATCACAACAAATATCTACTCTTGCGATACAGCGTGAAAATTATACTATTCTACAGAGACCCATTATAATGCATTTTGATCAACATGACATAAGCAATTGATAATGTAGGAATCTGCACAGAATTTTGTCATAATCATTTGCATGGATGTACCGAAGCATTTGCAACTTGTTCAAAGAAATGAGAAAATGCTTGTTTGATGTGCACACGTGACACAAGGATGTAAGGATTGAACAAGAAGTTTTGAGAATTTCAAATCGGATCAGAGAAATGTACCAAATTGACTTAGAAAAAACTGTATTTAAAGTGGGGGGGGTACTTTTGGGGCAGTTTTGTTTCACCCAAGTGTCCCATTTCCACCCCTATCAAACTAATGCATGGATGCATATAGCCAGAAACAATTCATTTGATGCATGCAAAGAAGCAACACTGTGTGTCTCAAGAAGCATTTATTCATGATTACGTAGACATGCTAAAATTTCAAGGCCACACACTACACATTACACATGACATTACACATTTCATAAAATTTACATTTAGTCATTTAGCAGACGTTTTTATCCAAAGCGACTTACAAACGAGGAAACATTGGAAGCAATTATAACAATATAGGCGACAAAATGCAGAAGTTAATTAAATCCAGTCCATTAAAGCCTAGCACAGTATACAAAGCTAAAAATAGTGAGGTAAGTAAAAAAATATTTTTTTAAGAAGACAGAAAAAAATAAGAGGTTAAAATCAGTCATCTACATTTTGACGGAAGATATGCATTTTCAAACACTACACCGGCCTGTAGTGTTCTAGCAGTGTAAGGTTGAGAGTCAGTTTCTTCAGTAGCGGTGTGATGCAGGCCTCTTTGAGAAGCAGTGGGAAATGTCCCAGTGGTGAGCAAAGAGTTGATGATGCGGGTCAGACCAGGCACAACCGCTGGAGAGATGGCATGGAGGAGATGGGTGGGGATGGGATCCAGCGGGCAGGTGGTAGGGTGGTTGGAACCAATGACCTTGGAAACATCATCTTCAGACATAGGAGAAAAGGCGGGTGATGGTGGCGTAGAAAATTGGCTGTTGATGGCGGTAGTTTTCTTTACGAAGAACGATGCAAAATCATCAGCCGTTAACTCCGATGAAGGTGTGGGAGCAGGCGGACAGAGGAGAGCAGAGAAGGTTTTTAAGAGTGTGCGAGAGTCAGGAGAGTTGCTGATCTTCGAGTGGTTATAATCAGTTTTTGGAGAGGTGACGTCAACGGAGAAAGTAGAGAGAGAGAGGTCAGTTTGGTCTTTTGACTTGTGCCATTTTCTCTCAGCTGACCGGAGGCTGGTGCGATGCTCACGTGGTACATCCGATAACCAGGGGGCAGACAGGGATGCACGGGCTGGTCCAGATGTAAGAGGGCATATGTTGTCCAAGCAGGATGTAAGCGTGGAACACAGAGTGTCTGTGGCACTGTTGGTATTCAAAAGAGAGAGCTCCTCAGAGGGGGGGAGTGCAGACAAGACAGCAGAGGAAAAGCAGGAGGGAGGGACCGTAGGTAGCGCCGGAAAGTGACCAGCGGTAAGACATCTGCGTTGTCTGGAGCGGTGAGGTCGGGGGTGACAAAGAAGTGATCAGACGTGTGCAGCGGAGTGACCTGAGAGTGATGAGTGGAGCATTTCTCGAATCATCCTTGTCATTTGCAAAACAGTAAGTGCATTTCTGGTTTTGATTGTTTGATTGCAAGAGACGGCACATGATTCACGTTAACGCTTTTACTGTTTGTACAATAATTTATTGACAGACAGTGTCATTGTGATGCAGACAGGAAAAGACAGCACTGCATAACACAAACAAATGTAGAAATCTGAACATAAGACAATCTCCTTAGGGAAAACTGTACATGCAGTGCAGTGGAATTACAGTGCAGTCTTCCTACACCTCCTGACGTTCCTGTCTTTTGGGCAACGGATTCTCATCCACATCACAACAAATATCTTCTCTTGCGATACAGCGTGAAAATCATCTTTCAGAGTGTCTAATCCAGCCTCTGCAGGCATCAGCTGTGATGTCATCACACGTTACATCCATGGCAGCCAGAAGGGTCATCTGTGTATGCGGCTGGCGATCATATACTTTTAATCTTCATGCTGAGAAAAATTACTCAACGTGGTTGAGTAGGGTGAGAGGAACTCCACCAGCATCCTGTTGTGGGCCGCAAACCATTGCCTGATGATGTTGGAGCGATGGAAACTGACATTGTCCCAAACTAACACGTACTTTGGCAGGTCATCTCCAATCTGCCCCTTCTCTTGTTCAGGGATGAGATCCCTGTAGAGAGTGTCAAAAGACTGTTTAGGTGTGAAAAGGGGCCGTCTGCAACACAGTGAAATTGTCTTGCAGTCCTATGTGGAAAGAATATAGCAATGCAAAACACTAAATTGAGTAAAATAAAATGCCACTGTCTACTTAAAGTATACTTACTGTATATTGTAAAACTAGTGCTTAAATGTCGTGGGGATTATACTATTCTACAGAGACCCATTATAATGCATTTTGATCAACATGACATAAGCAATTGATAATGTAGGAATCTGCACAGAATTTTGTCATAATCATTTGCATGGATGTACCAAAGCATTTGCAACTTGTTCAAAGAAATGAGAAAATGCTTGTTTGATGTGCACACGTGACACAAGGATGTAAGGATTGAACAAGAAGTTTTGAGAATTTCAAATTGGATCTGAGAAATGTACCAAATTGACTTAGAAAAAACTGTATTTAAAGTGGGGGGGGTACTTTAGGGGCAGTTTTGTTTCACCCAAGTGTCCTATTTCCACCCCTCTCAAACTAATGCATGGATGCATATAGCCAGAAACAATTCATTTGATGCATGCAAAGAAGCAACACTGTGTGTCTCAATAAGCATTTATTCATGATTACGTAGACATGCTAAAATTTCAAGGCCACACACTACACATTACACATTGCACATGACATTACACATTTCATAAAATTTACATTTAGTCATTTAGCAGACGTTTTTATCCAAAGCGACTTACAGACGAGGAAACATTGGAAGCAATTATAACAATATAGGCAACAAAATGCATAAATTAATTAAATCCAGTCCATTAAAGCCTAGCACAGTATACAAAGCTAAGAATAGTGAGGTAAGTAAAAAAATTAATTTTTTAAGAAGACAGAAAATAATAAGAGGTTAAAATCAGTCATCTACATTTTGACGGAAGATATGCATTTTCACACACTACACCGGCCTGTAGTGTTCTAGCAGTGTAAGGTTGAGAGTGAGTTTCTTCAGTAGCGGTGTGATGCAGGACTCTTTGAAAGCAGTGGGAAATGTCCCAGTGGTGAGCAAAGAGTTGATGATGCGGGTCAGGCCAGGCACAACCGCTGGAGAGATGGCATGGAGGAGATGGGTGGGGATGGGATCCAGTGGGCAGGTGGTAGGGTGGTTGGAACCAATGACCTTGGAAACATCATCTTCAGACATAGGAGAAAAGGCGGGTGATGGTGGCGTAGAAAATTGGCTGTTGATGGCGGTAGTTTTCTTTACGAAGAACGATGCAAAATCATCAGCCGTTAACTCCGATGAAGGTGTGGGAGCAGGCGGACAGAGGAGAGCAGAGAAGGTTTTTAAGAGTGTGCGAGAGTCAGGAGAGTTGCTGATCTTCGAGTGGTTATAATCAGTTTTTGCAGAGGTGACGTCAACGGAGAAAGTAGAGAGAAGAGACTGGTAGAGAGAGAGAGGTCAGTATGGTCTTTTGACTTGTGCCATTTTCTCTCAGCTGACCGGAGGCTGGTGCGATGCTCACGTGGTACATCCAATAACCAGGGGGCAGACAGGGATGCACGGGCTGGTCCAGATGTAAGAGGGCATATGTTGTCCAAGCAGGATGTAAGCGTGGAACACAGAGTGTCTGTGGCACTGTTGGTATTCAAAAGAGAGAGCTCCTCAGAGGGGGGGAGTGCAGACAAGACAGCAGAGGAAAAGCAGGAGGGAGGGACCGTAGGTAGCGCCGGAAAGTGACCAGCGGTAAGACATCTGCGTTGTCTGGAGCGTGAGGTTGGGGGTGACAAAGAAGTGATCAGACGTGTGCAGCGGAGTGACCTGAGAGTGATGAGTGGAGCATTTCTCGAATCATCCTTGTCATTTGCAAAACAGTAAGTGCATTTCTGGTTTTGATTGTTTGATTGCAAGAGACGGCACATGATTCACGTTAATGCTTTTATTGTTTGTACAATAATTTATTGACAGACAGTGTCATTGTGATGCAGACAGGAAAAGACAGCACTGCATAGCACAAACAAATGTAGAAATCTAAACATAAGACAATCTCCTTAGGGAAAACTGTACATGCAGTGCAGTGGAATTACAGTGCAGTCTTCCTACACCTCCTGACGTTCCTGTCTTTTGGGCAACGGATTCTCATCCACATCACAACAAATATCTTCTCTTGCGATACAGCGTGAAAATCATCTTTCAGAGTGTCTAATCCAGCCTCTGCAGGCATCAGCTGTGATGTCATCACACGTTACATCCATGGCAGCCAGAAGGGTCATCTGTGTATGCGGCTGGCGATCATATACTTTTAATCTTCATGCTGAGAAAAATTCCTCAACGTGGTTAAGTAGGGTGAGAGGAACTCCACCAGCATCCTGTTGTGGGCCGCAAACCATTGCCTGATGATGTTGGAGCGATGGAAACTGACATTGTCTCAAACTAACACGTACTTTGGCAGGTCATCTCCAATCTGCCCCCTCTCTTGTTCAGCTATGAGATCCCTGTAGAGAGTGTCAAAAGACTGTTTAGGTGTGAAAAGGGGCCGTCTGCAACACAGTGAAGTTGTCTTGCAGTCCTATGTGGAAAGAATATAGCAATGCAAAACACTAAATTGAGTAAAATAAAATGCCACTGTTTACTTAAAGTATACTTACTGTATATTGTAAAACTGGTGCTTAAATGTCGTGGGGATTATACTATTCTACAGAGACCCATTATAATGCATTTTGATCAACATGACATAAGCAATTGATAATGTAGGAATCTGCACAGAATTTTGTCATAATCATTTGCATGGATGTACCAAAGCATTTGCAACTTGTTCAAAGAAATGAGAAAATGCTTGTTTGATGTGCACACGTGACACAAGGATGTAAGGATTGAACAAGAAGTTTTGAGTATTTCAAATCGGATCAGAGAAATGTACCAAATTGACTTAGAAAAAACTGTATTTAAAGTGGGGGGGGGGTACTTTTGGGGCAGTTTTGTTTCACCCAAGTGTCCCATTTCCACCCCTCTCAAACTAATGCATGGATGCATATAGCCAGAAACAATTCATTTGATGCATGCAAAGAAGCAACACTGTGTGTCTCAAGAAGCATTTATTCATGATTACGTAGACATGCTAAAATTTCAAGGCCACACACTACACATTACACATTACACATGACATTACACATTTCATAAAATTTAAATTTAGTCATTTAGCAGACGTTTTTATCCAAAGCGACTTACAGACGAGGAAACATTGGAAGCAATTATAACAATATAGGTAACAAAATAAATAAGTTAATTAAATCCAGTCCATTAAAGCCTAGCACAGTATACAAAGCTAAGAATAGTGAGGTAAGTAAAACAATTATTTTTTAAGAAGACAGAAAATAATAAGAGGTTAAAATCAGTCATCTACATTTTGACGGAAGATATGCATTTTCACACACTACACCGGCCTGTAGTGTTCTAGCAGTGTAAGGTTGAGAGTGAGTTTCTTCAGTAGCGGTGTGATGCAGGCCTCTTTGAAAGCAGTGGGAAATGTCCCAGTGGTGAGCAAAGAGTTTATGATGCGGGTCAGACAAGGCACAACTGCTGGAGAGATGGCATGGAGGAGATGGGTGGGGATGGGATCCAGTGGGCAGGTGATAGGGTGGTTGGAACCAATGACCTTGGAAACATCATCTTCAGACATAGGAGAAAAGGCGGGTGATGGTGGCGTAGAAAATTGGCTGTTGATGGCGGTAGTTTTCTTTACGAAGAACGATGCAAAATCATCAGCCGTTAACTCCGATGAAGGTGTGGGAGCAGGCGGACAGAGGAGAGCAGAGAAGGTTTTTAGAGTGTGCGAGAGTCAGGAGAGTTGCTGATCTTCGAGTGGTTATAATCAGTTTTTGCAGAGGTGACGTCAACAGAGAAAGTAGAGAGAGAGAGGTCAGTATTGTCTTTTGACTTGTGCGTTTTCTCTGAGCTGACCGGAGGCTGGTGCGATGCTCACGTGGTACATCCGATAACCAGGGGGCAGACAGGGATGCACGGGCTGGTCCAGATGTAAGAGGGCATATGTTGTCCAAGCAGGATGTAAGCGTGGAACACAGAGTGTCTGTGGCACTGTTGGTATTCAAAAGAGAGAGCTCCTCAGAGGGGGGGACTGCAGACAAGACAGCAGAGGAAAAGCAGGAGGGAGGGACCGTAGGTAGCGCCGGAAAGTGACCAGCGGTAAGACATCTCGGTTGTCTGGAGCTGTGAGGTCGGGGGTGACAAAGAAGTGATCAGACGTGTGCAGCGGAGTGACCTGAGAGTGATGAGTGGAGCATTTCTCGAATCATCCTTGTCATTTGCAAAACAGTAAGTGCATTTCTGGTTTTGATTGTTTGATTGCAAGAGACAGCACATGATTCACGTTAATGCTTTTACTGTTTGTACAATAATTTATTGACAGACAGTGTCATTGTGATGCAGACAGGAAAAGACAGCACTGCATAGCACAAACAAATGTAGAAATCTGAACATAAGACAATCTCCATAGGGAAAACTGTACATGCAGTGCAGTGGAATTACAGTGCAGTCTTCCTACACCTCCTGAAGTTCCTGTCTTTTGGGCTACGGATTCTCATCCACATCACAACAAATATCTTCTCTTGCGATACAGCGTGAAAATCATCTTTCAGAGTGTCTAATCCAGCCTCTGCAGGCATCAACTGTGATGTCATCACACGTTACATCCATGGCAGCCAGAAGGGTCATCTGCGTATGCGGCTGGCGATCATATACTTTTAATCTCCATGCTGATAAAAATTCCTCAACGTGGTTGAGTAGGGTGA
Source organism: Barbatula barbatula (assembly GCF_947034865.1). NCBI lineage: Eukaryota > Metazoa > Chordata > Actinopteri > Cypriniformes > Nemacheilidae > Barbatula > Barbatula barbatula. Next base: position 7,946,257 of record NC_136782.1, read on the forward strand.
GAGGAACTCCACCAGCATCCTGTTGTGGGCCGCAAACCATTGCCTGATGATGTTGGAGCGATGGAAACTGACATTGTCCCAAACTAACACGTACTTTGGCAGGTCATCTCCAATCTGCCCCCTCTCTTGTTCAGGGACGAGATCCCTGTAGAGAGTGTCAAAAGACTGTTTAGGTGTGAAAAGGGGCCGTCTGCAACACAGTGAAGTTGTCTTGCAGTCCTATGTGGAAAGAATATAGCAATGCAAAACACTAAATTGAGTAAAATAAAATGCCACTGTTTACTTAAAGTATACTTACTGTATATTGTAAAACTAGTGCTTAAATGTCGTGGGGATTATACTATTCTACAGAGACCCATTATAATGCATTTTGATCAACATGACATAAGCAATTGATAATGTAGGAATCTGCACAGAATTTTGTCATAATCATTTGCATGGATGTACCAAAGCATTTGCAACTTGTTCAAAGAAATGAAAAAATGCTTGTTTGATGTGCACACCTGACACAAGGATGTAAGGATTGAACAAGAAGTTTTGAGAATTTCAAATCGGATCAGAGAAATGTACCAAATTGACTCAGAAAAAAACTGTATTTAAAGTGGGGGGGGTACTTTTGGGGCAGTTTTGTTTCACCCAAGTGTCCCATTTCCACCCCTCTCAAACTAATGCATGGATGCATATAGCCAGAAACAATTCATTTGATGCATGCAAAGAAGCAACACTGTGTGTCTCAAGAAGCATTTATTCATGATTACGTAGACATGCTAAAATTTCAAGGCCACACACTACACATTACACATTACACATGACATTACACATTTCATAAAATTTAAATTTAGTCATTTAGCAGACGTTTTTATCCAAAGCGACTTACAGACGAGGAAACATTGGAAGCAATTATAACAATATAGGCAACAAAATGCATAAGTTAATTAAATCCAGTCCATTAAAGCCTAGCACAGTATACAAAGCTAAGAATAGTGAGGTAAGTAAAAAAATATTTTTTTAAGAAGACAGAAAATAATAAGAGGTTAAAATCAGTCATCTACATTTTGACGGAAGATATGCATTTTCACAGACTACACCGGCCTGTAGTGTTCTAGCAGTGTAAGGTTGAGAGTGAGTTTCTTCAGTAGCGGTGTGATGCAGGCCTCTTTGAAAGCAGTGGGAAATGTCCCAGTGGTGAGCAAAGAGTTGATGATGCGGGTCAGACCAGGCACAACTGCTGGAGAGATGGCATGGAGGAGATGGGTGGGGATGGGATCCAGTGGGCAGGTGGTAGGGTGGTTGGAACCAATGACCTTGGAAACATCATCTTCAGACATAGGAGAAAAGGCGGGTGATGGTGGCGTAGAAAATTGGCTGTTGATGGCGGTAGTTTTCTTTACGAAGAACGATGCAAAATTATCAGCCGTTAACTCCGATGAAGGTGTGGGAGCAGGCGGACAGAGGAGAGCAGAGAAGGTTTTTAAGAGTGTGCGAGAGTCAGGAGAGTTGCTGATCTTCGAGTGGTTATAATCAGTTTTTGCAGAGGTGACGTCAACGGAGAAAGTAGAGAGAAGAGACTGGTAGAGAGAGAGAGGTCAGTATGGTCTTTTGACCTGTGCCATTTTCTCTCAGCTGACCGGAGGCTGGTGCGATGCTCACGTGGTACATCCGATAACCAGGGGGCAGACAGGGATGCACGGGCTGGTCCAGATGTAAGAGGGCATATGTTGTCCAAGCAGGATGTAAGCATGGAACACAGAGTGTCTGTGGCACTGTTGGTATTCAAAAGATAGAGCTCCTCAGAGGGGGGGAGTGCAGACAAGACAGCAGAGGAAAAGCAAGAGGGAGGGACCGTAGGTAGCGCCGGAAAGTGACCAGCGGTAAGACATCTGCGTTGTCTGGAGCGGTGAGGTCGGGGGTGACAAAGAAGTGATCAGACGTGTGCAGCGGAGTGAACTGAGAGTGATGAGTGGAGCATTTCTCGAATCATCCTTGTCATTTGCAAAACAGTAAGTGCATTTCTGGTTTTGATTGTTTGATTGCAAGAGACGGCACATGAGTCACGTTTACGCTTTTACTGTTTTTACAATAATTTATTGACAGACAGTGTCATTGTGATGCAGACAGGAAAAGACAGCACTGCATAGCACAAACAAATGTAGAAATCTGAACATAAGACAATCTCCTTAGGGAAAACTGTACATGCAGTATAGTGGAATTACAGTGCAGTCTTCCTACACCTCCTGACGTTCCTGTCTTTTGGGCAACGGATTCTCATCCACATCACAACAAATATCTACTCTTGCGATACAGCGTGAAAATCATCTTTCAGAGTGTCTAATCCAGCCTCTGCAGGCATCAGCTGTGATGTCATCACACGTTACATCCATGGCAGCCAGAAGGGTCATCTGTGTATGCGGCTGGCGATCATATACTTTTAATCTTCATGCTGAGAAAAATTCCTCAACGTGGTTGAGTAGGGTGAGAGGAACTCCACCAGCATCCTGTTGTGGGCCGCAAACCATTGCCTGATGATGTTGGAGCGATGGAAACTGACATTGTCCCAAACTAACACGTACTTTGGCAGGTCATCTCCAATCTGCCCCCTCTCTTGTTCAGGGATGAGATCCCTGTAGAGAGTGTCAAAAGACTGTTTAGGTGTGAAAAGGGGCCGTCTGCAACACAGTGAAGTTGTCTTGCAGTCCTATGTGGAAAGAATATAGCAATGCAAAACACTAAATTGAGTTAAATAAAATGCCACTGTTTACTTAAAGTATACTTACTGTATATTGTAAAACTAGTGCTTAAATGTCGTGGGGATTATACTATTCTACAGAGACCCATTATAATGCATTTTGATCAACATGACATAAGCAATTGATAATGTAGGAATCTGCACAGAATTTTGTCATAATCATTTGCATGGATGTACCAAAGCATTTGCAACTTGTTCAAAGAAATGAGAAAATGCTTGTTTGATGTGCACACGTGACACAAGGATGTAAGGATTGAACAAGAAGTTTTGAGAATTTCAAATCGGATTAGAGAAATGTACCAAATTGACTTAGAAAAAACTGTATTTAAAGTGGGAGGGGTACTTTTGGGGCAGTTTTGTTTCACCCAAGTGTCCCATTTCCACCCCTATCAAACTAATGCATGGATGCATATAGCCAGAAACAATTCATTTGATGCATGCAAAGAAGCAACACTGTGTGTCTCAATAAGCATTTATTCATGATTACGTAGACATGCTAAAATTTCAAGGCCACACACTACACATTACACATTACACATGACATTACACATTTCATAAAATTTACATTTAGTCATTTAGCAGACGTTTTTATCCAAAGCGACTTACAAACGAGGAAACATTGGAAGCAATTATAACAATATAGGCAAAAAAATGCAGAAGTTAATTAAATCCAGTCCATTAAAGCCTAGCACAGTATACAAAGCTAAGAATAGTGAGGTAAGTAAAAAAATATTTTTTTAAGAAGACAGAAAAAAATAAGAGGTTAAAATCAGTCATCTACATTTTGACAGAAGATATGCATTTTCACACACTACACCGGCCTGTAGTGTTCTAGCAGTGTAAGGTTGAGAGTGAGTTTCTTCAGTAGCGGTGTGATGCAGGCCTCTTTGAAAGCAGTGGGAAATGTCCCAGTGGTGAGCAAAGAGTTGATGATGCGGGTCAGACCAGGCACAACTGCTGGAGAGATGGCATGGAGGAGATGGGTGGGGATGGGATCCAGTGGGCAGGTGGTAGGGTGGTTGGAACCAATGACCTTGGAAACATCATCTTCAGACATAGGAGAAAAGGCGGGTGATGGTGGCGTAGAAAATTGGCTGTTGATGGCGGTAGTTTTCTTTACGAAGAACGATGCAAAATCATCAGCCGTTAACTCCGATGAAGGTGTGGGAGCAGGCGGACAGAGGAGAGCAGAGAAGGTTTTTAAGAGTGTGCGAGAGTCAGGAGAGTTGCTGATCTTCGAGTGGTTATAATCAGTTTTTGCAGAGGTGACGTCAACGGAGAAAGTAGAGAGAGAGAGGTCAGTATGGTCTTTTGACTTGTGCCATTTTCTCTCAGCTGACCGGAGGCTGGTGCGATGCTCACGTGGTACATCCGATAACCAGGGGGCAGACAGGGATGCACGGGCTGGACCAGATGTAAGAGGGCATATGTTGTCCAAGCAGGATGTAAACGTGGAACACAGAGTGTCTGTGGCACTGTTGGTATTCAAAAGATAGAGCTCCTCAGAGGGGGGGAGTGCAGACAAGACAGAAGAGGAAAAGCAAGAGGGAGGGACCGTAGGTAGCGCCGGAAAGTGACCAGCGGTAAGACATCTGCGTTGTCTGGAGCGGTGAGGTCGGGGGTGACAAAGAAGTGATAAGACGTGTGCAGTGGAGTGAACTGAGAGTGTTGAGTGGAGCATTTCTCGAATCATCCTTGTCATTTGCAAAACAGTATGTGCATTTCTGGTTTTGATTGTTTGATTGCAAGAGACGGCACATGAGTCACGTTTACGCTTTTACTGTTTTTACAATAATTTATTGACAGACAGTGTCATTGTGATGCAGACAGGAAAAGACAGCACTGCATAGCACAAACAAATGTAGAAATCTGAGCATAAGACAATCTCCTTAGGGAAAACTGTACATGCAGTGCAGTGGAATTACAGTGCAGTCTTCCTACACCTCCTGACGTTCCTGTCTTTTGGGCAACGGATTCTCATCCACATCACAACAAATATCTACTCTTGCGATACAGCGTGAAAATTATACTATTCTACAGAGACCCATTATAATGCATTTTGATCAACATGACATAAGCAATTGATAATGTAGGAATCTGCACAGAATTTTGTCATAATCATTTGCATGGATGTACCGAAGCATTTGCAACTTGTTCAAAGAAATGAGAAAATGCTTGTTTGATGTGCACACGTGACACAAGGATGTAAGGATTGAACAAGAAGTTTTGAGAATTTCAAATCGGATCAGAGAAATGTACCAAATTGACTTAGAAAAAACTGTATTTAAAGTGGGGGGGGTACTTTTGGGGCAGTTTTGTTTCACCCAAGTGTCCCATTTCCACCCCTATCAAACTAATGCATGGATGCATATAGCCAGAAACAATTCATTTGATGCATGCAAAGAAGCAACACTGTGTGTCTCAAGAAGCATTTATTCATGATTACGTAGACATGCTAAAATTTCAAGGCCACACACTACACATTACACATGACATTACACATTTCATAAAATTTACATTTAGTCATTTAGCAGACGTTTTTATCCAAAGCGACTTACAAACGAGGAAACATTGGAAGCAATTATAACAATATAGGCGACAAAATGCAGAAGTTAATTAAATCCAGTCCATTAAAGCCTAGCACAGTATACAAAGCTAAGAATAGTGAGGTAAGTAAAAAAATATTTTTTTAAGAAGACAGAAAAAAATAAGAGGTTAAAATCAGTCATCTACATTTTGACAGAAGATATGCATTTTCACACACTACACCGGCCTGTAGTGTTCTAGCAGTGTAAGGTTGAGAGTGAGTTTCTTCAGTAGCGGTGTGATGCAGGCCTCTTTGAAAGCAGTGGGAAATGTCCCAGTGGTGAGCAAAGAGTTGATGATGCGGGTCAGACCAGGCACAACTGCTGGATAGATGGCATGGAGGAGATGGGTGGGGATGGGATCCAGTGGGCAGGTGGTAGGGTGGTTGGAACCAATGACCTTGGAAACATCATCTTCAGACATAGGAGAAAAGGCGGGTGATGGTGGCGTAGAAAATTGGCTGTTGATGGCGGTAGTTTTCTTTACGAAGAACGATGCAAAATTACCAGCCGTTAACTCCGATGAAGGTGTGGGAGCAGGCGGACAGAGGAGAGCAGAGAAGGTTTTTAAGAGTGTGCGAGAGTCAGGAGAGTTGCTGATCTTCAAGTGGTTATAATCAGTTTTTGCAGAGGTGACGTCAACGGAGAAAGTAGAGAGAGAGAGGTCAGTATGGTCTTTTGACTTGTGCCATTTTCTCTCAGCTGACCGGAGGCTGGTGCGATGCTCACGTGGTACATCCGATAATCAGGGGGCAGACAGGGATGCACGGGCTGGTCCAGATGTAAGAGGGCATATGTTGTCCAAGCAGGATGTAAGCGTGGAACACAGAGTGTCTGTGGCACTGTTGGTATTCAAAAGAGAGAGCTCCTCAGAGGGGGGGCGTGCAGACAAGACAGCAGAGGAAAAGCAGGAGGGAGGGACCGTAGGTAGCGCCGGAAAGTGACCAGCGGTAAGACATCTGCGTTTTCTGGAGCGGTGAGGTCGGGGTTGACAAAGAAGTGATCAGACGTGTGCAGCGGAGTGACCTGAGAGTGATGAGTGGAGCATTTCTCGAATCATCCTTGTCATTTGCAAAACAGTAAGTGCATTTCTGGTTTTGATTGTTTGATTGCAAGAGACGGCACATGATTCACGTTAACGCTTTTACTGTTTGTACAATAATTTATTGACAGACAGTGTCATTGTGATGCAGACAGGCAAATACAGCACTGCATAGCACAAACAAATGTAGAAATCTGAACATAAGACAATCTCTTTAGGGAAAACTGTACATGCAGTGCAGTGGAATTACAGTGCAGTCTTCCTACACCTCCTGACGTTCCTGTCTTTTGGGCAACGGATTCTCATCCACATCACAACAAATATCTTCTCTTGCGATACAGCGTGAAAATCATCTTTCAGAGTGTCTAAATCAGCCTCTGCAGGCATCAGCTGTGATGTCATCACACGTTACATCCATGGCAGCCAGAAGGGTCATCTGTGTATGCGGCTGGCCATCATATACTTTTAATCTTAATGCTGAGAAAAATTCCTCAACGGGGTTGAGTAGGGTGAGAGGAACTCCACCAGCATCCTGTTGTGGGCCGCAAACCATTGCCTGATGATGTTGGAGCGATGGAAACTGACATTGTCCCAAACTAACACGTACTTTGGCAGGTCATCTCCAATCTGCCCCCTCTCTTGTTCAGGGATGAGATCCCTGTAGAGAGTGTCAAAAGACTGTTTAGGTGTGAAAAGGGGCCGTCTGCAACACAGTGAAGTTGTCTTGCAGTCCTATGTGGAAAGAATATAGCAATGCAAAACACTAAATTGAGTAAAATAAAATGCCACTGTTCACTTAAAGTATACTTACTGTATATTGTAAAACTAGTGCTTAAATGTCGTGGGGATTATACTATTCTACAGAGACCCATTATAATGCATTTTGATCAACATGACATAAGCAATTGATAATGTAGGAATCTGCACAGAATTTTGTCATAATCATTTTCATGGATGTACCAAAGCATTTGCAACTTGTTCAAAGAAATGAGAAAATGCTTGTTTGATGTGCACACGTGACACAAGGATGTAAGGATTGAACAAGAAGTTTTGAGAATTTCAAATCGGATCAGAGAAATGTACCAAATTGACTTAGAAAAAACTGTATTTAAAGTGGGGGGGGGTACTTTTGGGGCAGTTTTGTTTCACCCAAGTGTCCCATTTCCACCCCTCTAAAACTAATGCATGGATGCATGTAGCCAGAAACAATTCATTTGATGCATGCAAAGAAGCAACACTGTGTGTCTCAAGAAGCATTTATTCATGATTACGTAGACATGCTAAAATTTCAAGGCCACACACTACACATTACACATTACACATGACATTACACATTTCATAAAATTTACATTTAGTCATTTAGCAGACGTTTTAATCCAAAGCGACTTACAGACGAGGAAACATTGGAAGCAATTATAACAATATAGGCAACAAAATGCATAAGTTAATTAAATCCAGTCCATTAAAGCCTAGAACAGTATACAAAGCTAAGAATAGTGAGGTAAGTAAAAAAATACTTTTTTAAGAAGAAAGAAAATAATAAGAGGTTAAAATCAGACATCTACATTTTGACGGAAGATATGCATTTTCAAACACTACACCGGCCTGTAGTGTTCTAGCAGTGTAAGGTTGAGAGTCAGTTTCTTCAGTAGCGGTGTGATGCAGGCCTCTTTGAGAAGCAGTGGGAAATGTCCCAGTGGTGAGCAAAGAGTTGATGATGCGGGTCAGACCAGGCACAACCGCTGGAGAGATGGCATGGAGGAGATGGGTGGGGATGGGATCCAGCGGGCAGGTGGTAGGGTGGTTGGAACCAATGACCTTGGAAACATCATCTTCAGACATAGGAGAAAAGGCGGGTGATGGTGGCGTAGAAAATTGGCTGTTGATGGCGGTAGTTTTCTTTACGAAGAACGATGCAAAATCATCAGCCGTTAACTCCGATGAAGGTGTGGGAGCAGGCGGACAGAGGAGAGCAGAGAAGGTTTTTAAGAGTGTGCGAGAGTCAGGAGAGTTGCTGATCTTCGAGTGGTTATAATCAGTTTTTGCAGAGGTGACGTCAACGGAGAAAGTAGAGAGAGAGAGGTCAGTATGGTCTTTTGACTTGTGCCATTTTCTCTCAGCTGACCGGAGGCTGGTGCGATGCTCACGTGGTACATCCGATAACCAGGGGGCAGACAGGGATGCACGGGCTGGACCAGATGTAAGAGGGCATATGTTGTCCAAGCAGGATGTAAACGTGGAACACAGAGTGTCTGTGGCACTGTTGGTATTCAAAAGATAGAGCTCCTCAGAGGGGGGGAGTGCAGACAAGACAGAAGAGGAAAAGCAAGAGGGAGGGACCGTAGGTAGCGCCGGAAAGTGACCAGCGGTAAGACATCTGCGTTGTCTGGAGCGGTGAGGTCGGGGGTGACAAAGAAGTGATAAGACGTGTGCATTTTTCAAAAATTTTTTTAAGAAGACAGAAAAAAATAAGAGGTTAAAATCAGTCATCTACATTTTGACAGAAGATATGCATTTTCACACACTACACCGGCCTGTAGTGTTCTAGCAGTGTAAGGTTGAGAGTGAGTTTCTTCAGTAGCGGTGTGATGCAGGCCTCTTTGAAAGCAGTGGGAAATGTCCCAGTGGTGAGCAAAGAGTTGATGATGCGGGTCAGACCAGGCACAACTGCTGGATAGATGGCATGGAGGAGATGGGTGGGGATGGGATCCAGTGGGCAGGTGGTAGGGTGGTTGGAACCAATGACCTTGGAAACATCATCTTCAGACATAGGAGAAAAGGCGGGTGATGGTGGCGTAGAAAATTGGCTGTTGATGGCGGTAGTTTTCTTTACGAAGAACGATGCAAAATTACCAGCCGTTAACTCCGATGAAGGTGTGGGAGCAGGCGGACAGAGGAGAGCAGAGAAGGTTTTTAAGAGTGTGCGAGAGTCAGGAGAGTTGCTGATCTTCAAGTGGTTATAATCAGTTTTTGCAGAGGTGACGTCAACGGAGAAAGTAGAGAGAGAGAGGTCAGTATGGTCTTTTGACTTGTGCCATTTTCTCTCAGCTGACCGGAGGCTGGTGCGATGCTCACGTGGTACATCCGATAATCAGGGGGCAGACAGGGATGCACGGGCTGGTCCAGATGTAAGAGGGCATATGTTGTCCAAGCAGGATGTAAGCGTGGAACACAGAGTGTCTGTGGCACTGTTGGTATTCAAAAGAGAGAGCTCCTCAGAGGGGGGGCGTGCAGACAAGACAGCAGAGGAAAAGCAGGAGGGAGGGACCGTAGGTAGCGCCGGAAAGTGACCAGCGGTAAGACATCTGCGTTTTCTGGAGCGGTGAGGTCGGGGTTGACAAAGAAGTGATCAGACGTGTGCAGCGGAGTGACCTGAGAGTGATGAGTGGAGCATTTCTCGAATCATCCTTGTCATTTGCAAAACAGTAAGTGCATTTCTGGTTTTGATTGTTTGATTGCAAGAGACGGCACATGATTCACGTTAACGCTTTTACTGTTTGTACAATAATTTATTGACAGACAGTGTCATTGTGATGCAGACAGGAAAATACAGCACTGCATAGCACAAACAAATGTAGAAATCTGAACATAAGACAATCTCTTTAGGGAAAACTGTACATGCAGTGCAGTGGAATTACAGTGCAGTCTTCCTACACCTCCTGACGTTCCTGTCTTTTGGGCAACGGATTCTCATCCACATCACAACAAATATCTTCTCTTGCGATACAGCGTGAAAATCATCTTTCAGAGTGTCTAAATCAGCCTCTGCAGGCATCAGCTGTGATGTCATCACACGTTACATCCATGGCAGCCAGAAGGGTCATCTGTGTATGCGGCTGGCCATCATATACTTTTAATCTTAATGCTGAGAAAAATTCCTCAACGGGGTTGAGTAGGGTGAGAGGAACTCCACCAGCATCCTGTTGTGGGCCGCAAACCATTGCCTGATGATGTTGGAGCGATGGAAACTGACATTGTCCCAAACTAACACGTACTTTGGCAGGTCATCTCCAATCTGCCCCCTCTCTTGTTCAGGGATGAGATCCCTGTAGAGAGTGTCAAAAGACTGTTTAGGTGTGAAAAGGGGCCGTCTGCAACACAGTGAAGTTGTCTTGCAGTCCTATGTGGAAAGAATATAGCAATGCAAAACACTAAATTGAGTAAAATAAAATGCCACTGTTCACTTAAAGTATACTTACTGTATATTGTAAAACTAGTGCTTAAATGTCGTGGGGATTATACTATTCTACAGAGACCCATTATAATGCATTTTGATCAACATGACATAAGCAATTGATAATGTAGGAATCTGCACAGAATTTTGTCATAATCATTTTCATGGATGTACCAAAGCATTTGCAACTTGTTCAAAGAAATGAGAAAATGCTTGTTTGATGTGCACACGTGACACAAGGATGTAAGGATTGAACAAGAAGTTTTGAGAATTTCAAATCGGATCAGAGAAATGTACCAAATTGACTTAGAAAAAACTGTATTTAAAGTGGGGGGGGGTACTTTTGGGGCAGTTTTGTTTCACCCAAGTGTCCCATTTCCACCCCTCTAAAACTAATGCATGGATGCATGTAGCCAGAAACAATTCATTTGATGCATGCAAAGAAGCAACACTGTGTGTCTCAAGAAGCATTTATTCATGATTACGTAGACATGCTAAAATTTCAAGGCCACACACTACACATTACACATTACACATGACATTACACATTTCATAAAATTTACATTTAGTCATTTAGCAGACGTTTTAATCCAAAGCGACTTACAGACGAGGAAACATTGGAAGCAATTATAACAATATAGGCAACAAAATGCATAAGTTAATTAAATCCAGTCCATTAAAGCCTAGAACAGTATACAAAGCTAAGAATAGTGAGGTAAGTAAAAAAATACTTTTTTAAGAAGAAAGAAAATAATAAGAGGTTAAAATCAGACATCTACATTTTGACGGAAGATATGCATTTTCAAACACTACACCGGCCTGTAGTGTTCTAGCAGTGTAAGGTTGAGAGTCAGTTTCTTCAGTAGCGGTGTGATGCAGGCCTCTTTGAGAAGCAGTGGGAAATGTCCCAGTGGTGAGCAAAGAGTTGATGATGCGGGTCAGACCAGGCACAACCGCTGGAGAGATGGCATGGAGGAGATGGGTGGGGATGGGATCCAGCGGGCAGGTGGTAGGGTGGTTGGAACCAATGACCTTGGAAACATCATCTTCAGACATAGGAGAAAAGGCGGGTGATGGTGGCGTAGAAAATTGGCTGTTGATGGCGGTAGTTTTCTTTACGAAGAACGATGCAAAATCATCAGCCGTTAACTCCGATGAAGGTGTGGGAGCAGGCGGACAGAGGAGAGCAGAGAAGGTTTTTAAGAGTGTGCGAGAGTCAGGAGAGTTGCTGATCTTCGAGTGGTTATAATCAGTTTTTGCAGAGGTGACGTCAACGGAGAAAGTAGAGAGAGAGAGGTCAGTATGGTCTTTTGACTTGTGCCATTTTCTCTCAGCTGACCGGAGGCTGGTGCGATGCTCACGTGGTACATCCGATAACCAGGGGGCAGACAGGGATGCACGGGCTGGTCCAGATGTAAGAGGGCATATGTTGTCCAAGCAGGATGTAAGCGTGGAACACAGAGTGTCTGTGGCACTGTTGGTATTCAAAAGAGAGAGCTCCTCAGAGGGGGGGAGTGCAGACAAGACAGCAGAGGAAAAGCAGGAGGGAGGGACCGTAGGTAGCGCCGGAAAGTGACCAGCGGTAAGACATCTGCGTTGTCTGGAGCGGTGAGGTCGGGGGTGACAAAGAAGTGATCAGACGTGTGCAGCGTAGTGACCTGAGAGTGATGAGTGGAGCATTTCTCGAATCATCCTTGTCATTTGCAAAACAGTAAGTGCATTTCTGGTTTTGATTGTTTGATTGCAAGAGACGGCACATGATTCACGTTAACGCTTTTACTGTTTGTACAATAATTTATTGACAGACAGTGTCATTGTGATGCAGACAGGAAAAGACAGCACTGCATAACACAAACAAATGTAGAAATCTGAACATAAGACAATCTCCTTAGGGAAAACTGTACATGCAGTGCAGTGGAATTACAGTGCAGTCTTCCTACACCTCCTGACGTTCCTGTCTTTTGGGCAACGGATTCTCATCCACATCACAACAAATATCTTCTCTTGCGATACAGCGTGAAAATCATCTTTCAGAGTGTCTAATCCAGCCTCTGCAGGCATCAGCTGTGATGTCATCACACGTTACATCCATGGCAGCCAGAAGGGTCATCTGTGTATGCGGCTGGTGATCATATACTTTTAATCTTCATGCTGAGAAAAATTCCTCAACGTGGTTGAGTAGGGTGAGAGGAACTCCACCAGCATCCTGTTGTGGGCCGCAAACCATTGCCTGATGATGTTGGAGCGATGGAAACTGACATTGTCCCAAACTAACACGAACTTTGGCAGGTCATCTCCAATCTGCCCCCTCTCTTGTTCAGGGATGAGATCCCTGTAGAGAGTGTCAAAAGACTGTTTAGGTGTGAAAAGGGGCCGTCTGCAACACAGTGAAATTGTCTTGCAGTCCTATGTGGAAAGAATATAGCAATGCAAAACACTAAATTGAGTAAAATAAAATGCCACTGTTTACTTAAAGTATACTTACTGTATATTGTAAAACTAGTGCTTAAATGTCGTGGGGATTATACTATTCTACAGAGACCCATTATAATGCATTTTGATCAACATGACATAAGCAATTGATAATGTAGGAATCTGCACAGAATTTTGTCATAATCATTTGCATGGATGTACCAAAGCATTTGCAACTTGTTCAAAGAAATGAGAAAATGCTTGTTTGATGTGCACACTTGACACAAGGATGTAAGGATTGAACAAGAAGTTTTGAGAATTTCAAATTGGATCTGAGAAATGTACCAAATTGACTTAGAAAAAACTGTATTTAAAGTGGGGGGGGGTACTTTTGGGGCAGTTTTGTTTCACCCAAGTGTCCTATTTCCACCCCTCTCAAACTAATGCATGGATGCATATAGCCAGAAACAATTCATTTGATGCATGCAAAGAAGCAACACTGTGTGTCTCAAGAAGCATTTATTCATGATTACGTAGACATGCTAAAATTTCAAGGCCACACACTACACATTACACATTACACATGACATTACACATTTCATAAAATTTACATTTAGTCATTTAGCAGACGTTTTTATCCAAAGCGACTTACAGACGAGGAAACATTGGAAGCAATTATAACAATATAGGCAACAAAATGCATAAGTTAATTAAATCCAGTCCATTAAAGCCTAGCACAGTATACAAAGCTAAGAATAGTGAGGTAAGTAAAAAAAATAATTTTTTAAGAAGACAGAAAATAATAAGAGGTTAAAATCAGTCATCTACATTTTGACGGAAGATATGCATTTTCACACACTACACCGGCCTGTAGTATTCTAGCAGTGTAAGGTTGAGAGTCAGTTTCTTCAGTAGCGGTGTGATACAGGCCTCTTTGAGAAGCAGTGGGAAATGTCCCAGTGGTGAGCAAAGAGTTGATGATGCGGGTCAGACCAGGCACAACTGCTGGAGAGATGGCATGGAGGAGATGGGTGGGGATGGGATCCAGTGGGCAGGTGGTAGGGTGGTTGGAACCAATGACCTTGGAAACATCATCTTCAGACATAGGAGAAAAGGCGGGTGATGGTGGCGTAGAAAATTGGCTGTTGATGGCGGTAGTTTTCTTTACGAAGAACGATGCAAAATCATCAGCCGTTAACTCCGATGAAGGTGTGGGAGCAGGCGGACAGAGGAGAGCAGAGAAGGTTTTTAAGAGTGTACGAGAGTCAGGAGAGTTGCTGATCTTCGAGTGGTTATAATCAGTTTTTGCAGAGGTGACGTCAACGGAGAAAGTAGAGAGAGAGAGGTCAGTATGGTCTTTTGACTTGTGCCATTTTCTCTCAGCTGACCGGAGGCTGGTGCGATGCTCACGTGGTACATCCGATAACCAGGGGGCAGACAGGGATGCACGGGCTGGTCCAGATGCAAGAGGGCATATGTTGTCCAAGCAGGATGTAAGCGTGGAACACAGAGTGTCTGTGGCACTGTTGGTATTCAAAAGAGAGAGCTCCTCAGAGGGGGGAGTGCAGACAAGACAGCAGAGGAAAAGCAGGAGGGAGGGACCGTAGATAGCGCCGGAAAGTGACCAGCGGTAAGACATCTGCGTTGTCTGGAGCGGTGAGGTCGGGGGTGACAAAGAAGTGATCAGACGTGTGCAGCGGAGTGACCTGAGAGTGATGAGTGGAGCATTTCTCGAATCATCCTTGTCATTTGCAAAACAGTAAGTGCATTTCTGGTTTTGATTGTTTGATTGCAAGAGACGGCACATGATTCACGTTAACGCTTTTACTGTTTGTACAATAATTTATTGAAAGACAGTGTCATTGTGATGCAGACAGGAAAAGACAGCACTGCATAGCACAAACAAATGTAGAAATCTGAACATAAGACAATCTCCTTAGGGAAAACTGTACATGCAGTGCAGTGGAATTACAGTGCAGTCTTCCTACACCTCCTGACGTTCCTGTCTTTTGGGCAACGGATTCTCATCCACATCACAACAAATATCTTCTCTTGCGATACAGCGTGAAAATCATCTTTCAGAGTGTCTAATCCAGCCTCTGCAGGCATTAGCTGTGATGTCATCACACGTTACATCCATGGCAGCCAGAAGGGTCATCTGTGTATGCGGCTGGCGATCATATACTTTTAATCTTCATGCTGATAAAAATTCCTCAACGTGGTTGAGTAGGGTGAGAGGAACTCCACCAGCATCCTGTTGTGGGCCGCAAACCATTGCCTGATGATGTTGGAGCGATGGAAACTGACATTGTCCCAAACTAACACGTACTTTGGCAGGTCATCTCCAATCTGCCCCCTCTCTTGTTCAGGGACGAGATCCCTGTAGAGAGTGTCAAAAGACTGTTTAGGTGTGAAAAGGGGCCGTCTGCAACCAGGTGAAGTTGTCTTGCAGTCCTATGTGGAAAGAATATAGTAATGCAAATCACTAAATTGAGTAAAATAAAATGCCACTGTTTACTTGAAGTATACTTACTGTATATTGTAAAACTAGTGCTTAAATGTCGTGCGGGATTATACTATTCAACAGAGACCCATTATAATGCATTTTGATCAACATGACGTAAGCAATTGATAATGTTGGAATCTGCACAGAATTGTGTCATAATCATTTGCATGGATGTACCAAAGCATTTGCAACTTGTTCAAAGAAATGAGAAAATGCTTGTTTGATGTGCACAAGTGACACAAGGATGTAAGGATTGAACAAGAAGTTTTGAGAATTTCAAATCGGATCTGAGAAATGTACCAAATTGACTTAGAAAAAACTGTATTTAAAGTGGGGGGGTACTTTTGGGGCAGTTTTGTTTCACCCAAGTGTCCCATTTCCACCCCTCTCAAATTAATGTCTCAAACTGGATGCATATAGCCAGAAACCATTCATTTGATGCATGCAAAGAAGCAACACTGTGTGTCTCAAGAAGCATTTATTCATGATTACGTAGACATGCTAAAATTTCAAGGCCACACACTACACATTACACATTACACATGACATTACACATTTCATAAAATTTACATTTAGTCATTTAGCAGACGTTTTTATCCAAAGCGACTTACAGACTAGGAAACATTGGAAGCAATTATAACAATATAGGCAACAAAATGCATAAGTTAATTAAATCCAGTCCATTAAAGCCTAGCACAGTATACAAAGCTAAGAATAGTGAGGTAAGTAAAAAAATATTTTTTTAAGAAGACAGAAAATAATAAGAGGTTAAAATCAGTCATCTACATTTTGACGGAAGATATGCATTTTCACACACTACACCGGCCTGTAGTGTTCTAGCAGTGTAAGGTTGAGAGTGAGTTTCTTCAGTAGCGGTGTGATGCAGGCCTCTTTGAAAGCAGTGGGAAATGTCCCAGTGGTGAGCAAAGAGTTGATGATGCGCGTCAGACCAGGCACAACTGCTGGAGAGATGGCAT
This sequence comes from Barbatula barbatula, assembly GCF_947034865.1. Classification (NCBI taxonomy): domain Eukaryota; kingdom Metazoa; phylum Chordata; class Actinopteri; order Cypriniformes; family Nemacheilidae; genus Barbatula; species Barbatula barbatula. Next base: position 7,962,699 of record NC_136782.1, read on the forward strand.
GGAGGAGATGGGTGGGGATGGGATCCAGCGGGCAGGTGGTAGGGTGGTTGGAACCAATGACCTTGGAAACATCATCTTCAGACATAGGAGAAAAGGCGGGTGATGGTGGCGTAGAAAATTGGCTGTTGATGGCGGTAGTTTTCTTTACGAAGAACGATGCAAAATCATCAGCCGTTAACTCCGATGAAGGTGTGGGAGCAGGCGGACAGAGGAGAGCAGAGAAGGTTTTTAAGAGTGTGCGAGAGTCAGGAGAGTTGCTGATCTTCGAGTGGTTATAATCAGTTTTTGCAGAGGTGACGTCAACGGAGAAAGTAGAGAGAGAGAGGTCAGTATGGTCTTTTGACTTGTGCCATTTTCTCTCAGCTGACCGGAGGCTGGTGCGATGCTCACGTGGTACATCCGATAACCAGGGGGCAGACAGGGATGCACGGGCTGGTCCAGATGTAAGAGGGCATATGTTGTCCAAGCAGGATGTAAGCGTGGAACACAGAGTGTCTGTGGCACTGTTGGTATTCAAAAGATAGAGCTCCTCAGAGGGGGGGAGTGCAGACAAGACAGCAGAGGAAAAGCAGGAGGGAGGGACTGTAGGTAGCGCCGGAAAGTGACCAGCGGTAAGACATCTGCGTTGTCTGGAGCGGTGAGGTCGGGGGTGACAAAGAAGTGATCAGACGTGTGCAGCGGAGTGAACTGAGAGTGATGAATGGAGCATTTCTCGAATCAGCCTTGTCATTTGCAAAACAGTAAGTGCATTTCTGGTTTTGATTGTTTCATTGCAAGAGACGGCACATGAGTCACGTTTACGCTTTTACTGTTTTAACAATAATTTATTGACAGACAGTGTCATTGTGATGCAGACAGGAAAAGACAGCACTGCATAGCACAAACAAATGTAGAAATTTGAACATAAGACAATCTCCTTAGGGAAAACTGTACATGCAGTGCAGTGGAATTACAGTTCAGTCTTCCTACACCTCCTGACGTTCCTGTCTTTTGGGCAACGGATTCTCATCCACATCACAACAAATATCTTCTCTTGCGATACAGCGTGAAAATCATCTTTCAGAGTGTCTAATCCAGCCTCTGCAGGCATCAGCTGTGATGTCATCACACGTTACATCCATGGCAGCCAGAAGGGTCATCTGTGTATGCGGCTGGCGATCATATACTTTTAATATTCATGCTGAGAAAAATTCCTCAACGTGGTTGAGTAGGGTGAGAGGAACTCCACCAGCATCCTGTTGTGGGCCGCAAACCATTGCCTGATGATGTTGGAGCGATGGAAACTGACATTGTCCCAAACTAACACGTACTTTGGCAGGTCATCTCCAATCTGCCCCCTCTCTGTTCAGGGATGAGATCCCTGTAGAGAGTGTCAAAAGACTGTTTAGGTGTGAAAAGGGGCCGTCTGCAACACAGTGAAGTTGTCTTGCAGTCCTATGTGGAAAGAATATAGCAATGCAAAACACTAAATTGAGTAAAATAAAATGCCACTGTTTACTTAAAGTATACTTACTGTATATTGTAAAACTAGAGCTTAAATGTCGTGGGGATTACACTATTCTACAGAGACCCATTATAATGCATTTTGATCAACATGACATAAGGAATTGATAATGTAGGAATCTGCACAGAATTTTGTCATAATCATTTGCATCGATGTACCAAAGCATTTGCAACTTGTTCAAAGAAATGAGAAAATGCTTGTTTGATGTGCACACGTGACACAAGGATGTAAGGATTGAACAAGAAGTTTTGAGAATTTCAAATCGGATCAGAGAAATGTACCAAATTGACTTAGAAAAAACTGTATTTAAAGTGGGGGGGGGTACTTTTGGGGCAGTTTTGTTTCACCCAAGTGTCCCATTTCCACCCCTCTCAAACTAATGTCTCAAACTGGATGCATATAGCCAGAAACAATTCATTTGATGCATGCAAAGAAGCAACACTGTGTGTCTCAAGAAGCATTTATTCATGATTACGTAGACATGCTAAAATTTCAAGGCCACACACTACACATTACACATTACACATGACATTACACATTTCGTAAAATTTACATTTAGTCATTTAGCAGACGTTTTTATCCAAAGCGACTTACAGACGAGGAAACATTGGAAGCAATTATAACAATATAGGCAACAAAATGCATAAGTTAATTAAATCCAGTCCATTAAAGCCTAGCACAGTATACAAAGCTAAGAATAGTGAGGTAAGTAAAAAAATAATTTTTTAAGAAGACAGAAAATAATAAGAGGTTAAAATCAGTCATCTACATTTTGACGGAAGATATGCATTTTCACACACTACACCGGCCTGTAGTGTTCTAGCAGTGTAAGGTTGAGAGTGAGTTTCTTCAGTAGCGGTGTGATGCAGGCCTCTTTGAAAGCAGTGGGAAATGTCCCAGTGGTGAGCAAAGAGTTGATGATGCGGGTCAGACCAGGCACAACTGCTGGAGAGATGGCATGGAGGAGATGGGTGGGGATGGGATCCAGTGGGCAGATGGTAGGGTGGTTGGAACCAATGACCTTGGAAACATCATCTTCAGACATAGGAGAAAAGGTGGGTGATGGTGGCGTAGAAAATTGGCTGTTGATGGCGGTAGTTTTCTTCACGAAGAACGATGCAAAATCATCAGCCGTTAACTCCGATGAAGGTGTGGGAGCAGGCGGACAGAGGAGAGCAGAGAAGGTTTTTAAGAGTGTGCGAGAGTCAGGAGAGTTGCTGATCTTCGAGTGGTTATAATCAGTTTTTGCAGAGGTGACGTCAACGGAGAAAGTAGAGAGAAGAGACTGGTAGAGAGAGAGAGGTCAGTATGGTCTTTTGACTTGTGCCATTTTCTCTCAGCTGACCATAGGCTGGTGCGATGCTCACGTGGTACATCCGATAACCAGGGGGCAGACAGGGATGCACGGGCTGGTCCAGATGTAAGAGGGCATATGTTGTCCAAGCAGGATGTAAGCGTGGAACACAGAGTGTCTGTGGCACTGTTGGTATTCAAAAGAGAGAGCTCCTCAGAGGGGGGGAGTGCAGACAAGACAGCAGAGGAAAAGCAGGAGGGAGGGACCGTAGGTAGCGCCGGAAAGTGACCAGCGGTAAGAGATCTGCGTTGTCTGGAGCGGTGAGGTCGGGGGTGACAAAGAAGTGATCAGACGTGTGCAGCGGAGTGACCTGAGAGTGATGAGTGGAGCATTTCTCGAATCATCCTTGTCATTTGCAAAACAGTAAGTGCATTTCTGGTTTTGATTGTTTGATTGCAAGAGACGGCACATGATTCACGTTAACGCTTTTACTGTTTGTACAATAATTTATTGACAGACAGTGTCATTGTGATGCAGACAGGAAAAGACAGCACTGCATAGCACAAACAAATGTAGAAATCTGAACATAAGACAATCTCCTTAGGGAAAACTGTACATGCAGTGCAGTGGAATTACAGTGCAGTCTTCCTACACCTCCTGACGTTCCTGTCTTTTGGGCAACGGATTCTCATCCACATCACAACAAATATCTTCTCTTGCGATACAGCGTGAAAATCATCTTTCAGAGTGTCTAATCCAGCCTCTGCAGGCATCAGCTGTGATGTCATCACACGTTACATCCATGGCAGCCAGAAGGGTCATATGTGTATGCGGCTGGCGATCATATACTTTTAATCTTCATGCTGAGAAAAATTCCTCAATGTGGTTGAGTAGGGTGAGAGGAACTCCACCAGCATCCTGTTGTAGGCCGCAAACCATTGCCTGATGATGTTGGAGCGATGGAAACTGACATTGTCCCAAACTAACACGTACTTTGGCAGGTCATCTCCAATCTGCCCCTCTCTTGTTCAGGGATGAGATCCCTGTAGAGAGTGTCAAAAGACTGTTTAGGTGTGAAAAGGGGCCATCTGCAACACAGTGAAGTTGTCTTGCAGTCCTATGTGGAAAGAATATAGCAATGCAAAACACTAAATTGAGTAAAATAAAATGCCACTGTTTACTTAAAGTATACTAACTGTATATTGTAAAACTAGTGCTTAAATGTCGTGGGGATTATACTATTCTACAGAGACCCATTATAATGCATTTTGATCAACATGACATAAGCAATTGATAATGTAGGAATCTGCACAGAATTTTGTCATAATCATTTGCATGGATGTACCAAAGCATTTGCAACTTGTTCAAAGAAATGAGAAAATGCTTGTTTGATGTGCACACGTGACACAAGGATGTAAGGATTGAACAAGAAGTTTTGAGAATTTCAAATCGGATCAGAGAAATGTACCAAATTGACTTAGAAAAAACTGTATTTAAAGTGGGGGGGGTACTTTTGGGGCAGTTTTGTTTCACCCAAGTGTCCCATTTCCACCCCTCTCAAACTAATGCATGGATGCATATAGCCAGAAACAATTCATTTGATGCATGCAAAGAAGCAACACTGTGTGTCTCAAGAAGCATTTATTCATGATTACGTAGACATGCTAAAATTTCAAGGCCACACACTACACATTACACATAACATTAGACATTTCATAAAATTTACATTTAGTCATTTAGCAGACGTTTTTATCCAAAGCGACTTACAGACGAGGAAACATTGGAAGCAATTATAACAATATAGGCAACAAAATGCATAAGTTAATTAAATCCAGTCCATTAAAGCCTAGCACAGTATACAAAGCTAAGAATAGTGAGGTTAGTAAAAAAATACTTTTTTAAGAAGAAAGAAAATAATAAGAGGTTAAAATCAGACATCTACATTTTGACGGAAGATATGCATTTTCAAACACTACACCGGCCTGTAGTGTTCTAGCAGTGTAAGGTTGAGAGTCAGTTTCTTCAGTAGCGGTGTGATGCAGGCCTCTTTGAGAAGCAGTGGGAAATGTCCCAGTGGTGAGCAAAGAGTTGATGATGCGGGTCAGACCAGGCACAACCGCTGGAGAGATGGCATGGAGGAGATGGGTGGGGATGGGATCCAGCGGGCAGGTGGTAGGGTGGTTGGAACCAATGACCTTGGAAACATCATCTTCAGACATAGGAGAAAAGGCGGGTGATGGTGGCGTAGAAAATTGGCTGTTGATGGCGGTAGTTTTCTTTACGAAAAACGATGCAAAATCATCAGCCGTTAACTCCGATGAAGGTGTGGGAGCAGGCGGACAGAGGAGAGCAGAGAAGGTTTTTAAGAGTGTGCGAGAGTCAGGAGAGTTGCTGATCTTCGAGTGGTTATAATCAGTTTTTGCAGAGGTGACGTCAACGGAGAAAGTAGAGAGAGAGAGGTCAGTATGGTCTTTTGACTTGTGCCATTTTCTCTCAGCTGACCGGAGGCTGGTGCGATGCTCACGTGGTACATCCGATAACCAGGGGGCAGACAGGGATGCACGGGCTGGTCCAGATGTAAGAGGGCATATGTTTTCCAAGCAGGATGTAAGCGTGGAACACAGAGTGTCTGTGGCACTGTTGGTATTCAAAAGAGAGAGCTCCTCAGAGGGGGGAGTGCAGACAAGACAGCAGAGGAAAAGCAGGAGGGAGGGACCGTAGGTAGCGCCGGAAAGTGACCAGCGGTAAGACATCTGCGTTGTCTGGAGCGGTGAGGTCGGGGGTGACAAAGAAGTGATCAGACGTGTGCAGCGGAGTGACCTGAGAGTGATGAGTGGAGCATTTCTCTAATCATCCTTGTCATTTGCAAAACAGTAAGTGCATTTCTGGTTTTGATTGTTTGATTGCAAGAGACGGCACATGATTCACGTTAACGCTTTTACTGTTTGTACAATAATTTATTGACAGACAGTGTCATTGTGATGCAGACAGGAAAAGACAGCACTGCTTAACACAAACAAATGTAGAAATCTGAACATAAGACAATCTCCTTAGGGAAAACTGTACATGCAGTGCAGTGGAATTACAGTGCAGTCTTCCTACACCTCCTGACGTTCCTGTCTTTTGGGCAACGGATTCTCATCCACATCACAACAAATATCTTCTCTTGCGATACAGCGTGAAAATCATCTTTCAGAGTGTCTAATCCAGCCTCTGCAGGCATCAGCTGTGATGTCATCACACGTTACATCCATGGCAGCCAGAAGGGTCATCTGTGTATGCGGCTGGCAATCATATACTTTTAATCTTCATGCTGAGAAAAATTCCTCAACGTGGCTGAGTAGGGTGAGAGGAACTCCACCAGCATCCTGTTGTGGGCCGCAAACCATTGCCTGATGATGTTGGAGCGATGGAAACTGACATTGTCCCAAACTAACACGTACTTTGGCAGGTCATCTCCAATCTGCCCCCTCTCTTGTTCAGGGATGAGATCCCTGTAGAGAGTGTCAAAAGACTGTTTAGGTGTGAAAAGGGGCCGTCTGCAACACAGTGAAGTTGTCTTGCAGTCCTATGTGGAAAGAATATAGCAATGCAAAACACTAAATTGAGTAAAATAAAATGCCACTGTTTACTTAAAGTATACTTAATGTATATTGTAAAACTAGTGCTTAAATGTCGTGGGGATTATACTTTTCTACAGAGACCCATTATAATGCATTTTGATCAACATGACATAAGCAATTGATAATGTAGGAATCTGCACAGAATTTTGTCATAATCATTTGCATGGATGTACCAAAGCATTTGCAACTTGTTCAAAGAAATGAGAAAATGCTTGTTTGATGTGCACACGTGACACAAGGATGTAAGGATTGAACAAGAAGTTTTGAGAATTTCAAATCGGATCAGAGAAATGTACCAAATTGACTTAGAAAAAACTGTATTTAAAGTGGGGGGGGGGTACTTTTGGGGCAGTTTTGTTTCACCCAAGTGTCCCATTTCCACCCCTCTCAAACTAATGCATGGATGCATATAGCCAGAAACAATTCATTTGATGCATGCAAAGAAGCAACACTGTGTGTCTCAAGAAGCATTTATTCATGATTACGTAGACATGCTAAAATTTCAAGGCCACACACTACACATTACACATTACACATGACATTACACATTTCATAAAATTTACATTTAGTCATTTAGCAGACGTTTTTATCCAAAGCGACATACAGACGAGGAAACATTGGAAGCAATTATAACAATATAGGCAACAAAATGCATAAGTTAATTAAATCCAGTCCATTAAAGCCTAGCACAGTATACAAAGCTAAGAATAGTGAGGTAAGTAAAAAAATATTTTTTTAAGAAGACAGAAAATAATTAGAGGTTAAAATCAGTCATCTACATTTTGACGGAAGATATGCATTTTCACACACTACACCGGCCTGTAGTGTTCTAGCAGTGTAAGGTTGAGAGTGAGTTTCTTCAGTAGCGGTGTGATACAGGTCTCTTTGAAAGCAGTGGGAAATGTCCCAGTGGTGAGCAAAGAGTTGATGATGCGGGTCAGACCAGGCACAACTGCTGGAGAAATGGCATGGAGGAGATGGGTGGGGATGGGATCCAGTGGGCAGGTGGTAGGGTGGTTGGAACCAATGACCTTGGAAACATCATCTTCAGACATAGGAGAAAAGGCGGGTGATGGTGGCGTAGAAAATTGGCTGTTGATGGCGGTAGTTTTCTTTACGAAGAACGATGCAAAATCATCAGCCGTTAACTCCGATGAAGGTGTGGGAGCAGGCGGACAGAGGAGAGCAGAGAAGGTTTTTAAGAGTGTGCGAGAGTCAGGAGAGTTGCTGATCTTCGAGTGGTTATAATCAGTTTTTGCAGAGGTGACGTCAACGGAGAAAGTAGAGAGAGAGAGGTCAGTATGGTCTTTTGACTTGTGCCATTTTCTCTCAGCTGACCGGAGGCTGGTGCGATGCTCACGTGGTACATCCGATAACCAGGGGGCAGACGGGGATTCACGGGCTGGTCCAGATGTAAGAGGGCATATGTTGTCCAAGCAGGATGTAAGCGTGGAACACAGAGTGTCTGTGGCACTGTTGGTATTCAAAAGAGAGAGCTCCTCAGAGGGGGGGAGTGCAGACAAGACAGCAGAGGAAAAGCAGGAGGGAGGGACCGTAGGTAGCGCCGGAAAGTGACCAGCGGTAAGACATCTGCGTTGTCTGGAGCGGTGAGGTCGGGGGTGACAAAGAAGTGATCAGACGTGTGCAGCGGAGTGACCTGAGAGTGATGAGTGGAGTATTTCTCGAATCATCCTTGTCATTTGCAAAACAGTCAGTGCATTTCTGGTTTTGATTGTTTGATTGCAAGAGACGGCACATGATTCACGTTAACGCTTTTACTGTTTGTACAATAATTTATTGACAGACAGTGTCATTGTGATGCAGACAGGAAAAGACAGCACTGCATAGCACAAACAAATGTAGAAATCTGAACATAAGACAATCTCCTTAGGGAAAACTGTACATGCAGTGCAGTGGAATTACAGTGCAGTCTTCCTACACCTCCTGACGTTCCTGTCTTTTGGGCAACGGATTCTCATCCACATCACAACAAATATCTTCTCTTGCGATACAGCGTGAAAATCATCTTTCAGAGTGTCTAATCCAGCCTCTGCAGGCATCAGCTGTGATGTCATCACACGTTACATCCATGGCAGCCAGAAGGGTCATCTGTGTATGCGGCTGGCGATCATATACTTTTAATCTTCATGCTGAGAAAAATTCCTCAACGTGGTTGAGTAGGGTGAGAGGAACTCCACCAGCATCCTGTTGTGGGCCGCAAACCATTGCCTGATGATGTTAGAGCGATGGAAACTGACATTGTCCCAAACTAACACGTACTTTGGCAGGTCATCTCCAATCTGCCCCCTCTCTTGTTCAGGGATGAGATCCCTGTAGAGAGTGTCAAAAGAATGTTTAGGTGTGAAAAGGGGCCGTCTGCAACACAGTGAAGTTGTCTTGCAGTCCTATGTGGAAAGAATATAGCAATGCAAAACACTAAATTGAGTAAATGAAATGCCACTGTTTACTTAAAGTATACTTAATGTATATTGTAAAACTAGTGCTTAAATGTCGTGGGGATTATACTATTCTACAGAGACCTATTATAATGCATTTTGATCAACATGACATAAGCAATTGATAATGTAGGAATCTGCACAGAATTTTGTCATAATCATTTGCATGGATGTACCATAGCATTTGCAACTTGTTCAAAGAAATGAGAAAATGCTTGTTTGATGTGCACACGTGACACAAGGATGTAAGGATTAAACAAGAAGTTTTGAGAATTTCAAATCGGATCAGAGAAATGTACCAAATTGACTTAGAAAAAACTGTATTTAAAGTGGGGGGGGGTACTTTTGGGGCAGTTTTGTTTCACCCTAGTGTCCCATTTCCACCCCTATCAAACTAATGCATGGATGCATATAGCCAGAAACAATTCATTTGATGCATGCAAAGAAGCAACACTGTGTGTCTCAAGAAGCATTTATTCATGATTAAGTAGACATGCTAAAATTTCAAGGCCACACACTACACATTACACATTACACATGACATTACACATTTCATAAAATTTAAATTTAGTCATTTAGCAGACGTTTTTATCCAAAGCGACTTACAGACGAGGAAACATTGGAAGCAATTATAACAATATAGGCAACAAAATGCATAAATTAATTAAATCCAGTCCATTAAAGCCTAGCACAGTATACAAAGCTAAGAATAGTGAGGTAAGTAAAAAAATACTTTTTTAAGAAGACAGAAAATAATAAGAGGTTAAAATCAGTCATCTACATTTTGACGGAAGATATGCATTTTCACACTCTACACCGGCCTGTAGTGTTCTAGCAGTGTAAGGTTGAGAGTGAGTTTCTTCAGTAGCGGTGTGATGCAGGCCTCTTTGAAAGCAGTGGGAAATGTCCCAGTGGTGAGCAAAGAGTTGATGATGCGGGTCAGACCAGGCACAACTGCTGGAGAGATGGCATGGAGGAGATGGGTGGGGATGGGATCCAGTGGGCAGGTGGTAGGGTGGTTGGAACCAATGACCTTGGAAACATCATCTTCAGACATAGGAGAAAAGGCGGGTGATGGTGGCGTAGAAAATTGGCTGTTGATGGCTGTAGTTTTCTTTACGAAGAACGATGCAAAATCATCAGCCGTTAACTCCGATGAAGGTGTGGGAGCAGGCGGACAGAGGAGAGCAGAGAAGGTTTTTAAGAGTGTGCGAGAGTCAGGAGAGTTGCTGATCTTCGAGTGGTTTTAATCAGTTTTTGAAGAGGTGACGTCAACGGAGAAAGTAGAGAGAGAGAGGTCAGTATGGTCTTTTGACTTGTGCCATTTTCTCTCAGCTGACCGGAGGCTGGTGCGATGCTCACGTGGTACATCCGATAACCAGGGGGCAGACAGGGATGCACGGGCTGGTCCAGATGTAAGAGGGCATATGTTGTCCAAGCAGGATGTAAGCGTGGAACACAGAGTGTCTGTGGCACTGTTGGTATTCAAAAGAGAGAGCTCCTCAGAGGGGGGGAGTGCAGACAAGACAGCAGAGGAAAAGCAGGAGGGAGGGACCGTAGGTAGCGCCGGAAAGTGACCAGCGGTAAGACATCTGCGTTGTCTGGAGCGGTGAGGTCGGGGGTGACAAAGAAGTGATCAGACGTGTGCAGCGTCTGACCTGAGAGTGATGAGTGGAGCATTTCTCGAATCATCATTGTCATTTGCAAAACAGTAAGTGCATTTCTGGTTTTGATTGTTTGATTGCAAGAGACAGCACATGAGTCACGTTAACGCTTTTACTGTTTTTACAATAATTTATTGACAGAAAGTGTCATTGTGATGCAGACAGGAAAAGACAGCACTGCATAGCACAAACAAATGTAGAAATCTGAACATAAGACCTTAGGGAATTCCTTAGGGAAAACTGTACATGCAGTGCAGTGGAATTATAGTGCAGTCTTCCTACACCTCCTGACGTTCCTGTCTTTTGGGCAACGGATTCTCATCCACATCACGACAAATATCTTCTCTTGCGATACAGCGTGAAAATCATCTTTCAGAGTGTCTAATCCAGCATCTGCAGGCATCAGCTGTGATGTCATCACACGTTACATCCATGGCAGCCAGAAGGGTCATCTGTGTATGCGGCTGGCCATCATATACTTTTAATCTTCATGCTGAGAAAAATTCCTCAACGGGGTTGAGTAGGGTGAGAGGAACTCCACCAGCATCCTGTTGTGGGCCTCAAACCATTGCCTGATGATGTTGGAGCGATGGAAACTGACATTGTCCCAAACTAACACGTACTTTGGCAGGTCATCTCCAATCTGCCCCCTCTCTTGTTCAGGGATGAGATCCCTGTAGAGAGTGTCAAAAGACTGTTTAGGTGTGAAAAGGGGCCGTCTGCAACACAGTGAAGTTGACTTGCAGTCCTATGTGGAAAGAATATAGCAATGCAAAACACTAAATTGAGTAAAATAAAATGCCACCGTTTACTTAAAGTATACTTACTGTATATTGTAAAACTAGTGCTTAAATGTCATGGGGATTATACTATTCTACAGAGACCCATTATAATGCATTTTGATCAACATGACATAAGCAATTGATAATGTAGGAATCTGCACAGAATTTTGTCATAATCATTTGCATGGATGTACCAAAGTATTTGCAACTTGTTCAAAGAAATGAGAAAATGCTTGTTTGATGTGCACACGTGACACAAGGATGAAAGGATTGAACAAGAAGTTTTGAGAATTTCAAATCGGATCAGAGAAATGTACCAAATTGACTTAGAAAAAACTGTATTTAAAGTGGGGGGGGGGGGTACTTTTGGGGCAGTTTTGTTTCACCCAAGTGTCCCATTTCCACCCCTCTCAAACTAATGTCTCAAACTGGATGCATATAGCCAGAAACCATTCATTTGATGCGTGCAAAGAAGCAACACTGTGTGTCTCAAGAAGCATTTATTCATGATTACGTAGACATGCTAAAATTTCAAGGCCACACACTACACATTACACATTACACATGACATTACACATTTCATAAAATTTACATTTAGTCATTTAGCAGATGTTTTTATCCAAAGCGACTTACAGACTAGGAAACATTGGAAGCAATTATAACAATATAGGCAACAAAAAAGGCATAAGTTAATTAAATCCAGTCCATTAAAGCCTAGCACAGTATACAAAGCTAAGAATAGTGAGGTAAGTAAAAAAATAATTTTTTAAGAAGACAGAAAATAATAAGAGGTTAAAATCAGTCATCTACATTTTGACGGAAGATATGCATTTTCACACACTACACCGGCCTGTAGTGTTCTAGCAGTGTAAGGTTGAGAGTGAGTTTCTTCAGTAGCGGTGTGATGCAGGCCTCTTTGAAAGCAGTGGGAAATGTCCCAGTGGTGAGCAAAGATTTGATGATGCGGGTCAGACCAGGCACAACTGCTGGAGAGATGGCATGGAGGAGATGGGTGGGGATGGGATCCAGTGGGCAGATGGTAGGGTGGTTGGAACCAATGACCTTGGAAACATCATCTTCAGACATAGGAGAAAAGGCGGGTGATGGTGGCGTAGAAAATTGGCTGTTGATGGCGGTAGTTTTCTTTACGAAGAACGATGCAAAATCATCAGCCGTTAACTCCGATGAAGGTGTGGAAGCAGGCGGACAGAGGAGAGCAGAGAAGGTTTTTAAGAGTGTGCGAGAGTCAGGAGAGTTGCTGATCTTCGAGTGGTTATAATCAGTTTTTGCAGAGGTGACGTCAACGGAGAAAGTAGAGAGAGAGAGGTCAGTATGGTCTTTTGACTCGTGCCATTTTCTCTCAGCTGACCGGAGGCTGGTGCGATGCTCACGTGGTACATCCGATAACCAGGGGGCAGACAGGGATGCACGGGCTGGTCCAGATGCAAGAGGGCATATGTTGTCCAAGCAGGATGTAAGCGTGGAACACAGAGTGTCTGTGGCACTGTTGGTATTCAAAAGTGAGAGCTCCTCAGAGGGGGGGAGTGCAGACAAGACAGCAGAGGAAAAGCAGGAGGGAGGGACCGTAGGTAGCGCCGGAAAGTGACCAGCGGTAAGACATCTGCGTTGTCTGGAACGGTGAGGTCGGGGGTGACAAAGAAGTGATCAGACGTGTGCAGCGGAGTGACCTGAGAGTGATGAGTGGAGCATTTCTCTAATCATCCTTGTCATTTGCAAAACAGTAAGTGCATTTCTGGTTTTGATTGTTTGATTGCAAGAGACGGCACATGATTCACGTTAACGCTTTTACTGTTTGAACAATAATTTATTGAAAGACAGTGTCATTTTGATGCAGACAGGAAAAGACAGCACTGCATAGCACAAACAAATGTAGAAATCTGAACATAAGACAATCTCCTTAGGGAAAACTGTACATGCAGTGCAGTGGAATTACAGTGCAGTCTTCCTACACCTCCTGACGTTCCTGTCTTTTGGGCAACGGATTCTCATCCACATCACAACAAATATCTTCTCTTGCGATACAGCGTGAAAATCATCTTTCAGAGTGTCTAATCCAGCCTCTGCAGGCATCAGCTGTGATGTCATCACACGTTACATCCATGGCAGCCAGAAGGGTCATCTGTGTATGCGGCTGGCGATCATATACTTTTAATCTTCATGCTGAGAAAAATTCCTCAACGTGGTTGAGTGGGGTGAGAGGAACTCCACCAGCATCCTGTTGTGGGCCGCAAACCATTGCCTGATGATGTTGGAGCGATGGAAACTGACATTGTTCCAAACCAGCACGTACTTTGGCAGGTCATCTCCAATCTGCCCCCTCTCTTGTTCAGGGATGAGATCCCTGTAGAGAGTGTCAAAAGACTGTTTAGGTGTGAAAAGGGGCCGTCTGCAACACAGTGAAGTTGTCTTGCAGTCCTATGTGGAAAGAATATAGCAATGCAAAACACTAAATTGAGTAAATGAAATGCCACTGTTTACTTAAAGTATACTTACTGTATATTGTAAAACTAGTGCTTAAATGTCGTGGGGATTATACTATTCTACAGAGACCCATTATAATGCATTTTGATCAACATGACATAAGCAATTGATAATGTAGGAATCTGCACAGAATTTTGTCATAATCATTTGCATGGATGTACCAAAGCATTTGCAACTTGTTCAAAGAAATGAGAAAATGCTTGTTTGATGTGCACACGTGACACAAGGATGTAAGGATTGAACAAGAAGTTTTGAGAATTTCAAATCGGATCAGAGAAATGTACCAAATTGACTTAGAAAAAACTGTATTTAAAGTGGGGGGGGTACTTTTGGGGCAGTTTTGTTTCACCCAAGTGTCCCATTTCCACCCCTCTCAAACTAATGCATGGATGCATATAGCCAGAAACAATTCATTTGATGCATGCAAAGAAGCAACACTGTGTGTCTCAAGAAGCATTTATTCATGATTACGTAGACATGCTAAAATTTCAAGGCCACACACTACACATTACACATTACACATGACATTACACAGTTCATAAAATTTACATTTAGTCATTTAGCAGACGTTTTTATCCAAAGCGACTTACAGACGAGGAAACATTGGAAGCAATTATAACAATATAGGCAACAAAATGCATAAGTTAATTAAATCCAGTCCATTAAAGCCTAGCACAGTATACAAAGCTAAGAATAGTGAGGTAAGTAAAAAAAATTTTTTTAAGAAGACAGAAAATAGTAAGAGGTTAAAATCAGTCATCTACATTTTGACGGAAGATATGCATTTTCACAAACTACACCGGCCTGTAGTGTTCTAGCAGTGTAAGGTTGAGAGTGAGTTTCTTCAGTAGCGGTGTGATGCAGGCCTCTTTGAAAGCAGTGGGAAATGTCCCAGTGGTGAGCAAAGAGTTGATGATGCGGGTCAGACCATGCACAACTGCTGGAGAGATGGCATGGAGGAGATGGGTGGGGATGGGATCCAGTGGGCAGGTGGTAGGGTGGTTGGAACCAATGACCTTGGAAACATCATCTTCAGACATAGGAGAAAAGGCGGGGGATGGTGGCGTAGAAAATTGGCTGTTGATGGTGGTAGTTTTCTTTACGAAGAACGATGCAAAATCATCAGCCGTTAACTCCGATGAAGGTGTGGGAGCAGGCGGACAGAGGAGAGCAGAGAAGGTTTTTAAGAGTGTGCGAGAGTCAGGAGAGTTGCTGATCTTCGAGTGGTTATAATCAGTTTTTGCAGAGGTGACGTCAACGGAGAAAGTAGAGAGAGAGAGGTCAGTATGGTCTTTTGACTTGTGCCATTTTCTCTCAGCTGACCGGAGGCTGGTGCGATGCTCACGTGGTACATCCGATAACCAGGGGGCAGACAGGGATGCACGGGCTGGTCCAGATGCAAGAGGGCATATGTTGTCCAAGCAGGATGTAAGCGTGAAACACAGAGTGTCTGTGGCACTGTTGGTATTCAAAAGTGAGAGCTCCTCAGAGGGGGGAGTGCAGACAAGACAGCAGAGGAAAAGCAGGAGGGAGGGACCGTAGGTAGCGCCGGAAAGTGACCAGCGGTAAGACATCTGCGTTGTCTGGAGCGGTGAGGTCGGGGGTGACAAAGAAGTGATCAGACGTGTGCAGCGGAGTGACCTGAGAGTGATGAGTGGAGCATTTCTCGAATCATCATTGTCATTTGCAAAACAGTAAGTGCATTTCTGGTTTTGATTGTTTGATTGCAAGAGACGGCACATGATTCACGTTAACGCTTTTACTGTTTGTACAATAATTTATTGACAGACAGTGTCATTGTGATGCAGACAGGAAAAGACAGCACTGCATAGCACAAACAAATGTAGAAATCTGACAGAAGACAATCTCCTTAGGGAAAACTTTACACGCAGTGCAGTGGAATTACAGTGCAGTCTTCCTACACCTCCTGACGTTCCTGTCTTTTGGGCAACGGATTCTCATCCACATCACAACAAATATCTTCTCTTGCGATACAGCGTGAAAATCATCTTTCAGAGTGTCTAATCCAGCCTCTGCAGGCATCAGCTGAGATGTCATCACACGTTACATCCATGGCAGCCAGAAGGGTCATCTGTGTATGCGGCTGGCCATCATATACTTTTAATCTTCATGCTGAGAAAAATTCCTCAACGGGGTTGAGTAGGGTGAGAGGAACTCCACCAGCATCCTGTTTGATTTGATTTGATTTGATTCAATTTATTGTCATTACACACATACAAGTACAGTGCAACGAAATGTATTTTTAGAAGAAGATAAAGCATAACATGGGGAAGGTGGGGAGAAAAACATGTACACAATACACCAAAGACAAGACTTGCAACAGGGATAGGTAATCCAGTTCCGACAAGCAGCATCTGATTCTGCTGCCATGGTGGCGCCGCATGCAGACCCACTTGTCAGGCTGGTGGGTCAAAGCGACGAAGGCATTGGATCTGGGTGTGAGTGGCCGCCCTCGAGTGCGGCCTATGTTTGTGTGTGTGTGTGATAGTCTGTGTGATAGTCTGTGCAGGTGTTTCAGTAGAATGGGGGAGGGACGCAAGAGCGTCTCTCCGTACTGCTCCACTCAGGGTTGATTTCCAGCAGCAGCCTTGGCCAAGGCTGATACGGGGGAGTCGAAAGAGATAAGATTGATTGTTTGGTCTTTGGGCGAGCAACCGCATTCCATTTCCACGAATACTCTCATTGTCCATTTGGTCTCCAAAAATATCAATTTTCCTTTGCAAAGTCGTGAGCTTCTCCGTGATAGAATCCATATTGCGGTTAATAGTCTCATTTCCAGAGCCGACCGCTCTTCCCACGACTTCCATCATAACGGGCAGCCTTGTGAGACTTTTGAGAGCTGTTACCGTTTTCTTAATTTCTCGATAACAAACGGCACAGCCTAATCCAATTAGCATAATACCTGTTATCATGGTTCCGAATAGGTAGATATCTTCAATGTCCTCCACGGAAAGAGGAGCCAGACACACGATCCGCCATCTCTCCCAGGCGTCCATCGTGTAGCCAGCTGCGAACGTTCCGTCAGGGCAGACAGGTTCCCCCGAACCCAAACTTCTCGTCGAGAAGATGGTGTCAATAGCGTGGAGAGACCAGTTGATCAGATACATAATTTCAGTTGTAGAGCAGTGCAGAGAGAATCTCTCAATAGATGATACGAGACGAGACACGAGATCAGCAGGAAAAAATAAGGGAAGGACGGGAGCTAGAAAAATGCGACTGCCTCCGTTGACAGAGCGTAGAGAAGGAAACCATTGCCTGATGATGGGCCGCAAACCATTGCCTGATGATGTTGGAGCGATGGAAACTGACATTGTCCCAAACTAACACGTACTTTGGCAGGTCATCTCCAATCTGCCCCCTCTTTTATTCAGGGATGAGATCCCTGTAGAGAGTGTCAAAAGACTGTTTAGGTGTGAAAAGGGGCCGTCTGCAACACAGTGAAGTTGTCTTGCAGTCCTATGTGGAAAGAATATAGCAATGCAAAACACTAAATTGAGTAAAATAAAATGCCACTGTTTACTTAAAGTATACTTACTGTATATTGTAAAACTAGTGCTTAAATGTCATGGGGATTACACTATTCTACATAGACCCATTATAATGCATTTTGATCAACATGACATAAGCAATTGATAATGTAGGAATCTGCACAGAATTTTGTCATAATCATTTGCATGGATGTACCAAAGCATTTGCAACTTGTTCAAAGAAATGAGAAAATGCTTGTTTGATGTGCACACGTGACACAAGGATGTAAGGATTGAACAAGAAGTTTTGAGAATTTCAAATCGGATCTGAGAAATGTACCAAATTGACTTAGAAAAAACTGTATTTAAAGTGGGGGGGGGGTACTTTTGGGGCAGTTTTGTTTCACCCAAGTGTCCCATTTCCACCCCTCTCAAACTAATGCATGGATGCATGTAGCCAGAAACAATTAATTTGATGCATGCAAAGAAGCAACACTGTGTGTCTCAAGAAGCATTTATTCATGATTACGTAGACATGCTAAAATTTCAAGGCCACACACTACACATTACACATTACACATAACATTAGACATTTCATAAAATTTACATTTAGTCATTTAGCAGACGTTTTTATCCAAAGCCACTTACAGACGAGGAAACATTGGAAGCAATTATAACAATATAGGCAACAAAATGCATAAGCTAATTAAATCCAGTCCATTAAAGCCTAGCACAGTATACAAAGCTAAGAATAGTGAGGTATTTAAAAAAAATGTTTTAAGAAGACAGAAAATAATAAGAGGTTAAAATCAGTCATCTACATTTTGACGGAAGATATGCATTTTCACACACTACACCGGCCTGTAGTGTTCTAGCAGTGTAAGGTTGAGAGTGAGTTTCTTCAGTAGCGGTGTGATGCAGGCCTCTTTGAAAGCAGTGGGAAATGTCCCAGTGGTGAGCAAAGAGTTGATGATGCGGGTCAGACCAGGCACAACTGCTGGAGAGATGGCATGGAGGAGATGGGTGGGGATGGGATCCAGTGGGCAGGTGGTAGGGTGGTTGGAACCAATGACCTTGGAAACATCATCTTCAGACATAGGAGAAAAGGTGGGTGATGGTGGCGTAGAAAATTGGCTGTTGATGGCGGTAGTTTTCTTTACGAAGAACGATGCAAAATCATCAGCCGTTAACTCCGATGAAGGTGTGGGAGCAGGCGGACAGAGGAGAGCAGAGAAGGTTTTTAAGAGTGTGCGAGAGTCAGGAGAGTTGCTGATCTTCGAGTGGTTATAATCAGTTTTTGCAGAGGTGACGTCAACGGAGAAAGTAGAGAGAGAGAGGTCAGTATGGTCTTTTGACTTGTGCCATTTTCTCTCAGCTGACCGGAGGCTGGTGCGATGCTCACGTGGTACATCCGATAACCAGGGGGCAGACAGGGATGCACAGGCTGGTCCAGATGTAAGAGGGCATATGTTGTCCAAGCAGGATGTAAGCGTGGAACACAGAGTGTCTGTGGCACTGTTGGTATTCAAAAGATAGAGCTCCTCAGAGGGGGGGAGTGCAGACAAGACAGTAGAGGAAAAGCAGGAGGGAGGGACCGTAGGTAGCGCCGGAAAGTGACCAGCGGTAAGACATCTGCGTTGTCTGGAGCGGTGAGGTCGGGGGTGACAAAGAAGTGATCAGACGTGTGCAGCGGAGTGACCTGATAGTGATGAGTGGAGCATTTCTCGAATCATCCTTGTCATTTGCAAAACAGTAAGTGCATTTCTGGTTTTGATTGTTTGATTGCAAGAGACGGCACATGATTCACGTTAACGCTTTTACTGTTTGTACAATAATTTATTGACAGACAGTGTCATTGTGATGCAGACAGGAAAAGACAGCAATGCATAGCACAAACAAATGTAGAAATCTGAACATAAGACAATCTCCTTAGGGAAAACTGTACATGCAGTGCAGTGGAATTACAGTGCAGTCTTCCTACACCTCCTGACGTTCCTGTCTTGTGGGCAACGGATTCTCATCCACATCACAACAAATATCTTCTCTTGCGATACAGCGTGAAAATCATCTTTCAGAGTGTCTAATCCAGCCTCTGCAGGCATCAGCTGTGATGTCATCACACGTTACATCCATGGCAGCCAGAAGGGTCATCTGTGTATGCGGCTGGCCATCATATACTTTTAATCTTCATGCTGAGAAAAATTCCTCAACGTGGTTGAGTAGGGTGAGAGGAACTCCACCAGCATCCTGTTGTGGGCCGCAAACCATTGCCTGATGATGTTGGAGCGATGGAAACTGACATTGTCCCAAACTAACACGTACTTTGGCAGGTCATCTCCAATCTGCCCCCTCTCTTGTTCAGGGATGAGATCCCTGTAGAGAGTGTCAAAAGACTGTTTAGGTGTGAAAAGGGGCCGTCTGCAACACAGTGAAGTTGTCTTGCAGTCCAATGTGGAAAGAATATAGCAATGCAAAACACTAAATTGAGTAAAATAAAATGCCACTGTTTACTTAAAGTATACTTACTGTATATTGTAAAACTAGTGCTTAAATGTCGTGGGGATTATACTATTCTACAGAGACCCATTATAATGCATTTTGATCAACATGACATAAGCAATTGATAATGTAGGAATCTGCACAGACTTTTGTCATAATCATTTGCATGGATGTACCAAAGCATTTGCAACTTGTTCAAAGAAATGAGAAAATGCTTGTTTGATGTGCACACGTGACACAAGGATGTAAGGATTGAACAAGAAGTTTTGAGAATTTCCAATCGGATCAGAGAAATGTACCAAATTGACTTAGAAAAAACTGTATTTAAAGTGGGGGGGGGTACTTTTGGGGCAGTTTTGTTTCACCCAAGTGTCCCATTTCCACCACTCTCAAACTAATGCATGGATGCATATAGCCAGAAACAATTCATTTGATGCATGCAAAGAAGCAACACTGTGTGTCTCAAGAAGCATTTATTCATGATTACGTAGACATGCTAAAATTTCAAGGCCACACACTACACATTACACATGACACATGACATTACACATTTCAAAAATTTACATTTAGTCATTTAGCAGACGTTTTTATCCAAAGCGACTTACAGACGAGGAAACATTGGAAGCAATTATAACAATATAGGCAACAAAAGGCATAAGTTAATTAAATCCAGTCCATTAAAGCCTAGCACAGTATACAAAGCTAAGAATAGTGAGGTAAGTAAAAAAAAAATTTTTTAAGAAGACAGAAAATAATAAGAGGTTAAAATCAGTCATCTACATTTTGACGGAAGATATGCATTTCCACACACTACACCGGCCTGTAGTGTTCTAGCAGTATAAGGTTGAGAGTGAGTTTCTTCAGTAGCGGTGTGATGCAGGCCTCTTTGAAAGCAGTGGGAAATGTCCCAGTGGTGAGCAAAGAGTTGATGATGTGGGTCAGACCAGGCACAACTGCTGGAGAGATGGCATGGAGGAGATGGGTGGGGATGGGATCCAGTGGGCAGGTGGTAGGGTGGTTGGAACCAATGACCTTGGAAACATCATCTTCAGACATAGGAGAAAAGGCGGGTGATGGTGGTGTAGAAAATTGGCTGTTGATGGCGGTAGTTTTCTTTACGAAGAACGATGCAAAATCATCAGCCGTTAACTCCGATGAAGGTGTGGGAGCAGGCGGACAGAGGAGAGCAGAGAAGGTTTTTAAGAGTGTGCGAGAGTCAGGAGAGTTGCTGATCTTCGAGTGGTTATAATCAGTTTTTGCAGAGGTGACGTCAACGGAGAAAGTAGAGAGAAGAGACTGGTAGAGAGAGAGAGGTCAGTATGGTCTTTTGATTTGCGCTATTTTCTCTCAGCTGACCGGAGGCTGGTGCGATGCTCACGTGGTACATCCGATAACCAGGGGGCAGACAGGGATGCACGGGCTGGTCCAGATGTAAGAGGGCATATGTTGTCCAAGCAGGATGTAAGCGTGGAACACAGAGTGTCTGTGGCACTGTTGGTATTCAAAAGAGAGAGCTCCTCAGAGGGGGGGAGTGCAGACAAGACAGCAGACGAAAAGCAGGAGGGAGGGACCGTAGGTAGCGCCGGAAAGTGACCAGCGGTAAGACATCTGCGTTGTCTGGAGCGGTGAGGTCGGGGGTGACAAAGAAGTGATCAGACGTGTGCAGCGGAGTGACCTGAGAGTGATGAGTGGAGCATTTCTCCAATCATCCTTGTCATTTGCAAAACAGTAAGTGCATTTCTGGTTTTGATTGTTTGATTGCAAGAGACGGCACATGATTCACGTTAACGCTTTTACTGTTTGTACAATAATTTATTGACAGACAGTGTCATTGTGATGCAGACAGGAAAAGACAGCACTGCATAGCACAAACAAATGTAGAAATCTAAACATAAGACAATCTCCTTTGGGAAAACTGTACATGCAGTGCAGTGGAATTACAGTGCAGTCTTCCTACACCTCCTGACGTTCCTGTCTTTTGGGCAACGGATTCTCATCCACATCACAACAAATATCTTCTCTTGCGATACAGCGTGAAAATCATCTTTCAGAGTGTCTAATCCAGCCTCTACAGGCATCAGCTGTGATGTCATCACACGTTACATCCATGGCAGCCAGAAGGGTCATCTGTGTATGCGGCTGGCGATCATATACTTTTAATCTTCATGCTGAGAAAAATTCCTCAACGTGGTTGAGTAGGGTGAGAGGAACTCCACCAGCATCCTGTTGTGGGCCGCAAACCATTGCCTGATGATGTTGGAGCGATGGAAACTGACATTGTCCCAAACTAACACGTACTTTGGCAGGTCATCTCCAATCTGCCCCCTCTCTTGTTCAGGGATGAGATCCCTGTAGAGAGTGTCAAAAGACTGTTTAGGTGTGAAAAGGGGCCGTCTGCAAAAACAGTGAATTTGTCTTGCAGTCCTATGTGGAAAGAATATAGCAATGCAAAACACTAAATTGAGTAAAATAAAATGCCACCGTTTACTTAAAGTATACTTACTGTATATTGTAAAACTAGTGCTTAAATGTCGTGGGGATTATACTATTCTACAGAGACCCATTATAATGCATTTTGATCAACATGACATAATTAATTGATAATGTAGGAATCTGCACAGAATTTTGTCATAATCATTTGCATGGATGTACCAAAGCATTTGCAACTTGTTCAAAGAAACGAGAAAATGCTTGTTTGATGTGCACACGTGACACAAGGATGTAAGGATTGAACAAGAAGTTTTGAGAATTTCAAATCGGATCAGAGAAATGTACCAAATTGACTTAGAAAAAACTGTATTTAAAGTGGGGGGGGGGGGTACTTTTGGGGCAGTTTTGTTTCACCCAAGTGTCCCATTTCCACCCCTCTCAAACTAATGTCTCAAACTGGATGCATATAGCCAGAAACCATTCATTTGATGCGTGCAAAGAAGCAACACTGTGTGTCTCAAGAAGCATTTATTCATGATTACGTAGACATGCTAAAATTTCAAGGCCACACACTACACATTACACATTACACATGACATTACACATTTCATAAAATTTACATTTAGTCATTTAGCAGACGTTTTTATCCAAAGCGACTTACAGACGAGGAAACATTGGAAGCAATTATAACAATATTGGCAACAAAATGCATAAGTTAATTAAATCCAGACCATTAAAGCCTAGCACAGTATACAAAGCTAAGAATAGTGAGGTAAGTAAAAAAAAAATTTTTAAGAAGACAGAAAATAGTAAGAGGTTCAAATCAGTCATCTACATTTTGACGGAAGATATGCATTTTCACACACTACACCGGCCTGTAGTGTTCTAGCAGTGTAAGGTTGAGAGTGAGTTTCTTCAGTAGCGGTGTGATGCAGGCCTCTTTGAAAGCAGTGGGAAATGTCCCAGTGGTGAGCAAAGAGTTGATGATGCGGGTCAGACCAGGCACAACTGCTGGAGAGATGGCATGGAGGAGATGGGTGGGGATGGGATCCAGTGGGCAGGTGGTAGGGTGGTTGGAACCAATGACCTTGGAAACATCATCTTCAGACATAGGAGAAAAGGCGGGTGATGGTGGCGTAGAAAATTGGCTGTTGATGGCGGTAGTTTTCTTTACGAAGAACGATGCAAAATCATCAGCCGTTAACTCCGATGAAGGTGTGGGAGCAGGCGGACAGAGGAGAGCAGAGAAGGTTTTTAAGGGTGTGCGAGAGTCACACGTTACATCCATGGCAGCCAGAAGGGTCATCTGTGTATGCGGCTGGCCATCATATACTTTTAATCTTCATGCTGAGAAAAATTCCTCAACGTGGTTGAGTAGGGTGAGAGGAACTCCACCAGCATCCTGTTGTGGGCCGCAAACCATTGCATGATGATGTTGGAGCAATGGAAACTGACATTGTCCCAAACTAACACGTACTTTGGCAGGTCATCTCCAATCTGCCCCCTCTCTGTTCAGGGATGAGATCCCTGTAGAGAGTGTCAAAAGACTGTTTAGGTGTGAAAAGGGGCCGTCTGCAACACAGTGAAGTTGTCTTGCAGTCCTATGTGGAAAGAATATAGCTATGCAAAACACTAAATTGAGTAAAATAAAATGCCATCGTTTACTTAAAGTATACTTACTGTATATTGCAAAACTAGTGCTTAAATGTCGTGGGGATTATACTATTCTACAGAGACCCATTATAATGCATTTTGATCAACATGACATAAGCAATTGATAATGTAGGAATCTGCACAGAATTTTGTCATAATCATTTGCATGGATGTACCAAAGCATTTGCAGCTTGTTCAAAGAAATGAGAAAATGCTTGTTTGATGTGCACACGTGACACAAGGATGTAAGGATTGAACAAGAAGTTTTGAGAATTTCAAATCGGATCAGAGAAATGTACCAAATTGACTTAGAAAAAACTGTATTTAAAGTGGGGGGGGGGTACTTTTGGGGCAGTTTTGTTTCACCCAAGTGTCCCATTTCCACCCCTCTCAAACTAATGCATGGATGCATATAGCCAGAAACAATTCATTTGATGCATGCAAAGAAGCAACACTGTGTTTCTCAAGAAGCATTTATTCATGATTACGTAGACATGCTAAAATTTCAAGGCCACACACTACACATTACACATTACACATGACATTACACATTTCATAAAATTTACATTTAGTCATTTAGCAGACGTTTTTATCCAAAGCGACTTACAGACGAGGAAACATTGGAAGCAATTATAACAATATAGGCAACAAAATGCATAAGTTAATTAAATCCAGTCCATTAAAGCCTAGCACAGTATACAAAG
Source organism: Barbatula barbatula (assembly GCF_947034865.1). NCBI lineage: Eukaryota > Metazoa > Chordata > Actinopteri > Cypriniformes > Nemacheilidae > Barbatula > Barbatula barbatula. The sequence continues at coordinate 7,987,298 of NC_136782.1, forward strand.
CTAAGAATAGTGAGGTAAGTAAAAAAATAATTTTAAAAGAAGACAGAAAATAATAAGAGGTTAAAATCAGTCATCTACATTTTGACGGAAGATATGCATTTTCACACACTACACCGGCCTGTAGTGTTCTAGCAGTGTAAGGTTGAGAGTGAGTTTCTTCAGTAGCGGTGTGATGCAGGCCTCTTTGAAAGCAATGGGAAATGTCCCAGTGGTGAGCAAAGAGTTGATGATGCGGGTCAGACCAGGCACAACTGCTGGAGAGATGGCATGGAGGAGATGGGTGGGGATGGGATCCAGTGGGCAAGTGGTAGGGTGGTTGGAACCAATGACCTTGGAAACATCATCTTCAGACATAGGAGAAAAGGCGGGTGATGGTGGCGTAGAAAATTGGCTGTTGATGGCGGTAGTTTTCTTTACGAAGAACGATGCAAAATCATCAGCCGTTAACTCCAGTGAAGGTGTGGGAGCAGGCGGACAGAGGAGAGCAGAGAAGGTTTTTAAGGGTGTGCGAGAGTCACACGTTACATCCATGGCAGCCAGAAGGGTCATCTGTGTATGCTGCTGGCCATCATATACTTTTAATCTTCATGCTGAGAAAAATTCCTCAACGTGGTTGAGTAGGGTGAGAGGAACTCCACCAGCATCCTGTTGTGGGCCGCAAACCATTGCCTGATGATTTTGGAGCGATGGAAACTGACATTGTCCCAAACTAACACGTACTTTGGCAGGTCATCTCCAATCTGCCCCCTCTCTTGTTCAGGGATAAGATCCCTGTAGAGAGTGTCAAAAGACTGTTTAGGTGTGAAAAGGGGCTGTCTGCAACACAGTGAAGTTGTCTTGCAGTCCTATGTGGAAAGAATATAGCAATGCAAAACACTAAATTGAGTAAAATAAAATGCCACCGTTTACTTAAAGTATACTTACTGTATATTGTAAAACTAGTGCTTAAATGTCGTGGGGATTATACTATTCTACAGAGACCCATTATAATGCATTTTGATCAACATGACATAAGCAATTGATAATGTAGGAATCTGCAAAGAATTTTGTCATAATCATTTGCATGGATGTACCAAAGCATTTGCAACTTGTTCGAAGAAATGAGAAAATGCTTGTTTAATGTGCACACGTGACACAAGGATGTAAGGATCGAACAAGAAGTTTTTAGAATTTCAAATCGGATCTGAGAAATGTACCAAATTGACTTAGAAAAAACTGTATTTAAAGTGGGGGGGGTACTTTTGGGGCAGTTTTGTTTCACCCAAGTGTCCCATTTCTACCCCTCTCAAACTAATGTCTCAAACTGGATGCATATAGCCAGAAACAATTCATTTGATGCATGCAAAGAAGCAACACTGTGTGTCTCAAGAAGCATTTATTCATGATTACGTAGACATGCTAAAATTTCAAGGCCACACACTACACATTACACATTACACATGACATTACACATTTCATAAAATTTACATTTAGTCATTTAGCAGACGTTTTTATCCAAAGCGACTTACAGACGAGGAAACATTGGAAGCAATTATAACAATATAGGCAACAAAATGCATAAGTTAATTAAATCCAGTCCATTAAAGCCTAGCACAGTATACAAAGCTAAGAATAGTGAGGTAAGTAAAAAAATAATTTTTAAAGAAGACAGAAAATAATAAGAGGTTAAAATCAGTCATCTACATTTTGACGGAAGATATGCATTTTCACACACTACACCGGCCTGTAGTGTTCTAGCAGTGTAAGGTTGAGAGTGAGTTTCTTCAGTAGCGGTGTGATGCAGGCCTCTTTGAAAGCAATGGGAAATGTCCCAGTGGTGAGCAAAGAGTTGATGATGCGGGTCAGACCAGGCACAACTGCTGGAGAGATGGCATGGAGGAGATGGGTGGGGATGGGATCCAGTGGGCAAGTGGTAGGGTGGTTGGAACCAATGACCTTGGAAACATCATCTTCAGACATAGGAGAAAAGGCGGGTGATGGTGGCGTAGAAAATTGGCTGTTGATGGCGGTAGTTTTCTTTACGAAGAACGATGCAAAATCATCAGCCGTTAACTCCAGTGAAGGTGTGGGAGCAGGCGGACAGAGGAGAGCAGAGAAGGTTTTTAAGGGTGTGCGAGAGTCACACGTTACATCCATGGCAGCCAGAAGGGTCATCTGTGTATGCTGCTGGCCATCATATACTTTTAATCTTCATGCTGAGAAAAATTCCTCAACGTGGTTGAGTAGGGTGAGAGGAACTCCACCAGCATCCTGTTGTGGGCCGCAAACCATTGCCTGATGATTTTGGAGCGATGGAAACTGACATTGTCCCAAACTAACACGTACTTTGGCAGGTCATCTCCAATCTGCCCCCTCTCTTGTTCAGGGATAAGATCCCTGTAGAGAGTGTCAAAAGACTGTTTAGGTGTGAAAAGGGGCTGTCTGCAACACAGTGAAGTTGTCTTGCAGTCCTATGTGGAAAGAATATAGCAATACAAAACACTAAATTGAGTAAAATAAAATGCCACCGTTTACTTAAAGTATACTTACTGTATATTGTAAAACCCATTATAATGCATTTTGATCAACATGACATAAGCAATTGATAATGTAGGAATCTGCAAAGAATTTTGTCATAATCATTTGCATGGATGTACCAAAGCATTTGCAACTTGTTCAAAGAAATGAGAAAATGCTTGTTTGATGTGCACACGTGACACAAGGATGTAAGGATCGAACAAGAAGTTTTTAGAATTTCAAATCGGATCTGAGAAATGTACCAAATTGACTTAGAAAAAACTGTATTTAAAGTGGGGGGGGTACTTTTGGGGCAGTTTTGTTTCACCCAAGTGTCCCATTTCTACCCCTCTCAAACTAATGTCTCAAACTGGATGCATATAGCCAGAAACAATTCATTTGATGCATGCAAAGAAGCAACACTGTGTGTCTCAAGAAGCATTTATTCATGATTACGTAGACATGCTAAAATTTCAAGGCCACACACTACACATTACACATTACACATGACATTACACATTTCATAAAATTTACATTTAGTCATTTAGCAGATGTTTTTATCCAAAGCGACTTACAGACGAGGAAACATTGGAAGCAATTATAACAATATAGGCAACAAAATGCATAAGTTAATTAAATCCAGTCCATTAAAGCCTAGCACAGTATACAAAGCTAAGAATAGTGAGGTAAGTAAAAAAAAATTTTTTTAAGAAGACAGAAAATAATAAGAGGTTAAAATCAGTCATCTACGTTTTGACGGAAGATATGCAATTTCACAAACTACACCGGCCTGAAGTGTTCTAGCAGTGTAAGGTTGAGAGTGAGTTTCTTCAGTAACGGTGTGATGCAGGCCTCTTTGAAAGCAGTGGGAAATGTCCCAGTGGTGAGCAAAGAGTTGATGATGCGGGTCAGACCAGGCACAACTGCTGGAGAGATGGCATGGAGGAGATGGGTGGGGATGGGATCCAGTGGGCAGAGGGTAGGGTGGTTGGAACCAATGACCTTGGAAACATCATCTTCAGACATAGGAGAAAAGGCGGGTGATGGTGGCGTAGAAAATTGGCTGTTGATGGTGGTAGTTTTCTTTACGAAGAACGATGCAAAATCATCAGCCGTTAACTCCGATGAAGGTGTGGGAGCAGGCGGACAGAGGAGAGCAGAGAAGGTTTTTAAGAGTGTGCGAGAGTCAGGAGAGTTGCTGATCTTCGAGTGGTTATAATCAGTTTTAGCAGAGGTGACGTCAACGGAGAAAGTAGAGAGAAGAGACTGGTAGAGAGAGAGAGGTCAGTATGGTCTTTTGACTTGTGCCATTTTCTCTCAGCTGACCGGAGGCTGGTGCGATGCTCACGTGGTACATCCGATAACCAGGGGACAGACAGGGATGCACGGGCTGGTCCAGATGTAAGAGGGCATATGTTGTCCAAGCAGGATGTAAGCGTGGAACACAGAGTGTCTGTGGCACTTTTGGTATTCAAAAGATAGAGCTCCTCAGAGGGGAGGAGTGCAGACAAGACAGCAGACGAAAAGCAGGAGGGAGGGACTGTAGGTAGCGCCGGAAAGTGACCAGTGGTAAGACATCTGCGTTGTCTGGAGCGGTGAGGTCGGGGGTGACAAAGAAGTGATCAGACGTGTGCAGCGGAGTGAACTGAGAGTGATGAGTGGAGCATTTCTCGAATCATCCTTGTCATTTGCCAAACAGTAAGTGCATTTCTGGTTTTGATTGTTTGATTGCAAGAGACGGCAAATGAGTCACGTTTACGCTTTTACTGTTTTTACAATAATTTATTGACAGACAGTATCATTGTGATGCAGACAGGAAAAGACAGCACTGCATAGCACAAACAAATGTAGAAATCTGAACATAAGACAATCTCCTTAGGGAAAACTGTACATGCAGTGCAGTGGAATTACAGTGCAGTCTTCCTACACCTCCTGACGTTCCTGTCTTTTGGGCAACGGATTCTCATCCACATCATGACAAATATCTTCTCTTGCGATACAGCGTGAAAATCATCTTTCAGAGTGTCTAATCCAGCCTCTGCAGGCATCAGCTGTGATGTCATCACACGTTACATCCATGGCAGCCAGAAGGGTCATCTGTGTATGCGGCTGGCCATCATATACTTTTAATCTTCATGCTGAGAAAAATTCCTCAACGGGGTTGAGTAGGGTGAGAGGAACTCCACCAGCATCCTGTTGTGGGCCGCAAACCATTGCCTGATGATGTTGGAGCGATGGAAACTGACATTGTCTGGCATTTAGTTTGACTGAAATTAGTTTGGGACAATGTCAGTTTCCATCGCTCCAACATCATCAGGCAATGGTTTGCGGCCCACAACAGGATGCTGGTGGAGTTCCTCTCACCCTACTCAACCCCGTTGAGGAATTTTTGGTCATCTCCAATCTTCTCTTGAGGTCATCTCCAATCTGCCCCCTCTCTTGTTCAGGGATAAGATCCCTGTAGAGAGTGTCAAAAGACTGTTTAGGTGTGAAAAGGGGCCGTCTGCAACACAGTGAAGTTGTCTTGCAGTCCTATGTGGAAAGAATATAGCAATGCAAAACACTAAATTGAGTAAAATAAAATGCCACTGTTTACTTAAAGTATACTTACTGTTTATTGTAAAACTAGTGCTTAAATGTCGTGGGGATTATACTATTCTACTGAGACCAATTATAATGCATTTTGATCAACATGACATAAGCAATTGATAATGTAGGAATCTGTACAGAATTTTGTCATAATCATTTGCATGGATGTACCAAAGCATTTGCAACTTGTTCAAAGAAATGAGAAAATGCTTGTTTGATGTGCACATGTGACACAAGGATGTAAGGATTGAACAAGAAGTTTTGAGAATTTCAAATCGGATCAGAGAAATGTACCAAATTGACTTAGAAAAAACTGTATTTAAAGTGGGGGGGGTACTTTTGGGGCAGTTTTGTTTCACCCAAGTGTCCCATTTCCACCCCTCTCAAACTAATGCATGGATGCATATAGCCAAAAACAATTCATTTGATGCAGGCAAAGAAGCAACACTGTGTGTCTCAAGAAGCATTTATTCATGATTACGTAGAAATGCTAAAATTTCAAGGCCACACACTACACATTACACATTACACATGACATTACACATTTCATAAAATTTACATTTAGTCATCTAGCAGACGTTTTTATCCAAAGCGACTTACAGACGAGGAAACATTGGAAGCAATTATAACAATATAGGCAACAAAATGCATAAGTTAATTAAATCCAGTCCATTAAAGCCTAGCACAGTATACAAAGCTAAGAATAGTGAGGTAAGTAAAAAAATAATTTTTTAAGAAGACAGAAAATAATAAGAGATTAAAATCAGTCATCTACATTTTGACGGAAGATATGCATTTTCACACACTACACCGGCCTGTAGTGGTCTAGCAGTGTAAGGTTGAGAGTGAGTTTCTTCAGTAGCGGTGTGATGCAGGCCTCTTTGAAAGCAGTGGGAAATGTCCTGGTGGTGAGCAAAGAGTTGATGATGCGGGTCAGACCAGGCACAACTGCTGGAGAGATGGCATGGAGGAGATGGGTGGGGATGGGATCCAGTGGGCAGGTGGTAGGGTGGTTGGAACCAATGACCTTGGAAACATCATCTTCAGACATAGGAGAAAAGGCGGGTGATGGTGGCGTAGAAAATTGGCTGTTGATGGCGGTAGTTTTCTTTACGAAGAACGATGCAAAATCATCAGCCGTTAACTCCGATGAAGGTGTGGGAGCAGGCGGACAGAGGAGAGCAGAGAAGGTTTTTAAGGGTGTGCGAGAGTCACACGTTACATCCTAGGCAGCCAGAAGGGTCATCTGTGTATGCGGCTGGCCATCATATACTTTTAATCTTCATGCTGAGAAAAATTCCTCAACGGGGTTGAGTAGGGTGAGAGGAACTCCACCAGCTTCCTGTTGTGGGCCGCAAACCATTGCCTGATGATGTTGGAGCGATGGAAACTGACATTGTCCCAAACTTACACGCACTTTGGCAGGTCATCATTTGACTTGTGCCATTTTCTCTCAGCTGACCGGAGGCTGGTGCGATGCTCACGTGGTACATCCGATAACCAGGGGGCAGACAGGGATGCACGGGCTGGTCCAGATGTAAGAGGGCATATGTTGTCCAAGCAGGATGTAAGCGTGGAACACAGAGTGTCTGTGGCACTGTTGGTATTCAAAAGAGAGAGCTCCTCAGAGGGGGGAGTGCAGACAAGACAGCAGAGGAAAAGCAGGAGGGAGGAACCGTAGGTAGCGCCGGAAAGTGACCAGCGGTAAGACATCTGCGTTGTCTGGAGCGGTGAAGTCGGGGGTGACAAAGAAGTGATCAGACGTGTGCAGCGGAGTGACCTGAGAGTGATGAGTGGAGCATTTCTCGAATCATCCTTGTCATTTGCAAAACAGTAATTGCATTTCTGGTTTTGATTGTTTGATTGCAAGAGACGGCACATGATTCACGTTAACGCTTTTACTGTTTGTACAATAATTTATTGACAGACAGTGTCATTGTGATGCAGACAGGAAAAGACAGCACTGCATAGCACAAACAAATGTAGAAATCTGAACATAAGACAATCTCCTTGGGGAAAACTGTACATGCAGTGCAGTGGAATTACAGTGCAGTCTTCCTACACCTCCTGACGTTCCTGTCTTTTGGGCAACGGATTCTCATCCACATCACAACAAATATCTTCTCTTGCGATACAGCGTGAAAATCATCTTTCAGAGTGTCTAATCCAGCCTCTGCAGTTATCAGCTGTGATGTCATCACAGGTTACATCCAAGGCAGCCAGAAGGGTCATCTGTGTATGCGGCTGGCCATCATATACTTTTAATCTTCATGCTGAGAAAAATTCCTCAACGGGGTTGAGTAGGGTGAGAGGAACTCCACCAGCATCCTGTTGTGGGCCGCAAACCATTGCCTGATGATGTTGGACCGATGGAAACTGACATTGTCCCAAACTAACACGTACTTTGGCAGGTCATCTCCAATCTGCCCCCTCTCTTGTTCAGGGATGAGATCCCTGTAGAGAGTGTCAAAAGACTGTTTAGGTGTGAAAAGGGGCCGTTTGCAACACAGTGAAGTTGTCTTGCAGTCCTATGTGGAAAGAATATAGCAATGCAAAACACTAAATTGAGTAAAAAATAAAATGCCACCGTTTACTTAAAGTATACTTACTGTATATTGTAAAACTAGTGCTTAAATGTCGTGGGGATTATACTATTCTACAGAGACCCATTATAATGCATTTTGATCAACATGACATAAGTAATTGATAATGTAGGAATCTGCACAGAATTTTGTCATAATCATTTGCATGGATGTACCAAAGCATTTGCAACTTGTTCAAAGAAATGAGAAAATGCTTGTTTGATGTGCACACGTGACACAAGGATGTAAGGATTGAACAAGAAGTTTTGAGAATTTCAAATCGGATCAGAGAAATGTACCAAATTGACTTAGAAAAAACTGTATTTAAAGTGGGGGGGTTCTTTTGGGGCAGTTTTGTTTCAACCAAGTGTCCCATTTCCACCCCTCTCAAACTAATGCATGGATGCATATAGCCAGAAACAATTCATTTGATGCATGCAAAGAAGCAACACTGTGTGTCTCAAGAAGCATTTATTCATGATTACGTAGACATGCTAAAATTTCAAGGCCACACACTACGCATTACACATTACACATGACATTACACATTTCATAAAATTTACATTTAGTCATTAAGCAGACGTTTTTATCCAAAGCGACATACAGACGAGGAAACATTGGAAGCAATTATAACAATATAGGCAACAAAATGCATAAGTTAATTAAATCCAGTCCATTAAAGCCTAGCACAGTATACAAAGCTAAGATTAGTGAGGTAAGTAAAAAAAAAATTTTTTAAGAAGACAGAAAATAATAAGAGGTTAAAATCAGTCATCTACATTTTGACAGAAGATATGCATTTTCACACACTACACCGGCCTGTAGTGTTCTAGCAGTGTAAGGTTGAGAGTGAGTTTCTTCAGTAGCGGTGTGATGCAGGCCTCTTTGAAAGCAGTGGGAAATGTCCCAGTGGTGAGCAAAGAGTTGATGATGCGGGTCAGACCAGGCACAACTGCTGGAGAGATGGCATGGAGGAGATGGGTGGGGATGGGATCCAGTGGGCAGGTGGTAGGGTGGTTGGAACCAATGACCTTGGAAACATCATCTTCAGACATAGGAGAAAAGGCGGGTGATGGTGGCGTAGAAAATTGGCTGTTGATGGTGGTAGTTTTCTTTACGAAGAACGATGCAAAATCATCAGCCGCTAACTCAGATGAAGTTGTAGGAGCAGGCGGATAGAGGAGAGCAGAGAAGGTTTTTAAGAGTGTGCGAGAGTCAGGAGAGTTGCTGATCTTCGAGTGGTTATAATCAGTTTTTGCAGAGGTGACGTCAACGGAGAAAGTAGAGAGAGAGAGGTCAGTATGGTCTTTTGACTTGTGCCATTTTCTCTCAGCTGACCGGAGGCTGGTGCGATGCTCACGTGGTACATCCGATAACCAGGGGGCAGACAGGGATGCACGGGCTGGTCCAGATGTAAGAGGGCATATGTTGTCCAAGCAGGATGTAAGCGTGGAACACAGAGTGTCTGTGGCACTGTTGGTATTCAAAAGAGAGAGCTCCTCAGAGGGGGGGAGTGCAGACAAGACAGCAGAGGAAAAGCAGGAGGGAGGAACCGTAGGTAGCGCCGGAAAGTGACCAGCGGTAAGACATCTGCGTTGTCTGGAGCGGTGAAGTCGGGGGTGACAAAGAAGTGATCAGACGTGTGCAGCGGAGTGACCTGAGAGTGATGAGTGGAGCATTTCTCGAATCATCCTTGTCATTTGCAAAACAGTAAGTGCATTTCTGGTTTTGATTGTTTGATTGCAAGAGACGGCACATGATTCACGTTAACGCTTTTACTGTTTGTACAATAATTTATTGACAGACAGTGTCATTGTGATGCAGACAGGAAAAGACAGCACTGCATAGCACAAACAAATGTAGAAATCTGAACATAAGACAATCTCCTTGGGGAAAACTGTACATGCAGTGCAGTGGAATTACAGTGCAGTCTTCCTACACCTCCTGACGTTCCTGTCTTTTGGGCAACGGATTCTCATCCACATCACAACAAATATCTTCTCTTGCGATACAGCGTGAAAATCATCTTTCAGAGTGTCTAATCCAGCCTCTGCAGTTATCAGCTGTGATGTCATCACACGTTACATCCAAGGCAGCCAGAAGGGTCATCTGTGTATGCGGCTGGCCATCATATACTTTTAATCTTCATGCTGAGAAAAATTCCTCAACGGGGTTGAGTAGGGTGAGAGGAACTCCACCAGCATCCTGTTGTGGGCCGCAAACCATTGCCTGATGATGTTGGACCGATGGAAACTGACATTGTCCCAAACTAACACGTACTTTGGCAGGTCATCTCCAATCTGCCCCCTCTCTTGTTCAGGGATGAGATCCCTGTAGAGAGTGTCAAAAGACTGTTTAGGTGTGAAAAGGGGCCGTTTGCAACACAGTGAAGTTGTCTTGCAGTCCTATGTGGAAAGAATATAGCAATGCAAAACACTAAATTGAGTAAAAAATAAAATGCCACCGTTTACTTAAAGTATACTTACTGTATATTGTAAAACTAGTGCTTAAATGTCGTGGGGATTATACTATTCTACAGAGACCCATTATAATGCATTTTGATCAACATGACATAAGTAATTGATAATGTAGGAATCTGCACAGAATTTTGTCATAATCATTTGCATGGATGTACCAAAGCATTTGCAACTTGTTCAAAGAAATGAGAAAATGCTTGTTTGATGTGCACACGTGACACAAGGATGTAAGGATTGAACAAGAAGTTTTGAGAATTTCAAATCGGATCAGAGAAATGTACCAAATTGACTTAGAAAAAACTGTATTTAAAGTGGGGGGGTTCTTTTGGGGCAGTTTTGTTTCAACCAAGTGTCCCATTTCCACCCCTCTCAAACTAATGCATGGATGCATATAGCCAGAAACAATTCATTTGATGCATGCAAAGAAGCAACACTGTGTGTCTCAAGAAGCATTTATTCATGATTACGTAGACATGCTAAAATTTCAAGGCCACACACTACGCATTACACATTACACATGACATTACACATTTCATAAAATTTACATTTAGTCATTAAGCAGACGTTTTTATCCAAAGCGACATACAGACGAGGAAACATTGGAAGCAATTATAACAATATAGGCAACAAAATGCATAAGTTAATTAAATCCAGTCCATTAAAGCCTAGCACAGTATACAAAGCTAAGATTAGTGAGGTAAGTAAAAAAAAAATTTTTTAAGAAGACAGAAAATAATAAGAGGTTAAAATCAGTCATCTACATTTTGACAGAAGATATGCATTTTCACACACTACACCGGCCTGTAGTGTTCTAGCAGTGTAAGGTTGAGAGTGAGTTTCTTCAGTAGCGGTGTGATGCAGGCCTCTTTGAAAGCAGTGGGAAATGTCCCAGTGGTGAGCAAAGAGTTGATGATGCGGGTCAGACCAGGCACAACTGCTGGAGAGATGGCATGGAGGAGATGGGTGGGGATGGGATCCAGTGGGCAGGTGGTAGGGTGGTTGGAACCAATGACCTTGGAAACATCATCTTCAGACATAGGAGAAAAGGCGGGTGATGGTGGCGTAGAAAATTGGCTGTTGATGGTGGTAGTTTTCTTTACGAAGAACGATGCAAAATCATCAGCCGCTAACTCAGATGAAGTTGTAGGAGCAGGCGGATAGAGGAGAGCAGAGAAGGTTTTTAAGAGTGTGCGAGAGTCAGGAGAGTTGCTGATCTTCGAGTGGTTATAATCAGTTTTTGCAGAGGTGACGTCAACGGAGAAAGTAGAGAGAGAGAGGTCAGTATGGTCTTTTGACTTGTGCCATTTTCTCTCAGCTGACCGGAGGCTGGTGCGATGCTCACGTGGTACATCCGATAACCAGGGGGCAGACAGGGATGCACGGGCTGGTCCAGATGTAAGAGGGCATATGTTGTCCAAGCAGGATGTAAGCGTGGAACACAGAGTGTCTGTGGCACTGTTGGTATTCAAAAGAGAGAGCTCCTCAGAGGGGGGGAGTGCAGACAAGACAGCAGAGGAAAAGCAGGAGGGAGGAACCGTAGGTAGCGCCGGAAAGTGACCAGCGGTAAGACATCTGCGTTGTCTGGAGCGGTGAAGTCGGGGGTGACAAAGAAGTGATCAGACGTGTGCAGCGGAGTGACCTGAGAGTGATGAGTGGAGCATTTCTCGAATCATCCTTGTCATTTGCAAAACAGTAAGTGCATTTCTGGTTTTGATTGTTTGATTGCAAGAGACGGCACATGATTCACGTTAACGCTTTTACTGTTTGTACAATAATTTATTGACAGACAGTGTCATTGTGATGCAGACAGGAAAAGACAGCACTGCATAGCACAAACAAATGTAGAAATCTGAACATAAGACAATCTCCTTGGGGAAAACTGTACATGCAGTGCAGTGGAATTACAGTGCAGTCTTCCTACACCTCCTGACGTTCCTGTCTTTTGGGCAACGGATTCTCATCCACATCACAACAAATATCTTCTCTTGCGATACAGCGTGAAAATCATCTTTCAGAGTGTCTAATCCAGCCTCTGCAGTTATCAGCTGTGATGTCATCACACGTTACATCCAAGGCAGCCAGAAGGGTCATCTGTGTATGCGGCTGGCCATCATATACTTTTAATCTTCATGCTGAGAAAAATTCCTCAACGGGGTTGAGTAGGGTGAGAGGAACTCCACCAGCATCCTGTTGTGGGCCGCAAACCATTGCCTGATGATGTTGGAGCGATGGAAACTGACATTGTCCCAAACTAACACGTACTTTGGCAGGTCATCTCCAATCTGCCCCCTCTCTTGTTCAGGGATGAGATCCCTGTAGAGAGTGTCAAAAGACTGTTTAGGTGTGAAAAGGGGCCGTTTGCAACACAGTGAAGTTGTCTTGCAGTCCTATGTGGAAAGAATATAGCAATGCAAAACACTAAATTGAGTAAAAAATAAAATGCCACCGTTTACTTAAAGTATACTTACTGTATATTGTAAAACTAGTGCTTAAATGTCGTGGGGATTATACTATTCTACAGAGACCCATTATAATGCATTTTGATCAACATGACATAAGTAATTGATAATGTAGGAATCTGCACAGAATTTTGTCATAATCATTTGCATGGATGTACCAAAGCATTTGCAACTTGTTCAAAAAAATGAGAAAATGCTTGTTTGATGTGCACACGTGACACAAGGATGTAAGGATTGAACAAGAAGTTTTGAGAATTTCAAATCGGATCAGAGAAATGTACCAAATTGACTTAGAAAAAACTGTATTTAAAGTGGGGGGGGTACTTTTGGGGCAGTTTTGTTTCACCCAAGTGTCCCATTTCCACCCCTCTCAAACTAATGCATGGATGCATATAGCCAGAAACAATTCATTTGATGCATGCAAAGAAGCAACACTGTGTGTCTCAAGAAGCATTTATTCATGATTACGTAGACATGCTAAAATTTCAAGGCCACACACTACACATTACACATGACATTACACATTTCATAAAATTTACATTTAGTCATTTAGCAGACGTTTTTATCCAAAGCGACATACAGACGAGGAAACATTGGAAGCAATTATAACAATATAGGCAACAAAATGCATAAGTTAATTAAATCCAGTCCATTAAAGCCTAGCACAGTATACAAAGCTAAGATTAGTGAGGTAAGTAAAAAAAAATTTTTTTAAGAAGACAGAAAATAATAAGAGGTTAAAATCAGTCATCTACATTTTGACGGAAGATATGCATTTTCACACACTACACCGGCCTGTAGTGTTCTAGCAGTGTAAGGTTGAGAGTGAGTTTCTTCAGTAGCGGTGTGATGCAGGCCTCTTTGAAAGCAGTGGGAAATGTCCCAGTGGTGAGCAAAGAGTTGATGATGCGGGTCAGACCAGGCACAACTGCTGGAGAGATGGCATGGAGGAGATGGGTGGGGATGGGATCCAGTGGGCAGGTGGTAGGGTGGTTGGAACCAATGACCTTGGAAACATCATCTTCAGACATAGGAGAAAAAACGGGTGATGGTGGCGTAGAAAATTGGCTGTTGATGGTGGTAGTTTTCTTTACGAAGAACGATGCAAAATCATCAGCCGCTAACTCCGATGAAGGTGTGGGAGCAGGCGGACAGAGGAGAGCAGAAAAGGTTTTTAAGAGTGTGCGAGAGTCAGGAGAGTTGCTGATCTTCGAGTGGTTATAATCAGTTTTTGCAGAGGTGACGTCAACGGAGAAAGTAGAGAGAGAGAGGTCAGTATGGTCTTTTGACTTGTGCCATTTTCTCTCAGCTGACCGGAGGCTGGTGCGATGCTCACGTGGTACATCCGATAACCAGGGGGCAGACAGGGATGCACGGGCTGGTCCAGATGTAAGAGGGCATATGTTGTCCAAGCAGGATGTAAGCTTGGAACACAGAGTGTCTGTGGCACTGTTTGTATTCAAAAGAGAGAGCTCCTCGGAGGGGGGGAGTGCAGACAAGACAGCAGAGGAAAAGCAGGAGGGAGGGACCGTAGGTAGCGCCGGAAAGTGACCAGCGGTAAGACATCTGCGTTGTCTGGAGCGGTGAGGTCGGGGGTGACAAAGAAGTGATCAGACGTGTGCAGCGGAGTGACCTGAGAGTGATGAGTGGAGCATTTCTCGAATCATCCTTGTCATTTGCAAAACAGTAAGTGCATTTCTGGTTTTGATTGTTTGATTGCAAGAGACGGCACATGATTCACGTTAACGCTTTTACTGTTTGTACAATAATTTATTGACAGACAGTGTCATTGTGATGAAGACAGGAAAAGACAGCACTGCATAGCACAAACAAATGTAGAAATCTGAACATAAGACAATCTCCTTAGGGAAAACTGTACATGCAGTGCAGTGGAATTACAGTGCAGTCTTCCTACACCTCCTGACGTTCCTGTCTTTTGGGCAACGGATTCTCATCCACATCACAAAAAATATCTTCTCTTGCGATACAGCGTGAAAATCATCTTTCAGAGTGTCTAATCCAGCCTCTGCAGGCATCAGCTGTGATGTCATCACACGTTACATCCATGGCAGCCAGAAGGGTCATCTGTGTATGGGGCTGGCGATCATATACTTTTAATCTTCATGCTGAGAAAATTTCCTCAACGGGGTTGAGTAGGGTGAGAGGAACTCCACCAGCATCCTGTTGTGGGCCGCAAACCATTGCCTGATGATGTTGGAGCGATGGAAACTGAATTTGTCCCAAACTAACACGTACTTTGGCAGGTCATCTCCAATCTACCAAATTAACTTAGAAAAAACTGTCTTAGGAAATACTTAAAATATTCAACAAATTGGTATAGATATCCAAATATATGTCAATCAGGTATACCTGAATATGATGATCAAAGGAGAGCACTAAAGAACTGAACAAGTATGTTGAAAATTAAAAACAAATAAAATGTTACTCACCCAAGTGTCCCATTTCCACCCCTCTCAAACTAATGCATGGATGCATATAGCCAGAAACAATTCATTTGATGCATGCAAAGAAGCAACACTGTGTGTGTCAAGAAGCATTTATTCATGATTACGTAGACATGCTAAAATTTCAAGGCCACACACTACACATTACACATTACACATGACATTACACATTTCATAAAATTTACATTTAGTCATTGTAATGGAAATTTTCTAGTCTAGCTTCTTGATGTGTCTGTCTATATGTTTACGAAGTGTTTATCTATGTTTTCTTTTCTAATGTTATCATGTTTTTCTCTAAACACGTCATACCACTCTGCCTTTGCCCTCGAGCAGAGGCCAAGATGTTCTGTTTGGAATAACGGAACTTCCCGTAAACCAGCTCGGGATTCTTGTTAGGGGGCAAAGGGAGGGGGTGTCACGTTTTTAATCATATATATACTCTGGGTGCAGGAGGAAAGAGCGCCTTTGCTCTGCACCATGCTCATTGCTCATGATGCAGATTAAACGACAATAAAATACTTTGCAAAGTACTTGATGTCTCTGTATATTGCGTTTGTCAAAATTGACTCACCTTGATTAAGGAATAAGAAAATTCCACAACATCATTTAGCAGACGTTTTTATCCAAAGCGACTTACAGACGAGGAAACATTGGAAGCAATTATAACAATATAGGCAACAAAAGGCATAAGTTAATTAAATCCAGTCCATTAAAGCCTAGCACAGTATACAAAGCTAAGAATAGTGAGGTAAGTAAGAAAATTATTTTTTAAGAAGACAGAAAATAATAAGAGGTTAAAATCAGTCATCTACATTTTGACGGAAGATATGCATTTTCACACACTACTCCGGCCTGTAGTGTTCTAGCAGTATAAGGTTGAGAGTGAGTTTCTTCAGTAGCGGTGTGATGCAGGCCTCTTTGAAAGCAGTGGGAAATGTCCCAGTGGTGAGCAAAGAGTTGATGATGCGGGTCAGACCAGGCACAACTGCTGGAGAGATGGCATGGAGGAGATGGGTGGGGATGGGATCCAGTGGGCAGATGGTAGGGTGGTTGGAACCAATGACCTTGGAAACATCATCTTCAGACATAGGAGAAAAGGCGGGTGATGGTGGCGGAGAAAATTGGCTGTTGATGGCGGTAGTTTTCTTTACGAAGAACGATGCAAAATCATCAGCCGTTAACTCCGATGAAGGTGTGGGAGCAGGCGGACAGAGGAGAGCAGAGAAGGTTTTTAAGAGTGTGCGAGAGTCAGGAGAGTTGCTGATCTTCGAGTGGTTATAATCAGTTTTTGCAGAGGTGATGTCAACGGAGAAAGTAGAGAGAAGAGACTGGTAGAGAGAGAGAGGTCAGTATGGTCTTTTGACTTGTGCCATTTTCTCTCAGCCGACCGGAGGCTGGTGCGATGCTCACGTGGTACATCCGATAACCAGGGGGCAGACAGGGATGCACGGGCTGGTCCAGATGTAAGAGGGCATATGTTGTCCAAGCAGGATGTAAGCGTGGAACACAGAGTGTCTGTGGCACTGTTGGTATTCAAAAGATAGAGCTCCTCAGAGGGGGGGAGTGCAGACAAGACAGGAGAGGAAAAGCAGGAGGGAGGGACTGTATGAAGCGCCGGAAAGTGACCAGCGGTAAAACATCTGCGTTGTCTGGAGCGGTGAGGTCGGGGGTGACAAAGAAGTGATCAGACGTGTGCAGCGGAGTGAACTGAGAGTGATGAGTGGAGCATTTCTCGAATCAGCCTTGTCATTTGCAAAACAGTAAGTGCATTTCTGGTTTTGATTGTTTGATTGCAAGAGACGGCACATGAGTCACATTTACGCTTTTACTGTTTTTACAATAATTTATTGACAGACAGTGTCATTGTGATGCAGACAGGAAAAGACAGCACTGCCTAGCACAAACAAATGTAGAAATCTGAACATAAGACAATCTCCTTAGGGAAAACTGTACATGCAGTGCAGTGGAATTACAGTGCAGTCTTCCTACACCTCCTGACGTTCCTGTCTTTTGGGCAACGGATTCTCATCCACATCACAACAAATATCTTCTCTTGCGATACAGCGTGAAAATCATCTTTCAGAGTGTCTAATCCAGCCTCTGCAGGCATCAGCTGTGATGTCATCACACGTTACATCCATGGCAGCCAGAAGGGTCATCTGTGTATGCGGCTGGCGATCATATATTTTTAATCTTCATGCTGAGAAAAATTCCTCAACGTGGTTGAGTAGGGTGAGAGGAACTCCACCAGCATCCTGTTGTGGGCCGCAAACCATTGCCTGATGATGTTGGAGCGATGGAAACTGACATTGTCCCAAACTAACACGTACTTTGGCAGGTCATCTCCAATCTGCCCCCTCTCTTGTTCAGGGATGAGATCCCTGTAGAGAGTGTCAAAAGACTGTTTAGGTGTGAAAAGGGGCCGTCTGCAACCAGGTGAAGTTGTCTTGCAGTCCTATGTTGAAAGAATATAGTAATGCAAATCACTAAATTGAGTAAAATAAAATGCCACTGTTTACTTGAAGTATACTTACTGTATATTGTAAAACTAGTGCTTAAATGTCGTGGGGGATTATACTATTCAACAGAGACCCATTATAATGCATTTTGATCAACATGACGTAAGCAATTGATAATGTTGGAATCTGCACAGAATTGTGTCATAATCATTTGCATGGATGTACCAAAGCATTTGCAACTTGTTCAAAGAAATGAGAAAATGCTTGTTTGATGTGCACAAGTGACACAAGGATGTAAGGATTGAATAAGAAGTTTTGAGAATTTCAAATCGGATCTGAGAAATGTACCAAATTGACTTAGAAAAAACTGTATTTAAAGTGGGGGGGGGTACTTTTGGGGCAGTTTTGTTTCACCCAAGTGTCCCATTTCCACCCCTCTCAAACTATTGCATGAATGCATATAGCCAGAAACAATTCATTTGATGCATGCAAAGAAGCAACACTGTGTGTCTCAAGAAGCATTTATTCATGATTACGTAGACATGCTAAAATTTCAAGGCCACACACTACACATTACACATGACATTACACATTTCATAAAATTTACATTTAGTCATTAAGCAGACGTTTTATCCAAAGCGACTTACTGACGAGGAAACATTGGAAGCAATTATAACAATATAGGCAACAAAATGCATAAGTTAATTAAATCCAGTCCATTAAAGCCTAGCACAGTATACAAAGCTAAGAATAGTGAGGTAAGTAAAAAAATAATTTTTTAAGAAGACAGAAAATAGTAAGAGGTTAAAATCAGTCATCTACATTTTGACGGAAGATATGCATTTTCACACACTACACCGGCCTGTAGTGTTCTAGCAGTGTAAGGTTGAGAGTGAGTTTCTTAACTAGCGGTGTGATGCAGGCCTCTTTGAAAGCAGTGGGAAATGTCCCAGTGGTGAGCAAAGAGTTGATGATGCGGGTCAGACCATGCACAACTGCTGGAGAGATGGCATGGAGGAGATGGGTGGGGATGGGATCCAGTGGGCAGGTGGTAGGGTGGTTGGAACCAATGACCTTGGAAACATCATCTTCAGACATAGGAGAAAAGGCGGGGGATGGTGGCGTAGAAAATTGGCTGTTGATGGCGGTAGTTTTCTTTACGAAGAACGATGCAAAATCATCAGCCGTTAACTCCGATGAAGGTGTGGGAGCAGGCGGACAGAGGAGAGCAGAGAAGGTTTTTAAGAGTGTGCGAGAGTCAGGAGAGTTGCTGATCTTCGAGTGGTTATAATCAGTTTTTGCAGAGGTGACGTCAACGGAGAAAGTAGAGAGAGAGAGGTCAGTATGGTCTTTTGACTTGTGCCATTTTCTCTCAGCTGACCGGAGGCTGGTGCGATGCTCACGTGGTACATCCGATAACCAGGGGGCAGACAGGGATGCACGGGCTGGTCCAGATGCAAGAGGGCATATGTTGTCCAAGCAGGATGTAAGCGTGGAACACAGAGTGTCTGTGGCACTGTTGGTATTCAAAAGTGAGAGCTCCTCAGAGGGGGGAGTGCAGACAAGACAGCAGAGGAAAAGCAGGAGGGAGGGACCGTAGGTACCGCCGGAAAGTGACCAGCGTTAAGACATCTGCGTTGTCTGGAGCGGTGAGGTCGGGGGTGACAAAGAAGTGATCAGACGTGTGCAGCGGAGTGACCTGAGAGTGACGAGTGGAGCATTTCTCAAATCATCATTGTCATTTGCAAAACAGTAAGTGCATTTCTGGTTTTGATTGTTTGATTGCAAGAGACGGCACATGATTCACGTTAACGCTTTTACTGTTTGTACAATAATTTATTGACAGACAGTGTCATTGTGATGCAGACAGGAAAAGACAGCACTGCATAGCACAAACAAATGTAGAAATCTGAACATAAGACAATCTCCTTAGGGAAAACTGTACATGCAGTGCAGTGGAATTACAGTGCAGTCTTCCTACACCTCCTGACGTTCCTGTCTTTTGGGCAACGGATTCTCATCCACATCACAACAAATATCTTCTCTTGCGATACAGCGTGAAAATCATCTTTCAGAGTGTCTAATCCAGCCTCTGCAGGCATCAGCTGAGATGTCATCACACGTTACATCCATGGCAGGCAGAATGGTCATCTGTGTATGCGGCTGGCCATCATATACTTTTAATCTTCATGCTGAGAAAAATTCCTCAACGGGGTTGAGTAGGGTGAGAGGAACTCCACCAGCATCCTGTTGTGGGCCGCAAACCATTGCCTGATGATGTTGGAGCGATGGAAACTGACATTGTCCCAAACTAACACGTACTTTGGCAGGTCATCTCCAATCTGCCCCCTCTCTATTTCAGGGATGAGATCCCTGTAGAGAGTGTCAAAAGACTGTTTAGGTGTGAAAAGGGGCCGTCTGCAACACAGTGAAGTTGTCTTGCAGTCCTATGTGGAAAGAATATAGCAATGCAAAACACTAAATTGAGTAAAATAAAATGCCACTGTTTACTTAAAGTATACTTACTGTATATTGTAAAACTAGAGCTTAAATGTCGTGGGGATTACACTATTCTACAGAGACCCATTATAATGCATTTTGATCAACATGACGTAAGCAATTGATAATGTTGGAATCTGCACAGAATTGTGTCATAATCATTTGCATGGATGTACCAAAGCATTTGCAACTTGTTCAAAGAAATGAGAAAATGCTTGTTTGATGTGCACAAGTGACACAAGGATGTAAGGATTGAACAAGAAGTTTTGAGAATTTCAAATCGGATCTGAGAAATGTACCAAATTGACTTAGAAAAAACTGTATTTAAAGTGGGGGGGGGGTACTTTTGGGGCAGTTTTGTTTCACCCAAGTGTCCCATTTCCACCCCTCTCAAACTAATGCATGAATGCATATAGCCAGAAACAATTCATTTCATGCATGCAAAGAAGCAACACTGTGTGTCTCAAGAAGCATTTATTCATGATTACGTAGACATGCTAAAATTTCAAGGCCACACACTACACATTACACATTACACATGACATTACACATTTCATAAAATTTACATTTAGTCATTTAGCAGACGTTTTTATCCAAAGCGACTTACAGACGAGGAAACATTGGAAGCAATTATAACAATATAGGCAACAAAAGGCATAAATTAATTAAATCCAGTCCATTAAAGCCTAGCACAGTATACAAAGCTAAGAATAGTGAGGTAAGTAAAAAAATATTTTTTTAAGAAGACAGAAAATAATAAGAGGTTAAAATCAGTCATCTACATTTTGACGGAAGATATGCATTTTCACACACTACACCGGCCTGTAGTGTTCTAGCAGTATAAGGTTGAGAGTGAGTTTCTTCAGTAGCGGTGTGATGCAGGCCTCTTTGAAAGCAGTGGGAAATGTCCCAGTGGTGAGCAAAGAGTTGATGATGCGGGTCAGACCAGGCACAACTGCTGGAGAGATGGCATGGAGGAGATGGGTGGGGATGGGATCCAGTGGGCAGGTGGTAGGGTGGTTGGAACCAATGACCTCGGAAACATCATCTTCAGACATAGGAGAAAAGGCGGGTGATGGTGGCGTAGAAAATTGGCTGTTGATGGCGGTAGTTTTCTTTACGAAGAACGATGTAAAATCATCAGCCGTTAACTCCGATGAAGGTGTGGGAGCAGGCGGACAGAGGAGAGCAGAGAAGGTTTTTAAGTGTGTGCGAGAGTCAGGAGAGTTGCTGATCTTCGAGTGGTTATAATCAGTTTTTGCAGAGGTGACGTCAACGGAGAAAGTAGAGAGAGAGAGGTCAGTATGGTCTTTTGATTTGTGCCATTTTCTCTCAGCTGACCGGAGGCTGGTGCGATGCTCACGTGGTACATCCGATAACCAGGGGGCAGACAGGGATGCACGGGCTGGTCCAGATGTAAGAGGGCATATGTTGTCCAAGCAGGATGTAAGCGTGGAACACAGAGTGTCTGTTGCACTGTTGGTATTCAAAAGAGAGAGCTCCTCAGAGGGGGGGAGTGCAGACAAGACAGCAGAGGAAAAGCAGGAGGGAGGGACCGTAGGTAGCACCGGAAAGTGACCAGCGGTAAGACATCTGCGTTGTCTGGAGCGGTGAGTTCGGGGGTGACAAAGAAGTGATCAGACGTGTGCAGCGGAGTGAACTGAGAGTGATGAGTGGAGCATTTCTCGAATCAGCCTTGTCATTTGCAAAACAGTAAGTGCATTTCTGGTTTTGATTGTTTTATTGCAAGAGACGGCACATGAGTCACGTTTACGCTTTTACTGTTTTTACAATAATTTATTGACAGACAGTGTCATTGTGATGCAGACAGGCGTGAAAAGAATTTCAAATCGGATCAGAGAAATGTACCAAATTGACTTAGAAAATAACTATTTAAAGTGGGGGGGGGTACTTTTGGGGCAGTTTTGTTTCACCCAAGTGTCCCATTTCCACCCCTCTCAAACTAATGCATGGATGCATATAGCCAGAAACAATTCATTTGATGCATGCAAAGAAGCAACAATGTGTGTCTCAAGAAGCATTTATTCATGATTACGTAGACATGCTAAAATTTCAAGGCCACACACTACACATTACACATTACACATGACATTACACATTTCATAAAATTTACATTTAGTCATTTAGCAGACGTTTTTATCCAAATCGACATACAGACGAGGAAACATTGGAAGCAATTATAACAATATAGGCAACAAAATGCATAAGTTAATTAAATCCAGTCCATTAAAGCCTAGCACAGTATACAAAGCTAAGAATAGTGAGGTTAGTAAAAAAATACTTTTTTAAGAAGACAGAAAATAATAAGAGGTTAAAATCAGTCATCTACATTTTGACGGAAGATATGCATTTTCACACACTACACCGGCCTGTAGTGTTCTAGCAGTGTAAGGTTGAGAGTGAGTTTCTCCAGTAGCGGTGTGATGCAGGCCTCTTTGAAAGCAGTGGGAAATGTCCCAGTGGTGAGCAAAGAGTTGATGATGCGGGTCAGACCAGGCACAACTGCTGGAGAGATGGCATGGAGGAGATGGGTGGGGATGGGATCCAGTGGGCAGGTGGTAGGGTGGTTGGAACCAATGACCTTGGAAACATCATCTTCAGACATAGGAGAAAAGGCGGGTGATGGTGGCGTAGAAAATTGGCTGTTGATGGCGGTAGTTTTCTTTACGAAGAACGATGCAAAATCATCAGCCGTTAACTCCGATGAAGGTGTGGGAGCAGGCGGACAGAGGAGAGCAGAGAAGGTTTTTAAGAGTGTGCGAGAGTCAGGAGAGTTGCTGATCTTCGAGTGGTTATAATCAGTTTTTGCAGAGGTGACGTCAACGGAGAAAGTAGAGAGAGAGAGGTCAGTATGGTCTTTTGACTTGTGCCATTTTCTCTCAGCTGACCGGAGGCTGGTGCGATGCTCACGTGGTACATCCGATAACCAGGGGGCAGACAGGGATGCACGGGCTGGTCCAGATGTAAGAGGGCATATGTTGTCCAAGCAGGATGTAAGCGTGGAACACAGAGTGTCTGTGGCACTGTTGGTATTCAAAAGAGAGAGCTCCTCAGAGGGGGGGAGTGCAGACAAGACAGCAGAGGAAAAGCAGGAGGGAGGGACCGTAGGTAGCGCCGGAAAGTGACCAGCGGTAAGACATCTGCGTTGTCTGGAGCGGTGAGGTCGGGGGTGACAAAGAAGTGATCAGACGTGTGCAGCGGAGTGACCTGAGAGTGATGAGTGGAGCATTTCTCGAATCATCCTTGTCATTTGCAAAACAGTAAGTGCATTTCTGGTTTTGATTGTTTGATTGCAAGAGACGGCACATGATTCACGTTAACGCTTTTACTGTTTGTACAATAATTTATTGACAGACAGTGTCATTGTGATGCAGACAGGAAAAGACAGCACTGCATAGCACAAACAAATGTAGAAATCTGAACATAAGACAATCTCCATAGGGAAAAACTGTACATGAAGTGCAGTGGAATTACAGTGCAGTCTTCCTACACCTCCTGACGTTCCTGTCTTTTGGGCAACGGATTCTCATCCACATCACAACAAATATCTTCTCTTGCGATACAGCGTGAAAATCATCTTTCAGAGTGTCTAATCCAGCCTCTGCAGGCATCAGCTGTGATGTCATCACACGTTACATCCATGGCAGCCAGAAGGGTCATCTGTGTATGCGGCTGGCCATCATATACTTTTAATCTTCATGCTGAGAAAAATTCCTCAACGTGGTTGAGTAGGGTGAGAGGAACTCCACCAGCATCCTGTTGTGGGCCGCAAACCATTGCCTGATGATGTTGGAGCGATGGAAACTGACATTGTCCCAAACTAACACGTACTTTGGCAGGTCATCTCCAATCTGCCCCCTCTCTTGTTCAGGGATGAGATCCCTGTAGAGAGTGTCAAAAGACTGTTTAGGTGTGAAAAGGGGCCGTCTGCAACACAGTGAAGTTGTCTTGCAGTCCTATGTGGAAAGAATATAGCAATGCAAAACACTAAATTGAGTAAAATAAAATGCCACCGTTTACTTAAAGTACACTTACTGTATATTGTAAAACTAGTGCTTAAATGTCGTGGGGATTATACTATTCTACAGAGAACCATTATAATGCATTTTGATCAACATGACATAAGCAATTGATAATGTAGGATTCTGCACAGAATTTTGTCATAATCATTTGCATGGATGTACCAAAGCATTTGCAACTTGTTCAAAGAAATGAGAAAATGCTTGTTTGATGTGCACACGTGACACAAGGATGTAAGGATTGAACAAGAAGTTTTGAGAATTTCAAATCGGATCAGAGAAATGTACAAAATTGACTTAGAAAAAACTGTATTTAAAGTGGGGGGGGGTACTTTTGGGGCAGTTTTGTTTCACCCAAGTGTCCCATTTCCACCCCTCTCAAACTAATGTCTCAAACTGGATGCATATAGCCAGAAACAATTCATTTGATGCATGCAAAGAAGCAACACTGTGTGTCTCAAGAAGCATTTATTCATGATTACGTAGACATGCTAAAATTTCAAGGCCACACACTACACATTACACATTACACATGACATTACACATTTCATAAAATTTACATTTAGTCATTTAGCAGATGTTTTAATCCAAAGCGACTTACAGACGAGGAAACATTGGAAGCAATTTTAACAATATAGGCAACAAAATGCATAAGTTAATTAAATCCAGTCCATTAAAGCCTAGCACAGTATACAAAGCTAAGAATAGTGAGGTAAGTAAAAAAATAATTTTTTAGAAGACAGAAAATAATAAGAGGTTAAAATCAGTCATCTACATTTTGACGGAAGATATGCATTTTCACACACTACACCGGCCTGTAGTGTTCTAGCAGTGTAAGGTTGAGAGTGAGTTTCTTCAGTAGCGGTGTGATGCAGGCCTCTTTGAAAGCAGTGGGAAATGTCCCAGTGGTAAGCAAAGAGTTGATGATGCGGGTCAGACCAGGCACAACTGCTGGAGAGATGGCATGGAGGAGATGGGTGGGGATGGGATCCAGTGGGCAGATGGTAGGGTGGTTGGAACCAATGACCTTGGAAACATCATCTTCAGACATAGGAGATAAGGCGGGTGATGGTGGCGTAGAAAATTGGCTGTTGATGGCGGTAGTTTTCTTTACGAAGAACGATGCAAAATCATCAGCCGTTAACTTCGATGAAGGTGTGGGAGCAGGCGGACAGAGGAGAGCAGAAAAGGTTTTTAAGGGTGTGCGAGAGTCACACGTTACATCCATGGCAGCCAGAAGGGTCATCTGTGTATGCGGCTGGCCATCATATACTTTTAATCTTCATGCTGAGAAAAATTCCTCAACGTGGTTGAGTAGGGTGAGAGGAACTCCACCAGCATCCTGTTGTGGGCCGCAAACCATTGCCTGATGATGTTGGAGCGATGGAAACTGACATTGTCCCAAACTAACACGTACTTTGGCAGGTCATCTCCAATCTGCCCCCTCTCTTGTTCAGGGATGAGATCCCTGTAGAGAGTGTCAAAAGACTGTTTAGGTGTGAAAAGGGGCCGTCTGCAACACTGTGAAGTTGTCTTGCAGTCCTATGTGGAAAGAATATAGCAATGCAAAACACTAAATTGAGCAAAATAAAATGCCACCGTTTACTTAAAGTATACTTACTGTATATTGTAAAACTAGTGCTTAAATGTCGTGGGGATTATACTATTCTACAGAGACCCATTATAATGCATTTTGATCAACATGACATAAGCAATTGATAATGTAGGAATCTGCACAGAATTTTGTCATAATCATTTGCATGGATGTACCAAAGCATTTGCAACTTGTTCAAAGAAATGAGAAAATGCTTGTTTGATGTGCACACGTGACACAAGGATGTAAGGATTGAACAAGAAGTTTTGAGAATTTCAAATCGGATCAGAGAAATGTACCAAATTGACTTAGAAAAAACTGTATTTAAAGTGGGGGGGGGGTACTTTTGGGGCAGTTTTGTTTCACCCAAGTGTCCCATTTCCACCCCTCTCAAACTAATGTCTCAAACTGGATGCATATAGCCAGAAACAATTCATTTGATGCATGCAAAGAAGCAACACTGTGTGTCTCAAGAAGCATTTATTCATGATTACGTAGACATGCTAAAATTTCAAGGCCACACACTACACATTACACATTACACATGACATTACACATTTCATAAAATTTACATTTAGTCATTTAGCAGATGTTTTAATCCAAAGCGACTTACAGACGAGGAAACATTGGAAGCAATTATAACAATATAGGCAACAAAATGCATAAGTTAATTAAATCCAGTCCATTAAAGCCTAGCACAGTATACAAAGCTAAGAATAGTGAGGTAAGTAAAAAAATAATTTTTTAGAAGACAGAAAATAATAAGAGGTTAAAATCAGTCATCTACATTTTGACGGAAGATATGCATTTTCACACACTACACCGGCCTGTAGTGTTCTAGCAGTGTAAGGTTGAGAGTGAGTTTCTTCAGTAGCGGTGTGATGCAGGCCTCTTTGAAAGCAGTGGGAAATGTCCCAGTGGTGAGCAAAGAGTTGATGATGCGGGTCAGACCAGGCACAACTGCTGGAGAGATGGCATGGAGGAGATGGGTGGGGATGGGATCCAGTGGGCAGGTGGTAGGGTGGTTGGAACCAATGACCTTGGAAACATCATCTTCAGACATAGGAGAAAAGGCGGGTGATGGTGGCGTAGAAAATTGGCTGTTGATGGCGGTAGTTTTCTTTACGAAGAACGATGCAAAATCATCAGCCGTTAACTCCGATGAAGGTGTGGGAGCAGGCGGACAGAGGAGAGCAGAGAAGGTTTTTAAGAGTGTGCGAGAGTCAGGAGAGTTGCTGATCTTCGAGTGGTTATAATCAGTTTTTGCAGAGGTGACGTCAACGGAGAAAGTAGAGAGAAGAGACTGGTAGAGAGAGAGAGGTCAGTATGGTCTTTTGATTTGCGCTATTTTCTCTCAGCTGACCGGAGGCTGGTGCGATGCTCACGTGGTACATCCGATAACCAGGGGGCAGACAGGGATGCACGGGCTGGTCCAGATGTAAGAGGGCATATGTTGTCCAAGCAGGATGTAAGCGTGGAACACAGAGTGTCTGTGGCACTGTTGGTATTCAAAAGAGAGAGCTCCTCAGAGGGGGGGAGTGCAGACAAGACAGCAGAGGAAAAGCAGGAGGGAGGGACCGTAGGTAGCGCCAGAAAGTGACCAGCGGTAAAACATCTGCGTTGTCTGGAGCGATGAGGTCGGGGGTGACAAAGAAGTGATCAGACGTGTGCAGCGGAGTGACCTGAGAGTGATGAGTGGAGCATTTCTCGAATCATCCTTGTCATTTGCAAAACAGTAAGTGCATTTCTGGTTTTGATTGTTTGATTGCAAGAGACGGCACATGATTCACATTAACGCTTTTACTGTTTGTACAATAATTTATTGACAGACAGTGTCATTGTGATGCAGACAGGAAAAGACAGCACTGCATAGCACAAACAAATGTAGAAATCTGAACATAAGACAATCTCCTTAGGGAAAACTGTACATGCAGTGCAGTGGAATTACAGTGCAGTCTTCCTACACCTCCTGACGTTCCTGTCTTTTGGGCAACGGATTCTCATCCACATCACAACAAATATCTTCTCTTGCGATACAGCGTGAAAATCATCTTTCAGAGTGTCTAATCCAGCCTCTGCAGGTATCAGCTGTGATGTCATCACACGTTACATCCATGGCAGCCAGAAGGGTCATCTGTGTATGCGGCTGGCGATCATATACTTTTAATCTTAATGCTGAGAAAAATTCCTCAACGTGGTTGAGTAGGGTGAGAGGAACTCCACCAGCTTCCTGTTGTGGGCCGCAAACCATTGCCTGATGATGTCGGAGCGATGGAAACTGACATTGTCCCAAACTAACACGTACTTTGGCAGGTCATCTCCAATCTGCCCCCTCTCTTGTTCAGGGATGAGATCCCTGTAGAGAGTGTCAAAAGACTGTTTAGGTGTGAAAAGGGGCCGTCTGTAACACAGTGAAGTTGTCTTGCAGTCCTATGTGGAAAGAATATAGCAATGCAAATCACTAAATTGAGTAAATGAAATGCCACTGTTTACTTAAAGTATACTTACTGTATATTGTAAAACTAGTGCTTAAATGTCGTGGGGATTATACTATTCTACAGAGACTCATTATAATGCATTTTGATCAACATGACATAAGCAATTGATAATGTAGGAATCTGCACAGAATTTTGTCATAATCATTTGCATGGATGTACCAAAGCATTTGCAACTTGTTCAAAGAAATGAGAAAATGCTTGTTTGATGTGCACACGTGACACAAGGATGTAAGGATTGAACAAGAAGTTTTGAGAATTTCAAATCGGATCAGAGAAATGTACCAAATTGACTTAGAAAAAACTGTATTTAAAGTGGGGGGGGGTACTTGTGGGGCAGTTTTGTGTCCCATTTCCACCCCTCTCAAACTAATGCATGGATGCATATAGCCAGAAACAATTCATTTGATGCATGCAAAGAAGCAACACTGTGTTTCAAGAAGCATTTATTCATGATTACGTAGACATGCTAAAATTTCAAGGCCACACACTACACATTACACATTACACATGACATTACACATTTCATAAAATTTACATTTAGTCATTTAGCAGACGTTTTTATCCAAAGCGACTTACAGACGAGGAAACATTGGACGCAATTATAACAATATAGGCAACAAAATGCAGAAGTTAATTAAATCCAGTCCATTAAAGCCTAGCACAGTATACAAAGCTAAGAATAGTGAGGTAAGTAAAAAAATACTTTTTTAAGAAGACAGAAAATAATAAAAGGTTAAAATCAGTCATCTACATTTTGACGGAAGATATGCATTTTCACACACTACACCGGCCTGTAGTGTTCTAGCAGTGTAAGGTTGAGAGTGAGTTTCTTCAGTAGCGGTGTGATGCAGGCCTCTTTGAAAGCAGTGGGAAATGTCCCAGTGGTGAGCAAAGAGTTGATGATGCGGGTCAGACCAGGCACAACTGCTGGAGAGATGGCATGGAGGAGATGGGTGGGGATGGGATCCAGTGGGCAGGTGGTATGGTGGTTGGAACCAATGACCTTGGAAACATCATCTTCAGACATAGGAGAAAAGGCGGGTGATGGTGGCGTAGAAAATTGGCTGTTGATGGCGGTAGTTTTCTTTACGAAGAACGATGCAAAATCATCAGCCGTTAACTCCGATGAAGGTGTGGGAGCAGGCGGACAGAGGAGAGCAGAGAAGGTTTTTAAGAGTGTGCGAGAGTCAGGAGAGTTGCTGATCTTCGAGTGGTTATAATCAGTTTTTGCAGAGGTGACGTCAACGGAGAAAGTAGAGAGAGAGAGGTCAGTATGGTCTTTTGACTTGTGCCATTTTCTCTCAGCTGACCGGAGGCTGGTGCGATGCTCACGTGGTACATCCGATAACCAGGGGGCAGACAGGGATGCACGGGCTGGTCCAGATGTAAGAGGGCATATGTTGTCCAAGCAGGATGTAAGCGTGGAACACAGAGTGTCTGTGGCACTGTTGGTATTCAAAAGAGAGAGCTCCTCAGAGGGGGGGAGTGCAGACAAGACAGCAGACGAAAAGCAGGAGGGAGGGACCGTAGGTAGCGCCGGAAAGTGACCAGCGGTAAGACATCTGCGTTGTCTGGAGCGGTGAGGTCGGGGGTGACAAAGAAGTGATCAGACGTGTGCAGCGGAGTGAACTGAGAGTGATGACTGGAGCATTTCTCGAATCATCCTTGTCATTTGCAAAACAGTAAGTGCATTTCTGGTTTTGATTGTTTGATTGCAAGAGACGGCAAATGATTCACGTTAACGCTTTTACTGTTTGTACAATAATTTATTGACAGACAGTGTCATTGTGATGCAGACAGGAAAAGACAGCACTGCATAGCACAAACAAATGTAGAAATCTGAACATAAGACAATCTCCTTAGGGAAAACTGTACATGCAGTGCAGTGGAATTACAGTGCAGTCTTCCTACACCTCCTGACGTTCCGGTCTTTTGGGCAACGGATTCTCATCCACATCACAACAAATATCTTCTCTTGCGATACAGCGTGAAAATCATCTTTCAGAGTGTCTAATCCAGCATCTGCAGGCATCAGCTGTGATGTCATCACACGTTACATCCATGGCAGCCAGAAGGGTCATCTGTGTATGCGGCTGGCGATCATATACTTTTAATCTTCATGATGAGAAAAATTCCTCAACGTGGTTGAGTAGGGTGAGAGGAACTCCACCAGCATCCTGTTGTGGGCCGCAAACCATTGCCTGATGATGTTGGAGCGATGGAAACTGACATTGTACCAAACTAACACGTACTTTGGCAGGTCATCTCCAATCTGCCCCCTCTCTTGTTCAGGGATGAGATCCCTGTAGAGAGTGTCAAAAGACTGTTTAGGTGTGAAAAGGGGCCGTCTGCAACACAGTGAAGTTGTCTTGCAGTCCTATGTGGAAAGAATATAGCAATGCAAAACACTAAATTGAGTAAAATAAAATGCCACTGTTTACTTAAAGTATACTTACTGTATATTGTAAAACTAGTGCTTAAATG
This sequence comes from Barbatula barbatula, assembly GCF_947034865.1. Classification (NCBI taxonomy): domain Eukaryota; kingdom Metazoa; phylum Chordata; class Actinopteri; order Cypriniformes; family Nemacheilidae; genus Barbatula; species Barbatula barbatula. Next base: position 8,017,940 of record NC_136782.1, read on the forward strand.
TCGTGGGGATTATACTATTCTACAGAGACCCATTATAATGCATTTTGATCAACATGACATAAGCAATTGATAATGTAGGAATCTGCACAGAATTTTGTCATAATCATTTGCATGGATGTACCAAAGCATTTGCAACTTGTTCAAAGAAATGAGAAAATGCTTGTTTGATGTGCACACGTGACACAAGGATGTAAGGATTGAACAAGAAGTTTTGAGAATTTCAAATCGGATCAGAGAAATGTACCAAATTGACTTAGAAAAAACTGTATTTAAAGTGGGGGGGGGTACTTTTGGGGCAGTTTTGTTTCACCCAAGTGTCCTATTTCCACCCCTCTCAAACTAATGCATGGATGCATATAGCCAGAAACAATTAATTTGATGCATGCAAAGAAGCAACACTGTGTGTCTCAAGAAGCATTTATTCATGATTACGTAGACATGCTAAAATTTCAAGGCCACACACTACACATTACACATTACACATGACATTACACATTTCATAAAATTTAAATTTAGTCATTTAGCAGACGTTTTTATCCAAAGCGACTTACAGACGAGGAAACATTGGAAGCAATTATAACAATATAGGTAACAAAATGCATAAGTTAATTAAATCCAGTCCATTAAAGCCTAGCACAGTATACAAAGCTAAGAATAGGGAGGTAAGTAAAAAAATTATTTTTTAAGAAGACAGAAAATAATAAGAGGTTAAAATCAGTCATCTACATTTTGACGGAAGATATGCATTTTCACAGACTACACCGGCCTGTAGTGTTCTAGCAGTGTAAGGTTGAGAGTGAGTTTCTTCAGTAGCGGTGTGATGCAGGCCTCTTTGAAAGCAGTGGGAAATGTCCCAGTGGTGAGCAAAGAGTTGATGATGCGGGTCAGACCAGGCACAACTGCTGGAGAGATGGCATGGAGGAGATGGGTGGGGATGGCATCCAGTGGGCAGGTGGTAGGGTGGTTGGAACCAATGACCTTGTAAACATCATCTTCAGACATAGGAGAAAAGGCGGGTGATGGTGGCGTAGAAAATTGGCTGTTGATGGCGGTAGTTTTCTTTACGAAGAACGATGCAAAATCATCAGCCGTTAACTCCGATGAAGGTATGGGAGCAGGCGGACAGAGGAGAGCAGAGAAGGTTTTTAAGAGTTTGCGAGAGTCAGGAGAGTTGCTAAACTTCGAGTGGTTATGATCAGTTTTTGCAGAGGTGACGTCAACGGAGAAAGTAGAGAGAAGAGACTGGTAGAGAGAGAGAGGTCAGTATGGTCTTTTGACTTGTGCCATTTTCTCTCAGCTGACCGGAGGCTGGTGCGATGCTCACGTGGTACATCCTATAACCAGGGGGCAGACAGGGATGCACGGGCTGGTCCAGATGTAAGAGGGCATATGTTGTCCAAGCAGGATGTAAGCGTGGAACACAGAGTGTCTGTGGCACTGTTGGTATTCAAAAGAGAGAGCTCCTCAGAGGGGGGGAGTGCAGACAAGACAGCAGAGGAAAAGCAGGAGGGAGGGACCGTAGGTAGCGCCGGAAAGTGACCAGCGGTAAGAAATCTGCGTTGTCTGGAGCGGTGAGCTCAGGGGTGACAAAGAAGTGATCAGACGTGTGCAGCGGAGTGAACTGAGAGTGATGAGTGGAGCATTTCTCGAATCAGCCTTGTCATTTGCAAAACAGTAAGTGCATTTCTGGTTTTGATTGTTTGATTGCAAGAGACGGCACATGAGTCACGTTAACGCTTTTACTGTTTTTACAATAATTTATTGACAGACAGTGTCATTGTGATGCAGACAGGAAAAGACAGCACTGCATAGCACAAACAAATGTAGAAATCTGAACATAAGACCTTAGGGAATTCCTTAGGGAAAACTGTACATGCAGTGCAGTGGAATTACAGTGCAGTCTTCCTACACCTCCTGACGTTCCTGTCTTTTGGGCAACGGATTCTCATCAACATCACAACAAATATCTTCTCTTGCGATACAGCGTGAAAATCATCTTTCAGAGTGTCTAATCCAGCCTCTGCAGGCATCAGCTGTGATGTCATCACACGTTACATCCATGGCAGCCAGAAGGGTCATCTGTGTATGCGGCTGGCCATCATATACTTTTAATCTTCATGCTGAGAAAAATTCCTCAACGGGGTTGAGTAGGGTGAGAGGAACTCCACCAGCATCCTGTTGTGGGCCGCAAACCATTGCCTGATGATGTTGGAGCGATGGAAACTGACATTGTCCCAAACTAACACGTACTTTGGCAGGTCATCTCCAATCTGCCCCCTCTCTTGTTCAGGGATGAGATCCATGTAGAGAGTGTCAAAAGACTGTTTAGGTGTGAAAAGGGGCCGTCTGCAACACAGTGAAGTTGTCTTGCAGTCCTATGTGGAAAGAATATAGCAATGCAAAACACTAAATTGAGTAAAATAAAATACCACTGTTTACTTAAAGTATACTTACTGTATATTGTAAAACTAGTGCTTAAATGTCGTGGGGATTATACTATTCTACAGAGACCCATTATAATGCATTTTGATCAACATGACATAAGCAATTGATAATGTAGGAATCTGCACAGAATTTTGTCATAATCATTTGCATGGATGTACCAAAGCATTTGCAACTTGTTCAAAGAAATGAGAAAATGCTTGTTTGATGTGCCCACGTGACACAAGGATGTAAGGATTGAACAAGAAGTTTTGAGAATTTCAAATCGGATCAGAGAAATGACCAAATTGACTTAGAAAAAACTGTATTTAAAGTGGGGGGGGTACTTTTGGGGCAGTTTTGTTTCACCCAAGTGTCCCATTTCCACCCCTCTCAAACTAATGCATGGATGCATATAGCCAGAAACAATTCATTTGATGCATGCAAAGAAGCTACACTGTGTGTCTCCAGAAGCATTTATTCATGATTACGTAGACATGCTAAAATTTCAAGGCCACACACTACACATTACACATTACACATGACATTACACATTTCATAAAATTTACATTTAGTCATTTAGCAGACGTTTTTATCCAAAGCGACTTACAGACGAGGAAACATTGGAAGCAATTATAACAATATAGGCAACAAAAGGCATAAGTTAATTAAATCCAGTCCATTAAAGCCTAGCACAGTATACAAAGCTAAGGATAGTGAGGTAAGTAAAAAAATATTTTTTTAAGAAGACAGAAAATAATAAGAGGTTAAAATCAGTCATCTACATTTTGACGGAAGATATGCATTTTCACACACTACACCGGCCTGTAGTGTTCTAGCAGTATAAGGTTGAGAGTGAGTTTCTTCAGTAGCGGTGTGATGCAGGCCTCTTTGAAAGCAGTGGGAAATGTCCCAGTGGTGAGCAAATAGTTTATGATGCGGGTCAGACCAGGCACAACTGCTGGAGAGATGGCATGGAGGAGATGGGTGGGGATGGGATCCAGTGGGCAGGTGGTAGGGTGGTTGGAACCAATGACCTTGGAAACATCATCTTCAGACATAGGAGAAAAGGCGGGTGATGGTGGCGTAGAAAATTGGCTGTTGAATGCGGTAGTTTTCTTTACGAAGAACAATGCAAAATCATCAGCCGTTAACTCCGATGAAGGTGTGGGAGCAGGCGGACAGAGGAGAGCAGAGAAGGTTTTTAAGAGTGTGCGAGAGTCAGGAGAGTTGCTGATCTTCGAGTGGTTATAATCAGTTTTTGCAGAGGTGACGTCAACGGAGAAAGTAGAGAGAGAGAGGTCAGTATGGTCTTTTGACTTGTGCCATTTTCTCTCAGCTGACCGGAGGCTGGTGCGATGCTCACGTGGTACATCCGATAACCAGGGGGCAGACAGGGATGCACGGGCTGGTCCAGATGTAAGAGGGCATATGTTGTCCAAGCAGGATGTAAGCGTGGAACACAGAGTGTCTGTGGCACTGTTGGTATTCAAAAGAGAGAGCTCCTCAGAGGGGGGGAGTGCAGACAAGACAGCAGAGGAAAAGCAGGAGGGAGGGACCGTAGGTAGCGCCGGAAAGTGACCAGCGGTAAGACATCTGCGTTGTCTGGAGCGGTGAGGTCGGGGGTGACAAAGAAGTGATCAGACGTGTGCAGCGGAGTGACCTGAGAGTGATGAGTGGAGCATTTCTCGAATCATCCTTGTCATTTGCAAAACAGTAAGTGCATTTCTGGTTTTGATTGTTTGATTGCAAGAGACGGCACATGATTCACGTTAACGCTTTTACTGTTTGTACAATAATTTATTGACAGACAGTGTCATTGTGATGCAGACAGGAAAAGACAGCACTGCATAGCACAAACAAATGTAGAAATCTGAACATAAGACAATCTCCTTAGGGAAAACTGTACATGCAGTGTAGTGGAATTACAGTGCAGTCTTCCTACACCTCCTGACGTTCCTGTCTTTTGGGCAACGGATTCTCATCCACATCACAACAAATATCTTCTCTTGCGATACAGCGTGAAAATCATCTTTCAGAGTGTCTAATCCAGCCTCTGCAGGCATCAGCTGTGATGTCATCACACGTTACATCCATGGCAGCCAGAAGGGTCATCTGTGTATGCGGCTGGCCATCATATACTTTTAATCTTCATGCTGAGAAAAATTCCTCAACGGGGTTGAGTAGGGTGAGAGGAACTCCACCAGCATCCTGTTGTGGGCCGCAAACCATTGACTGATGATGTTGGAGCGATGGAAACTGACATTGTCCCAAACTAACACGTACTTTGGCAGGTCATCTCCAATCTGCCCCCTCTCTTGTTCAGGGATGAGATCCCTGTAGAGAGTGTCAAAAGACTGTTTAGGTGTGAAAAGGGGCCGTCTGCAACACAGTGAAGTTGTCTTGCAGTCCTATGTGGAAAGAATATAGCAATGCAAAACACTAAATTGAGTAAAATAAAATGCCATTGTTTACTTAAAGTATACTTACTGTATATTGTAAAACTAGTGCTTAAATGTCGTGGGGATTATACTATTCTACAGAGTCTGTTGAACATTCGATCAATGTTCTGCGCGTTCAAAATTGGAGAGAGGCCAGTCAAAGTAAAATCTTGAAGTTTATTGATCAGAAGATTAAAACAAAATACATCAGCTGTGTACACCAGCCGATGGGTGGGTGGGCTGCCTTAGACTCAGTCTTACAAAAAGAACTGATATCTTTACAACGGCCCGACCGACCCAGAAAAACAATTTCACAGCATATTTATAATATTTTGGTGTGCCTCTTCTTCAGCTGGGGTCCAATCCGCTTTCTGTCCTTTGTCCTGTCTCAGCCAACCAGCTCACTGCCTTGTTTTTCAAATCTGGTTCCATCTGTAAGACATTACATGATACCCTCACACATTCCAACACGCTCTGTGCGTAACCTGACCTTAACACACACAAATACCCATTTCCTATGGAAAAAGCCCTCAGTATGAGTCCTAAATTCTTGGTTCACATACTGGTCATATTTTCAACATATTATGCATAGTTTGTAATCAATAATGGAATCATAAGCATATTAAATGTAAAGGCACGTTTAAACCATCATAAAAATCCTTCAGTCCCCCTCTTGACCATTAAAAATGGTCATAAATCATCACAATCATCATTATCATCCTTTTCTAGGAATTGGTCTGCCAGACAATAGAGTCATGGTATATTTTTCTAGGTGTGAGATCTTTCGGGGTCCCACCACCAGTATATTCTATTACCTCATCCCATGACGGACACCATTCACCCCTATGGGTTCAGGATCAATGTCAGATTGAGTCTGCTGAGAGAAATGTTTAATAAAAAAAATCAAAAAGTCAGTTTGTCAAAATATACACAATCTGAAAATGGTACACAGGTGTCCGGATTCACCGACTGCACATTTTCCATACATATGGGACTCATTTTTCCCAAATCGTTCTTTCCCTTTTTATTCCCTTTTATCATTCAGCAAGGCTTTAATACTTGCCGTTGTTTTAAAAGCGCCCTTTCTCATTCAGCAAGGCTTTGATACTTGCCGTTGTTTAAAGGGATTTTAACAACTTATTCACTTTTATCACACAGCAAAGGCTTTGATACTTGCCGTTATTTTAAAAGCGCCCTTTCTCACGCCGCAAGGCTTCGATACTTGCCGTCGTTTAAAGGGATTTTAACAACTTATTCACTTTTATCACACAGCAAAGGCTTTGATACTTGCCGTTATTTTAAAAGCGCCCTTTCTCACGCCGCAAGGCTTCGATACTTGCCGTCGTTTAAAGGGATTTAACAACTTATTCACTTTTATTACACAGCAAAGGCTTTGATACTTCCCGTTATTTTAAAAGCGCCCTTTCTCACGCCGCAAGGCTTCAATACTTGCCGTCGTTTAAAGGGATTTAACAACTTATTCACTTTTATCACACAGCAAGGCTTTGATACTTGCCGACAAGGCTTTGATACTTGTCGTTGTTTTAAAAGCGCCCTTTCTCATACAGCAAGGCTTCGATACTTGCCGTTGTTTTAAAGGGATTTAAACAACAAAATAAAAATAAAAAAATATCCTTTTATTCTGATCAACAAATATCAATGATTTTAAATTTTTAATCAATGGTACGGATATACTTCAAACTCAACACATAAATTTGGAATATCCAATCTGCAGAAGTTTATTTAAGAAGGTCTCTGCTCACCTTGGTTATTCTGTCGACAGCTGTGTTGTGGTTCGAGTTGTCCGTCCCAATTTTCGGTCACTCTCCGAGTTTTACAATTCTTTTTAAATGCCTTTTTCTCTAATCACGTCGGGGTCACCATCTGTTGAACATTCGATCAATGTTCTGCGCGTTCAAAATTGGAGAGAGGCCAGTCAAAGTAAAATCTTGAAGTTTATTGATCAGTAGATTAAAACAAAATACATCAGCTGTGTACACCAGCCGATGGGTGGGTGGGCTGCCTTAGACTCAGTCTTACAAAAAGAACTGATATCTTTACAACGGCCCGACCGACCCAGAAAAACAATTTCACAGCATATTTATAATATTTTGGTGTGCCTCTTCTTCAGCTGGGGTCCAATCCGCTTTCTGTCCTTTGTCCTGTCTCAGCCAACCAGCTCACTGCCTTGTTTTTCAAATCTGGTTCCATCTGTAAGACATTACATGATACCCTCACACATTCCAACACGCTCTGTGCGTAACCTGACCTTAACACACACAAATACCCATTTCCTATGGAAAAAGCCCTCAGTATGAGTCCTAAATTCTTGGTTCACATACTGGTCATATTTTCAACATATTATGCATAGTTTGTAATCAATAATGGAATCATAAGCATATTAAATGTAAAGGCACGTTTAAACCATCATAAAAATCCTTCAAGACCCATTATAATGCATTTTGATCAACATGACTTAAGCAATTGATAATGTAGGAATCTGCACAGAATTTTGTCATAATCATTTGCATGGATGTACCAAAGCATTTGCAACTTGTTCAAAGAAATGAGAAAATGCTTGTTTGATGTGCACACGTGACACAAGGATGTAAGGATTGAACAAGAAGTTTTGAGAATTTCAAATCGGATCAGAGAAATGTACCAAATTGACTTAGAAAAAACTGTATTTAAAGTGGGGGGGGGTACTTTTGGGGCAGTTTTGTTTCACCCAAGTGTCCCATTTCCACCCCTCTCAAACTAATGCATGGATGCATATAGCCAGAAACAATTCATTTGATGCATGCAAAGAAGCAACACTGTGTGTCTCAAGAAGCATTTATTCATGATTACGTAGACATGCTAAAATTTCAAGGCCACACACTACACATTACACATTACACATGACATTACACATTTCATAAAATTTACATTTAGTCATTTAGCAGACGTTTTTATCCAAAGCGACATACAGACGAGGAAACATTGGAAGCAATTATAACAATATAGGCAACAAAATGCATAAGTTAATTAAATCCAGTCCATTAAAGCCTAGTACAGTATACAAAGCTAAGAATAGTGAGGTAAGTAAAAAAATAATTTTTTAAGAAGACAGAAAATAATAAGAGGTTAAAATCAGTCATCTACATTTTGACGGAAGATATACATTTTCACACACTACACCGGCCTGTAGTGTTCTAGCAGTGTAAGGTTGAGAGTGAGTTTCTTCAGTAGCGGTGTGATGCAGGCCTCTTTGAAAGCAGTGGGAAATGTCCCAGTGGTGAGCAAAGAGTTGATGATGCGGGTCAGACCAGGCACAACTGCTGGAGAGATGGCATGGAGGAGATGGGTGGGGATGGGATCCAGTGGGCAGGTGGTAGGGTGCTTGGAACCAATGACCTTGGAAACATCATCTTCAGACATAGGAGAAAAGGCGGGTGATGGTGGTGTAGAAAATTGGCTGTTGATGGCGGTAGTTTTCTTTACGAAGAACGATGCAAAATCATCAGCCGTTAACTCCGATGAAGGTGTGGGAGCAGGCGGACAGAGGAGAGCAGAGAAGGTTTTTAAGAGTGTGCGAGAGTCAGGAGAGTTGCTGATCTTCGAGTGGTTATAATCAGTTTTTGCAGAGGTGACGTCAATGGAGAAAGTAGAGAGAGAGAGGTCAGTATGGTCTTTTGACTTGTGCCATTTTCTCTCAGCTGACCGGAGGCTGGTGAGATGCTCACGTGGTACATCCGATAACCAGGGGGCAGACAGGGATGCACGGGCTGGTCCAGATGTAAGAGGGCATATGTTGTCCAAGCAGGATGTAAGCGTGGAACACAGAGTGTCTGTGGCACTGTTGGTATTCAAAAGAGAGAGCTCTTTAGAGGGGTGGAGTGCAGACAAGACAGCAGAGGAAAAGCAGGAGGGAGGGACCGTAGGTAGCGCCGGAAAGTGACCAGCGGTAAGACATCTCGGTTGTCTGGAGCGGTGAGGTCGGGGGTGACAAAGAAGTGATCAGACGTGTGCAGCGGAGTGACCTGAGAGTGATGAGTGGAGCATTTCTCGAATCATCCTTGTCATTTGCAAAACAGTAAGTGCATTTCTGGTTTTGATTGTTTGATTGCAAGAGACGGCACATGATTCACGTTAACGCTTTTACTGTTTGTACAATAATTTATTGACAGACAGTGTCATTGTGATGCAGACAGGAAAAGACAGCACTGCATAGCAAAAACAAATGTAGAAATCTGAACATAAGACAATCTCCTTAGGGAAAACTGTACATGCAGTGCAGTGGAATTACAGTGCAGTCTTCCTACACCTCCTGACGTTCCTGTCTTTTGGGCAACGGATTCTCATCCACATCACAACAAATATCTTCTCTTGCGATACAGCCTGAAAATCTTTCAGAGTGTCTAATCCAGCCTCTGCAGGCATCAGATGTGATGGCATCACACGTTTGGGCACGTAGCCGGGCCGAGGTCTCAGGATCACGTGAGAATCACCGGGCCCGAAATTTAGGCACTCTGTGGACACGGAAAATGCTTGCAGATCCCCCACCCTCTTGATGGATGCGAGCGCCATCAGGAGAGCCGTCTTCATCGTGAGATGAGAAAGATCGGTCTCTCCGAGGGGCTCGAAGTGAGGCCTCTGAAGGCCTGCCAGGACCACATTGAGGTCCCAAGAGGGTACGGAGCGTGGCTGAGGCGGGTTAAGCCTCCTCTCGCCCCTGAGGAACCTGATGATCAGGTCATGCTGCCCTAGAGGCTTTCCAGCAACTGGTTCGTGATGAGCGGCGATAGCGGCTACATACACTTTCAGTGTGGAAGGGGAGAGATTACTCTCCAACCTCTCCTGCAGGAAGGACAGCACGTGCCTGACCGAGCAAATCCCTGGGTCTTCTCTGCGAGAAGAACACCAAGACGAGAAGAGGCGCCACTTAAAGGCGTACAGCCGCCTTGTGGCAGGTGCCCTAGCCTGAGTGATGGTCTCCACCACCGCAGGGGGTAGACCACTCAGGATCTCCTCGTCCCATCCAGGAGCCAGACGTGGAGGTTCCAGAGGTCTGGTCTCGGGTGCCGCAACATGCCCTTCCCCTGCGAGAGAAGGTCCTTCGTCAGGGGAATTGGCCAGGGGGGAGTTGATGTCAGAAGCATTAGCTCCGAGAACCAAGTCCGGTTGGGCCAGTACGGCGCAACTAGTACCACTTGATACTCCTCTTCCCTGACCTTGCACAGGACCTGTGCAATGAGGCTCACTGGGGGGAAGGCGTACTTCCACTTGTCCCGTGACCAGCTGTGCGCTAGGGCATCCGTGCCGAGGGGGCCCTCAGTCAGGGAGTACCAAAGCGGGCAATGGGTGGTGTCCAGGGAGGCAAACAGGTCCACCTGTGCCCGCCCGAACTGCAACCAAATAAGCTGCACTGCACGGGGGTGGAGTCGCCACTCTCCACGGGGCGTCGACTGACGAGAGAGCGCATCGGCTGTTTGGTTCAGGTCGCCCGGTATGTGAGTGGCATGCAGAGACTTCGTCACCTGCTGACTCCACAGGAGGAGGCGTTGGGCAAGTTGCGTTAACTGTCGTGAGCGAATACCCCCCTGGTGGTTGATATACGCTACGGCAGTCGTGCTGTCTGATCGGACCAGTACGTGCTGGCCCTGCACGAGGGACCGCAGTCCCCTCAGTGCCAACAGAACAGCTAACAACTCTAGGCGGTTGATATGCCAACACAGTTGGGACCCCGTCCAGAGACCCGACACTGTGTGCCCTTTGCACACCGCACCCCAACCACTTAAGGAGGCGTCGGTCGTTACCACGACGCCCCTCGGGACCTGCCCCATGGGGACGCCAGTCCGTAAAAAGGTCACTGATGACCACGGGGTTAGGATACGACGGCAGAGAGGTGTAATGACGATCACACCTGTGGCCCAGGAATCGAGACATGAAAGTACGCGTCCTTCAGGTCGATAGCCACGAACCAATCCTGACGCCTGACGGACGTCAGGATGCGCCTCTGCGTGAGCATCCTGAACGGCAGCTTTTGGAGGTGCTTGTTCAGGGTACGCAGATCTAGAATGGGGCGCAACCCTCCACCCTCCACCCTTCTTGGGGACGATGAAGTACGGGCTGTAGAACCCGCTGGACATCTCGGCCGAGGGGACGGGCTCGATCGCTCCCTTCTCCAGAAGGGTTGCCACCTCCACCCGCAGCACGGGAGCATCCCTGCCTCTGACCGAGGTAAAGAGGATGCCCCGAAACTTGGGCGGAGGTCTGGCAAACTGGATCGTGTTCTCCAGCCACCTTGACGGTCTGGTGAGTGCTAACCAAGCACTCAAAGACTGCGACAGGGGCACTAGAGGTACGATCTGCTTCATCGCCCCTGGGGAGGGCGGTTCGCTGGCTAGCGGTGCCGGTCCCACCTCGTGGGGGGGCTGGCTCCGCTGACTTACCTGCCTGGCGGTGGCGCAGCTCAACGCACCGTCGAGGTGAGAGTGCTGAGGGCTGCGCAATTTTATACTCGGCTTTGCGTGTCGCCACAACACAACGTCGAGTTGCCGAACACCGTCCTGAAAAGGGCCTAGCAGAAGTTGGGACGGGGCAGGGACCGTCCCTTTCCGACCCGTCAGCGATGGAATGGCTGGGGTCGGGCCTGATCTCGATCTCTCCGGGTCCGGCTCGTCAGGAACGCTTCTGCTTCCGCGGCGGCTGCTGACAAGACGGTGGTCGCTTCCTCGCTGTCCTCTTCCGGGGGGCCGCCTGAGGAGGGGGCGCCGTAGCCGGTGCTGACGACGAAGAAGGCCGGGGCTGCTGGGAGGCAGACGTTCCACGGGACCTCGACGGCCGAAAGGCGGCCGGGTCGCGGCGGGGCAGGATGTGCTTGATGGCCTCCGTCTGCTTCTGTACTGCCGAGAACTGCTTAGAGAAGTCCTCGACAGTATCACCAAACAGCCCCCCTTGCGCGATGGGAGCATCGAGAAAGCAAACTTTCTCGGCTTCACGCATCTGCTCAAGGTTCAGCCAGAGGTGTCTCTCCTGGACCACTAGCGTGGACATCGTCCGACCCAAAGCTCGCGCTGTCACCTTCGTCGCCCAGAGGGCAAGGTCGGTGGCAGTGCGGAGCTCCTGCATGATCTTTGGGTCGGTCTTACCCTTGTGGAGCTCTTTCAGTGCCTTGGCCTGATGGACCTGCAGGATGGCCATGGCATGAAGAGCTGAGGCAGCTTGTCCAGCAGCGTTATAGGATTTCGACACCAGCGATGCCGAAACCCTACACGGCTTAGACGGGAGTCTGGGTCGAGACCTCCAGGTGGCCGCCGTCTGCGGGCACAGGTGCACCGCGACTGCACGTTCAGCCTGGGGGACATCGACATAGCCCCTAGCTGCCCCACCATCGAGGGAAGAGAGGGCGACAGAGTCAGCTCGACGGGAACGAGCCGAAAAGGGGGCATTCCAGGTCTTGCTGATCTCCTCATGCACCTCGGGGAAAAAAGGTACAGGGGGTGTGCGCGGCTTGGAGCCGTGCTCGGACCCGATGTACCAATTATCCAGCCGCGAGCGCTGGGGCGTGGGCGGTGCACTGCAGCCCGATGCTCGCGGCGGCCCGATAGAGCATGGCGGACATCTCGACGTCTGCCTTTTCCTGAACTCTATCTCCGGACGGAGACGGCTCGAAGGAATCGTCAGGGTCGGATGCCAGAAGGTCGCCCTCCGATGCTGCGAGGGACATCTCATCGTCGTCATGCATCGAGCCCGATTGCGTGACGGAGGAGTAAGACGGTATGGAACCGCCTCCCTGGGAACGGTCAGACGAGCGAGACGGGGCGTGAACGGTCCGCGAGCCATCGGCTGACGGATTTACGGTCACGGAAATCCCCATGTCACCCAAGCTGCTCGCCGCCGCTGACGGCGGGGCCGAGGCCACCGCGGTCGCAGAGCGGGAAGCAGACGAGGTGGTGGCCGGCTCTCGAAAGAGCGCAGCCACCCGTGACCGCAACGTCTGTATAGCCATCCGCCCGCAGTGCGGGCAGGATGACTCCACGAAGGCTGCCTCAGCGTGTTGGACCCCCAAACACCTGACACAAGCATCGTGTCCGTCCCCTTCCTCAATGAGGGAACCGCAACCACGAGAGCAGCGGGACATGCCACGCTGAGAAATTTGCTCTTTTAGGAAATATCTCTTTCAGAAAACACCTCTGGAACTGCTGAAACGCCGGGGGGATGATCGCTGGAAGGGACAATCCGCTGCACCACGTCAAGAATTCAGCTCTAGTAGTCATTCGATGCGAAGGCTCCGAAGAACAAAAGGTGAATGAATGAGCACGCCGGCTCCCCCTTTATACCCGGATATCCGGGGGCGGAGCCCGGCATGCAAATTTCATTCGCCAATTTCATTGGCCTTTTCAAAATAGTCAGAGACGATTGGTTCTCAAGGGCGAACCCCATCTGTCGGCTTCGACACAACGTCGAGAGACCGACAGAAAGGGAACATCCGGTTCCCTGATTGCATTCTTCATGTGTTTTATAATGTCTGTGACATTATCAGCATAATCCGGAAATATAGAAACAACAACTGACCCCGAGCATTTTGCACACACCGCCTTTCTCTGCCGTAAGCATGTCTCAAACTAATCTACTCTGTAAAACTACTTCCCTCATCTGTGCCATCTCCTTGCTCAATAGACCCAAAGCTTTTTCAGTCGAGTTTGCCAATGCTTAAACCTGCCAAGCCAATCCATTCAATTTTTTCATGCTTATAGCTCCACCAAGACCTCCAAAAATATTCCACAGGACAGTGCCCTGTGGGGGTGTCCAGGGGTCCATCAGCCATGCCCCTTCATAGGTACTGGGCATGCTGTCAACGTCGAGCAAATCTCTTTTTTTCTCTGATTTTTCTAGGTGCGTAGGCAGCTGCTCCTACGGACAGGAAAGCTGGTTAACAGCAGCCTGTCCATCTCACGGGCAGTCTGTGGAATGCTCTTTCCCCACAGACCCATACTACGCCACTTAGGCCTACCTCGTCCTCTGAGAACGGGCAGGTGAAATTCCAACTATTAAATGAACAATTTGGTTGGTTATCATTGGTTTTCACTATGTCATTCTGATGTTCCTATGAGTTGCTCCCCTTTCGCTCTACACAGGCAAACATGTCCTATCCTGGGGTGTATATTCAGAGGCCTGGTGTCAATACTGTTACTGTACTTACCACCTGGTTCTTTGCAGTCTGTCTTTCGTGCCGCCTCTGCTTCGTTGGTGCTGTTTGCAACTGTCAACAGGGTGGTGGCTTTGCAGGGTAATTGACCCTTCAGCCTTCTCTCATCCTCTAATTTCAAAGGACTAACTTTCCAAGCCTGCTCGAGTTGCATACACCACAACAACTGTCATTCACTCCTACCTCTTTCTTCTGCATCAGTGCCAATGCACATGCCTTATTGCCTTTTCATTGATATATTGCCATTCTCGTATCTACCTTCTAGCTCTGCGTCTCGTGCCTCTTCTTCTGCCTGCTCTGCGGCCTGAAAATTCCTTGGCTGAAATGATATCTGAACCTTCTGACCTGTGTCTTTCCTTCTGACCTCGACCACATACACCAATACTGACCTGCTTAAACCTTCATCACCTTCATAAACCTTCGTCACTTTCCATATTTCCACTCTCCCTCATAATTCAAATTTTCTGAGTCAGAGCTAGTCTCTTTCATTTTTATTTGGCCATCCCAGGGGACATAATGGCCCACATTTTCAAATTTTGTTGCCTTATCCACAACATCAACTGAGGTACACGTACCTCTACACAAATACATATTTTTTCCCCAGTACCTAGCAGAATTAGGGTAACACTGTCCCTCCCCATACCATTTTATTAAACTTGGAATATAGTGTTGCACAGAAACAAAATTCTATAATCTGTAATTTTGTCAGGGTTCGATGTGTCCCCGACTCGAACAGTTGATTCCCTTTGCGAGCACCAATAGTGCCCCTCCTGTCGCTTCAGTCAGCACGACCATTGTGAAGAGCCATACGGTTGGAGTTGCCCCTTGGACACCTTTTTGCTGTGGGAGGTGTGTCTTTCCCACGACTTCCTCCTGAAATCTTTGACTACTTCGAAGTCTCCTGGCTGGAAGCTGTGTAATGATTTGTCAGCTCCGTTTGCTACTGCTCCTTTGACCTGCACAAATATTTTGAGAGCAAAAACACAAAACATGTTGCCTTGTAACATTCCCCCTTTTGGCGCGTGGTCTAGGCAATGCTTCAAAATCGCAAAAGCAGAGAAAAAATGTTTTGGCAAACAGGTGAGGCCATTTGGGGCCCCCCAAACATTGTCTGTGTATTTACATGAGCACTCCTTGCAGAGTGCACGCTTATCCGGTTCTGCAAAATGTTTGCATCTCTGCAAGAGAAAGAGTTTTGTTAGTTATTTCTGGAGAAAATCTGTCTGTCTCTGATGTTGCTTGCTTTGCTGCAAGGTCAGCTTGTCGGCTTCCTGTAGAAATTGTTTCTGATAAAAAAGTGTGTGTGTCACCGTCACACACAACAATGGCTGATGGGAGAAGAATGGCAGATAGCATATCAGCAACCTGTGTGTGATTAAGAATGTTTTTACCATCATCTTTTACAAAGTTTCTGTGTTTCCACAGTGTGCCAAAATCATGATTTACACCAAATGCATATCTACTATCTGTGTGAATGTCTACATTTTTATTCTTTGCTAATTCGCATGCGCGTGTGAGTGCAATGGGCTCTACTGTCTGAGCAGAGAAATGGTCCCTAAAAATGATATCAATTGCTTCTTTGCTTTTGGACTTGCGATGTCTGTAATTGCAGACACGCTTTGCGGACAGCTGTCTGCCGCGTTCAGTATTTTCGTGACCCAAAAAACGAACAAATTGTTTTGCCAGCTGGACTTTGGAGACATTTACTTTGTGTTCTTTTCTCTTATCTTTTTAACTGGAAACAAAGGCCTGCGCACCGGTAAATTTGGGCATGGCACAACTATGCCTTTATTTTTTTATCTTTTTAAACTCATTAAATATTGGCCTCATGCCATTGAGGGCTTCTGGTTTGAGGTTTCTGTTTTGAGGGGGTATTGCTGTTTGCGTGGACGAAAATTACCCTTGGGCGTTATCACAACAGGCTCACAGTTCCTAATCAATCCAACAAAATATTTTCCTGTTACCCAAAGTTGTGCGGGCACCTTCCCAAAATTTCTTCATTAATCTTTTTGTGTGTGAAAACACTTCAAGTCCCCTTGTTGCTGACAGACAGGCATGATTCTCACGATGGGCGTGCAACAAATTTGAATATTGCACGTCATCCCTTTTAACCCATTCTATGGCGTGCGCATATTTGTCAGCAAAACACCCACATCTCCCCACACCATTGTAATCAACGTCATGAGGCTCTGTGAGGCAATACTTTCTACATCATACTTACGTAATTCATAACTACATCGTACAGCTGTACGAGCGCTGCACTCGGGTCGTGTTGGTATCATGCTCAATCTGTCATCATACACATTATGACTCTGCCCAGCAAATGAATCGGGCAGCAGTCAGACATGAGAAACCTGTGTTAAAATTTGTCACTCCCCAACTCACATTGCACCCTTTTGACATAAATTATTCTACATTAGAGCCACTAGCATTTAGGGAAAACACAGCTAGTTTAGACTCTGGTAAATTTAAACACTTCTTGTGAATCACAGTAGGCTATTTGTTGCCCCTGAATCTATCAATAATTCAAGCAGTTTGTTGCAGACAAGCATTGTTCATTTTAGCAAAGTTCAGAAAGCAGTTTCATCATGGATTGTGAGCTAAGCAGATCTTGATTGCATACAGTAGGAAAAAGCATTTCTTCATTGCATATGCTAGGGGAAATCATACTCACCACCCTCGGAATGATGCCTCACTTCCATCTACCTTTTCTCTTGATCTCCGCGATCTCCGAGGCCCAGGACAATCTTTGTGCCAATGCCCGTTCTTCCACATTTGAAACACTTCTCTCCATACATGCCAGAGGGTTTAAAACCTCCTCTACTCCAGTTTCCTCTTCCTCCTTCCTCTACTCCGATATTCATTAGAGCCATGTGGAGTTCTTTATCTTGTGTGTTTTTCTTCTGAAACTGTTTCTTGTCTGTTTGTCTTTCGGCATGTACAGCATGACGGACGATCTCGCTCATTCTCGCGCGATCTGGCTCGATTCATGATTTTTCCACTTCTCGTCTCAGCTCTCCCCTTAGGTTTCGCAGAAAAGCGGACCTGAGATGTCCTGCGAACGGACCAATGTCCGGTCCATCTGCATCAGGTTGAAGTCCAGAATGTTCTTTAAATACTTCCTCCAGCCTGGCCAAGAAATCCTCCACTCTTTCATCAGTCTTTTGCACACAAGCAGCGATCTTATCCAGATTCAGAGCTTTGGGAAAAGTCGATTTCAGTCCTTCTAAGAATTCTTCCAGAATCCTCCTGTACTCAGCATTGCTTGCGTGCGACCAATCGACATGTTCCCTTCTCTTATCCTCCACAGGCCATTTACCCTGTAGCTTTCTTAAGTCAGATGGTTTTAGTTTGACTTTCAGCAGTCTCTCTAATTCTCTCGTTGAGGGGGAGAATTCCTTGCAAAATGTCAAAAGTTCGTCAGCCATCAAAACTCCCCCTTTCTCTGCTGAACTGAGATGTTCCGCTGCCTCTTTCATTTCGGCTTTGGTCCAGGGTCTAAAACCCGTTCGGGTCCCTCTGGACCAGACACCTCGACCATAGGGAACTGCTGTCCATCTCCATCAAAAGATTATTTGCGATAAAGGTCGTTTGACGTATTCTGCCATGCGGGTGAAGTATCCGCCTGTGTCTGTCTTTTTACCGCTCCTCTTGTCATGGGAACTCTGGCGACCGGCGGGGCTGGATGGTCTTTATCATGCTTTGGGGTCACCCCGGGCTGTGGCATGTGCGGCATTGGTGCTGGTTTGGGGCACTGGCGCTGCCTTGATCGGGTTCAGATGTTGGTTGAGGAGGGATACAATCATCCTCCGATTGGTGTTTGTAACAAGTCATAGATGGGGTAAAGGAGACAGAGGGGTTACATCATTATATTCAGGCAAAACAGGGTACAATGGTATACACCTTGTAAACTTCCCGTTCCCCACCTTTTCCTCATTTCTCTGTATGTTGGTTTATCCATATCCATATGGGATTTTCCTTGCCCCATTTTTCCACGATTCTGAGTAGTCCCCCTCTAATCAGGCTGTTTAGAATCTAACACGATTCTGAGTAGTCCCCCCTCTAATCAGGCTGTTTAGAATTTAACACGATTCTGAGTAGTCCCCTCTCTAATCAGGCTGTTTAGAATCTAACACGATTCTGAGTAGTCCCCCCTCTAATCAGGCTGTTTAGAATCTAACACGATTCTGAGTAGTCCCCCCTCTAATCAGGCTGTTTAGAATCTAACACGATTCTGAGTAGTCCCCCCTCTAATCAGGCTGTTTAGAATCTAACACGATTCTGAGTAGTCCCCCCTCTAATCAGGCTGTTTAGAATCTAACATGATTCTGAGTAGTCCCCCCTCTAATCAGGCTGTTAAGAATCTTTTTGACTAACTGTTTTTCCTTTTTGTGCCTTGCACTGAGTTCTTTTGGGATCACGTCAGCTTGGGGTCCGGAGTAGAGTTCTCTCGTCCCTGTATGGGGTTAGAGCTGGATTTGCTATGTCCAGGATGATCAGTCAACTCTAATCCGTTCTCCATCAGCCTTGTGATCCCATACCTCGTCGCCAAATTGTTGTGGAATTTTCTTATTCCTTAATCGAGCTGAGTTTGATACACTTTAGACAAATGCAACACACAGAGAGCATGAGTTACCTTGCAAGGTATTTTATATTTATTGACATTCAGTCTGCATCACAAGCATGGTGCAGAGAGAAGGTCCACTCCTTCTCACTTACAGGGCTTTTATACGATCCAAACATGACACCCCTTCCTCTCCCCTCCCTTGAGCAAGAACATTTCTAAGGAATTTAAGAACAACAAGATAGACAGTCTTGAATCAATTTTTACAGAGATTAGCGTGAAGAAACCCACGTCATGAAAATTTTCACCACACAGTCCTATATGGAAAGAATATAGTAATGCAAAACACTAAATTGAGTAAAATAAAATGCCACTGTTTACTTGACGTTTACTTACTGTATATTGTAAAACTAGTGCTTAAATGTCGTGGGGGATTATACTATTCAACAGAGACCCATTATAATGCATTTTGATCAACATGACATAAGCAGTTGATAATGTAGGAATATGCAAAGAATTGTGTCATAATCATTTGCATGGATGAACCAAAGCATTTGCAACTTGTTCAAAAAAATGAGAAAATGCTTGTTTGATGTGCACAAGTGACACAAGGATGTAAGGATTGAACAAGAAGTTTTGAGAATTTCAAATCGGATCTGAGAAATGTACCAAATTGACTTAGAAAAAACGTCTCGGTTACGTATGTAACCTCTGTTCCCTGATGGAGGGAACAAGACGTTGTGTCGAAGCCAACAGATGGGGTTCGCCCTTGAGAACCAATCATCTCTGACTATTTTGAAAAGACCAATGAAATTGGCGAATGAAATTTGCATGCCGGGCTCCGCCCCCGGATATCCGGGTATAAAAGGGGAGCCGGCGTGCTCATTCATTCACCTTTGTGCTCAGGAGCCTGAGAGCATCTCGTGACTGCTGCAGCGGACGGCTATTGTCGTGGCATGAAGGACACAACGTCTTGTTCCCTCCATCAGGGAACAGAGGTTACATACGTAACCGAGACGTTCCCTTTCTGTCGGTCTCTCGACGTTGTGTCGAAGCCGACAGATGGGGTTCCTATTGAAAACGCCACGGCACTAGCCGCGTCACAATCTCTAGCGAAGCGACGTTGACCGGCCTGGGCGAGCCACACGTAAGCGCTATCGCGAAATTTGTAACCTTCCAGTGGGCAGGCAGGGGCTCCCAGAGCTTTTGGCAAAGATGAGTAGCCGCTGCCCTCGGCCACCACAGACGGAGGCCTTGTTCTCTAAACGAGAAGCCGTCCGGTACCGTAGGGCTACTGGGTAAGCGCTGTTCCCTCAATGTGGACGTGCGCTACGGAGACCACTTCCCACCCTAGGGGGGAATACAGTGGATACACCAACATGGTCTCACCAAATAGGGGAGAACTCATGGGAGGTATGTGCAGAATGCCGCAAGGTGGATGTCCACCTGGGGGAGGTCATAGGTTGCCACGCGGGGAACCTATCTCATGACGATATCTCAGACGGAACCACCCTAGTGGGGGGGTTACTACGTGTGGGGCACTAGGTCCGGTTAGAGCTATATGTAATAACTCAGCTTGATACCCGGCCATAGGCGGCAAGGCTGCTCCGCCGAGCCCGCCGCCCTGAGTGCTTATTGATGGATGGACGGGCTGCCTATTCTTCACCCTTGGGGAAAGAAGGGAGGCAGCCCATAGCGCACTGATCCACCTAAGAAGGGGAATGGCGCTATGCGCAGGCGTACGCCCTACGACTCGAGCTGCCGACTCCCCACAGAGGTTGCAAGGTATAGCGTAGCCCAACCCGCAACTCTACAGATGTCTGCCAGAGAGGCGCACTGAGCCGATGCCTACGAGGAGGCCACACCCGAGCGGAGTGTACCATCACTCAAATGGACACGGGCTAGGATCAGGATCTTGGCTGTCTGATTCAGGACACCCGGTTTGGCATGTGACCTGCAGGGGCTTTGCCACCTGCTGTCTCCATGGGAGGAGGCGTTTTTGGGCGAGTTGCGATGACTGCAGCGAGCGAATGCCACCCTGAGGTTTAGTACGCTACGCCGGTCGTGCTGTCCGGGCCAGTATGCTGGCTCTGCACGAGAGGCCGGAGCCTCATCAGTGCAAGCAGGACAGCTAGCAACTTGAAGGCAGTGATCTGCCAACGCAGGCGGGGGCCCGTCCAGCGACCTGACACTGCACGCCCGTTGCACACCGCACCCGCACCCCGTAGGGAGGCGTCTGTCGTTACCGGCCTCAAGACCTGCTCGGGGTTAGGATGCGACGGCAGCAGGCGTAATGACGATACGTCTACTGCCAGTGCGCCACGCTCTCCAGGGAACTCATCTCTGTAGTCAGTGCTGTCGCGGTCCCATGTGCGTCAACCCGAGGGGGACAGGCCGCCCCCGAGGACACCATGCCCAGGAGCCTCTGAAACTGGTTTCAGGGGACCGCTGGCTGCTGCCTGAAAGTTCAAGCAGCTCAGCACTGACTGTGCGTGCTCGTGAGCGAGCACGCCGTCATGGAGACAGTGTTGAGTTCTCTACCAGGAAAAAGGGGAGCTCCGCGCCAGGGAGAGCTGCTCTCTTTTTCCCGGCTGACCCATTACTGACATGCCAGCCCCTCGACAGTGCCGAGGGAACTGTACATGAGAGTATGCGGTCAGTTGTCATGAACCACTCCTGGCGTCTGACAGACACCAGGACGCGCTTCTGCGCCTCCCGAACGGCACCCTTGCAAGGTGCTGCTCAAGGTATGCAGCGACCCCTGGTTTTGGGGATGATGAAGTGCGGCTGTCGAAGCCACTGGACATCTCGGCCGAGGGGACGGTTCGATCGCCTTCGCCAGAGGGGTGGCAGCCCCGGCCTGGAGCACGGGAACATCCCTGCCTCTGCTGAGGTAAGAGGATGCCCGAAGTCCGGCGGAGGTCTGGCGAGCTGGATCGAATGCCGAGACGGACCACACTCCCAGCCACCGTGATGGTTTGAAATGCTAACCAAGCACCCAGGGACCTCACAAGGGGGGGCTGCGATCTGCTTCATCAACCCGTGGGGGTTGGTTCAATGACTAGCAGTGCTGTTCCCCCCGGGGGGAACGGCTCCGCTAAATCACCTGCCAGGCGATGGCGCAGCTCGACGCACCGTCGAAGCGAGAGTGCTGAGGGCTGCTTTATACTCGTCATAGCGTGCCGCCACGACGCAACGTCGAGTTGCCGAACACCGTCTTTCAGAGGGTGAGAGCAGCTGCAAGTGGGACCCAGAGAGAGACCTCTCCTTGTGAGAAGGTGTGCACTAGGCCCCCGAAGGGGCCCAGAAGGTGTTTGGGACACGGCAGGGACCGCCCCAGTCCGACCATCCAGCAACCAAGGCTGGGTCGGGCCCGATGGTTCAATCTCTCTAGGTGGTCCTTCTCTCGACGTCTTCCTCCGGGGGGCCACCTGCGGGGGCACTAGAACCGGAGTCGACGCTGGAGAAGGCCAGGGCTGCTGGGGGCAGACCACGTTTGAGACCTCGACGGCCGAAAGGCGGCCGGGTCACAGCAGGCCGGTCTGTTTCTACACTGTCAAAAGGCTGCTGGAGCAGTCCTTGACAGCGCCACCAATCAGCCGACCTTGCGAGAGGGGAGTCGGGAAAGTGGCCTTTCTCGACATCGCCCCCCTGCGCAAGATTGGGTCTGAGGCATCTTTCCGGGCCACTGATGTGGACATCGTCCAACCCAGCCTGCGCTGCCACCGCGGTCCCCGGAGGGCCAGTCGGCGGCGGCACTACTTGGGTCGGTCTTACCCCGTGGGGCTCTCTTTAGCGCCCTGGCCTGCAGGATGGCCATGGCGTAAGAGTGGAGGCAGCTTGGTCCACGGCACTGCCAGCCTCAACACCAGAGATGTCGAGACCTTACATGCCCTGGACGGTGAGCCTAGGTCAAGCTCCCCAGGTGGCCGCCGTCTGCGGATACCCGCGACTGCATGCTCCACCCAGGGTGCATTGACATTGCCCCTAGCTGCCTCCCCGCCCCGAGGGAAGAGAGGGCGATAGAGTCAGCTAGACCGAAGCGCGCCCAAGTGGGCGCTCCAGGTCCTACTGAACTCCTTATGCAGCTCGGTAAAACTTGGCACTTGAGCCGGGCCCAATGTTTGAAGTACCCAGCCGCGAGCACCAGGGCTGCACCGCAACCCGACGCTCACGGCGCTCCGAGCGAGCATGGCTGACATCTTGACGTCTGCTCTCACCTGTGCTCGACCTCCCGAGGGAGGGAGCTTCAGGGAATCGCCAGAGTCTGATGCCAGCAGGTCGCGCTCCGATGTTGCAAGAGACACCTCATCTCCACGGCTCGTGTCCGAGCGCATGGCTGAGGAATCAGATGGCTTAGGACCATCCTTGGGGAACGGCTGACGGATTAACGCTCACGATAATCCCCACATCACCCTCGCTGCTCGCCGCCGCTGACGCTGCGGTCACAGAACGGGAAGCAAACAAGGTGGTGGCTTGCTCTTGACAGAACATAGCCAACGTGACGCAACGTCTGAATAGCCGTCCGCCCGCAGTGACGCAACGTCTGACTAGCCATCCGCGCGCAGTGACGCAACGTCTGAATAGCCATCCGCGCGCCGTGCGGGCAGGACGAATCCACGAGGCTGCCACAGTGGTCGGACCCCCGAACACTTGTGGCAACCACCGTGTCCGTCCCCGTCCTCGATTAGTGTACTGCACCCAGAGATCAGCGGGCAATGCCACGCTGAGGAAATTGCTCTTTTAGAAAAATACCTCAGGAACTGCCAGGACGCCCAGGGGAATCTCCGCTGCACCGCGTCGTAGAATCGGCAATTCGAAGAATGTCATCAGATGCGAAGGCTCCGAAGAACAAAAGGTGAATGAATGAGCACGCCGGCTCCCCTTTTATACCCGGATATCCGGGGGCTGAGCCCGGCATGCAAATTTCATTCGCCAATTTCATTGGCCTTTTCAAAATAGTCAGAGATGATTGGTTCTCAAGGGCGAACCCCATCTGTCGGCTTCGACACAACGTCGAGAGACCGACAGAAAGGGAACTGTATTTAAAGTGGGTGGGGGTACTTTTGGGGCAGTTTTGTTTCACCCAAGTGTCCCATTTCCACCCCTCTCAAACTGATGCATGGATGCATATAGCCAGAAACAATTAGTTTGATGCATGCACAGAAGCCACACTGTATGTCTCAACAAGCATTTATTCATAATAACATAGACATATTAAAGTTTCAGGGCCACACTACATATTATCCATGACATGACATATAAGAGCTGCAAATAAACCTCAGTTTTACAAATACGGTAGAACAATAACTTCAACTACTAAAGACTAATTTCTGTATATTCTGAATGGAGAGTAAGATGGCGCCATTGGGCAAAAAAGCACTGTTGCCTATCAAAAGCTACTCTCGATGCTGCGTTTAAAAAGCTATGGGAGAACATCTTTGTTCGACCGGTTGTGAAGCAAAAATTCTTTTGGCTTTAAATAGCCTCGGCAGGTAATTTGGTTAATTACACCAACACCTGCAGGTTATAAATACGCGTGGCGCGAACGCGTCTTCAGGTTCTTTTGTCTTCAAGGACCGCATTGTATGCATGTGTGCGCGTGAAAGCGAAAGCAAAAGCAAATTAGGGCGTTCTTTTTTGTACTTATAAGCACCAAGAGGTTTCTTCAAGTTACAAATTAAAATAAGAGTGTAAAATAAAGGATCATGTCTAGTTCAGAACGGAAATGTGTGCCTCCGTGACAGAGGTATCTGGACGAAATGGACAGACATGAATTCTGTTTTGAGTGTTTGGGGGTTGATCATGCCACCATGGGACTGGAGGGACAGTGCGAACTCTGTGATGTGTTCGACATTCAGGTTCTCCGTGCTCGGCGTTCTTTCTTTAAGAGCGACCGAGCCGTCTCTCCCCCGAGCTGGGGTTTGCGGTTCAATCTAGCCGAGGCACGGGAGACGGAAGCCGTTTCACCCGTGCACTCGCCGAGCAGCGACGTCCTCGCGTCCGCTTCCGAAGCGTGCCCCGGCACTTCTTCGGATCGGGCGGAGGACGAGGCATCTCTTGTTTCTGCGGGCTTGGAGAGCGCCGCCTCGGGGCGTTCCTCTCGCGACGCAAAAGCGTTAGATGAGCTGCTCTGGGCGGTGATGAATGCAGTCGACCGTCTAAAGCTCGACTGGCCGCAGGAACAAGAGAGTCCCAAACACTCAAAATTAGACGACAGATATCTGTCGGGTGGCCAAGGGGAGGAGCCCAAAAGTCGACCTCTCCCATTTTTTGAGGATCTCCACGCCGAGAATTCTCGGTCATGGCAGAGACCTCATTCCTCCCGTGTTTTCGTGCCGTCAACGTCGATTTATTCGACTGTTGTCGGCGCGAAATCACGAGGGTACACGATGGTGCCCCGTGTGGAAGAGACACTGGCAAGTTATCTCTCCCCTGGGACATCGTCATCCTTGAAAAAGCCTTCTCTCCCTACCAAGCCTTGCAGGGTTACATCTGCGCTGGTGGGGAAGGCTTTTCAGGCTGCCCTGCACACCATGGCGGTTCTGCAGGCATACCAGGCTGACCTGCTGCATGACGTGAGCACTGACGGGGTGATAGATGAAACGGCGTTCTCAGAACTACGCCGGGCCACAGATTTGTCTCTCCGTGCGACCAAGCAGACGGCCCGTGCCATCGGCCGTTCTATGGCTGCGTTGGTAACCACGGAGAGACACCTGTGGTTGAACCTCACGGGCATCAGGGACCGGGACCGTGCGTTCCTCCTTGATGCCCCGATCTCGCCTTCTGGACTGTTTGGTGATGAGGTTAATACCGTAGTCACCAGGTTCCGGGAGTCGAGAAGCCACGAGGAGGCTTTCGTGAGGTATCTCCCCCGTCGTGCTCAAGCGTCTGGAGTGTCGGCCACCCATTCCGGACCAGTTCCCCAGTCCCGGCCAGGCACACAGTCTCGGGTGGGGCCGGTCTACCTGAGACGTGAGATCGTCAGGCAAAGTGTGGCGAATCGCGCCCCCCCCCTCAAAGAGGAAGGGGAGCGGTCCACCGTGCCCCTCAGGCCACCTCGGGGAGGCCAGACCTGAGGCAGTCCATCTCCTCTAAAAAGAAGAGATCCTGAGATGAGTGTGCCCGGGACTGTGGGGGTGCCCACCCCCAGGGAGGGGTGCTCAAAATTCCAAGAGAAATTAGAGGCTCCTCTTCGGCACCCTCACAGGGCCGCTTTGCAATCTCCGCAGCCACCGGCGTTTCTGGGATTGGTGGTCTCAAAAATGCTAAATGTTCAGTCGTCTCCTGCCATGATTCAGTACGCCGAATGTCTGGCATCCCCCCAACTAGAGGCGGTGTCAACACTGATACCCCTTTCAGAGAAGCTGGCAGCGTGGAAACTACTGCCAGGTATCTCTCCATGGGTAGAAAGAACTATTGCCAAAGGCTACAGAATTCAATTTGCATATCGTCATCCGCATTTCAACGGAGTGGTCTCCACTTCCGTCCAACCGGAGCGAGCACATTTGTTGACAAAAGAGTTACAAGCTCTGCTGTACAAAGGGGCCATAGAACGTGTTCCCCTATCAGACAGAATGTCAGGCTATTACAGCCGGTATTTTCTAGTTCCCAAGAAGGATGGGGGGTTGCGTCCAATTCTAGATCTTCGCGGAATTAACCGCTACCTAAAGACACACAAGTTCAAAATGTTGACATTCAAGATGATTGTGTCTCAAATTCAGTGTCACGACTGGTTCGTGACGATCGATCTCAAAGACGCATACTTTCACATAGAGATCTTGCCACAACACAGGAAATTCCTGAGGTTCGCTTTCAGGGGCGAAGCTTACCAGTATCGGGTTCTTCCATTCGGCCTAGCCTTGTCACCCCGCACATACATGCAGCTCTGGCTCCTCTGCGACTCCAGGGCATCCGCATTTTGAATTACATAGACGACTGGCTGATTTTAGCTCAGTCTCGGGAGCAAGCGCTTCGACATCGGGATGTCGTCCTAGTTCATCTCAAGACTCTCGGGTTAAGACTCAACGTCAAAAAGAGCATTCTTTCCCCTACACAGAATACAACATATCTGGGGGTTATATGGGACTTGATCGCAATGCAGGCACAACTGTCACCTGCACGTGTCGAATCCATTCAGAGCACCCTGAGGAGCATCAGGTTAGGCCAGAGAGTGACAAATCATCACTTTCAAAGAGTTCTAGGTCTCATGGCGGCGGCTTCCACAGTAATACCTCTGGGCCTCCTGCATATGAGACCGTTTCAGTTGTGGCTCAGAGCCAAGGGGTTTCATCCAAGGGCCAACCCCCAGAGGCAAATAAGGGTGACGCGCCAGGGGCTTCGCACCCTTTCTATGTGGTTCAGACCTCGGTTTCTGACTCTAGGTCCCACTCTCGGTCCGTGTTGTCGTCGCAGGATGTTAACAACAGACGCTTCCCTCACTGGTTGGGGTACGGTTTTAGATGGCCCCCAAGGGATCTGGAGAGGTCATCTTCTCGATTGGCACATCAATTGCCTCGAAATGATGGCTGTATTTCTGGCCCTGAAATACTTCCTCCGGCAGTTACGAGGCTACCATGTCCTAGTGCGGGTGGACAACACTTCAGTAGTCTCGTACATAAATCACCAGGGTGGGCTGCGGTCGCGCCACCTGAACAAATTGGCCCAGCAGATCCTGCCCTGGGCAGAGGGCAAATTCCTGTCCCTCAGAGCGATTCACAAGAATTTTTGGCGTGTTTGACACACGTGCTTCACAACCGGTCGAACAAAGACGTTCTCCCATAGCGTTTGAAACGCAGCATCTTGTTCCCTCTTTTTCAGGGAACAGGGTTACAGCCAAGTAACCCGAGATGAATTGTGTGTACAAAGGACAGAAATACAGCATCCTGTTTGAATTAATGATGCATGACACACCTGCCATTCTGGGACGATCTGCATGTCAACAAATGGGCATGATTAAAAGACTATGAAATTGAAAAGAGCAGAGACATTCTCAAGGATTTTGACTATCTATTTGAAGGATTAGGCAGTTTACCAGGAGAACATCACATGCAAATTGATCCAAATATCAGACTAGTTGTGCATGCGCCTAGAAGGATACCTGTAGAGAGAAAGTGGTTGAAGAACTACAAAGAATGGAGCAGATGGGGTTCATCGCAAAGCAAACTAAGCCGACTGAATGGGTCAACCGCATGGTAACTGTAGTTACATCGAAGAAAATGCGCATTTGTATGGATCCTAAAGATCTCAATCTGGCAATAAAAAGAGAGCATTATCCAATGCTGACAGTAGAAGATGTGGTCTCAAGAATGCCAAATGCAAAGTACTTTTCTGTGCTAGATGCGAATCAAGGGTTTTGGCAGATAAAGCCAGATCATGAAAGTTCAAAGCTTTGCACAATGAACACGCCAATCGGGCGATACCGTTTTCTTAGGTTACCTTTCGGTATATCCTCAGCCTCTGAAGTCTTTCAGAGATCCATTGCACTAATGATAGAAGGACTGGAAGGTGTGGTAAATATCATCGATGACTTGATGGTGTGGGGAGACTCCATTCAAGAGCATGATGAAAGGCTGATAAAGCTGCTGGAATGTGCAAGAAAAAACAATTTAAAGCTCAACAGGAACAAGTGCAAAATATGAATGACGGAGATCAAATACATAGGACACATACTGAGTGCTCATGCCGTTAGGACACCATAAAACACGGGCAATCATTTTGATGGTCCGTGGTAGTGGGTTTATGGACGCTGCGCGCCGGACCCCAAAATTTTTTGTGGGGTCCCACGGCGACGTCCGCGCTTCGCCCACGCCCCAAGGGGTCCTGCGGACTTGGGTGGGCCGGCTTGAGCCCAGGCGAAGCGAACGCTGAGGGGTCATTTTTGCTCATTTTATCCCACGAAATAATGCCCATTCTTGCAGTTTAGCCATCATACACCAGGGGGACATTGCACGTACCACCGCAGGCTTAAATGAAGGGTCCCGACGCCCGACGTTTCGATGGCTGGGGGTCTCGCGGTTCGACCCGGCCCCCAATTAGGAAAGTGCCCCCCCCCGGTCCCACGGACCGACTTTTTTTCCCCCTGACCCACTACCTCCCCCCATGAGAGGCGGGGTCAAAGGCCACGCCCCCCCCGGTCCCACGGACCCACTATTATGCCACCTGACCACCTATTTTGGCAATCTCTGCCTGGGAGAGGCTGGGTTTGCGTGGGACCACTGGCCACGCCCCCCCGTCCCGCAGACCCACTAATCTGCCCTCTAGCTAACTTTTGCGTCAAACTTCGCCCGGGAGTGGCGGGGTGGCCAGGGCACACTGTCCACGGCCCCCCGGCCCGCGCACCCGCTTTATGGCCCCCTGACTCGCTGTCTTGTCAAAGTCCTGCCGGGAGAGGCAGGGGGTCACGTTGGCTCCGATTCGGACGTCGGCCGGAGCGCCCTATAACAAGTTTAATGTCGGTGGGCCTTTCTGTTAAGGAGTCCACGAAACCACTATTCGGCCCAGGTGCCAATTAGTAGCAAAGTGTCCACGAAACGTCTATTCGGCCCAGGTGCCAATTAGTAGAAAAGTGCCCACGAAACCACTATTCTGCCCAGGTCCCAATTAGTAAAAAGTGCCCACGAAACCACTATTCTGCCGAGGTGCCAATTAGTAGAAAAGTGTCCATGAAACCACTATTCTGCCCAGGTGCCAATTGGTAGAAAAGTGCCCACGAAACCACTATTCTGCCCAGGTGCCAATTAGTAAAAAGTGCCCACGAAACCACTATTCTGCCCAGTTGCTGGAACGTAGCAAAGTGTCCACGAAACCACTATTTTGCCCACAATCAGTTTACAGCAAAGGCAGTTGACCATAAGTCCATTATTCTGCCCAGCTTCAGTTTACAGCTAAGGCAGTTGACCATAAGTCCATTATTCTGCCCAGCATCAGTTTACAGCAAAGGCAGTTGACCATAAGTCCTTTATTGTGCCCAGCATCAGTTTACAGCAAAGGCAGTTAACCATAAGTCCATTATTGTGCCCAGCATCAGTTTACAGCTAAGGCAGTTGACCATAAGCACACTCTTCTGCCCAGCATCAGTTTACAGCTAAGGCAGTTGACCATAAGTCCATTATTTTGCCCAGCATCAGTTTACAGCAAAGGCAGTTGACCATAAGCCCACTATTCTGCCCAGGTGCCAATTAGTAGCAAAGTGTCCATGAAACCACTATTCTGCCCAGGAGCCAATTAGTAACAAAGTGTCCACGAAACCACTATTCTGCCCATTTGCCACTACAGTATAAAATTGTCCACGAAAGCACTATTCTGCCCATTAGCCAATTAGTAGCAAATTGCCCACGAAAACACTATTCTGCCCAGTGGCTGGTACGTAGCCAAGTGTCCATGAACACACTATTCTGCCCAGTGGCTGGTACGTAGCCAAGTGCCCACGAACCCACTATTCTGCCCAGTGGCTGGTACGTAGCCAAGTGTCTACGAAACCACTATTTTGCTCAAAATCAGTTTATACCAAGGGCAGTTGACCATAAGTCCATTATTGTGCCCAGCATGAGTTTATAGCTTAGGCAGTTGACCATAAGCCCACTATTCTGCCCAGCATCAGTTTACAGCTAAGGCAGTTGACCATAAGCCCACTATTGTGCCCAGAATCAGTTTACAGCAAAGGCAGTTGACCATAAGCCCACTATTATGACCATTTGACACTACAGTAGCAAAATGTCCACGAAAGCACTATTCTGCCCAGGGGCCAATTAGTAGCAAATTGCCCACGAACCCACTATTCTGCCCAGTGGCTGGTACATAGCCAAGGGCCCACGAACCCACTATTCTGCCCAGTGGCTGGTACGTAGCCAAGTGTCCACCAACCCACTATTTTGCCCAGTGGCTGGTACGTAGCCAAGTGTCCACCAACCCACTATTCTGCCCAGTGGCTGGTACGTAGCCAAGTGACCACGAACCCACTATTCTGCCCAGTGGCTGGTACGTAGCCAAGTGTCCACCAACCCACTATTCTGCCCAGTGGCTGGTACGTAGCCAAGTGTCCACGAACCCACTATTCTGCCCAGTGGCTGGTACGTAGCCAAGTGCCCACGAACCCACTCTTCTGCCCAGTGGCTGGTATGTAGCCAAGTGTCTACAAAACCACTATTTTGCCTAAAAATAGTTAATACCAAGGCCAGTTGACCATAAGCTGACTTATTTGCCCTGCCTTAGTTTACAGCAAAGGAACTTGACCATAAGTCCATTATTGTGCCCAGCATCAGTTTACAGCTAAGCCAGTTGACCATAACCCCACTATTCTGCCCAGGATCAGTTTACAGCAAAGGCAGTTGACCATAAGCCCACTTTTACGCCCATTTGACACTACAGTAGCAAAATGTCCACGAAAGCACTATTCTGCCCAGGGGCAATTTAGAAGCAAAGTGCCCACGAAAGCACTATTCTGCCCAGGGGCCAATTAGAAGCAAAGTGCCCACGAAAGCACTATTCTGCCCAGGGGCTGGTACGTAGCCAAGTGTCCATGAACACACTATTCTGCCCAGTGGCTGGTACGTAGCCAAGTGTCCATGAACCCACTATTCTGCCCAGTGGCTGGTACGTAGCCAAGTGTCTACGAAACCACTCTTTTGCTCAAAATCAGTTTATACCAAGGGCAGTTGACCATAAGTCCATTATTGTGCCCAGCATGAGTTTATAGCTTAGGCAGTTGACCATAAGCCCACTATTCTGCCCAGCATCAGTTTACAGCTAAGGCAGTTGACCATAAGCCCACTATTGTGCCCATAATCAGTTTACAGCAAAGGCAGTTGACCATAAGCCCACTATTATGACCATTTGACACTACAGTAGCAAAATGTCCACGAAAGCACTATTCTGCCCAGGGGCCAATTAGTAGCAAATTGCCCATGAAAGCACTATTCTGCCCACTGGCTGGTACATAGCCAAGGGCCCACGAACCCACTATTCTGCCCGGTGGCTGGTACGTAGCCAAGTGTCCACCAACCCACTATTTTGCCCAGTGGCTGGTACGTAGCCAAGTGTCCATGAACACACTATTCTGCCCAGTGGCTGGTACGTAGCCAAGTGTCCATGAACCCACTATTCTGCCCAGTGGCTGGTACGTAGCCAAGTGTCTACGAAACCACTATTTTGCTCAAAATCAGTTTATACCAAGGGCAGTTGACCATAAGTCCATTATTGTGCCCAGCATGAGTTTATAGCTTAGGCAGTTGACCATAAGCCCACTATTCTGCCCAGCATCAGTTTACAGCTAAGGCAGTTGACCATAAGCCCACTATTGTGCCCAGAATCAGTTTACAGCAAAGGCAGTTGACCATAAGCCCACTATTATGACCATTTGACACTACAGTAGCAAAATGTCCACGAAAGCACTATTCTGCCCAGGGGCCAATTAGTAGCAAATTGCCCACGAAAGCACTATTCTGCCCAGGGGCCAATTAGAAGCAAAGCGCCCACGAAAGCACTATTCTGCCCAGGGACCAATTAGTAGCAAATTGCCCACGAAAGCACTATTCTGCCCAGGGGCCAATTAGTAGCAAATTGTCCACGAACCCACTATTCTGCCCAGTGGCTGGTTAGAAGCCAAGTGCCCATGAACCCACTATTCTGCCCAGTGGCTGGTACGTAGCCAAGTGCCCACGAACCCACTATTATGCCCAGTGGCTGGTACATAGCCAAGTGTCTACAAAACCACTATTTTGCCTAAAAATTGTTAATACCAAGGCCAGTTGACCATAAGCTGACTTATTTGCCCTGCCTTAGTTTACAGCAAAGGAACTTGACCATAAGTCCATTATTGTGCCCAGCATCAGTTTACAGCTAAGCCAGTTGACCATAACCCCACTATTCTGCCCAGGATCAGTTTACAGCAAAGGCAGTTGACCATAAGCCCACTTTTATGCCCATTTGACACTACAGTTGCAAAATGTCCACGAAAGCACTATTCTGCCCAGGGGCCAATTAGTAGCAAATTGCCCACGAAAGCACTATTCTGCCCAGGGGCCAATTAGTAGCAAATTGCCCACGAAAGCACTATTCTGCCCAGGGGCCAATTAGTAGCAAATTGCCCACCAACCCACTATTCTGCCCAGTGGCTGGTACATAGCCAAGGGCCCACGAACCCACTATTCTGCCCAGTGGCTGGTACGTAGCCAAGTGTCCACCAACCCACTATTCTGCCCAGTGGCTGGTACGTAGCCAAGTGTCCACGAACCCACTATTCTGCCCAGTGGCTGGTACGTAGCCAAGTGTCTACAAAACCACTATTTTGCCTAAAAATAGTTAATACCAAGGCCAGTTGACCATAAGCTGACTTATTTGCCCTGCCTTAGTTTACAGCAAAGGAACTTGACCATAAGTCCATTATTGTGCCCAGCATCAGTTTACAGCTAAGCCAGTTGACCATAACCCCACTATTCTGCCAAGGATCAGTTTACAGCAAAGGCAGTTGACCATAAGCCCACTTTTATGCCCATTTGACACTACAGTAGCAAAATGTCCACGAAAGCACTATTCTGCCCCGGGGCAATTTAGAAGCAAAGCGCCCACGAAAGCACTATTCTGCCCAGGGGCCAATTAGTAGCAAATTGCCCACGAAAGCACTATTCTGCCCAGGGGCCAATTAGTAGCAAATTGCCCACGAACCCACTATTCTGCCCAGTGGCTGGTACATAGCCAAGGGCCCACGAACCCACTATTCTGCCCAGTGGCTGGTACGTAGCCAAGTGTCCACCAACCCACTATTCTGCCCAGTGGCTGGTACGTAGCCAAGTGTCCACCAACCCACTATTCTGCCCAGTGGCTGGTACGTAGCCAAGTGTCCACCAACCCACTATTCTGCCCAGTGGCTGGCACGTAGCCAAGTGTCTACAAAACCACTATTTTGCCTAAAAATTGTTAATACCAAGGCCAGTTGACCATAAGCTGACTTATTTGCCCTGCCATAGTTTACAGCAAAGGAACTTGACCATAAGTCCATTATTGTGCCCAGCATCAGTTTACAGCTAAGGCAGTTGACCATAACCCCACTATTCTGCCCAGCATCAGTTTAGAGCAAAGGCAGTTGACCATAAGCCCACTTTTATGCCCATTTGACACTACAGTAGCAAAGTGTCCACGAAAGCACTATTCTGCCCAGGGGCCAATTAGAAGCAAAGTGCCCACGAAAGCACTATTCTGCCCAGGGGCCAATTAGAAGCAAAGTGCCCACGAAAGCACTATTCTGCCCAGGGGCCAATTAGAAGCAAATTGCCCACGAACCCACTATTCTGCCCAGTTGCTGGTACATAGCCAAGGGCCCACGAACCCACTATTCTGCCCAGTGGCTGGTACGTAGCCAAGGGCCCACGAACCCACTATTCTGCCCAGTGGGTGGTACGTAGCCAAGTGCCCACGAACCCACTATTCTGCCCAGTGGCTGGTACATAGCCAAGGGCCCACAAACCCACTATTCTGCCCAGTGGCTGGTACGTAGCCAAGGGCCCACGAACCCACTATTCTGCCCAGTGGCTGGTACGTAGCCAGGTGCCCACGAACCCACTATTCTGCCCAGTGGCTGGTACGTAGCCAAGGGCCCACGAACCCACTATTCTGCCCAGTGGCTGGTACGTAGCCAAGTGCCCACGAACCCACTATTCTGCCCAGTGGCTGGTACGTAGCCAAGTGCCCACGAACCCACTATTCTGCCCAGTGGCTGGTACGTAGCCAAGGGCCCACGAACCCACTATTCTGCCCAGTGGCTGGTACGTAGCCAAGGGCCCACGAACCCACTATTCTGCCCAGTGGCTGGTACGTAGCCAAGTGCCCACGAACCCACTATTCTGCCCAGTGGCTGGTACGTAGCCAAGTGTCCACCAACCCATTATTCTGCCCAGTGGCTGGTACGTAGCCAAGTGCCCACGAACCCACTATTCTGCCCAGTGGCTGGTACGTAGCCAAGTGTCTACAAAACCACTATTTTGCCTAAAAATTGTTAATACCAAGGCCAGTTGACCATAAGCTGACTTATTTGCCCTGCCTTAGTTTACAGCAAAGGAACTTGACCATAAGTCCATTATTGTGCCCATCATCAGTTTACAGCTAAGGCAGTTGACCATAAGCCCACTATTGTGCCCAGCATCAGTTTACAGCAAAGGCAGTTGACCATAAGCCTACTATTATGACCATTTGACACTACAGTAGCAAAGTGTCCATGAAAGCACTATTCTGCCCAGGTGCCAATTAGTAGCAAGTTGTCCACGAAACCACTATTCTGCCCAGTGGCTGGTACGCAGCCAAGTGTCCACGAACCCACTATTCTGCCCAGTGGCTGGTACGTAGCCAAGTGCCCACGAAACCACTATTCTGCCCAGTGGCTGGTACGTAGCCAAGTGTCTACGAAACCACCTCCGACATTTGTGGACTACGCGCAATTTCCTCGTCGATTGTGGCCTACTCGCCTCTGACATTTGTGGACTACGTGCAATTTCCTCGTCGTTTGTGGACTGCCCACGTGCAATCGGAAAGAATGGCCATTGAAATGAATGGGCTTCCATTGAGTAGGCCACAAAAAGTATTAATGGGAATAAACTGCATGTGAGATCGTCGCTGTAAGACCCCAGAAGACCCCAGGGTTGCAAAAACGCACACGTCAGTGCGACTCAGTCCCCCCGTTGACATGCGTAAATCTCGGGCGCATGCGACCAAAGCACAACATGCGACACCTCTAAATGCTTCCCAGTCACACTTAGTCATTTTACCACTTCAGATCATTATTCAAGAGTCCGTTCAATGACCTCTTGACCTTTAACGCATTCACAACTGCACGGGACATTGTCTGTCGCATGTCGGGACAGTGACGCTACACATATGTCAAGTTCGGGCCGAAAGAATACTGCGTAGCCACGCGGGGAGCCTCCCACGCGCAATCAAACAGAATGGCCATTGAAATGAATGGGCTTCCATTGAGTAGGCCACAAAAAGTATTAATGGGAATAAACTGCATGTGGGATTGTTGCTGTAAGACCCCAGAAGACCCCAGGGTCGCAAAAACGCACACGTCGGTGCGACTCAGTCCCCCTGTCGACATGCGTAAATCTCGGGCGCATGCGACCAAAGCACAACATGCGACACCTCTAAATGCTTCCCATTCACACTTAGTCATTTTACCACTTCAGATCATTATTCAAGAGTCCGTTCAATGAACTCTTGACCTTTAACGCATTCACAACTGCACGGGACATTGTCTGTCGCATGTCGGGACAGTGACGCTACACATATGTCAAGTTCGGGCCGAAAGAATACTGCGTAGCCACGCGGGGAGCCTCCCACGCGCAATCAAACAGAGTGGCCATTGAAATGAATGGGCTTCCATTGAGTAGGCCACAAAAAGTATTAATGGGAATAAACTGCATGTGGGTTCTTCGTAGGAATGTCGTACGAATGCGATTTTTCCCCTCACTGTCTATGCGCAGGCCGCCCCGCAACATATCGAAAGCGCATGCGCCTGCGCCGTGCGGTTTAGCCTGCGCGTGCATGGTAGGGTTAAGATTAGGGTTCGCAACTTGGTACGGGGATGCACCAAATGCGCGCGCATTCGACATGCGGACGATACCGGAACGCGTGACAGAAGGTCCGCATTACGGAACCGAGCGACCTTACGGAGCGGCACGGGAGAAGGCCCGCGTCGCATTTATCCCAGTACGTGTTCGCGGACATGCGGGTTTTCTTTGGCCTTTACGACCTCTAAACGTTGTCGCAGGATAACGCCGTCGCAGGGGCTTCCGTCAGGGCCGCCGATGATAGACATACTCGAAAATCAATGCGATCGAAGCATGTCCGCAAAGCCGCTACTCCAACGCATGCCCGTAAATTGCAGGCGGACTTTTCGCAGGAAGGTTCCGTAGCCCCCAAACCGCATACCATGACTCGTCTGGACCCCCCGATCGACATATCCACATAGCATGCAGAAAATGCAAAGAGAAAGCGATTGAGACAAAAGCACTCGAAATCCTCATCACAGTCATGTCGTGCACTTGCTCACCAAGACCATCTCGTTCAGACTCGAGATAGGGGTGTCAAAGACATGCAGATAATGTAGGAAGACGGATATTGACGTGTTAGCCATTCCCATCGTCCCGTGTGACATGCAAAAAGATCGAAGCGATCGGACGTACCCATGCGACGTACGCCAAACAACTATTGCGCCCGGCAAATGATTAACGATATGCGAATGGCGCATGCACCTTAAATGCGGTCGCAACTAAACCAAACTCTGTACGCCTTGCATGGGGAATGCGACTGGACACATGCGTCAAGCTTGGCTCGACAGCACGTAGCGGACCCCCGCGGAAGCCATCCCACTTTCTCATTAAACCAAGTAATTTCCCCCTACCAGCTCGTGGGCCTCGAACAAATGCGACTCAGTCCCCCCGTCGACATGCGTAAATCTCGGGCGCATGCGCCCAAAGCGCAACCCGTGAGGCTTCCTCAAAAATCTTCCCCTTCACACTTAGTCATTTTCCACATCAGATCATTATTCAAGAGTCCGTTCACTGACCTCTTGACATTTAACGCATTCGCAACTGCACGGGACATTGTCTGTCGCATGTCGGGACAGTGACGCTACACATATGTCAAGTTTGGGCCGAAAGAATACTGCGTGGCCACGCGGGGAGCCTCCCACATGCAATCAAACAGAGTGACCATTGAAATGAATGGGCTTCCATTGAGTAGGCCACAAAAAGTATTAATGGGAATAAACTGCATGTGGGATCGTTGCTGTAAGACCCCAGAAGACCCCAGGGTCACAAAAACGCACACGTCGGTGCGACTCAGTCCCCCCGTCGACATGCGTAAATCTCGGGCGCATGCGAACAAAGCGCAACATGCGACACCTCTAAATGCATCCCATTCACACTTAGTCATTTTACCACTTCAGATCATTATTCAAGAGTCTGTTCAATGACCTCTTGACCTTTAACGCATTCACAACTGCACGGGACATTGTCTGTCGCATGTCGGGACAGTGACGCTACACATATGTCGAGTTCGGGCCGAAAGAATGCTGCGTAGCCATGCGGAGAGCGTCCCACATGCAATCAAACAGAGTGACCATTGAAATGAATGGGCTTCCATTGAGTAGGCCACAAAAAGTATTAATGGGAATAAACTGCATGTGGGATCATTGCTGTAAGACCCCAGAAGACCCCAGGGTCACAAAAACGCACACGTCGGTGCGACTCAGTCCCCCCGTCGACATGCGTAAATCTCGGGCGCATGCGACCAAAGCACAACATGCGACACCTCTAAATGCATCCCATTCACACTTAGTCATTTTACCACTTCAGATCATTATTCAAGAGTCTGTTCAATGACCTCTTGACCTTTAACGCATTCACAACTGCACGGGACATTGTCTGTCGCATGTCGGGACAGTGACGCTACACATATGTCGAGTTTGGGCCGAAAGAATACTGCGTAGCCACGCGGAGAGCCTCCCACGTGCAATCAAACAGAGTGACCATTGAAATGAATGGGCTTCTGTTGAGTAGGCCACAAAAAGTATTAATGGGAATAAACTGCATGTGGGTTCTTCGTAGGAATGTCGTACGAATGCGATTTTTTCGCTCACTGACTACACGAGTGCCGCCCGACAACATATCGAGAGCGCATGCGCCTGCGCCGCGCGGTTTAGCCTGCGCGTGCATGGTAGGGTTAAGATTAGGGTTTGCAACTTGGTACGGGGATGCACCAAATGCGCGCGCATTCGACATGCGGACGATACCGGGACGCGTGACGAAAGGTCCGCGTTACGGAACCGAGCGACCTCACGGAGCGGCACGGGAGAAGGCCCGCGTCACATTTATCCCAGTACGCGTTCGCGGACATGTCGCATTTCTGTGGCCTTTATGACCTCTAAACGTTGTTGCAGGATAACGCCGTTGCAGGGGCTTCCGTCAGGGCCGCCGATGATAGACATACTCGAAAATCAATGCGATCGAAGCATGTCCGCGAAGCCGCTACTCCAACGCATGCCCGTAAATTGCAGGCGGTCTTCTCGCAGGAAGGTTCCGCAGCCCCCAAACCGCATACCATGACTCGTCTGGACCCCCCGATCGACATATCCACATAGCATGCAGAAAATGCAAAGAGAAAGCGATTGAGACAAAAGCACTCGAAATCCTCATCACAGTCATGTCGTGCACCTGCTCACCAAGACCATCTCGTTCGGGCTCGAGATAGGCATGTCAATGACATGCGGATAACGTAGCAAGACGGATATTGACGTGTTAGACATTCCCATCGTCCCGTGTGACATGCCAAAAGATGGGAGCGATCGGACGTACCCATGCGACGTACGCCAAACAACTATTGCGCCCGGCAAATGATTAACGAGGTCTGCATGGCGCATGCACCTTAAATGCGGTCGCAACTAAATCAAACTCGCCTCGCGTGGGGAATGCGACGGGACACATGCGTCAAGCTAGGCTCGACAGCACGTAGCGGACCCCCGCGGGAGCCATCCCACTTTCTCATTAAACCAAGTCATTTCCCACTACCAGCTCGTGGGCCTCGTACAAATGCGGTCGCAACTTCGCCAAACTTTGTCTGTCGCATGTCGGGACAGTGACGGTACGCATACGTGGAGCTCGGACCGACAGCGAATAGCAGAG
The DNA here is from genome assembly GCF_947034865.1 of Barbatula barbatula. Taxonomy (NCBI): domain Eukaryota; kingdom Metazoa; phylum Chordata; class Actinopteri; order Cypriniformes; family Nemacheilidae; genus Barbatula; species Barbatula barbatula. The sequence continues at coordinate 8,057,231 of NC_136782.1, forward strand.
GCGCACGGGGAGCAGCCCACGCGCAATCAAACAGAGTGGCCATTGAAATGAATGGGCTTCCATTGAGTAGGCCACAAAAAGTATTAATGGGAATAAACTGCATGCGGGCTCGTCACAGTTAGACCCCAGAAGACCCCAGGGTTCCGAAAAAGCACACGTCGATGCGACTAGGTCCCCCCATTGGCATATGTAAATATCGGGCGTGTGCGATCGAAGCTCAACATGCAACACCTCTGAGAGTTTCCCATTCACACTTAGTCATTTTACCACATCAGATCATTATTCAAGAGTCCGTTCGCTGACCTCTTGACCTTTAACGCACACGCTAGTGCACGGGACATTTTCTGCTGCATGTCGGGACAGTGACGCTACACATATGTCGAGTTCGGGCCGAAAGAATACTGCGTCGCCACGCGGGGAGCCTCCCACGTGCAATCGGAAAGAGTTTCCATTGAAATGAATGGGCTTCCATTGAGTAGGCCACAAACAGTATTAATGGCAATAAACTGTATGCGGGCTCGTCACAGTAAGACCCCAGAAGACCCCAGGGTCCCGAAAAAGCACACGTCGATGCGACTAGGTCCCCCCATTGGCATATGTCAATATCGGGCGTGTGCGATCGAAGCTCAACATGCAACAACTCAAAGAGTTTCCCATTCATATCCAACAGTCCTCATTGACTTTGCATTGACTTTGCATTGGAACCAAGAGTCTGCAAGGAGATACGTTTTTGGACGTTCTTATGTCGTCAGAGCAAATCTTTTCCTTGAGGCACGCGATGCATGCGTGTCGTGTCACAATCTGTAATTTCATAGATGAGCGAGCATGCTGCTCAGCACAGAAGCCATCCCATTCCCCCATTAAAGCCATTCATCTTCCATACCAGGTCCGTGGTCAAGTGTGCATTTCTTGCGCGTTTGGACCCAAAACCACACCACATTTCGTCCGTTGTGTGTTGCGACCACAGCGGTGCTCGTGTGTCGAGCTTGGGCCGACAGGGCCACGTCTTGCCAATCTTGGTCACAGAAAGACCCTCGCGTACGCCCACCCAATGCTCACTTCTCATAGTTCGTACGATGTGAAATTCAGAGCCACAGGACCAAGCGCTTTCACGTTGGCGACGAGTTGTCTTGACGGCTCTAAGGTTAAAACGTGGTCAGTGCTGGAGCTTAGTGGGTCAGTGGGTGTGATAGTGCCTGCAAGGGCAACACTTATGTGGTCAGGGGGAACAATAGTTGGTTTGTGGGTGAGGGTGCAGTGCTTAATGGGCCATCGGGCTCAATAGTGCTTTCGTGGGCAACATTTATGTGGTCAGGGGGCACAATAGTTGGTTTGTGGGTGAGGGTGCAGTGCTTAATGGGCCATCGGGCTCAATAGTGGTTTCGTGGGCAACCTTTATGTGGTCAGGGGGCACAATAGTTGGTTGGTGGGCGAGTGTGCTGTGTTTAATTGGCCATCGGGCACAATAGTGCTTTCGTGGGCAACCTTTATGTGGTCAGGGGGCACAATAGTTGGTTTGTGGGTGAGGGTGCAGTGCTTAATGTGCCATCGGGCTCAATAGTGGTTTCGTGGGCAACCTTTATGTGGTCAGGGGGCACAATAGTTGGTTGGTGGGCGAGTGTGCTGTGTTTAATTGGCCATTGGGCACAATAGTGCTTTCGTGGGCAAAACATATGTGGTCAGGGGGCACAATAGTTGGTTGGTGGGCGAGTGTGCTGTGTTTAATGGGCCATCGGGCACAATAGTGCTTTCGTGGGCAAAACATATGTGGTCAGGGGGCACAATAGTTGGTTGGTGGGCGAGGGTGTTGTGTTTAATGGGCCAACGGGCACAATAGTGCTTTCGTGGGCAAAACATATGTGGTCAGGGGGCACAATAGTTGGTTGGTGGGCGAGGGTGCTGTGTTTAATTGGCCATTGGGCACAATAGTGCTTTCGTGGGCAAAACATATGTGGTCAGGGGGCACAATAGTTGGTTGGTGGGCGAGTGTGCTGTGTTTAATGGGCCACCGGGCACAATAGTGCTTTCGTGGGCAAAACATATGTGGTCAGGGGGCACAATAGTTGGTTGGTGGGCGAGTGTGCTGTGTTTAATGGGCCACCGGGCACAATAGTGCTTTCGTGGGCAAAACATATGTGGTCAGGGGGCACAATAGTTGGTTGGTGGGCGAGGGTGTTGTGTTTAATGGGCCACCGGGCACAATAGTGCTTTCGTGGGCAAAACATATGTGGTCAGGGGGCACAATAGTTGGTTGGTGGGCGAGGGGGCAGTGCTTAATGGGCCACCGGGCACAATAGTGCTTTCGTGGGCAAAACATATGTGGTCAGGGGGCACAATAGTTGGTTGGTGGGCGAGGGTGTTGTGTTTAATGGGCCACCGGGCACAATAGTGCTTTCGTTGGCAAAACATATGTGGTCAGGGGGCACAATAGTTGGTTGGTGGGCGAGGGGGCAGTGCTTAATGGGCCATCGGGCGCAATAGTGCTTTCGTGGGCGAAACATATGTGGTCAGGGGGCACAATAGTGGTTTCGTGGGCAACCCTTATGTGGTCAGGGGGCACAATAGTTGGTCTGTGGGCGAGGTGTGATGCTTAATGGGTCACTGGGCGCAATAGTGCTTTCATGGGCGCCCCCTATGTGGTCAGGGGGCACAATAGTGGGTTCGTGGGCGAGAGGGTGGAACTTAATGGGTCACTGGGCACAATAGTGCTTCAACGGGCGACAGGACGGTGTTAAATATGTGGTCAGGGGGCAAAATAGTGGTTTCGTGGGCGGGGGGCGTGGCTTAGTGGGGCACTTGTGGTCAGGGGGCAACATAGTACTTTGTCGGGACGAGTGGGCGTTTACCCCTATGGCTTTGATGTGAGGTGGGCAGAATAGCATTTTCGAGGGCCCACCAAAGACCCTCATGGCTCAACGGCACCCCTAGAGTAGAACCCATCTGCCCATTACCGCGCTAAATTGACGACTTACCCATGGTAAGGGGAAAAGTGCCCGGTCGCCACTTATCCTGATGGCGATCGGGCGTCTTTTTGGAGGTTACGATCCCTTCGCACCACTGTCCGTCCCTGGGCAATTTATTAACATGGGCAAAAATCCCACGAACCCTCTAAATGTCCTTACAAGGAGTTAAGCCAGATGAAGAAAAGGTAAGGGCTGTGACTGAGATTCCACCACCACAAAGCAAGCAAGAACTGCAAAGATTTCTTGGAATAATGCAATATCTGGCAAAGTTCATTGCCAATATGTCTGACATAAGTGCACCTTTGAGGAAATTGCTGGAGAAAGAGACAGAGTGGCACTGGGAAGATGCTCAACAGCAAAGTTTTGAAAAACTGAAATATCTGGTTACTCAAAGTCCTACTTTGAAATTCTTTGATGTGAGCAAACCAGTCACATTGTCGGTAGATTCCAGTTCAGACAGAATGGGAGCTGCGATTCTGCAAGAAGGAAGGCCAGTGGCTTAGGGCTCGAAAGCTCTGAACGACTGTCTGCGTAGATACGCTCAAATTGAGAAGGAGTTGCCAGCCATAGTTTAATGGTGTGAGAAATTTCACCAGTATGTGTACGGGAAGGAAATCACAGTTGAAAGTGATCACAAGCCATTAGAGAGTATATTTAAGAAGCCACTGCATCAGGCTCCTATGAGATTACAAAGAATGCTTTTACGACTACAGAGATACAATCTGAAGGTTATGTACAAACCTGGTAAGGAACTATACATAGCAGACGCTCTAAGTCGTGCTTATCTACATGAGCAGAAGGAAAATCTGCTTGAAGAGGATCTAGCAGTGAACTGGATTACATCACAGCTTTCTATTTCAGAACAGAAACTGGATGCTTTCAATAAAGCAACAGCAGAGGATGCAGAGATGCAAATGATAATAAAGGCAGTGCTGAATCGATGGGCGAAAGAACGATCTATGATGCCAAGACCAATACAGCAATACTGGACATTTCGAGAGGAAATCAGCTATGAAGATGGTCTGTTATTCAAAGCAAATAAGCTCATTGTTCCAAATCAGCTAAAACAGGAAATGATCAACAAAATACATGAGTCACACATGGGAATTGTCAAATGCAAGGCAAGAGGCAGAGACATTTTGTACTGGCCAGGTATGTCGACACAAATTGAGGATGCTGTATCAAAATGTGCTACCTGCAATGAAAACAGGAACAGCAATCAAAAAGAGCCATAGTTCCAGCATGAAGTGCAGGTCGACCTTGGGGAAAAATAGGTACAGACACTTTTGTCATAGCGGTTCAGCATTTCTGTTATGTGTGGACTACTTTTCAAAGTACATTGAGGTAAAACTACTCAGGGACAAGACAAGTTGTGGAGTCATCAGAGAAATTACGTCCATCTTGGCGAGACATGTAATTGCGGACATAGTAGTATCTGACAATAGACCTCAGTATGCAAGTGCAGATTTTTCAGGTTTTGCAGAGGAATGGAGATTCAAGCATGTGACTTCAAGTCCTGGCTATACGCAGTCTAATGGACAGGCCGAGAGAGAAGTGCAAACAGTAAAGAAATCTCTTAAAGAAAGCGCAGAGTAGTCAATGTGATCCGTACATAGCACTACTGGAGTACCGTAACACGGGATAGGATTATCACCTGAACAATTACTGATGGGGAGACGTCTCAGGACGAAGCAACCAACATCATCTGCATTGCTTACCACGGAGACAATGTCGCAAGTGAATGAGCAACTTAAGCAGAGACAAAAGAAACAGAAGCAGTACTACGACAGGATGGCTAAAGACTTACCTGATCTGCAACCTGGACAAGGAATAAGGATGCAAAAGGGAGATTCGTGGAAGCCAGCTGTTGTTCTAGAAAAGCATGAACAGCCACGTTCTTTTATAGTAAAGACTCCTGATGGAAAGCTATTCAGACGAAATGGCAGACATTTAAGGAAAACAAGAGAAACAGACTCTTCAACATTTGAGAAAAGCGTTGACATGGAAACTGACAGTCAGCAGTCGGTTGATGCATCAGAGAGCAATGCACTTGACAGTAAGGGCATTTCAAATGAAAGAAATGGTAATGAAAGGGTAGAGAAAGAGCAAGCATACTGTACATGGTCTGGAAAAATAGTAAAAATACCTATAAAATACAAAGACTGAGAGTTAATACAATGTATGTTCATTGTTGGATGTGTAATAAGTTGAAATGCAATATGTTATGAGTACAAATGCATTTGTGAAAATGTGTTGAATACTTTGTAGTTATACTGAAAGTTTGGTAATAGAAACTCAAATGTTGTGTTTAAAAGTTATATGCATCAGTATAAAAGAATATACTTAAGAAGGGGGATGTAACATATGATGTAAGATATACATATATGAGGTTATGAGGACATCTAGTGGTCATCTCATATGATGACATCCATAGTCACGTAGGCATGTTGGGACGAGTGGGGTCATAATAAAGACATATAACACACGTGCTGGAGTCCAGCCAGCAGCACATTTGATATATTGTATATTGTGTGTAGATAGAGATGGCGGGGATTTTACTTTACCAGTTTGAGCCCGAATCTGACAAAGAAACATCCGAAGACGCGAATCATGCATGCACCAGCTCAGCAGATCTAAACTTCTTCTTCTCATCTCTTATCTCTCTATGCAACTCAAGTAGAGCGAGTGCCACCTAGCGGCACATTAACGTCACAACACCACAGAATCCCCTTTAAGTTAAGTGATGCTCCTGTAACCAATAAGAATCAAGAAAAGCAAATCTGACATCCATCATGAAATGTCACCCATAATGAATCACATGAAGCAACACATGAAATGAATACAAATTTAAAGTATTTAAAGCATTTAAAGTAACTAGCGATATGAACCAACTACTCAATTACTATTCGGCAAAGTCCATGTCAATTTGTGTGACTAATAAACATAATCATTTAGCCGACCTGGCTCACGTCTTTGACATAGTTCTCTTGAACCAACCTGAAGTCAAAACTTGAACTGTTTCTCCCACTCAACTATTATTAATGTTTCTGCTTCCAAATATATAGAGACCGTATCTGTCCCCCGAATAATAATCCTTTTGGCAAAAGTCAGAGAAAAATCTGATCGTGATTAAACCTGAAGACAATGTAATAAACAACCAAACCAATTGATAAAGTTCAGCCTACTTAATATAAGATCAATAAATTCAAAGGCAGTTATTGTAAATGAAATGATCACAGACAGCAGTTTTGATATACTTTGTCTTGCTTAAACCAAATGATGATTTTGGTCTAAATGAATGTAACCCACAAAGCTGCTGTTATGTGCATGAGCCACGGACATTGTTTGTTTGTTTTTGGTTTGTAATAAAGCTGATGCAGATCGAGTGATTGTTTCGAGAAAATCCTCGCTCGCCATTTTTGACACATTAGCGCCGCTGTGTGGATATAAACGGCATTGCTAATTCTTTGAAATTCTTCATTGACAGTATTTTTCTTCCTATTTTGCCTCCGGGGAATAATTGTTCTTCCTACTATATTTTTCTATAATTCATCTTTGGACATTAGCAGTGTGTTTTGTCTTTTTGAATAAACTTTCTTCATACTTTCTGAACTGACATGAAACAAATATCTGATGTTGAATGTAACGTTTATAATGTACTTTTGAGTGTACTGAGCACCTTATGAACGTTCTTTCAGAACTGTTGTTGTTTTCCTATTTCTGTTTGGTTTGAGCGTAATTGAAGAAAAGAGACCGAACAAAAGAGTGAATCTGAGCAAAGCTTTATTTATTTTTGTTTGTACATTTTGTGGTGGTGAAATGAAACAATAGCTTATCGCATGACTGTGGTGTTTTTTTGTTTGTTTATTCTTTACTGAACACTTAGGTAAATAAATGTAAGTTTACTGTCTCCTCGGAGTAGGGACATTCCTCCTGTCTTGTAGGCTTGTAGACGGGAAAAGGAAAATGTATTGAATCAAATTCTAAGAAGCTACCGTGTATATTTTGAGTCTTGGAGCTTCTCCTCACCAGTCATCACTAAAAGAAAAAAACATAAACAATCGAGACAGAGAAAAACATGCTTAGACAATAAGTATAGGAATGAATTGTACTTCCCTGCGCCTACGGGTCGGGGTTAGGTCTCTCACTGTTGTTTGTGCCTACGGGCCGAACGGCAGTGCAGAGTACCCGACCTTCTTGGAGTCTCTGGGAGGGGTGCTGGAAAGTACTCCGACTGGGGACTCCGTCGTCCTACTGGGGGACTTCAACGCCCATATCGGCAACGACAGTGACACCTGGAGGGGCGTGATTGGGAGGAACGGCCCCCCTGATCTGAACCCGAGCGGTGTTCAGTTATTGGACTTCTGTGCTAGTCACAGTTTGTCTATAACGAACACCATGTTCAAGCATAAGGGTGTCCATCAGTGCCCGTGGCACCAGGACATCCTAGGCCGCAGGTCGATGATCGACTTTGTGGTCGTTTCATCTGACCTGCGACCATATGTTTTGGACACTCGGGTTAAGAGAGGGGCGGAGCTGTCAACTGATCACCACCTGGTGGTCTGTTGGATCCGATGGAAGGAGAGGAAGCTGGACAGACTCGGCAGACCCAAACGTACTGTAAGGGTCTGCTGGGAACGCCTGGCCGAGTCTTCTGTCAGAGAGATCTTTAACTCCCACCTCCGGCAGAGCTTCAACCAGATCCCGAGGGAGGCTGGAGACATTCAGTCCGAGTGGACCATGTTCTCCGCCTCCATTGTCGAAGCGGCCACTCGGAGCTGTGGCCGTAAGGTCTCCGGTGCCTGTCGAGGCGGGAATCCCCGAACCCGGTGGTGGACACCGGAAGTAAGGGAAACCGTCAAGCTGAAGAAGGAGTCCTATCGGGCCTGGTTGGCTTGTGGGACTCCTGAGGCAGCTGACGGGTACCGGCAGGCCAAGCGGACTGCTGCCCGGGTGGTTGTGGAGGCAAAAACTCGGGCCTGGGAGGAGTTTGGTGAGGCCATGGAGAAGGACTATCGACTGGCCTCGAAGAGATTCTGGCAAACCGTCCGGCGCCTCAGGAGAGGGAAACAGTGCCCTACCAACGCTGTTTACAGTGGAGGTGGGAAGCTGTTGACCTCAACTGGGGATGTCGTCGGACGGTGGAAGGAGTACTTCGAGGATCTCCTCAATCCCACCGTCACGTCTTCCATTGAGGAAGCAGAGGCTGAGGGTTCAGAGGTGGACTCGTCCATCACCCAGGCCGAAGTCACTGAGGTAGTCAAGAAACTCCTCGGTGGCAAGGCCCCGGGGGTGGATGAGATTCGCCCTGAGTACCTCAAGTCTCTGGATGTTGTAGGGCTGTCTTGGCTGACACGCCTCTGCAGCATCGCGTGGCGGTCGGGGACAGTGCCTCTGGGATGGCAGACCGGGGTGGTGGTCCCTCTTTTTAAGAAGGGGGACCGGAGGGTGTGTTCCAACTATAGGGGGATCACACTTCTCAGCCTTCCCGGGAAAGTCTATGCCAGGGTACTGGAAAGGAGAATACGGCCGATAGTGGAACCTCGGATTCAGGAGGAACAGTGTGGTTTTCGTCCGGGCCGTGGAACGCTGGACCAGCTCTATACCCTCTACAGAGTGCTGGAGGGTTCATGGGAGTTTGCCCAACCAATCCACATGTGTTTTGTGGATTTGGAGAAGGCATTCGACTGTGTCCCTCGCAGCATCCTGTGGAGGGTGCTTCGGGAGTATGGAGTCTGTGGTCCTTTGCTAAGGGCTGTCAGGTCCCTGTACGACCGAAGCAGGAGCTTGGTTCGTATTGCCAGCAGTAAGTCGGGCTTGTTCCCAGTGCATGTCGGACTCCGGCATGCACGGGAGATTGGCTGCCCTTTGTCACCGGTTCTGTTCGTAATTTTTATGGACAGAATTTCTAGGCGCAGCCAGGGGCCGGAGGGTGTCAGGTTTGGGGACCACACGATATCGTCCCTGCTATTTGCGGATGATGTTGTCGTGTTGGCCCCTTCAAACCAGGACCTTCAGCATGCACTGGGACGGTTTACAGCAGAGTGTGAAGCGGCTGGAATGAAAATCAGTACCTCCAAATCCGAGGCCATGGTCCTCAGTCGGAAAAGGGTGGCTTGCCCACTTCAGGTTGGTGAAGAGTTCCTGCCTCAAGTGGAGGAGTTTAAGTATCTTGGGGTCTTGTTCACGAGTGAGGGAAGGATGGAACGGGAGATTGACAGACGGATCGGTGCAGCTTCTGCAGTAATGCGGTCGATGTACCGGTCTGTCGTGGTGAAGAAAGAGCTAAGGCCGCAAGGCAAAGCTCTCAATTTACCAGTCAATCTACGTTCCTACTCTCACCTATGGCCATGAGCTTTGGGTCATGACCGAAAGGACAAGATCCCGGATACAGGCGGCCGAAATGAGCTTCCTCCGCAGGGTGGCCGGGCGGTCCCTTAGAGATAGGGTGAGAAGCTCGGTCACCCGGGAGGAGCTCGTAGTAGAGCCGCTGCTCCTCCACATCGAGAGGGGTCAGTTGAGGTGGCTTGGGCATCTGTTCCGGATGCCTACCGGACGCCTTCCCCGGAAGGTATTCCAGGCCCGTCCGACCGGGAGGAGACCCCGGGGAAGACCTAGGACACGCTGGTGGGACTATGTCTCCCGGCTGGCCTGGGAACGCCTCGGTGTCCCCCCGGAAGAGCTAGAGGAAGTTTCTAGGGTGAGGGATGTCTGGGCATCTCTGCTTAGACTGCTGCCCCCGCGACCCGGCCCCGGATAAGCGGAAGAAAATGGATGGATGGATGTACAGTATATTGAATGAGTGCTGTATGTGGTTTTCTGATAGTGAAGATAACTTTACATTCCTTATTAACACAGAGCTCTAGGCATTACTCTTGTCTCTCGCTGCTTCATTGTCGTTTGTGTTTGAAGGCCACAATTGCCCTGCAAAGACAGATGCATAACATGTAGGCCATGAAAACTGAAATGGCAGTCACAGATGATCAACTGAAGGTCCGGATCACTGATGTCAATGAGTGGGGAGAAGGTTTAAAATGCAGTTTGATATACTGCTTAATGCAAAAAAAATTCTGTCATCGAATTATGTTTCAATAATGTGTCACCTGGTGGGAAACAAAGATCAAATTATTTATCTGTCTAGTTTTGTCAAACTTTTAATTGTTTGTTGCAAATGCACGTAGCCTTGAACCTGATATCCAGTAGGGTAGCCACTCGGTTACAGAAAAGATTGTTTAGGCTCACAGGCCCATAGGCCAGAAATAATACTTTTTCATGGAGTAAAAAAGCCAATTTCCTACTTCTCTTCCTATCAGCAACAACATCCCCGAATGATGCTGGTGTTGCTGCTGTGAACAGACGAATTGAGGAGTTGGTGACCAGTATTAAAAGGAGGTCACAACGTCTTTATAAAGACAATGATGTCGGCAAAGGTCGTGCCCGGATAGGCAGAGAGATCAGGGAGGATGGTGGTGTATACATAAGTCCATTGACGATGTGAAATAAGTCTCATAGTAGCACAAAATCTTTCATCGATGTTCGCCCAGAAAATCAAAGTATTTACATTTTTTTTATTATCTGGGAAAACAAGTGATCTTAAAATCAACTGATTTATGTATTCCAGACTCTGTAGATCTAAGGCATTTGACATGCTGATGGCAGTAAGGAGACTTGAGGAGGAGAAGAAGATTGTTATTGCTGAGATGGAAAAACATTGGACATCTCTTTGCACCCGTGCAGACACCCTGAAGGAGATGTTATCCCAGCTTTGAAGTAGGACATCAAGTATGTACTTAAGTTATACTTGACATGCATTATATGTTTCTGAAAGTCTGTAATGAAGTTGTTTTTTCCCCGTATAAGATGAGATGTGGGGCCTGAGTAAAGAGGGAATCCAAGGTCTACAGAGTTTAATCATGAAGAACACACAAGCCATCAACAGAATACGAAAGCACACAAAGAACTGTTACATACAAGTTCTGACTGGAACAGAAGTGAACTTTGAAAGTGATTCGGAGGAATACCATAGTGACTCTGATGTAAGATGACCGACTTTCAAGTGTCTTGTCATGTTCTCCAAGTCTTTGTTAAAGAAATGCATAGATTGGCGAGAAGATCATTGTAGCACCTGGACTATTTATGTTGAAATTCAATTGAGTTTTGAGTACGCCCATGTTCTCACGTCTTCCATGCCCACTTATTGCAGGTTTTTTTATTTGCATTTTATTGTTTATCCATCCAAAGTAATTTTCTGACGCTGCTACTTAAACATGAAAAGCTTGCTTTAGAATTTGAAATTGAATTGAACTTGGAGCTTCTTTTATAAATCGGTTTGTTCTAATGTTTTGTGTTATTATGATGAATATCTGAAATGTAATGCCTTGTGTTGTGCTGCTCTGTATAGTGTCCTTTGTGTCTCAAGTGTATTGGAGAACCTTCCAGTTAAAGCAGACGCAGACCATGAAAACATCAATATTACAGTGGCGTTTGTGTAAATGTGTATTATTATATTCACAAATCATTAAAACACTACTAACACGTCTATTTTTTCAGGTGTCTTGATACATTGATGTGTATTGTGCTGAAATAACTGCAATGTCACAAATGTTTCTAATAGTTTAATATTCTCTCTTAAATAGTTTACTTGATACACTGTGTGTTGTCCTGAAATATGTCCAGTTTAACACATTTGACCTGTGGCAGCAGAGATCCTTGGATAAATACCGTTTCTGGTATGTACATAACTTAAATCATTCATAACCTACTAAAACATCCATATTTTGGGTTGATTTCATATGTTGATGTGTATTGTGCTGAAATACATCCATTTTTACATATTTCACTTGCTATGGCAAGTGTGAGGCCACAGAGATGCACGGAAATACACAGTTTCGGCACCCAACGGCTGTGACCTTTGACACTTAAATATCATTAAATCATTCAAGAAACACTTAAACATTCCTATTTTGAGTTGACTTGATGCATAAAGGTGTGATTTGCAGAATACAATTCACTTTCACTGACCTCACATGCTGTATCAAGTCTGAGACCAAAGACATCCTTGTAATGTACCATTGAAAGGCTCAATAAGCATCACGCCAGATAATGGATGAAATGTAAGCATGTTGCACATATTTTGATGCAGGGAATGTTAACAAACTTTGAGATCTCTAGCTGGTTGTGTGTTGCCCGGAGATGGAGCCAAAGATCAGAAAAATATGATTTCTAGCGGGTGCAACAGAGTCTGTGAATGTGTCGGCTGTAATTTCACTACACACATTTATTTTAGGTAATATAAAGATGTCACGTGGCAAATTTGACCTGTTCATGATGTATGCAAGTTGGTAATGCTAACCCTGGTAGACCACGGTAGAGTTACAGTCATTATTGTAAATAAATAACGTGACAAATTTTCATGGGGATAAAATAAACAGCTTTTTAAGACCTTTAAGCTGGTAGTGTGGCCAACACAGAACGATCACCGAGGTTACTTTAGGATCAAAGATGTTTTATTATCATTCCATAAAACTGTGAAATGTGAAACAACAGAAATGACTCAAATTCAGAAAGAATGACGACAATAACACCATGAGATGTTTAAACTGTATGAAAATAGAAAGATTCCAGTCAGAATCCAGTTTCATTTTCCATGATTGTCATAAATAATGGTGTTACAGAGTATTCAGTCCCAGTTCATAAAAATAGATAGAAATAGAGATTTGAATGAACACAAATGAGGTCCAAGTGTGATATAAAATAAAGAAATAAATATAAGTTAAGTATAAAAAGGAAATTATTTTATCATTAAAGCTGGTTACAATCTGGTTCTAACTATAATGGTAAATGCTCAATGTAGCACAGCCTTCAGATTGCTTATGGAACCTTCAGCTCATGATACAGCAGAATTGTCTTTAGTTATTTCACACATCCTCTCTAACTGCTGGACCTCCGATCCCCATGATGTGGTTATACAGTTCCAGGACCAATGGCCCTCTGAGGATGGTAGCCAGACCAGAAGTGTTCACTGGCAGACAGTTCTGGAGAAGTTGGTTGGGTCTAGGTTTGGTACACTAGCACTACATTTGGACTGCTGTGGCAATGGTCTTCCTCTTCATTGTCTTGTTCCCCTGTTTGCAACTACAAAACAAAATAAATATAAGTGAACATGAGCACACACACAACATGAAAGGCTAGGGTGCATTACTCTCACCATTGCCAGTCTGGGGTGTGTCCCTCCCCGCTGCACTACCAAGCTGGGGTGTGTTGCTTACAGCCGTGCTGCCATACTGGCAAACGTCGCTTGCCTCTATGCTGCAAAGCTGGCGTGCACTGCTCACTGCTGCATGTTGCTCTACGCGGCTCGCTGCCAGGCTATAGAGTGCATCGGTTTCCTGCGCAGGCAGACTATTTTCCTCATGACATTCACAATGGCAAAACCATTTCAGTACAGTACAAGGGCAGCAGTGTAGTCCTGCAGCTCCAGCTTGAAGATGATGGAGAATTCATGCATGACCATCATCCCATGGGAGTTCAGGTTGGTAAAGGATGTACAGCGGCGAGTGAGAGACAGGCAAACAGAGAATGAAAGACAGACAGACAAATCGACAAGGTTACCATCAAGCCATTTGGTCAGTCTATGCGAAAGGGAATTAGTCTAATATGATCACTGTGTTGTGGTTAATGTTTCCATTTTATTAAAAAGATTATCACCAGGATCTGTAAAGAAAGTATCCCAAGTTTGTCTTTCTTCCAAGTTTAGCCTATTCCTTGTATCCGCTCAACAGGCTGTGTGTAAACATCTAAGACCCAAGAGAGTAGAATTCACACGAGGTTGAAGTTTTATCTAAGAGCATTATGTGTGATAATAAAACAAAGTTGAAGAGATGCAGTACACATAAGCCCGGTGTTCTACAAAAGACAGTTTCTGTACATGTTCTAGAGAATGTACATTTCAAATCAACTTTTCTGAATTTAACTGATAAAGATTTAACAGGATAGCAGCGATTTTAAAAGAAACCTCTTTAACTTTGTTGACCGGGCAGAGTCGATGTCCTGGTCCAACAGATGTCTTGGGCATATTTGATCCAAGCTGTAATTACTGTCTTGTCCAAGCATCCATATTCCTTCCCCTCTGACATACATAGGGACACTATTTATTGATATGTGAACGTAATGTTGGCGCAGAGATTGAAATCAGAGACAATGGCCAAATTTTCAAGAAATAATTAACATTGTTTTATTAGAACCAAAGTCAGTAATAGAATATCTAATTGCACAAGTCCAATAAATGGAGGTGAAGACAAATGTAGTGCCATTTGAAAGACAGTTAAGACAAACAACAACTATGAACAAATATACAGCCATCAGACATAGAATAAGTAGAACATAACTGTTTGATTGATATTCTTTTTAAACTTCAGGTCACTGCTGTAGAGTCCTGTGCTAAGCTCAGAAAGGGAACTGGCTGGCCGGCTCCCACATGTCCTCCCAGGCTTTGCCACTGTAATGAAGTCCAGCACATCTTACATTAGATCAGGAGAATAAGTCGATTTGTGTACACAATGTCTACAACATTCACAGCTTATACTGTACATTTTCACTAAATCTGTGTTTCTAATTTCCATTTATTGGTCATTTCCTTTGCAATTTCTTAACACGGACTTCAATTATACAGTCAACATTAAGGGTCGATTTATAGTCATAGCAAGTATGCTGTATTTGCTCTAACTGCTCTAACTTTCAGTGCAGCAGCCTGAACATGCATTGCTTGGTGTGCTTTCATTGACCTCACATTTCATTTCATGCATTATTGTGTCACGTCACAACGGACATTGCTACCCAAGTACACATCCTGTTGTTTTTAAATGTTTTTATGTTCCTAATCAGGGAACAGGCTTTACAAAGGCTCTTAACTAAGACTGTTTGCAGACAGTTGGCAGCCAATGTGTGTACATACTACTCTATCATCCTAAAACAACAATATAAAAAAATCATAGGGCTGATAGGAAACATTATAGTCAAGTATGAATAGATACGTACTCAATTTCAGTACTTACCGATGAGAACAAGGCAACCAGCGCACCTTTACTTCAGCCTTATCCTACAGAAACACACACAAACACATTTCATTATATTAGTGTAGTTACTGTAACCGGTTCACAAAACGAAATATGGTTCTACGTCTGACCTCATTCTTTAGTCAATTAATAATTCTGCATAAGAGATTGGCTGCAAGAAAGTTTACTTTACCCTTTTTTCTTTTTTTGGGGTTTGGTTTGTCAGTCAGCAGCTGAATTTGCGGGGGCTGTGGCTGGACCTGGAGCTGTTGAGCTTCAGGGTGAGTCTGGGGATGGAGAGGGTTGAGGATGACACCATCATCCATCTGTTGAGCATCAGGCTGGCTCTAGATCTGCAGGTCAGGCTGGTTCTGGATCTGCTGGTCAGGCTGGGTCTGGATCTGCTGGGTCAGAGTTTGGATCTGCTGGTCAGGCTGGGTCTGAGACATCTCGGGTACTGTTAATCTGTATACATCAAATCATTTTTTTAAATATAATTTAATAAGAAGTGTATCAGTGTGTGGATGAAACAAGGCATAAATTGTAAAGCGTTACAGGTACTGCATCTCTTCAACTTTGTTTTATTATCATTGCAGCAAGCAACACACCCCAGACTGGCAATGGTGAGCGCAATGCACCCTAGCTTTTCATGTTGTGTGTGTGCTCGTGTTTACTTGAATCTATTTTGTTTTGTAGTTGGAAACAGAGTTGTATTGCTTATTGATTAACTTTCGGTCACAGAGGCCACTTGGCAAATTCAGTCTATGTTGATTTTCTTCGTTTCTATTCTTACTGACGGTAATGATTCACGCCGGATTGTTCTACGCAGTTAGAAATTATAATGAAGGATAGTATGGTAGTATTGATATTCATGTAATGTGCTTTGAGTTTCGTATTGACTACCATCCAATTCATGAAGCATGAGTATTTATACTTACTGCAACTTGGGCATAAGAAACCACTCGTGCCTGGTTCTCGACCTGTCAAGCAGGGCAACGCCTGAATTTTCTCATCGTCGTTCTGAAATGTACAATACCCACACACACACACACACACACCCACCCACACACACACACACACACACACACACACACACACACACACACACAGATTATTATGATATTTTAAAGGCAAACAGGTTGTCATACAAATAAAACCACAACACACACATACAGAAATAGCCTACAGGCACATTCAGTGTTGGACGGATTTTTTACCGTCACAAATACACAGGTCTAGGTCCACAGTTTCAGTCATTGAATATACGTGAGGCCGTCTAACACAAACAAAGCCATTCTTGAATGAAACTGGGCTGATTTGATAGTCTGGGGTAGGTGATGTCAGTCAGGGAAATTTCACAGTATGAAAAAAAATCGACTTCACCAATGATGCAACGACCCATGTTTAATCACATCTAGATGAGATAAGCTTTCTGAAAATGTATAGTTTAGATGGATTTGAAATGAATTTACCCTATTCCCAAAATGTATATAGGCTAATCTAACATTACCGTCTAGCATACTGCACATTTCATTCATCATGATACTTCTCTAACGAGAGCAATGCAGCTCTCCAGCGCCTCTTTAACCGCCAGCGTGCGTGTTGCCTCCAGCGCCTCTTTAACCGCCAGCGTGCGTGATGCCTCCAGCGCCTCTTTAACCGCCAGCGTGCGTGACGCCTCCAGCGCCTCTTTAACCACCAGCGTGCGTGACGCCTCCAGCGCCTCTTTACCCACCAGCGTGCGTGATGCCTCCAACGCCTCTTCAACCACCAGCGTGCGTGATGCCTCCAGCGCCTCTTTAACCGCCAGCGTGCGTGACGCCTCCAGCGCCTCTTTAACCACCAGCGTGCGTGATGCCTCCAGCGCCTCTTTACCCACCAGCGTGCGTGACGCCTCCAGCGCCTCTTTAACCACCAGCGTGCGTGACGCCTCCAGCGCCTCTTTACCCACCAGCGTGCGTGATGCCTCCAACGCCTCTTCAACCACCAGCATGCGTGATGCCTCCAGCGCCTCTTCACCCACCAGCGTGCGTGATGCCTCCAGCGCCTCTTTACCCACCAGCGTGCGTGATGCCTCCAGCGCCTCTTTACCCACCAGCGTGCGTGATGCCTCCAGCGCCTCTTTACCCACCAGCGTGCGTGATGCCTCCAGCGCCTCTTTACCCACCAGCGTGCGTGACGCCTCCAGCGCCTCTTTACCCACCAGCGTGCGTGATGCCTCCAGCGCCTCTTTACCCACCAGCGTGCGTGATGCCTCTTTACCCACCAGCGTGCGTGATGCCTCTTTAACCACCAGCGTGCGTGATGCCTCCAGCGCCTCTTTACCCACCAGCGTGCGTGATGCCTCTTTAACCACCAGCGTGCGTGATGCCTCCAGCGCCTCTTTAACCACCAGCGTGCGTGATGCCTCCAGCGCCTCTATACCCACCAGCGTGCGTGATGCCTCCAGGGCCTCTTTACCCACCAGCGTGCGTGATGCCTCCAGCGCCTCTTTACCCACCAGCGTGCGTGATGCCTCCAGCGCCTCTTTAACCACCAGCGTGCGTGATGCCTCCAGCGCCTCTATACCCACCAGCGTGCGTGATGCCTCTAGCGCCTCTTTACCCACCAGCGTGCGTGATGCCTCCAGCGCCTCTTTACCCACCAGCGTGCGTGATGCCTCCAGCGCCTCTTTAACCACCAGCGTGCGTGATGCCTCTTTAACCACCAGCGTGCGTGATGCCTCCAGCGCCTATTTAACCACCAGCGTGCGTGATGCCTCCAGCGCCTCTTTACCCACCAGCTTGCGTGATGCCTCCAGCGCCTCTTTAACCACCAGCGTGCGTGATGCCTCCAGCGCCTCTATACCCACCAGCGTGCGTGATGC
Source organism: Barbatula barbatula (assembly GCF_947034865.1). Taxonomy (NCBI): domain Eukaryota; kingdom Metazoa; phylum Chordata; class Actinopteri; order Cypriniformes; family Nemacheilidae; genus Barbatula; species Barbatula barbatula. The sequence goes on from NC_136782.1 coordinate 8,075,113, forward strand.
CTCCAGCGCCTCTTTAACCACCAGCGTGCGTGATGCCTCCAGCGCCTCTTTACCCACCAGCGTGCGTGATGCCTCCAGCGCCTCGCCAGCCTCCAGTGTGTGTGCAGCCTCCGGTACAACTTCCTATCAAACAGTTATTACGTTGTCTAACAGTGATAACATACCTACCACATCAATTCCCGCCCAAACCACCTGTATGAATAACCCAAAAATTCTCAAGTCAAGGCCCAAAAAAACTACATGCACATTCTGTAACTTGATTTTGAATAAAAAAAACATCAAGGTACACATTCAAAGACGTCACTCATCATCAAATACTGATGTAACAGCAAATCACCATATTCTGTCCCAATGCATAGACCGAAATAAAGGTATTTTTGCTGTTGGAAGAGCTTTTTCTGGTAATGGAAACCCCATACATGTACAGAAATGCACCTGGGGAAATAAACATCAAGTGAGCTGTGAGCTAGAGCAATGCAGACGGGCGTCTGAATTTTCCAGAAGAAGTGGATTAATGGGGTTTTAGTGCATCCATGTAAGGTCGTTATCGTACTGTCCCATATCATCCGAACTAGACATCACACTTAAGGATGAAGTTCTGTCAGATATGGTTAAAAGAAAGTGGATTTCTGACAAAACAAGGATAATGTGTCTCGTTAGAAAGCAAAAAGCAGAGTCTGAGTGCTGCCCACTAAGTAAAGAGGTCTCAATTGGCAATGGGACATCAAAAATATATTTGTCAGTCCTTGAACCCTGCACCTCTTATTATTCTCGTTTAGGGAGAGTAATTGTTTGTTTTGATAAAAAAAGAAATACCTGGCACTGCTCCTACTCTAAGCCAAGGAATTCATGTCCTCATAAGTCTGTTGCAAAATGGCGTTTGAACCAGACCCGACCTTAACTTTTTCTAAAAGTCAGATGTACAGACGGTGATGTGTTTGACATCTTTGCAGAATCTGGTCAAGAAGATGTGCATACCACTGATGAAAATCTTATTTATCCACCTGATGGAAAGGCTTTGGTTGCAATGGTCCTTTACTTGCTAAACAACAAGAAATTGCCATTGGTTCTGCCAAAAGATGTTTGTGCACCACAGAACATGGAGACGCTGCCCAAGCATCTCATTCCAATGGAGACTTTTTGCACTGTATGCCAAGGAAAGATCCCTCTTTCGGATCCTACTGTAATTACACAAAAGGCAAAGGTTGTTACCTTCACTGGCATATTGGAAGGTATGTACAGTTTCTAAATATTTACATGGTCTAATTGAATTAGTTTTCATTTTTTAATTTAGGTTTATTTTATAAGCACAGTACATTTATGTAGTTAAATTAATTTAAATGACAATCTATGTCGATTCCATGACTAATGCAGTATTATTTTCCTTTCTTATAGATGTGACTACATACTGTAAATGGTGTGGGGTGTGTGGACATTTCTACAGATACCAGGAATGGTCAGAGGGGCTACACAATTTTGATGACCACACTATATTAACACTGCATCTCTACTTGTTCTTAAGGCAATCTGTACAGGTACTTTGTACTCTAGCATTCATGCAATTTTGATGTACACATAATATTTTAATGAACATATGACTTACATGTTTTATCATATACAGTTATAACCATTATTTAAAAGTGACTAATGTAGGAATTTGGATAGTTCTGAAGTTTTCATAACCAAGCTTACAGTGTATGTCAACAGAAAAGCAAACATGACTTATCTTAGTTGATGTAATTTGATATACTATTACAGAATCACACTGCAGTTGGCAGGGCCTTGGACATCTTGGAACAGACAAACCAAAAAAAGTATCCAAACCATTACTGTTATGATTCTCGAGTGGTGAGACAAGGACAGAGCCCCTTAACCGCTGTTTGCACCTGGGTCCTCTGTCCTTGTCTCACCACTCGAGAATCATAACAGAATGAACCAGCCATAATCGGACCCAGCAGACAGAGGGATCGTTGTGGCAGCAGTTGAGGCTGCCGGATTCCCCTCCAGGGTTAGAGGTTGCCGGACTCCCTTCCAGGGTCGAGAACGCCGGACTCCCTCCTGAGTCGGGGCTGCCGGACTCCCTACCAGGGTTGAGACTGCCGGATTCCTGATCAGGGTCGAGACCGCCGGACTGCCTTACAGGGTTGAGACCGCCGGTCTTCCCTCCAGGGTCGAAGCCGCCGGAATCCTGTGGCCACCAAAGATCCCCAGCCGGGCATTCCAGGTCGGTGCAGCCGGGCATTCCAGGTCGGTGCAGCCGGGTATTCCAGGTCGGTGCAACCGGGCATCCAGGTCGGTGCAGCCGGGCATTTCCGCCCGGCGGAACCAGGCATTCCCGCCTGGTGGAGCCGGGCATTCGAGCCCCGTGCATGCGGCCATTCCAGCCCGGTGTATGCGGCCATTCCAGCCCAGTGCATCCTGTTCGTGTCTGCCGGCTATCGTGTTCGTGTCTGCCGGAGCTACCCAGTCCGTGTCTGCCCATGTTTGGACTTCCCTTTGGACTCTTGTGTGCCCCTTCCCTTGGACTCTTGTGCTTGCCCGTTCTGATTTATTGTATTATCATTTTGCCACTGTCACAGTCTGTCTTGTCTTGTTTGTGCCTTGAGGAGCATCAGGTTGCTGCTCCTTAAGGAGAGGCTTCTGTCATGATTCTGCTGCATCATGTCATGTTTTCTTAGTGTAGTGGCAGGATCATGACAGAAACTCATGTTAAATGTGGAGAGAGACAATTATTGTTCTTATGGCCTTCCATAATCTCTCTCCGGTGCCCTTGTGTCTTCTGTCTTGTGCTGGTTCATTGTGGTTTCGTGTGGTGAGTTCATGTGTCCTGTTAGTTTAGTTATTTGTAGTTCATGTTTAAAGTTATTGTAGTCTTGTTTAAGTGTAGTTAGTTTTAGTCCTGTCTTGTTATTGTACCCATGTCATGTTTTGCTATGTTACCCCCACGTGGGTCTTTGTTTTATTATTTATTAAATATATGTATTGTATATATTAACATATATTTAATAAATAATAAAACAAAGACCCACTAACTACACTTAAACAAGACTACAATAACTTTAAACATGAACTACAAATAACTAAACTAACAGGACACATGAACTCACCACACGAACCACAATGAACCAGCACAAGACAGAAGACACAAGGGCATTAAATAAGGGAGCAAATCAAGAGGGAAACAGGTGAAGGGCATTAATCAATAAAGAGGGTAACGAGAGGATGGGAACAAAGACGAGACCGGAGAGAGATTATGGAAGGCCATAAGAACAATAATTGTCTCTCTCCACATTTAACATGAGGTTCTGTCATGATCCTGCCACTACACTAAGAAAACATGACATGATGCAGCAGAATCATGACAATTACTCCCTTCTTCATGGTTATCTTCACTTTGAGGCATTGACAACACACGATTACAATTTTTCATGCGTACACTGTGGGGTCCATCCACCTGTCGTGATAATGGACTTGCACAAAAAGGGAGTTTTTAGCATGCCAAGTAGGTAGTGCTCTCTTCTCGTAACATAACTAATATAACCCAATAACTGATTTTGTGCAAAATGTTTTACAGTGAGTGGTATTAAGGATCCCCCACCACAGTTTGAAGTCGTGTTGATATTGAAGAATTTTGGCAATCTGTTGAGCAAGAAATGATTTGCCGGGGCTTTTTACAAAGTAAGTTATAGATATAAATGTTTTTTAAGGAAATATTCCAAAAGATTTATCTCTCTGTCTAAAAATGCCTGGTAATTATGTATGGGCATGCTGTTCTAGTTTGATTGTACAACTTAATTTCCAATAAACTGTATTAAGTGCAATAACATTAAAAAAACTTTTTTTAAACTATAAAGGTAACCGTGAGAATCCATTTAAAGTTTCTCCTTCCTATGTAAAATGGGCACCCTGGATTGGGCCTTTGACCAGAGCTAGCAAAAAAAGTACTCAATACAGAGTATGCTAAACTCACTGGAAAAAAGTCTGTTGCAGAACAGGCAGACCTAGACATCACAGAAGAACGGCTGTCAAGTGAACTAATGAACCTAAAGGTGAATTTTAACATTTAATGTAAATGTGATATCAATGCACTTACTTGAAATTATTTGAAATTCAGCATGTTGTGGACTTTGATTATCAACTAAATACCAAGGATTATTGTAATGTATCCTGCTTTAAATTGATGGCTGTTCTTGCATCTGTATTTATTTACACAGGTTGATGCCTTGAGGAAACTTGTAAAAGAATGTGGTGTTGATTCAAAGGGCTCCAAAATGGATCTTCTGCTCCGTTTAAGGGGGGAAATGAAAACAAGGAGCACTTATGACAAAGTGTTTCAAAGAATTTGGGGAGCATTTGGTAACTGTACCACATATAGCTGTAGAAAAATGTGGAGAACACTCTAAAATTATGTACATGTTTGAGTAAAATTATCATTTGTTTCATTCTGTGAACTAGTAATAACAAAATTCCTAATGAAAATATTGTTTTAGTTGCATTTATGTGCAGACAATTGAACTACAAACTCATCAAAATAATAATTTGCAGATTCTGCAATATACTCCTCCTACAGTGTAAACCTTTCACTAGAAGTCTGTATGTGTACCAAGTTTAATGACCATGCTAATTATGTGTATTTCTATTTCAAGGTGGTTGGGCAGTGATCATGTGTCCTTGTGGCATTGTGAACTCAGTCAAATTTAACATAAGAGCTGAAAGCCCACGTGATTATTCCGTATGAAGGAAGGCTGGCTGCAGCTACCCCAGAGAATATTGCACCTGCCAAAAAAGGGGAACTTCAAAAGAATTTGCCATGGTTGCAGTTATAAAAAGACTTTTCATGGTTGCATCTTAATGGTCATCCTGCAACTGGTTCTGCTGAGCACTATGCATTGTATGATACTTTTCATCCGTACAACACAAAAGATGAAAAGGATGCATCGAGAGTTATTGGACTTGTGCCTGAGCTATGTGGGTGGGTCAACTCCCAGGCTGCAGAGCAGCTTTTCTCTGGCATGAGAAAAAATAACTATTTCATGAACTGTCTCTCCCCAGCAAGCCACATCTTCCTTATGCGTAACATTTTGCATCACCGCAATGAAAGAGTTAACCAGCAGGCACTGGAGGACTTTAAAAAAGTATCTCATGGAGCCATCACTCTTGACGTGCATGGAAAAGCCATTTTGGGTATTTATACTTTAATTTATACTTTAAGATCTATTCTAATATATTGTTTTGTTTTATCACTCAAATTCTTACAACATGGGTTACCTCCACAGATCTAGATATGGATGACCACTGTGATGAGCAGTGTGAGGCTTTGACTAAGATAGCTAACCTTAGGCCCTGTCGTACCTCATGGATGCTAGGACTAAATCATCCCCTTCAAGAGCAGTTGGTATGTGGCTGCATTGCTTTGTCACAAAAAATCCACATTCCTGATAGTGTGTTGTCTTATTTTTTGGTATTGTTGTTTAAAGGTATGTCACCATGCCTGATTTAAGGCAAAGAGCAGAAAAGTTTTAAATGAATAGATAGTAATACTTAATTCAATACATTATTCAGGTCCGTAGCCAGCCAGTTAAAAGGGGAGGTTCTTTTTTTTTTTAAGTGGACCTTTTTTGCAGTTTTTCTCCTCCTTTTGTATTTAATTATGAGGTTCAAATACTTCATTTTGGTGACCTTTTATGCACTAATTTCTGCTGGATTAGTTTGTCTGCTGGTATCTTAACCAGCACGCTTTTTGATGTACCTAAAATATTTATTGCATTGTTGTCAAATTGCTTCCTCAAGTAACACTTTTGTCAGTCCATACACAGTTCATAAGTTTAAAGACCACACTAACAACAGAAGAGATTTAATTTACTTTACTGAAATATTAATAATAATTCCTCTCATCATAATGTCTTGACTCTCTGTCAATGCCTCTCTGTTATGTTTTATTATTATAATTACGCTACGTTTAAATGGCTATTATATTGTAGACCAGGGGTCCCCAAACTTTTTTCTGCAAGGGCCACATAATTCTCCCTGTCTTTAATGGGGGGCCGGGTCGGTTTGTAACAGAAAATTACATGGGCTGGAGGTACTACTTGAATTATTGTGGAGATTTAATTATGATTTGAAATGTATTTATTATGCCTCCTAATGCTAGAATAGTTTATTAATAGTTAATAGTTTAGTGCTACTCAAATTCAAAACATTTTCTTATGCATATTAATTAACCTTTCTCTTTCCCAACCGCTTGGCCATTTTGTCGTCTCTTTGAAATTTTCCGATGGTTCGCGCGTCCGTTCTATCGCAATGGTATGTTATGAATTTAACAAATTATTAGGCTATGTGAGTAACTTAGAGAAATTTGGGTCTGAAAGCCAATATTCTGACGCTCGCTCACGGCCCTACTAGCGCAATCTCCTGATTGGTTAACGCTGCGCAAATTTTCACCAAAGTTCAGATTTTTAAACTCGCGCGAATCACGCGAACGCTCAATTCGCGTGAATCGCGCCGCAAGTAGGTCATCGCATCTTTGCATTGACTTAGATAACTCGCGCTTAACGCTTCATTCGCGTTTGGTGTGAACACACTATAAGGCATTGTTCAGAGAGCCGGTCCAAATCTGTGGGCGGACCACATTCATATATACCCCTCCCCTCGCATCATTCAGAGGCGATGCTTCTTCACGTTGCTTTGAAAAGTGTATTGCGAGAACTCTCTCTGTCTGCGCACGCACACACACGCGTCCTGCAATAATAATCGTATTAATTTGAAACAGCAACCCAGAAATTTGTCACAAGCATTGATTAAAACAATGATGACAATAATCACATGAAAAAAACGACTTAAATTCTGGACCTTTGGCAGTGAGGGGGGGTTCGTTCGAACCACCCGAACCCCCCCTGCCTACGGGCTTGTTATTCCAAGACAACGTTCTTGGGCAAACAAATGTTTTGTGAATTGTTTGTTTGACACTGCTTTTATTTCTTTGTAATATGTGTAGGTGAATTATGTACTGGATGAGAACAGGCCTATGAATGAAATTATCATAAAGGATGGTCAAACGTGCCTCACAAGAGAGAACTTGGTAACCCTGGGACTAAGAGGGGAGATGGATTCAATGGTGGGGAACCTTTTAATTTTAATTTAGAAAGTAATTGCTCTTTTTCTGGAATTGGGATTAAAAGTGTTGTATTTATAGGTGGGAAATGCTTGCTTTCGGCTTCTAAAGGAAATAATTCAGCATCAGGTATGTGTGTGTCTTTATATAATGTACAGATATATGTGACACGTTTCATTGAAAACCTGTCTGTATATATTGAAAGAGATATCTTCTACAGGGGAAAGATATCCATGTTGTAGACCTTCATATTCCACCAACTTGGCTCTCACCCTCTTCTCTGTTTTCCAGTAAGTACCCACAATGCATTCAACTAAAAGTGTTAACCCTTTTGTCTTGTAAAACAATTTTCAAATCAAAGTTGAAACACACAATAAGATAACACGTTTGTTATAAAAAATATACAAACATGGAGAAAACGGAGCTTCAAATTTTAATAAAATCATATATTTCATAGATAATGGATACAAAAATGTGTGTTAAGTAGTGACTTCAAAGATGGAAAAAGTGTTGCTAGCATTCTTGTGCAGTTATAAAAGGCCTCAATACTTATTTGTAATTTCTTTCTTTAAGTTGGACTTAAAGGTTTTCCCCCTATGGACCACAGGGCACTTTCAGCTGTGTGTAAGTGAATATTTCATATTTATTTTTCAAAACCCTAACCCTGTGCAGAGAGGATGTTTTTTGTTTAAAAACAATCACATTTAAGGTGTAGGTCTCCTAGAGAGATGTTTGCTGGAAGTCGTGTTCCCCAGACTACCTCAAACTTGTTTAACTATTGTTAGTTGTGTTCCCCTATCTTGTTTAAATACTGGAAGTCATGTTCCCCAGACTTACTTAGTTTGTTTCAACTACTGCTGTTCGCCAGTCGTGTTCCTAAGACTGACATGTTCTGCAGCTCAAAAACAATTGTGTTCCTCAACAGAACTTTTTTTCTGTGTGCTTCAGTACTTCTAGACGTTACTGATGCCATTTTTGCTTTTATCAGGTCTGTTGCACAGCACATTGTCTCAGGACCATTGACTGAATTAACAGGCCTGGATGTTGAGGTGTTATTTTTTTCAGTTTGTCTCAGAACTTGGGCTATTACTACACTAACTATGTCTACATTACATCCTCCAAACCACCAATGTTAAATATAAACATGCATCTCTAAATCTCATTTTGAAAGGGGCTCCCTCAACAGCATTACGGCATTGACTGTGGAATCTTCAAGTCAAATAAAGAACACACTTTGTCAATTCATTATACTTCACAGAATGTCAATTAACAGTGTCTATAGCCCTTTTCCCACATGCAGCTTTTTTCTACAATTAACTGGCATTTTGCTTATGTGTAATAAGTGCCAAATAATACCAGTGCTCTACGGTGGCTTTAGTTCTTTCTCTTTTCAGTTCCACAAAAGAGTTTTGTGAATTTAATGGGAGTCATTGTTGCAGGATTCACTCCTTTTTTATTTAGCTTGCTGACTTCACATGCACACAAAAATGAGAAGTACTAACTTTTCTATATTTACAGTACTCATGGTATGTTGTCACGATTTGATTTCACAATTGTAAGTATAAATTCAATGCTTATAGATATGGTTAAAATATATCTGTTTGGTATTTGATCCTGGCAGTGTCCTTAGTGGTCCTTTTTGAGAGTTGAGAGGTCCTTTTTAGTTTTGTGAAATATTTTTTTTAGCTATGAGGGTTTAAGTCGGGGTGTTGTGGTCCTATTTTGCTTGATATAAACGTATTAAGCCTGTTAAGCCCTTTCACACTTAAAATTACCTTGCAAATTGTACACTACATTTATTGTCTCATGTCTTCTTTAGCATGACATGCCTTGCTTAAGAAGGTGGTGGTGCACAGTGTTGGTGGAGAATCTTGAAATTGAAGGGTACCAGTGTCTTAAAAAAATCAACACAAATTTAAGATATTATTAGCAGTAATCTGAGGCAGCAAGTTTAATTTAAATTTTTACTTTTACAGCCATGGCCGGAGGTTTGCACACTTTTCCAAACGGATTACTGATGGCTAAGGGAAGTCTGGACCCGATTTTCCGTATCCCTGGAAAGAGAAAATATGGGGTCACCCCGGTAAGAATTATGGCTAAATTTATTACAAAAAGTTTGGTCTAAAGTAATTGTAATTTTTGAGCATGTGCTATGCTTTCATGTAATATGCATCTTACTCCCTTGATGTAAAGGGACATGTCCTCTCAAAAGCGAACGATGGGAAGCCATGCATAGAGTCGAGCCTTCTTCGACAGGACATTTTGCAGGCATGTAACTGCATTTGATTTCTTTGTTTTTAGATATGAAGCACATCTGAGCCATAGGTTATACTCAATTACAGGATAGACGTTATTTATACTTGAAATCCATGTACACATGCCAGCTTTCCACTTACATATTGTTTTGTTTTCCAAGAAACAACAATAACTGCATATATGCCAAATGCAGGACAGAAATGTAAAGGCTTAAAAAGATGCAAATTATGAGTACACCTGACACTTTTTGCTGGTCCATTATGAGAAGACGTGATATTTTATATTTTGAGTTTATTGCATTATATTCACAGCTGCTGGAAAAACATTTGCACAACAAAATATTTTGTTTTTATTCAGATGCCCAATTGCAGTTATTTACTTGCAGTCCTTAAGAAAATAAATTTAAATGGTTGAAAGTTACACTATTTCTGAGAGAAGTTGAATTTGCTGGATCAAGTTTGCATTTGTTAACTAAAGTACATTTTAAAATGTATGCATTACATTTATTCATTTGACAGACGCTTATATACAAAGCAACTTTCGTTGATTATACTATATATGCGTTTGTAAGTATGTGCAATCCCTGAGATCGATCCCATGACCTTGGCGTTGATGGCACTATCCTCTAACCAATGAGCTACAGGAAAACCGCAATACATATAACTTGCATCTTGACTTCACCAGGAGGAGCAGCCTACCATTATTAAGGACCTAATTACAGCATGGGACTGGGTGAAGGGTCACAAAGAGCTGTTCCTTGGTGAAGTAACAAAGCCGGCCTTTTTGGGGATGAAGAGTACAGATAAAGAAAATGCACTCCGAAAGGTCTCCCTGGACAAGAATGCCTTTGTGTTCATGTTTTACTTCCAAGAAGACATGGAAACATTTTTATCGTACTGTATTGATGAACACGGCTTAAGAGTGAGTGCGGTGGAGTGAATTCAATAAATAAACTTAATGAATGAATAAATGTGTTCTGTGTTTTTTAAATGAATCCATTTGTAAAATGTGTGCTTAAATATGAAGAGCTATTTAATGGCACACATTCAAGGGTCAAGATTTGTATTAGTCACATACACCGCTATATAGAGGATACACAACCAGTAGAGAAATGTAAATCAGATCCGCTTCAAGTATTTTATAAAATACTAAATTTAAACAAAATGTGAATAATATAAAGCTTAAGGTGGACTTTCCATGAAATTTTAAACATAACGCAAATATGGCTATATTTCACAAATAGTATCTAACAAATCAAATCACCTTTGTCATAACCAGGAGCGGTGAGTAAAAGTATTGGGATGCATGCTCCATAGAAGGCAACCTTGTATTGCAAGTGACAGGCAAACAGTGCAAACTATAAACCAATATTCTGATACAGAAAAGACAATATACATTTTGCTATATGCACATTATACACAAGATGTACACATTGAACAATGTATATAAACTTTAAATAAAAAATAAACAGATACGTAAACTATTTAAAGTTCTTTTATTAGTTTTAATAGGCTTAATTTGTGCCCCATACTAACCTTTGCTTGTTTATATATCAAGATGTCCCAGTGTGGGCAAACTCTTTTGCTCTGCCGTCCAAAAAAAGTATTCTATTAGAATTAGTCGAATTGGGACGCAAATTTGTTTAAAAGACTCTGCGAGCGGCCATCTTGCCGACAACATCTCGTTTTGACATCTCGCGTGGTTCTATTTGATGGTTGATGTTACCGCTCTTACAAGTTAAGCCCTTTACCAGTTAAGCCCCTTTCTTGCACACCGCAGACAGACACCGTTGGGTCGGGGAACCGGACTATTTTTTTTTCTTTTCCTCTCTCCCCTCTCTCGTCCCTGTCGCTCCGGGGGCTCCCTTCTCCGTTCTTTCGTCTCGCCGGTGCATTCCGCCAGGCGCTGCCGACTCCGAGACTGGCTCCACAGGGGGGGGGGGGGGAGTAGGTACAGTCTCGGTGGTGCCCCCCGGCCTGTAAGGGGTGATGGGGGTATGTGGTGAGGAAGGCGGGACGAGAGCCGTGACGCGGGGCCGGTGGCATGAGTGATAAGTGCAATCAGCTGTGCGCGCACCGGTCCCGCATCTCTCACGGAGGAGACCGGGAGCTTCAAAGGATGACCGGCAGGACTGTTGACGAGAGAGGACCGAGCCCGGACATTGTGTTAAGGTTGTGTTTGTTTTATGGCCGGCAGTCGACCGTGAGGTGGCTGCCGGTCTTTACTTCCGTGTTTATTGTTTGTTTATGTTTAATAAAAGTTTTATTATTTGAATGTCCGCCGGTTCTCGCCTCCTTCCATGGATCTTTATTACAATTACATAATGTCATTTTGTCTTATATTGTGTTTGGAGAACACTGCTGACCTCACGCAGTAAAGCAGTTCGACAACAAACAAACAGCAAACCCACCGAGACATCTGTAGGACTAACACATGCGTTAAAAGCTTCTTTCAAATGACTAAATGTTTGTAAAGTGAAGAGATTGAAATACAGCTATGCGATTAAACACTTGTATGTTGACACATTCATAGAAATGATAAAACCTTCATTAGTGTGTTTGTGAAAACGCTGTTGCTTTAAGTGAATCTGTGAAAAACATGTTTACGTTAAAATGCGCGGATCTGTCTGTGACGTCACGTTGTTTGCAACGCTAAGAAGAGCTGCGTCCCTCAGCGACTCACAAGAGTGAATTACTGCTCAAGTCCTGCGATCATCGATTCACTTCATGGCGGATATCGAGTGTTTGAGTGGATCATCCGAGCGAGCGATTGACACAGCTGTACCTGGGCTCCTCATGGAAGTTTTCACCGAAGATAGTAAACCAGAACCTGGTCCTGTCACGGCGCTGTCCGATGGCACTACACACGGTATGTGTTCGTCTTGTAAACACAGTCGGTATGTGAACAAACATCTTTAACGATGATTTCTTTGTGCGAATCGTTTTAAACAATCGTCTCAATAACACCAGAAAGCGTTTTACATGTTTTTATTAGCATGTCGCGACATGTCCAAACAGTGTTTGTTTGACTGTGTGTGGTTATGTGCTGAGGTCGCTGCAGCCGTTACCTTCACGTTTATAGTTCTTCATATGCGTTTAACGATTTATCCAATACATCGATTATTGCACATCTTCTGGAAGTCGATCTGATGAGAACATTTATTTATTTATGAAAAACATCCATGACGTTAAATCGCTAACCAATCACTTTATGGTCAGATGGACTTCTAGCATATCAGGTACCTGTCAAAGGTTCTCTCTGTCTTCACAATCATTTCCTTATGTCTAACACGTCAATGGCTTTTGTTTGGTCGTTTTTACGGTGTGTTTATCTGTGTTGTAGAACAACATGCCAAAGATAAAAAGAGGAAAGGAATCCGTGGCTTCTTTAAGAGAACTTGGAAGGCTATGAAGCGTCCCTTCATTCGCAGAGGCCACGAGACCGAAGTGGAGACTATTGTACAGGACGAGCCCGTCCCGAGCACTTCAGGCCTCCAGCGAAAATCTGACAGAGAACAGACCGGTCCCTGCCAGCCACCGACTACAGCTTTTCCACCCAAAGAGGCCAGAGCCGATGATCTGGAAGTAGTCAGCATCACCAGCAGAGACTGGTCTGTCTGCAGAATCATCCAGCAGGACCCTGCGGTGCCAGAACAAGGTGAGATGACAAACCAGGACATTTATGATGTTTTCTGTGTGCCTCAGTTGGAAAAGCCAAACACATGATCAACGTTCTCTCTGTCTTCACAATCATTTCCTTATGTGTTAAGTAAGTGCAGTGCATTGGTTGCTTGTTTTACTGTTCTCTGAGACAAATACATGATATAATGACACACTCACACATTTATCAACTATGTCTGATGTATTTCTTTGACTGTAATCATCACTGTGTTCACTATTCGGTGTTTAGAACAACATGCAGAAGATGCGAGGGATCAAAGCGATAGCAAGCTGTTCTCCTGTGATCCGTCTCAAGGTGAGTCTATCTGTCCTCTATTGCATGACATTATATTTGTAATTTCACCCCAGTAAAACTAACCACAAACATGTCTTGACAATCACATGAATAGGCAACATCATATACAGTCTTACTACATTCTTTGTGTCTGTGTGTTTTTCAGAAATATTTGAGTCGGTCTATGAAACAAAACGTGACCTAGGTCAAGGTTACTTTGGAACGGTCTTCTTGGCAGTCCGCAAATCTGATGGCCAACAGGTAGTGCACTTTTACCGCATTCAGCAAACCTTTTACTACTTATGTGTCTAGAGATTCAAGTTCATGTCTTGATCTTTGTGTTTTTGCATTTTCAGGTTGCTGTCAAATCCGTGTTGAAAGGTGAAAACTACCCTATTGCTGTTGTAAGTTGGTCAATCATCATGAATTTATACGTGGTTATTTAATGGCCTATAATACGATTCAATTATTATGAACCTGCAGTTAACAAGAAATAGACATGAGATGGACAATATAGTCCACAGAGCTTTGAGCAGGTCTGGCTCCTGTGATCTTACCCACGTAACGTCCATCCAAATATAACGATATTTCTTCTGATCTTATACTCTTGATCTAGGCTGGCTGCACAAGACATTTGATCACCGATGTAGCAATGATGGCAAAGCTGCAACAATATCCCACATGCCCCTACGTCATACAGATGTTTGAGTGGTTTGACTACCCAGACGAGATCAAAGTTGTGATGGAGTACCCTCATCCCTGCACAGACCTGGAGAAGTTAATTCTGAACTCGATGAAGAAAAGTGAACTCGATGAAGAAAAAATGAGAATCATTGTGTGTCAGACAATAGAGGCATTAAAACACTGCCTTGACCATGGCATCCATCACAATGACCTCCACATGGGCAACATACTGGTCAACACAAGTACCTTCAACATCAAGTTAATAGACTTTGGGTGTGCTATGATGAACGACAAAGAGTTCAAACAAGGAAACAACAATAGAGGTGAGGTGGTTCAGTGGCTTCTTGTAGCACAGTGTGGAATCACATTATACAAATATACATGAACCTTTTACAGATTCGCTCAACTCAGAGAACGTCTTTCTTACAGGAGCAAAACTCGAAGGGGCATATGCTGTTAAACTCGGATTGATCCTGGAAACCATGAGTTCCGGGTTATGTGTAAGCACAGGTAAGTACATGTACAGACATACCTTTACACACACACAGAAAGTGCAAAACAGTTCAATATTTTTAAGTTATCACCCTTCCGGTACACATTCACAAAGAATAGAGCACCTGTAGATTATATCCGAAAACAAAGTGTGGTGAGGGGGGATTCGGTAAAGGTTTATTATGCATGTAGCCAAACCCAGAACTTAGCTACAGTCCCAGCGCGTGTCCGATGACTATAGCCTTCCATTGAAGAATTTTAATGTACACCGTGGAGGCCAAGAGCCACCTGACGTGATGTGCACAGCTAGACATGGGTAGTCCATTACTTCCAACACAAGTTTGGTCTTAAAGTTTTAGAAAAGGTTAAAAAGTCTTAAATTCTTCTTGTTTATATCTGTAGATACTATGGACTAATCAGCTCTCTTAAACTTTTTACAGAATTTTTCGGAACTTTTATGAGAAATGTCAGAGCAGAGCAAAGCGGTCAACGTTTGAGGATCTCCTAAACGAAAAGTGGCTTTTGAAACCCCTCTAATACAGTCAGCATTCCCACCATTACAGTTCACTCGCCGATAAACAGCTTGTTAGGATAGATGGTAAAGCATCGGCATGAAGGTAATGCATATTTGGCGTGTTGTGCAGGGAGTGGGCTCCGTGCTCGCCGATAAACAGCTTGTTACGATAGATGGTAAAGCATCGGCATGAAGGTAATGCGTATTTGGCGTGTTGTGCAGGGAGTGGGCTCCGTGCTCGCCGATAAACAGCTTGTTACGATAGATGGTAAAGCAGAGAAACAAAACCAAAAAAATATATATAATTTTTTCTGTTAAACTTTTATTTTCATAGAATAAACTTTAAATTCAACATTTTCAATATTTGCTGATCTTAAACTTTATATAGATATACAGAAAACTTTATTTTCTGCCTCGACTTAGACTGTATGAGATCAACACTACGCTGATATCATTTTTAGTAATATAGTTATCTGGTCATCTGGTCATCCGGAGGCCCAGCTTCAGTATTGCTGTGATGCTCATCCTTAACAAAGGACACTCTTGGTAATTTTTGTTCTATTATTTATATGATTTAACTGCATGCCTACCACAGAATGTCAGGCTAAAGTTAGCACCTTTCCAAATCAACCACCCTACCTTTAAGGCATCCTAACTGAATATGGTATTCTTCTAGAAACCACGTATCATTTTACTTCCAAGCAAAAGAATGGGAGTGAAGGACCTAGACATCAATGTTAATAGTGCGGTCAATATGGATTTTTCTCTTAAACTCATCGATTTGCTTCAGAAGACTTTTTTTAAAGACCACAGAGCCGTGTCGAGCTGTTCTTTGAGCGATGAATGCACTCTTTCTACCGCTTGGAAGTAAAATGATACGTGGTATTATAACTCCGACTGCAGTATTCTTCCAGAAGAAAGTCATATTCAGTCAGGATGCCTTGAGGGTGAGTAACACATTAGAAAATTGTGAATTTTGACTGAAATATGGCTCTACTCTGTGTAGCTTCAGGTGCTGACTATCGGCAGGTGCACCGTGCTGATTGCCTCCGTTTTCATGGGATGCTGATTGCGCAATAGGGGACTCGCCACATGTGCCAGAGGAGAACTCCTTCACTCCTTTTCTGTCTGTATCTCTCCTTCACTCCTTTTCTGTCTGTATCTCTCCTTCACTCATTTTCTGTCTGTATCTCCCCTTCACTCCTTTTCAGGGGTTTTTCTGTCTGTATCTCTCCTCCTCTCCTGTTCAAGGGCTCGTTCTGTCTGTATCTCTCCTTCACTCCTCTTCAGGGGTTTTTCTGTCTGTATCTCTCCTCCTCTCCTGTTCAAGGGCTCGTTCTGTCTGTATCTCTCCTTCACTCCTCTTCAGGGGATTTTTCTTTCTGTATCTCTCCTCCTCTCCTCTTCAGGGGTTTCTCTGTCTGTATCTTAAAAGAAGACTTTAAAGTCGAGGTCTCGAGGACACTTTTCCATTTGTTGAGGTTTGGGACACTTTCATCTCCACCGCATGCGTGTTTTATACGGGTTGAAAGAAACGAGATAAACAGCTATTTACAGGGAAATGACGATGAAATGATCGCAGTCTGCTCGAGCTCATTGAATCTGGAAGAGATGTGATATCTGCGCGTGATGCTCGTGGCGTCTGTCTGAGATCATGAGCACATAAACATGAGAAGCGCGTGATGTTCGCCATTCGTCGTTTTAAAGGAAACTAAAGTTGTTTCATTTCATTAGATCTTAAAACACGAATCAAATGGTGTTGTGGAAACTTTCTGAGGCATAAGATCAGGGTTTGGTGCTGTCAGATTGTCTACACCATCATACTTTCCTACCGCAGGACAAAACTTAATACAATGTTAAACATTGACAAAATAAACAAGTAGAATGATTTAAGAACGAAAAACCCTTTCAGATTCCCGTAGAAAGTATAAAGTAAAAATGTATGATGGTTTTATTGCGCAAAAAATGACGTAACATGGATGTGCGCATGCCTGGTAGCATAATCTGACAGGTAGTTATTTTATTTTTATTAATAGAAATATTTGAAAATTACAATATTATTCAGATATGATATCAGACAATAGACCATACAAAGAAAGAAACATGTATTTCTCTTCCTTCCTATGGACAAATAAAAACAGGCGGGATATTAGGATGAAAAAAAGTCTCCATAAATTTTTACAATTTCACCAATTTGACACACATTCATTATTCATTATAATGAATGTCGAATGTGTGTCGTGTATAATTTCTATATTTTACATGGCAAATATTATATTCATAAACAAAAGTTTGTAAAGTCTGCACTTAGCTGCAATTTATTTTTGTTAAAAAAAATCTCTATTGCGTTTAAACAACCAAAAAAAGGTCAAATTGTTAAAATTTATGGAGACTTTTTTTCATCCTAATATCCCGCCTGTTTTTATTAGTCCATAGGAAGGAAGAGAAATACATGTTTCTCTTCAGGGGATTTTTCTTTCTGTATCTCTCCTCCTCTCCTCATCAGGGGTTTCTCTGTCTGTATCTTAAAAGAAGACTTAAAAGTCGAGGTCTCAAGGACACTTTTCCATTTGTTGAGGTTTGGGACACTTTCATCTCCACCGCATGCGTGTTTTATACGGGTTGAAAGAAACGAGATAAACAGCTATTTACAGGGAAATGACGATGAAATGATCGCAGTCTGCTCGAGCTCATTGAATCTGGAAGAGATGTGATATCTGCGCGTGATGCTCGTGGCGTCTGTCTGAGATCATGAGCACATAAACATGAGAAGCGCGTGATGTTCGCCATTCGTCGTTTTAAAGGAAACTAAAGTTGTTTCATTTCATTAGATCTTAAAACACGAATCAAATGGTGTTGTGGAAACTTTCTGAGACATAAGATCAGGGTTTGGTGCTGTCGGATTGTCTACACCATCATACTTTCCTACCGCAGGACAAAACTTAATACAATGTTAAACATTGACAAAATAAACATGTAGGATGATTTTACAATGCAAAATACAAAGTCAGATAGTCAGTTTAAAGTAAACACATCATACATTTACAGCGTAAACACCCTGTCAGATTATCACAGCAGCATGAAATAAACATGTAGGATTAATTTACAGTCTTTGCACTACAATAAAAAACAAGCAGAATGATTTAACAACGAAAAACACTTTCAGATTCCCGTAGAAAGTATAAAGTAAAAATGTATGATGGTTTTATTTATTAGCAAAAAATGACGTAACATGGATGTGCGCATGCCTGGTAGCATAATCTGACAGGTAGTTATTTTATTTTTATTAATAGAAATATTTGAAAATTACAATATTATACAGATATGATATCAGACAATAGACCATACAAAGAAAGAAAAGAGAAAGAAACGTGTATTTCTCTTCCTTCCTATGGACTAATAAAAACAGGCGGGATATTAAGATGAAAAAAAGTCTCCATAAATTTTGGTTGTTTAAAAGCAATAGAGATTTTTTTTAACAAAAATAAATTGCAGCTAAGTGCAGATTTGACAAACTTTTGTTTATGAATATAAAATATTTGCCATGTAAAATATAGAAATTCAACACGACACACATTTGACATTCATTATAATGAATAATGAATGTGTGTCAAATTGGTCAAATTGTTAAAATTTATTTATAATATTGTAATTTTCAAATATTTCTATTAATTAAAATAAAATAACTACCTGTCAGATTATGCTACCAGGCATGCGCACATCCATGTTACGTCATTTTTTGCTAATAAATAAAACCATCATACTTTATACTTTCTACGGGAATCTGAAAGTGTTTTTCGTTGTTAAATCATTCTACTTGTTTTTTTATTGTAGTACAAAGACTGTAAATTAATCCTACATGTTTATTTCATGCTGCTGTGATAATCTGACAGGGTGTTTACGCTGTAAATGTATGATGTGTTTACTTTAAACTGACTATCTGACTTTGTATTTTGCATTGTAAAATCATCCTACATGTTTATTTTGTCAATGTTTAACATTGTATTAAGTTTTGTCCTGCGGTAGGAAAGTATGATGGTGTAGACAATCCGACAGCACCAAACCCTGATCTTATGTCTCAGAAAGTTTCCACAACACCATTTGATTCGTGTTTTAAGATCTAATGAAATGAAACAACTTTAGTTTCCTTTAAAACGACGAATGGCGAACATCACGCGCTTCTCATGTTTATGTGCTCATGATCTCAGACAGACGCCACGAGCATCACGCGCAGATATCACATCTCTTCCAGATTCAATGAGCTCGAGCAGACTGCGATCATTTCATCGTCATTTCCCTGTAAATAGCTGTTTATCTCGTTTCTTTCAACCCGTATAAAACACGCATGCGGTGGAGATGAAAGTGTCCCAAACCTCAACAAATGGAAAAGTGTCCTCGAGACCTCGACTTTTAAGTCTTCTTTTAAGATACAGACAGAGAAACCCTGAAGAGGAGAGGAGGAGAGATACAGAAAGAAAAATCCCCTGAAGAGGAGTGAAGGAGAGATACAGACAGAAAAACCCCTGAAGAGAAACATGTATTTCTCTTCCTTCCTATGGACTAATAAAAACAGGCGGGATATTAGGATGAAAAAAAGTCTCCATAAATTTTAACAATTTGACCTTTTTTTGTTGTTTAAACGCAATAGAGATTTTTTTTAACAAAAATAAATTGCAGCTAAGTGCAGATTTGACAAACTTTTGTTTATGAATATAATATTTGCCATGTAAAATATAGAAATTATACACGACACACATTCGACATTCATTATAATGAATAATGAATGTGTGTCAAATTGGTGAAATTGTAAAAATTTATGGAGACTTTTTTTCATCCTAATATCCCGCCTGTTTTATTTGTCCATAGGAAGGAAGAGAAATACATGTTTCTTTCTTTGTATGGTCTATTGTCTGATATCATATCTGAATAATATTGTAATTTTCAATATTTCTATTAATAAAAATAAAATAACTACCTGTCAGATTATGCTACCAGGCATGCGCACATCCATGTTACGTCATTTTTTGCGCAATAAAACCATCATACATTTTTACTTTATACTTTCTACGGGAATCTGAAAGGGTTTTTCGTTCTTAAATCATTCTACTTGTTTATTTTGTCAATGTTTAACATTGTATTAAGTTTTGTCCTGCGTTAGGAAAGTATGATGGTGTAGACAATCCGACAGCACCAAACCCTGATCTTATGTCTCAGAAAGTTTCCACAACACCATTTGATTCGTGTTTTAAGATCTAATGAAATGAAACAACTTTAGTTTCCTTTAAAACGACGAATGGCGAACATCACGCGCTTCTCATGTTTATGTGCTCATGATCTCAGACAGACGCCACGAGCATCACGCGCAGATATCACATCTCTTCCAGATTCAATGAGCTCGAGCAGACTGCGATCATTTCATCGTCATTTCCCTGTAAATAGCTGTTTATCTCGTTTCTTTCAACCCGTGTAAAACACGCATGCGGTGGAGATGAAAGTGTCCCAAACCTCAACAAATGGAAAAGTGTCCTCGAGACCTCGACTTTTAAGTCTTCTTTTAAGATACAGACAGAGAAACCCCTGAAGAGGAGAGGAGGAGAGATACAGAAAGAAAAATCCCCTGAAGAGAAACATGTATTTCTCTTCCTTCCTATGGACTAATAAAAACAGGCGGGATATTAGGATGAAAAAAAGTCTCCATAAATTTTTACAATTTCACCAATTTGACACACATTCATTATTCATTATAATGAATGTCGAATGTGTGTCGTGTATAATTTCTATATTTTACATGGCAAATATTATATTCATAAACAAAAGTTTGTAAAATCTGCACTTAGCTGCAATTTATTTTTGTTAAAAAAAATCTCTATTGCGTTTAAACAACCAAAAAAAGGTCAAATTGTTAAAATTTATGGAGACTTTTTTTCATCCTAATATCCCGCCTGTTTTTATTAGTCCATAGGAAGGAAGAGAAATACATGTTTCTCTTCAGGGGATTTTTCTTTCTGTATCTCTCCTCCTCTCCTCTTCAGGGGTTTCTCTGTCTGTATCTTAAAAGAAGACTTAAAAGTCGAGGTCTCAAGGACACTTTTCCATTTGTTGAGGTTTGGGACACTTTCATCTCCACCGCATGCGTGTTTTATACGGGTTGAAAGAAACGAGATAAACAGCTATTTACAGGGAAATGACGATGAAATGATCGCAGTCTGCTCGAGCTCATTGAATCTGGAAGAGATGTGATATCTGCGCGTGATGCTCGTGGCGTCTGTCTGAGATCATGAGCACATAAACATGAGAAGCGCGTGATGTTCGCCATTCGTCGTTTTAAAGGAAACTAAAGTTGTTTCATTTCATTAGATCTTAAAACACGAATCAAATGGTGTTGTGGAAACTTTCTGAGACATAAGATCAGGTTTGGTGCTGTCGGATTGTCTACACCATCATACTTTCCTACCGCAGGACAAAACTTAATACAATGTTAAACATTGACAAAATAAACATGTAGGATGATTTTACAATGCAAAATACAAAGTCAGATAGTCAGTTTAAAGTAAACACATCATACATTTACAGCGTAAACACCCTGTCAGATTATCACAGCAGCATGAAATAAACATGTAGGATTAATTTACAGTCTTTGCACTACAATAAAAAACAAGCAGAATGATTTAACAACGAAAAAACACTTTCAGATTCCCGTAGAAAGTATAAAGTAAAAATGTATGATGGTTTTATTTATTAGCAAAAAATGACGTAACATGGATGTGCGCATTGCCTGGTAGCATAATCTGACAGGTAGTTATTTTATTTTTATTAATAGAAATATTTGAAAATTACAATATTATACAGATATGATATCAGACAATAGACCATACAAAGAAAGAAAAGAGAAAGAAACGTGTATTTCTCTTCCTTCCTATGGACTAATAAAAACAGGCGGGATATTAAGATGAAAAAAAGTCTCCATAAATTTTGGTTGTTTAAAAGCAATAGAGATTTTTTTTAACAAAAATAAATTGCAGCTAAGTGCAGATTTGACAAACTTTTGTTTATGAATATAAAATATTTGCCATGTAAAATATAGAAATTCAACACGACACACATTTGAAATTCATTATAATGAATAATGAATGTGTGTCAAATTGGTCAAATTGTTAAAATTTATTTATAATATTGTAATTTTCAAATATTTCTATTAATTAAAATAAAATAACTACCTGTCAGATTATGCTACCAGGCATGCGCACATCCATGTTACGTCATTTTTTGCTAATAAATAAAACCATCATACTTTATACTTTCTACGGGAATCTGAAAGTGTTTTTCGTTGTTAAATCATTCTACTTGTTTTTTTATTGTAGTACAAAGACTGTAAATTAATCCTACATGTTTATTTCATGCTGCTGTGATAATCTGACAGGGTGTTTACGCTGTAAATGTATGATGTGTTTACTTTAAACTGACTATCTGACTTTGTATTTTGCATTGTAAAATCATCCTACATGTTTATTTTGTCAATGTTTAACATTGTATTAAGTTTTGTCCTGCGGTAGGAAAGTATGATGGTGTAGACAATCCGACAGCACCAAACCCTTATCTTATGTCTCAGAAAGTTTCCACAACACCATTTGATTCGTGTTTTAAGATCTAATGAAATGAAACAACTTTAGTTTCCTTTAAAACGACGAATGGCGAACATCACGCGCTTCTCATGTTTATGTGCTCATGATCTCAGACAGACGCCACGAGCATCACGCGCAGATATCACATCTCTTCCAGATTCAATGAGCTCGAGCAGACTGCGATCATTTCATCGTCATTTCCCTGTAAATAGCTGTTTATCTCGTTTCTTTCAACCCGTATAAAACACGCATGCGGTGGAGATGAAAGTGTCCCAAACCTCAACAAATGGAAAAGTGTCCTTGAGACCTCGACTTTTAAGTCTTCTTTTAAGATACAGACAGAGAAACCCCTGATGAGGAGAGGAGGAGAGATACAGAAAGAAAAATCCCCTGAAGAGGAGTGAAGGAGAGATACAGACAGAAAAACCCCTGAAGAGAAACATGTATTTCTCTTCCTTCCTATGGACTAATAAAAACAGGCGGGATATTAGGATGAAAAAAAGTCTCCATAAATTTTAACAATTTGACCTTTTTTTGGTTGTTTAAACGCAATAGAGATTTTTTTTAACAAAAATAAATTGCAGCTAAGTGCAGATTTGACAAACTTTTGTTTATGAATATAATATTTGCCATGTAAAATATAGAAATTATACACGACACACATTCGACATTCATTATAATGAATAATGAATGTGTGTCAAATTGGTGAAATTGTAAAAATTTATGGAGACTTTTTTTCATCCTAATATCCCGCCTGTTTTTATTTGTCCATAGGAAGGAAGAGAAATACATGTTTCTTTCTTTGTATGGTCTATTGTCTGATATCATATCTGAATAATATTGTAATTTTCAAATATTTCTATTAATAAAAATAAAATAACTACCTGTCAGATTATGCTACCAGGCATGCGCACATCCATGTTACGTCATTTTTTGCGCAATAAAACCATCATACATTTTTATTTTATACTTTCTTCGGGAATCTGAAAGGGTTTTTCGTTCTTAAATCATTCTACTTGTTTATTTTGTCAATGTTTAACATTGTATTAAGTTTTGTCCTGCGTTAGGAAAGTATGATGGTGTAGACAATCCGACAGCACCAAACCCTGATCTTATGTCTCAGAAAGTTTCCACAACACCATTTGATTCGTGTTTTAAGATCTAATGAAATGAAACAACTTTAGTTTCCTTTAAAACGACGAATGGCGAACATCACGCGCTTCTCATGTTTATGTGCTCATGATCTCAGACAGACGCCACGAGCATCACGCGCAGATATCACATCTCTTCCAGATTCAATGAGCTCGAGCAGACTGCGATCATTTCATCGTCATTTCCCTGTAAATAGCTGTTTATCTCGTTTCTTTCAACCCGCGTAAAACACGCATGCGGTGGAGATGAAAGTGTCCCAAACCTCAACAAATGGAAAAGTGTCCTCGAGACCTCGACTTTTAAGTCTTCGCGTGCAGGGCGATGCCTGACGTATGAGCTCCTGTGATTGGTCACGTTGACCATGACACACATCCACATTTACGACAGCAGAACCAGACGTCACCGGGCGTGGCTGCAGACTCATGCGTGACGTGGGCGGAGTCACAGTCTCAGGTCGGAAGTGGGTGACAGTAGTGACCAGTTAGTGACCAGTGTAGTGACCAGTTAGTGACCCGTGTAGTGACCAGTTAGTGACCCGTGTAGTGACCAGTGTAGTGACCGGTGTAGAGACCAGTTAGTGACCGGTGTAGTGACCAGTTAGTGACCGGTGTAGAGACCAGTGTAGAGACCAGTGTAGAGACCAGTGTAGAGACCAGTGTAGTGACCAGTGTAGTGACCAGTGTAGAGACCAGTGTAGAGACCAGTGTAGAGACCAGTGTAGTGACCAGTGTAGAGACCAGTGTAGAGACCAGTGTAGAGACCAGTGTAGAGACCAGTGTAGTGTAGTGACCAGTTAGTGACCGGTGTAGTGACCGGTGTAGTGACCAGTTAGTGACCGGTGTAGAGACCAGTTAGTGACCGGTGTAGAGACCAGTGTAGAGACCAGTGTAGAGACCAGTGTAGAGACCAGTGTAGTGACCAGTGTAGTGACCAGTGTAGAGACCAGTGTAGAGACCAGTGTAGAGACCAGTGTAGTGTAGTGACCAGTTAGTGACCCGTGTAGTGACCCGTGTAGAGACCCGTGTAGTGACCCGTGTAGTGACCCGTGTAGTGACCAGTGTAGAGACCAGTGTAGAGACCAGTGTAGTGACCAGTGTAGAGACCCGTGTAGTGACCCGTGTAGTGACCAGTGTAGTGACCAGTGTAGTGGCCAGTGTAGTGGCCAGTGTAGTGGCCAGTGTAGTGACCAGTGTAGTGACCAGTGAGATTTAAGGAATGTGATGGAAAAGCCCTTCTGCAGCTTTCACAGGCAGAACTGAATGAGGGCCAAAGAGCCTTTCAGGTTTGGCTTTGAATTTAAGGGTGATGAGGACATGTTAGAGGTGAGTAAAGTTGTTAATATGTTGTATTATGTATATGTAAATGCATAACGTTAGATCAGCTAATCTTAACCTGGCCGTTTGTTATTTTGTGGCAGTTTGAAAAGGGATATGATCAACAAACACATGGTTCGGAGTGTTTTTACTCAGTAAACGAGTTGTAACATTAAATGTTTAGACATAGTTAGTTTCCTAGCAAATCAGTTATTTTCAGTAAATCAATTCATAAGCTTCATAGTCCCCATTGCTTTTGCTCTATAGTTCTCAGCTTCTCACCAAAATGAAGAGAAAGAAGGACATCATGTCGTTCTTCCAAAGAAAAGATAAGGTAGACAGTGAGACAGAGCCAGATGGTTCAGGTGTGGAGAGAGCAAGAGAGAGCAGAGAGCCTGCAGAGAGAGAGCAGGAAGAGTTGTCCATTGGAGAGACGGAGAGTGAAGGAATAGTAGAGGAGGAAAGTGAGACAGATGGAGAGGCTGAGAGTGATACACATACAGAGGAGCCACATGTTTCCACTAGCAGTGGACCATCAGGTTTGTGCTGTTGAATGCATCTGTAAAGCAGTGCAATATGTCAGGTTATATGGTGTTTATAGAAATTAATCAATTTGTGAATTAAATTTATTCTTATTTAACATGCTATGAGCTTGTGATATCAGGTGGATTTCACAAGTTGCCTGATACCAATTGTACAATAACAATGCTTCTCAATAAATTAGAATGTCGTGGAAGAGTTCCTTTATTCAGCATCTCCATAAAGCTTGTCATCTGAAGGAAGCATGAAGTGCCATAATCATCAAAATTATAACAAAAAGGCTTGAAATACCTCACTTTGTATGTAATGAGTCTATATACTATATCGGTTTCACCTGTTAAGTTGAATTCCTGAAATAAATTAACATTTCCACGACATTCTAATTTATTAAGCACCTGTATATCTAAAATTAGCCAAATATTTTTAATGATTTTTTTAAAATTATACATTCAGGGTAGGAAAAAGAAAGAGTAACAAATAAATAAACAGGCACGAGTAATCATAACAGTAGTAATAACAACAAAAATACATGACAGAGTAAAAATGAAGGTGGTAAAATAAATACATTCTCATCAGGAAATAAAGGAAAACTGAAAAATACTAAGTTAGACAAACAAAGTAATAAGTGTATTGAAAACTTAATTCTCAATATTTATGTAATTGAAAAGGGTATACATACTTTTAAAATATGTATATATATATTTTTTTTCTTTGACAGATATCAGCAAATCCCGGGAAGAACCACCGGTGCAGCCAATGATGAATATATACCCAAGAACTCTGATGGGTGACCGGAGGAGGAGCTTCAAGGCAGCCTGGTACCATATCCACCCCTGGCTTGAATATTCCAAACAATCAGACTCTGTGTTTTGTTATGCCTGCAGGCATTTAAGCCCTCCCAAAGTCTCAGAGACGGTATTTGATTCAAAATTGGGATTTAACAATTGGAAGGCAACTTACAAACAGGGGGGATTTGCAATTCATGCAAGGTCTGAGCGGCACAAACAAGCAATGATTACATGGAGAGACTATCAAAAAGCTGTAAAAAGTAATGCAACACTGGTAAATGCCCTAAACAAGGAACACAACAAACAGGTTCAAGAAAATCGGGACTATATTAAAACAATAGGAGAAATACTACTACTTACAGCCACACAAAACATTGCACAAAGAGGACACAATGAGTCTGCAGAGTCAGATAATAAAGGGGACTTCATGGCAATCTTAGAAACAATAGCTAAGCATGACAAAACTGTGCAAAAAAGGTTGACATCCATTCATAATGCAAAATATACTAGCAAAGGGATTCAGAATGAGGTTCTGAGTTGTTTGGCAGACATGGTTCGAACTAAAATTATAGAAGTGAAAGTGTCACGCAATGGTTTTGGACAGAACCCAGATGCAGGCAGACGAAGGTTTAACAAGAAAGCTTTATTAAATAAAACACCCGCAATGGGGAAAACCAGCACAAAAAAAAACCACTTTCAAAACAAACACTAGAAAAGTCTAAAGAAAAGTGAAAATAATAAGTTTACAAACTGTAAACAGGAACAACAGGTCATCCAATAGCGTGAGCACAAAACATCTAGTGCTACAACTAACATAAACCATGGACATAAGACAATAGATATAGACAATGCACCAACACTGAACAGAGGGAAACTAAGACTATATAAAGGGAGACACTAACGAGGAGTGATTACATGGGGAGAGTGGTGACAGCTGATGGGAATAAAACCCTAATTAAAGTGAAACACCAAACAGACGATGGGAATGAAACCCTAATGAAATTACAGGAGATAGGAGGGTGGGGCTGAGAGACATAACAGGAAGACACGTGGCATCAAGTAACAACATAAAGCCACATGTCTCCACACATAACACAACAGAAACCCGAAAGACGTGGCAATGTCATGACTCTGCCCAGGGAGCTAGAAAGCTCGAGACAGGAAGGACAGAGTCCTAACAGAAAGACAGTGAGGTCTATAGCATAATGGCAGATGAAACAAAAGATGTAAAAAAAAGGGAGCAGATATCTCTAGTACTCAGGTACTATTTCAGTGGAGCTGTCCATGAGAGCTTTCTCCACTTTGAATCGGCTGAACGATTAGATGCAGCAGGGCTTTCTGACAAAATCATACACACATTAGAAAGCCATGGTCTTGAATACAAAAACAACCTAGTAGGCCAAGCATATGACAGTGCTTCAGTTATGAGTGGGAAGCATTCAGGTGTCCAGGCACGCATTAAAGAACAAGCAAAGCATGCTTTTTACGTCCACTGCAATGCACACTGTCTGAATTTAGTTTTAGTGGATACAGTCAAAGCTATCCCTGAGATAGGAGAGTTCTTCTCCTTACTAGAAAGACTGTATGTCTTCACATCTGGGTCATATGTGCATCAAAAATGGCTTAGCATACAGAAAGAAATGTACCCAGGTGCACCGGCTAGAAAGCTTCAGAGGCTAAGCGAGTCCATGCTGGGCATGTCGATATATGGCTCTACATACTATCATGGATAGATTGCCTGCCATTAAGCGAGTCCTGCAAGACATAGTCCAAGAACACAGTGGTGACAGATCTGTTGAGGCTAGAGGTCTGCTTGCACAGATAGATTTACAGTTTGTTGTATGCCTTGTTACCCTCCATAAAGTGTTTGGAGAAGCAAAATTTCTATCAGATATGCTACAGTCTTCGTCACTTGACCTATCAAAGGCTGTTGATTTAGTTGAAGTCTTAGTTCAGACTTTGAATGACTACAGGGATGAGTCATTTTTTGATGACCTATGGAATGAAGTGTTGAACACAGCTGAGCAATGTGATACTGCAATACAGCCCCCTGCAAAACGACCAAAAAAGCTAAGCTCTCAATTTAATGCAGACTGTGTACTCAGTACAGTAGGTCAGAGGTCAGATTCAGAACGAGAAAAAGATAGCTTTCGTACAACCCTTTTCTACCCTGTTTTAGATCAGATGCTCAATGAGCTTAACAGAAGGTTTTCTAGCAAAACTGTGAAATAATGACTGGCATCCAAACTCTAAACCCTACAAGTGATGTGTTTCTCAAAGAAAAGTCCCTGTTTCCATTTGCAAGAATGTATGAATCAAATATTGAGGACTTGGGGTATGAACTACATCAGTTCAGAAGAATTTTAGAAAGGAAAATACAGGGTGGCATGCAGAAACCCTCCAGTGTAGTAGAGCTGTCATTATTCCTTGAACCTTACAAAGAAGTTTTCTTTGAGCTCTTTAAACTATGCAAGATAGCTGTTTCAATCCCTGTTAGTACTGCATCTTGTGAACGGAGTTTTTCTGCACTAAAGCTGGTGAAAACCTATCTCAGGTCCACAATGTCAGATGACAGATTAAGCAATTTAGGTGTTCTAAGTATTGAGTCAAGGAGGGCAAAGCCCTTAAATCTAGATGAATTTGCTGATCTATTTGCAAAAAAACACAAAAATCGTAGAATACAGTTAATGTGACTGATATTGAATATGTAATGCAAATGTAAAAATATAATGGAAATGCAATTACAGTTACTGTGACTAATTCTGAATATGTAATGCAAATGTGAAAAATAAAATGGAAATGCAAATACATTGTTGAATGATTCTATCCATGGTATTTTGCCTGTTAATGCATGCAGTGCAGAAAATTATATGACAACAATAAGGTCTAAATGTAACTGGCCCCTCTAACAGTACACCTGGCCCCAGCTTGGCCCCCCCAGTTGAAATGGTCTAGAACCGCCACTGATAAGGTGCTAATACAAAGATACTAGATTCAAAAAAAGCTAGAACAAAACCTGCTGAGAGAAGAGAGAGAGAGAGGGTTAGGGTAAGGAGGAGTGAAGGAGAGATACAGACAGAAAAAACCCTGAAGAGGAGAGGAGGAGAGATACAGACAGAAAAACCCCTGAAGAGGAGTGAAGGAGAGATACAGACAGAAAAACCCCTGAAGAGGAGTGAAGGAGAGATACAGACAGAAAAACCCCTGAAGAGGAGTGAAGGAGAGATACAGACAGAAAAACCCCTGAAGAGGAGTGAAGGAGAGATACAGACAGAGCGAGCCCTTGAACAGGAGAGGAGGAGAGATACAGAAAGAAAAACCCCTGAAGAGGAGTGAAGGAGAGATACAGACAGAAAAACCCCTGAAGAGGAGTGAAGGAGAGATACAGACAGAGCGAGCCCTTGAACAGGAGAGGAGGAGAGATACAGACAGAAAAACCCCTGAAGAGGAGTGAAGGAGAGATACAGACAGAGCGAGCCCTTGAACAGGAGAGGAGGAGAGATACAGAAAGAAAAATCCCCTGAAGAGGAGTGAAGGAGAGATACAGACAGAAAAACCCCTGAAGAGGAGTGAAGGAGAGATACAGACAGAGCGAGCCCTTGAACAGGAGAGGAGGAGAGATACAGACAGAAAAACCCCTGAAGAGGAGTGAAGGAGAGATACAGACAGAAAAACCCCTGAAGAGGAGTGAAGGAGAGATACAGACAGAGCGAGCCCTTGAACAGGAGAGGAGGAGAGATACAGACAGAAAAACCCCTGAAGAGGAGTGAAGGAGAGATACAGACAGAGCGAGCCCTTGAACAGGAGAGGAGGAGAGATACAGAAAGAAAAATCCCCTGAAGAGGAGTGAAGGAGAGATACAGACAGAAAAACCCCTGAAGAGGAGTGAAGGAGAGATACAGACAGAGCGAGCCCTTGAACAGGAGAGGAGGAGAGATACAGACAGAAAAACCCCTGAAGAGGAGTGAAGGAGAGATACAGAAAGAAAAATCCCCTGAAGAGGAGTGAAGGAGAGATACAGACAGAAAAGGAGTGAAGGGGAGATACAGACAGAAAAGGAGTGAAGGGGAGATACAGACAGAAAAGGAGTGAAGGAGAGATACAGACAGAAAAGGAGTGAAGGAGTTCTCCTCTGGCACATGTGGCGAGTCCCCTATTGCGCAATCAGCATCCCATGAAAACGGAGGCAATCAGCACGGTGCACCTGCCGATAGTCAGCACCTGAAGCTACACAGAGTAGAGCCATATTTCAGTCAAAATTCACAATTTTCTAATGTGTTACTCACCCTCAAGGCATCCTGACTGAATATGACTTTCTTCTGGAAGAATACTGCAGTCGGAGTTATAATACCACATATCATTTTACTTCCAAGCGGTAGAAAGAGTGCATTCATCGCTCAAAGAACAGCTCGACACGGCTCTGTGGTCTTTAAAAAAAGTCTTCTGAAGCAAATCGATGAGTTTGTTTAAGAGAAAAATCCATATTGACCGCACTATTAACATTGATGTCTAGCTCCTTCACTCCCATTCTTTTGCTTGGAAGTAAAATGATACGTGGTTTCTAGAAGAATACCATATTCAGTTAGGATGCCTTAAAGGTAGGGTGGTTGATTTGGAAAGGTGCTAACTTTAGCCTGACATTCTGTGGTAGGCATGCAGTTAAATCATATAAATAATAGAACAAAAATTACCAAGAGTGTCCTTTGTTAAGGATGAGCATCACAGCGATACTGAAGCTGGGCCTCCGGTGTCCTCTGGAACCTGAGGATAAGACATGAAAACGAAATGATATAAGCGTAGTGTCGATCTCTTACAGTCTAAGTCGAGGCAGAAAATAAATAAACACTCAAATGACCAGATAACTAAATTACTAAAAATGATATCAGCGTAGTGTTGATCTCATACAGTCTAAGTCGAGGCAGAAAATAAATAAACACTCAAATGACCAGATAACTAAATTACTAAAAATGATATCAGCGTAGTGTTGATCTCATACAGTCTAAGTCGAGGCAGAAAATAAAGTTTTCTGTATATCTATATAAAGTTTAAGATCAGCAAATATTGAAAATGTTGAATTTAAAGTTTATTCTATGAAAATAAAAGTTTAACAGAAAAAATTATATATATTTTTTTGGTTTTGTTTCTCTGCTTTACCATCTATCGTAACAAGCTGTTTATCGGCGAGCACGGAGCCCACTCCCTGCACAACACGCCAAATACGCATTACCTTCATGCCGATGCTTTACCATCTATCGTAACAAGCTGTTTATCGGCGAGCACGGAGCCCACTCCCTGCACAACACGCCAAATATGCATTACCTTCATGCCGATGCTTTACCATCTATCCTAACAAGCTGTTTATCGGCGAGTGAACTGTAATGGTGGGAATGCTGACTGTATTAGAGGGGTTTCAAAAGCCACTTCTCGTTTAGGAGATCCTCAAACGTTGACCGCTTTGCTCTGCTCTGACATTTCTCATAAAAGTTCAGACATTCTGTAAAATGTTTAAGAGAGCTGATTAGTCCATAGTATCTACAGATATAAACAAGAAGAATTTAAGACTTTTTAACCTTTTCTAAAACTTTAAGACCAAACTTGTGTTGGAAGTAATGGACTACCCATGTCTAGCTGTGCACATCACGTCAGGTGGCTCTTGGCCTCCACGGTGTACATTAAAATTCTTCAATGGAAGGCTATAGTCATCGGACACGCGCTGGGACTGTAGCTAAGTTCTGGGTTTGGCTACATGCATAATAAACCTTTACCGAATCCCCCCTCACCACACTTTGTTTTCGGAAATAATCTACAGGTGCTCTATTCTTTGTGAATGTGTACCGGAAGGGTGATAACTTAAAAATATTGAACTGTTTTGCACTTTCTGTGTGTGTGTAAAGGTATGTCTGTAAATGTACTTACCTGTGCTTACACATAACCCGGAACTCATGGTTTCCAGGATCAATCCGAGTTTAACAACATATGCCCCTTCGAGTTTTGCTCCTGTAAGAAAGACGTTCTCTGAGTTGAGCGAATCTGTAAAAGGTTCATGTATATTTGTATAATGTGATTCCACACTGTGCTACAAGAAGCCACTGAACCACCTCACCTCTATTGTTGTCTCCTTGTTTGAAGTCTTTGTCGTACATCATAGCACACCCAAAGTCTATTAACTTGATGTTGAAGGTACTTGTGTTGACCAGTATGTTGCCCATGTGGAGGTCATTGTGATGGACGCCATGGTCAAGGCAGTGTTTTAATGCCTCTATTGTCTGACACACAATGATTCTCATTTTTTCTTCATCGTGTTCTTCACGACTCAGAATTAACTTCTCCAGGTCTGTGCAGGGATGAGGGTACTCCATCACAACTTTGATCTCGTCTGGGTAGTCAAACCACTCAAACATCTGTATGACGTAGGGGCATGTGGGATATTGTTGCAGCTTTGCCATCATTGCTACATCGGTGATCAAATGTCTTGTGCAGCCAGCCTAGATCAAGAGTATAAGATCAGAAGAAATATCGTTATATTTGGATGGACGTTACGTAGGTAAGATCACAGGAGCCAGACCTGCTCAAAGCTCTGTGGACTATATTGTCCATCTCATGTCTATTTCTTGTAAACTGCAGGTTCATAATAATTGAATCGTATTATAGGCCATTAAATAACCACGTATAAATTCATGATGATTGACCAACTTACAACAGCAATAGGGTAGTTTTTACCTTTCAACACGGATTTGACACTAACCTGAAAATGCAAAAACACAAAGATCAAGACATGAACTTGAATCTCTAGACACATAAGTAGTAAAAGGTTTGCTGAATGCGGTAAAAGTGCACTACCTGTTGGCCATCAGATTTGCGGACTGCCAAGAAGACCGTTCCAAAGTAACCTTGACCTAGGTCACGTTTTGTTTCATAGACCGACTCAAATGTTTCTGAAAAACACACAGACACAAAGAATGTAGTAAGACTGTATATGATGTTGCCTATTCATGTGATTGTCAAGACATGTTTGTGGTTAGTTTTACTGGGGTGAAATTACAAATATAATGGCATGCAATAGTAGACAGATAGACTCACCTTGAGACGGATCACAGGAGAACAGCTTGCTATCGCTTTGATCCCTCGCATCTTCTGCATGTTGTTCTAAACACCGAATAGTGAACACAGTGATGATTACAGTCAAAGAAATACATCAGACATAGTTGATAAATGTGTGAGTGTGTCATTATATCATGTATTTGTCTCAGAGAACAGTGAAACAAGCAACCAATGCACTGCACGTACTTAACACATAAGGAAATGATTGTGAAGACAGAGAGAACGTTGATCATGTGTTTGGCTTTTCCAACTGAGGCACACAGAAAACATCATAAATGTCCTGGTTTGTCATCTCACCTTGTTCTGGCAGCGCAGGGTCCTGCTGGATGATTCTGCAGACAGACCAGTCTCTGCTGGTGATGCTGACTACTTCCAGATCATCGGCTCTGGCCTCTTTGGGTGGAAAAGCTGTAGTCGGTGGCTGGCAAGGACCGGTCTGTCCTCTGTCAGATTTTCGCTGGAGGCCTGAAGTGCTCGGGACGGGCTCGTCCTGTACAATAGTCTCCACTTCGGTCTCGTGGCCTCTGCGAATGAAGGGACGCTTCATAGCCTTCCAAGTTCTCTTAAAGAAGCCACGGACTCCTTTCCTCTTTTTATCTTTGGCATGTTGTTTTACAACACAGATAAACACACCGTAAAAACGACCAAACAAAAGCCATTGACGTGTTAGACATAAGGAAATGATTGTGAAGACAGAGAGAACCTTTGACAGGGACCTGATATGCTAGAAGTCCATCTGACCATAAAGTGATTGGTTAGCGATTTAACGTCATGGATGTTTTTCATAAATAAATAAATGTTCTCATCAGATTGACTTCCAGAAATGTGCAATAATCGATGTATTGGATAAATCGTTAAACGCATATGAAGAACTATAAACGTGAAGGTAACGGCTGCAGCGACCTCAGCACATAACCACACACAGTCAAACAAACACTGTTTGGACATGTCGCGGCTAATAAAAACATGTAAAACGCTTTCTGGTGTTATTGAGACGATTGTTTAAAACGATTCGCACAAAGAAATCATCGTTAAAGATGTTTGCTCACATGCCGACTGTGTTTACAAGACGAACACATACCGTGTGTAGTGCCATCGGACAGCGCCGTGACAGGACCAGGTTCTGGTTTACTATCTTCGGTGAAAACTTCCATGAGGAGCCCAGGTACAGCTGTGTCAATCGCTCGCTCGGATGATCCACTCAAACACTCGATATCCGCCATGAAGTGAATCGATGATCGCAGGACTTGAGCAGTAATTCACTCTTGTGAGTCGCTGAGGGACGCAGCTCTTCTTAGCGTTGCAAACAACGTGACGTCACAGACAGATCCGCGCATTTCAACGTAAACATGTTTTTCACAGATTCACTTAAAGCAACAGCATTTTCACAAACACACTAATGAAGGTTTTATCATTTCTATGAATGTGTCAACATACAAGTGTTTAATCGCATAGCTGTATTTCAATCTCTTCACTTTACAAACATTTAGTCATTTGAAAGAAGCTTTTAACGCATGTGTTAGTCCCACAGATGTCTCGGTGGGTTTGCTGTTTGTTTGTTGTCGAACTGCTTTACTGCGTGAGGTCAGCAGTGTTCTCCAAACACAATATAAGACTAAATGACATTATGTAATTGTAATAAAGATCCATGGAAGGAGGCGAGAACCGGCGGACATTCAAATAATAAAACTTTTATTAAACATAAACAAACAATAAACACGGAAGTAAAGACCGGCAGCCACCTCACGGTCGACTGCCGGCCATAAAACAAACTTAACACAATGTCCGGGCTCGGTCCTCTCTCGTCAACAGTCCTGCCGGTCATCCTTTGAAGCTCCCGGTCTGCTCCGTGAGAGATGCGGGACCGGTGCGCGCACAGCTGATTGCACTTATCACTCACGCCACCGGCCCCGCGTCACGGCTCTCGTCCCGCCTTCCTCACCACATACCCCCATCACCCCTTACAGGCCGGGGGGCACCACCGAGACTGTACCTACTCCCCCCCCGTGGAGCCAGTCTCGGAGTCGGCAGCGCCTGGCGGAATGCACCGGCGAGACGAAAGAACGGAGACGGGAGCCCCCGGAGCGACAGGGACGAGAGAGGGGAGAGAGGAAAAGAAAAAAAAATAGTCCGGTTCCCCGACCCAACGGTGTCTGTCTGCGGTGTGCAAGAAAGGGGCTTAACTGGTAAAGGGCTTAACTTGTAAGAGCGGTAACATCAACCATCAAATAGAACCACGCGAGATGTCAAAACGAGATGTTGTCGGCAAGATGGCCGCTCGCAGAGTCTTTTAAACAAATTTGCGTCCCAATTCGACTAATTCTAATAGAATACTTTTTTTGGACGGCAGAGCAAAAGAGTTTGCCCACACTGGGACATCTTGATATATAAACAAGCAAAGGTTAGTATGGGGCACAAATTAAGCCTATTAAAACTAATAAAAGAACTTTAAATAGTTTACGTATCTGTTTATTTTTTATTTAAAGTTTATATACATTGTTCAATGTGTACATCTTGTGTATAATGTGCATATAGCAAAATGTATATTGTCTTTTCTGTATCAGAATATTGGTTTATAGTTTGCACTGTTTGCCTGTCACTTGCAATACAAGGTTGCCTTCTATGGAGCATGCATCCCAATACTTTTACTCACCGCTCCTGGTTATGACAAAGGTGATTTGATTTGTTAGATACTATTTGTGAAATATAGCCATATTTGCGTTATGTTTAAAATTTCATGGAAAGTCCACCTTAAGCTTTATATTATTCACATTTTGTTTAAATTTAGTATTTTATAAAATACTTGAAGCGGATCTGATTTACATTTCTCTACTGGTTGTGTATCCTCTATATAGCGGTGTATGTGACTAATACAAATCTTGACCCTTGAATGTGTGCCATTAAATAGCTCTTCATATTTAAGCACACATTTTACAAATGGATTCATTTAAAAAACACAGAACACATTTATTCATTCATTAAGTTTATTTATTGAATTCACTCCACCGCACTCACTCTTAAGCCGTGTTCATCAATACAGTACGATAAAAATGTTTCCATGTCTTCTTGGAAGTAAAACATGAACACAAAGGCATTCTTGTCCAGGGAGACCTTTCGGAGTGCATTTTCTTTATCTGTACTCTTCATCCCCAAAAAGGCCGGCTTTGTTACTTCACCAAGGAACAGCTCTTTGTGACCCTTCACCCAGTCCCATGCTGTAATTAGGTCCTTAATAATGGTAGGCTGCTCCTCCTGGTAAAGTCAAGATGCAAGTTATATGTATTGCGGTTTTCCTGTAGCTCATTGGTTAGAGGATAGTGCCATCAACGCCAAGGTCATGGGATCGATCTCAGGGATTGCACATACTTACAAACACATATATAGTATAATCAACGAAAGTTGCTTTGTATATAAGCGTCTGTCAAATGAATAAATGTAATGCATACATTTTAAAATGTACTTTAGTTAACAAATGCAAACTTGATCCAGCAAATTCAACTTCTCTCAGAAATAGTGTAACTTTCAACCATTTAAACTTATTTTCTTAAGGACTGCAAGTAAATAACTGCAATTGGGCATCTGAATAAAAACAAAATATTTCATAAGACAGTAAATTGTGCAAATTTTTTTCCAGCAGCTGTGAATATAATGCAATAAACTCAAAATATAAAATATCACGTCTTCTCATAATGGACCAGCAAAAAGTGTCAGGTGTACTCATAATTTGCATCTTTTTAAGCCTTTACATTTCTGTCCTGCATTTGGCATATATGCAGTTATTGTTGTTTCTTGGAAAACAAAACAATATGTAAGTGGAAAGCTGGCATGTGTACATGGATTTCAAGTATAAATAACGTCTATCCTGTAATTGAGTATAACCTATGGCTCAGATGTGCTTCATATCTAAAAACAAAGAAATCAAATGCAGTTACATGCCTGCAAAATGTCCTGTCGAAGAAGGCTCGACTCTATGCATGGCTTCCCATCGTTCGCTTTTGAGAGGACATGTCCCTTTACATCAAGGGAGTAAGATGCATATTACATGAAAGCATAGCACATGCTCAAAAATTACAATTACTTTAGACCAAACTTTTTGTAATAAATTTAGCCATAATTCTTACCGGGGTGACCCCATATTTTCTCTTTCCAGGGATACGGAAAATCGGGTCCAGACTTCCCTTAGCCATCAGTAATCCGTTTGGAAAAGTGTGCAAACCTCCGGCCATGGCTGTAAAAGTAAAAATTTAAATTAAACTTGCTGCCTCAGATTACTGCTAATAATATCTTAAATTTGTGTTGATTTTTTTAAGACACTGGTACCCTTCAATTTCAAGATTCTCCACCAACACTGTGCACCACCACCTTCTTAAGCAAGGCATGTCATGCTAAAGAAGACATGAGACAATAAATGTAGTGTACAATTTGCAAGGTAATTTTAAGTGTGAAAGGGCTTAACAGGCTTAATACGTTTATATCAAGCAAAATAGGACCACAACACCCCGACTTAAACCCTCATAGCTAAAAAAAATATTTCACAAAACTAAAAAGGACCTCTCAACTCTCAAAAAGGACCACTAAGGACACTGCCAGGATCAAATACCAAACAGATATATTTTAACCATATCTATAAGCATTGAATTTATACTTACAATTGTGAAATCAAATCGTGACAACATACCATGAGTACTGTAAATATAGAAAAGTTAGTACTTCTCATTTTTGTGTGCATGTGAAGTCAGCAAGCTAAATAAAAAAGGAGTGAATCCTGCAACAATGACTCCCATTAAATTCACAAAACTCTTTTGTGGAACTGAAAAGAGAAAGAACTAAAGCCACCGTAGAGCACTGGTATTATTTGGCACTTATTACACATAAGCAAAATGCCAGTTAATTGTAGAAAAAAGCTGCATGTGGGAAAAGGGCTATAGACACTGTTAATTGACATTCTGTGAAGTATAATGAATTGACAAAGTGTGTTCTTTATTTGACTTGAAGATTCCACAGTCAATGCCGTAATGCTGTTGAGGGAGCCCCTTTCAAAATGAGATTTAGAGATGCATGTTTATATTTAACATTGGTGGTTTGGAGGATGTAATGTAGACATAGTTAGTGTAGTAATAGCCCAAGTTCTGAGACAAACTGAAAAAAATAACACCTCAACATCCAGGCCTGTTAATTCAGTCAATGGTCCTGAGACAATGTGCTGTGCAACAGACCTGATAAAAGCAAAAATGGCATCAGTAACGTCTAGAAGTACTGAAGCACACAGAAAAAAAGTTCTGTTGAGGAACACAATTGTTTTTGAGCTGCAGAACATGTCAGTCTTAGGAACACGACTGGCGAACAGCAGTAGTTGAAACAAACTAAGTAAGTCTGGGGAACATGACTTCCAGTATTTAAACAAGATAGGGGAACACAACTAACAATAGTTAAACAAGTTTGAGGTAGTCTGGGGAACACGACTTCCAGCAAACATCTCTCTAGGAGACCTACACCTTAAATGTGATTGTTTTTAAACAAAAAACATCCTCTCTGCACAGGGTTAGGGTTTTGAAAAATAAATATGAAATATTCACTTACACACAGCTGAAAGTGCCCTGTGGTCCATAGGGGGAAAACCTTTAAGTCCAACTTAAAGAAAGAAATTACAAATAAGTATTGAGGCCTTTTATAACTGCACAAGAATGCTAGCAACACTTTTTCCATCTTTGAAGTCACTACTTAACACACATTTTTGTATCCATTATCTATGAAATATATGATTTTATTAAAATTTGAAGCTCCGTTTTCTCCATGTTTGTATATTTTTTATAACAAACGTGTTATCTTATTGTGTGTTTCAACTTTGATTTGAAAATTGTTTTACAAGACAAAAGGGTTAACACTTTTAGTTGAATGCATTGTGGGTACTTACTGGAAAACAGAGAAGAGGGTGAGAGCCAAGTTGGTGGAATATGAAGGTCTACAACATGGATATCTTTCCCCTGTAGAAGATATCTCTTTCAATATATACAGACAGGTTTTCAATGAAATGTGTCACATATATCTGTACATTATATAAAGACACACACATACCTGATGCTGAATTATTTCCTTTAGAAGCCGAAAGCAAGCATTTCCCACCTATAAATACAACACTTTTAATCCCAATTCCAGAAAAAGAGCAATTACTTTCTAAATTAAAATTAAAAGGTTCCCCACCATTGAATCCATCTCCCCTCTTAGTCCCAGGGTTACCAAGTTCTCTCTTGTGAGGCACGTTTGACCATCCTTTATGATAATTTCATTCATAGGCCTGTTCTCATCCAGTACATAATTCACCTACACATATTACAAAGAAATAAAAGCAGTGTCAAACAAACAATTCACAAAACATTTGTTTGCCCAAGAACGTTGTCTTGGAATAATGTATTGAATTAAGTATTACTATCTATTCATTTAAAACTTTTCTGCTCTTTGCCTTAAATCAGGCATGGTGACATACCTTTAAACAACAATACCAAAAAATAAGACAACACAGTATCAGGAATGTGGATTTTTTGTGACAAAGCAATGCAGCCACATACCAACTGCTCTTGAAGGGGATGATTTAGTCCTAGCATCCATGAGGTACGACAGGGCCTAAGGTTAGCTATCTTAGTCAAAGCCTCACACTGCTCATCACAGTGGTCATCCATATCTAGATCTGTGGAGGTAACCCATGTTGTAAGAATTTGAGTGATAAAACAAAACAATATATTAGAATAGATCTTAAAGTATAAATACCCAAAATGGCTTTTCCATGCACGTCAAGAGTGATGGCTCCATGAGATACTTTTTTAAAGTCCTCCAGTGCCTGCTGGTTAACTCTTTCATTGCGGTGATGCAAAATGTTACGCATAAGGAAGATGTGGCTTGCTGGGGAGAGACAGTTCATGAAATAGTTATTTTTTCTCATGCCAGAGAAAAGCTGCTCTGCAGCCTGGGAGTTGACCCACCCACATAGCTCAGGCACAAGTCCAATAACTCTCGATGCATCCTTTTCATCTTTTGTGTTGTACGGATGAAAAGTATCATACAATGCATAGTGCTCAGCAGAACCAGTTGCAGGATGACCATTAAGATTAGGTGGGTCTTTTATAACTGCAACCATGGCAAATTCTTTTGAAGTTCCCCTTTTTTGGCAGGTGCAATATTCTCTGGGGTAGCTGCAGCCAGCCTTCCTTCATATGGACTGAAGGGCAGTCTCTCTGGTTCCCGTAGGTTGGTATGAGTTGCTAATCCCCGTGCAAAGTCATAGATGACAATGTTTGGGAAATGTTGGAATGAGAGCAACATAACGGAATAATCACGTGGGCTTTCAGCTCTTATGTTAAATTTGACTGAGTTCACAATGTGTTGTCAATGCCTCAGGCGCTGGAGGCATCACGCACGCTGGTGAGTAAAGAGGCGCTGGAGGCATCACGCACGCTGGTGGGTAAAGAGGCATCACGCACGCTGGTGAGTAAAGAGGCGCTGGAGGCATCACGCACGCTGGTGGTTAAAGAGGCATCACGCACGCTGGTGAGTAAAGAGGCGCTGGAGGCATCACGCACGCTGGTGGTTAAAGAGGCGCTGGAGGCATCACGCACGCTGGTGAGTAAAGAGGCGCTGGAGGCATCACGCACGCTGGTGGGTAAAGAGGCATCACGCACGCTGGTGGGTAAAGAGGCATCACGCACGCTGGTGAGTAAAGAGGCATCACGCACGCTGGTGAGTAAAGAGGCGCTGGAGGCATCACGCACGCTGGTGGGTAAAGAGGCATCACGCACGCTGGTGGGTAAAGAGGCGCTGGAGGCATCACGCACGCTGGTGGGTAAAGAGGCATCACGCACGCTGGTGGGTAAAGAGGCGCTGGAGGCATCACGCACGCTGGTGAGTAAAGAGGCGCTGGAGGCATCACGCACGCTGGTGGGTAAAGAGGCATCACGCACGCTGGTGAGTAAAGAGGCATCACGCACGCTGGTGAGTAAAGAGGCATCACGCACGCTGGTGAGTAAAGAGGCGCTGGAGGCATCACGCACGCTGGTGGGTAAAGAGGCATCACGCACGCTGGTGAGTAAAGAGTCGCTGGAGGCATCACGCACGCTGGTGGTTAAAGAGGCATCACGCACGCTGGTGGTTAAAGAGGCGCTGGAGGCATCACGCACGCTGGTGAGTAAAGAGGCGCTGGAGGCATCACGCACGCTGGTGGTTAAAGAGGCATCACGCACGCTGGTGGTTAAAGAGGCGCTGGAGGCATCACGCACGCTGGTGAGTAAAGAGGCGCTGGAGGCATCACGCACGCTGGTGGGTAAAGAGGCATCACGCACGCTGGTGAGTAAAGAGGCGCTGGAGGCATCACGCACGCTGGTGAGTAAAGAGGCGCTGGAGGCATCACGCACGCTGGTGAGTAAAGAGGCGCTGGAGGCATCACGCACGCTGGTGAGTAAAGAGGCGCTGGAGGCATCACGCACGCTGGTGAGTAAAGAGGCGCTGGAGGCATCACGCACGCTGGTGGTTAAAGAGGCGCTGGAGGCATCACGCACGCTGGTGGGTAAAGAGGCGCTGGAGGCATCACGCACGCTGGTGGGTAAAGAGGCGCTGGAGGCATCACGCACGCTGGTGAGTAAAGAGGCGCTGGAGGCATCACGCACGCTGGTGGGTAAAGAGGCGCTGGAGGCATCACGCACGCTGGTGGGTAAAGAGGCGCTGGAGGCATCACGCACGCTGGTGGGTAAAGAGGCGCTGGAGGCATCACGCACGCTGGTGAGTAAAGAGGCGCTGGAGGCATCACGCACGCTGGTGGGTAAAGAGGCGCTGGAGGCATCACGCACGCTGGTGGTTAAAGAGGCGCTGGAGGCATCACGCACGCTGGTGGGTAAAGAGGCGCTGGAGGCATCACGCACACTGGAGGCTGGCGAGGCGCTGGAGGCATCACGCACGCTGGTGGGTAAAGAGGCGCTGGAGGCATCACGCACGCTGGTGGTTAAAGAGGCGCTGGAGGCATCACGCATGCTGGTGGTTAAAGAGGCGCTGGAGGCATCACGCACGCTGGTGGTTAAAGAGGCGCTGGAGGCATCACGCACGCTGGTGGGTAAAGAGGCGCTGGAGGCATCACGCACGCTGGTGGGTAAAGAGGCGCTGGAGGCATCACGCACGCTGGTGGGTAAAGAGGCGCTGGAGGCATCACGCACGCTGGTGGTTAAAGAGGCGCTGGAGGCATCACGCACGCTGGTGGGTAAAGAGGCGCTGGAGGCATCACGCACGCTGGTGGTTAAAGAGGCGCTGGAGGCATCACGCACGCTGGTGGTTAAAGAGGCGCTGGAGGCATCACGCACGCTGGTGGTTAAAGAGGCGCTGGAGGCATCACGCACGCTGGTGGTTAAAGAGGCGCTGGAGGCATCACGCACGCTGGTGGGTAAAGAGGCGCTGGAGGCATCACGCACGCTGGTGGTTAAAGAGGCGCTGGAGGCATCACGCACGCTGGTGGGTAAAGAGGCGCTGGAGGCATCACGCACGCTGGTGGGTAAAGAGGCGCTGGAGGCATCACGCACGCTGGTGGGTAAAGAGGCGCTGGAGGCATCACGCACGCTGGTGGGTAAAGAGGCGCTGGAGGCATCACGCACGCTGGTGGGTAAAGAGGCGCTGGAGGCATCACGCACGCTGGTGGTTAAAGAGGCGAGGGAGGCATCACGCACGCTGGTGGGTAAAGAGGCGCTGGAGGCATCACGCACGCTGGTGGGTAAAGAGGCGCTGGAGGCATCACGCACGCTGGTGGTTAAAGAGGCGCTGGAGGCATCACGCACGCTGGTGGGTAAAGAGGCGCTGGAGGCATCACGCACGCTGGTGGGTAAAGAGGCGCTGGAGGCATCACGCACGCTGGTGGGTAAAGAGGCGCTGGAGGCATCACGCACGCTGGTGGGTAAAGAGGCGCTGGAGGCATCACGCACGCTGGTGGTTAAAGAGGCGCTGGAGGCATCACGCACGCTGGTGGGTAAAGAGGCGCTGGAGGCATCACGCACGCTGGTGGGTAAAGAGGCGCTGGAGGCATCACGCACGCTGGTGGTTAAAGAGGCGCTGGAGGCATCACGCACGCTGGTGGGTAAAGAGGCGCTGGAGGCATCACGCACGCTGGTGGGTAAAGAGGCGCTGGAGGCATCACGCACGCTGGTGGGTAAAGAGGCGCTGGAGGCATCACGCACGCTGGTGGGTAAAGAGGCGCTGGAGGCATCACGCACGCTGGTGGGTAAAGAGGCGCTGGAGGCATCACGCACGCTGGTGGGTAAAGAGGCGCTGGAGGCATCACGCACGCTGGTGGGTAAAGAGGCGCTGGAGGCATCACGCACGCTGGTGGTTAAAGAGGCGCTGGAGGCATCACGCACGCTGGCGGTTAAAGAGGCGCTGGAGGCATCACGCACGCTGGTGGGTAAAGAGGCGCTATACAATATCAAGACAATAGAAAGCAGACTTTTCCAACTATAAGCACTCAAAATGTCTATTATACGCTGGGTTTTTAGATTAGACAGATGTTTTTTGTCAGTTTAGACAGATGTT
Organism: Barbatula barbatula; assembly: GCF_947034865.1. Classification (NCBI taxonomy): domain Eukaryota; kingdom Metazoa; phylum Chordata; class Actinopteri; order Cypriniformes; family Nemacheilidae; genus Barbatula; species Barbatula barbatula. Next base: position 8,119,194 of record NC_136782.1, read on the forward strand.
TAAAGCTAAACTCTGGTTTCCACAGACTCATTTTACTTTAGGGAGACAGTACACCACCTCATATTGTCCCCTACACAATATCAATACAATAGAAAGCAGACTTTTCCAACTATAAGCACTCAAACTGTCTATTATATGCTTTTTTGTGATTAGACAGATGTTTTTTGGGGAAAAATAGGTACAGACACTTTTTATCATAGTGGTTCAGCATTTCTGTTATGTGTGGACTACTTTTCATGTGACTTCAAGTCCTGGCTATGCGCAGTCTAATGGACAGGCCGAGAGAGATGTGCAAACAGTAAAGAAATCTCTTAAAGAAAGCACAGAGTAGTCAATGTGATCCGTACATAGCACTACTGGAGTACCGTAACACGGGATAGGATTATCACCTGAACAATTACTGATGGGGAGACGTCTCAGGACGAAGCAACCAACATCATCTGCATTGCTTACCACGGAGACAACGTCGCAAGTGAATGAGCAACTTAAGCAGAGACAAAAGAAACAGAAGCAGTACTACGACAGGATGGCTTAAGACTTACCTGATCTGCAACCTGGACAAGGAATAAGGATGCAAAAGGGAGATTCGTGGAAGCCAGCTGTTGTTCTAGAAAAGCATGAACAGCCACGTTCTTTTATAGTAAAGACTCCTGATGGAAAGCTATTCAGACGAACTGGCAGACATTTAAGGAAAACAAGAGAAACAGACTCTTCAACATTTGAGTATATTGTTAATATACTTAAGAAGGGGGATGTAACATATGATGTAAGTTATGCATATATGAGGTTATGAGGACATCTAGTGGTCATCTCATATGATGACATCCATAGTCACGTAGGCATGTTGGGACGAGAGGGGTCATAATAAAGACATAAAACACACGTGCTGGAGTCCATTTGATATATTATATATTGTGTGTAGATAGAGATGGCGGGGATTTTACTTTACCAGTTTGAGCCCGAATCTGACGAAGAAACATCCGAAGACGCGAATCAACAAGAAACTCCAGAAACTTTGCTCATTGTTGAAATAAAAGATTATTTCATTAAAAATACTGTTACTGTTAATACCCCAGAAATAACGTTAGTGTTATTCGTGTTATGTCTCAATGTAGAAACTGTAGATTAATTTCAGTAACTTTATTAACGGCGAACACATTCAGGATAACATGCATATGCACCAGCTCAGCAGATCTAAACTTCTTCTTCTCATCTCTTATCTCTCTATGCAACTCAAGTAGATCGAATGCCACCTAGCGGTACATTAACGTCACAACACCACAGAATCCCCTTTAAGTTAAGTAGTTAAGTGATGCTCCTGTAACCAATAAGAATCAAGAACAGCAAATCTGACATCCATCATGAAATGTCACCCATAAAGAATCACATGAAGCAACACATGAAATGAATACAAAAGAGCATTTAAAGTAACTAGCGATATGAAGCAACTACTCAATAACTATTCAGCACTTGACTTTCATGTATGTGTGTGATTGTATGTGCAAAGTCCATGTCAATTTGTGTGACTAATAAACATAATCCTTTAGCCGACCTGGCTCACGTCTTTGACGTAGTTCTCTTGAACCAACCTGAAGTCAAAACTTGAACTGTTTCTCCCACTCAACTGTTATTAATGTTTCTGCTTCCTAATATATAGAGACCGTATCTGTCCCCAGAATAATACTACAAAATAATCATTTTGGCAAAAGTCAGAGAAAAAATCTGATCGTGATTAAACCTGAAGACAATGTAATAAACAACCAAAAACCTTGGATAAAGTTCAGCCTACTTAATATAAGATCAATAAATTCAAAGGCAGTTATTGTAAATGAAATGATCACGGACAGCAGTTTTGATATACTTTATCTTGCTTAAACCAAATGATGATTTTGGTCTAAATTAATGTAACCCACAAAGCTGCTGCTATGTGCATGAGCCACGGACATTGTTTGTTTGTTTTTGGTTTGTAATAACGCTGATGCAGATCGAGTGATTGTTTCGAGAAAATCCTCGCTCGCCATTTTTGACACATTAGCGCCGCTGTGTGGATATAAACGGCATTGCCAATTCTTTGAAATTCTTCATTGACAGTATTTTTCTTCCTATTTTGCCTCCGGGGAATAATTGTTCTTCCTTCTATATTTTTCTATAATTCATCTTTGGACATTAGCAGTGTTTTTTGTCTTTTTGAATAAACTTTCTTCATACTTTCTGAACTGGTCACAGTTTTGTTTTGAGTGAATCTGTGTCACTGTGTGTTTTTTGTGGAAAAGACTGCCTCGTCTATTGCAAGCGCTCACGTGGATGCTATTGTTTTTTTTTGTGAAGTGTTTTTCTTTTGGTTGAAAAAGGAAAGAGACTTTCTGTGTTTGATCAGGTGGTCATTTGCTGATTCAATGACCTGCCATATCTAGACACCACAACACCAGCTCAGGTCTACGGTGAGGTCAAACTGAACTCTGGGTTGTGAATCTCATTGCGGTTTGTGGACTGACATGAAATAAATATCTGATGTGGAATGTAACGTTTATAATGTACTTTTGAGTGTACTGAGCACCTTATGAACGTTCTTTCAGAACTGTTGTTGTTTTCCTATTTCTGTTTAGTTTGAGCGTAATTGAAGAAAAGAGACCGAACAAAAGAGTGAAGAGCTTTATTTCTTTTTGTTTGTACATTTTGTGGTGGTGAAATGAAACAATAGCTTATCTCATGACTGTGGTGTTTTTTTTGTTTATTCTTTACTGAACACGTAGGTAAATAAATGTAAGTCTACTGTCTCCTTGGAGTAGGGACATTCCTCCTGTCTAGTAGGCTTGTAGACGGAAAAAAAAGGAAAATGTATTGAATCAAACTCTAAGAAGCTCACCAGTCATCACTAAAGGAAAAAAACATAAACAATCGAGACAGAGAAAAACATGCTTAGACAATAAGTATAGGAATGAATTGTGCTAGGGGTGGGGACCTAGATCCTGTCATTTCCCTAGTCGTCCAAGGTAGAGAAACACTTCCCCCTACATTGTAGTGAAATTTCCCGCTACGTACCCGTTGCAATCGAGCCCATTTATAACATTATCGAGTCGTCAATGAATCCAGGCCATGTCCCAGGACCCTTTAAGATGGCCGTCATTAAGCCTCTTATCAAGAAACTAAACTTACACCCCAATGAACTAGGAAACTATAGACCGATTTCAAATCTCCCTTACCTGTCAAAAATGCTAGAAAAAGTAGCGTCCACTCAGTTTTTCTCTTTCTTACAAAATAACGACATACACAAAACATTTCAGTCAGGCTTTAGATTGCATCATAGTACTGAAACTGTGCTCTTTAAAATGACAAAGACCTGCTTATAGCATCAGATAAAGGTAACATCTCACTCCTGGTCCTGCTTGACCTTAGTGCTGCGTTCGATACCGTAGACCATAACATACTTCTAGATCGCTTACACAATTATAACTCCTACAAATACAGTAAAAGATCAAGGCGTTATATTAGACAGCAAGCTGTCATTTCGAAATCACATCTCAAATTTCACAAAAACAGCCTTTTTCCACCTAAGTTACGAAATATTCTATGTGTTGCTAACGCAGAGAAGCTTATTCATGCATTTATGACCTCAAGACTTGACTACTGTAATGTGCTACTTAGTGTTTGTCCTGCATAATCAATAAACAAACTACAGTTAGTTCAGAAAGCAGCTGCCAGAGTTCTAACCAGGTCCAGAAAATACCATCACATAACCCCAATGTTATCAACCCTTCACTGGCTACCCATTAAGTATCGTATTGACTTTAAAGTTCTTTTAATCACTTATAAAGCCTTAAAGGGTTTAGCCCCTACCTATATAACAGAGCTTCATCACACTACAACCCATCACGCTCTCTAAGATCTCAAAACTCAGGACTTTTGATAACACCTAGAATAACTAAATCCACCAAAGGGGGTCGAGCTTTCTCATACGTAGCACCTAAACTCTGAAATAGCCTTCCTGATATTATTCGAGGATCAGACTGGCACTTTCCTTTAGGATGAGTTTTGCTGTGCCACTGAAACTGCCAATTTTGTCAAATTGGTCTGTGTATTGCTCTTTTAGTTCATTCATGCCTTTTATTTGTTGATTTGTACCGGAACTCACGTTCGTTTGTCGTTTTTCATGTCCCTTGTTTCCTCTTTCGGTCATCACATCAACGTTCACTGTCACCAGGCTGAGGAGCTCACTTGTGGGTAGTCCAACCAGGGCTGGTCCAGGTACATCGACGACATAGAACTTTGCATCTATCCATCTGGACTTTTTGTGTTGGCATGGCATGTGGATGGTTCCAAAGCAGGGAATCACATCACCAGTGTATGATGTTAGTTTTACATTGGATGCTGGTTTTAGATGTTCCATTCTTTGTGGTAATGTGCCATACATCTGTTTGAATGTACGCAGTGGAAGCATGTTTCCAGATGCTCCCGTATCTATTTTCAGGCGAAGCGTGTACCCATGTCCTTGTAAGAGAGGTGGTTTTATGTTCAGAGTTGTGTATGCCTCATCTCTGGGTGGTTTCGCATGAATGCTGTGCATGCATTTAGAACTGATGGAGTAAAAGTGTTGTTGGTAGATATACTCATCGTCTTTAGTGCTGTCTACAGTGTTAATGCTGGACTTGTCTTTGCGTTTGTGTTCTTTCCATGGGCGTCGCGCGTTCGTGACTTGCTTCTTCTGCGCTGGCTGGATAGCTCTCTCTGTCGTCTGCTCTTTTTACAGCATTTTGCCCAGTGTCCTCTGTTACCGCACAAAGAGCATATATCACTGTATGCAGGGCATTGCCTTGGCCTATGGTTTGTGTCGCAGTTTTGAAGATGGAGCCTGTGGATTCTGAAGTTCACATTCAGCTTCAGTTGTCCTTCAAAGAAATTCCACAAGGGTTCAGGCTTTCTCTTATCTGCATCACTACGGCTACTTGCATTTAGTCGTTTTAACCCTTGATCTCCAATTCCTCTACAAATTTTTCCAGCTTGTTTTCCTTCATCCGTTATTTCTTCATCTTCCAGATACAGATTCATTTTTTGTTTAAATAAAGACATTGCTTCACTCAGATCGGGGTCAGACCAGTTCATCGTTGGTAGATGTGCAGCCATTTTAGTGTATTTTCTTGTACTCACGTTAAAAGTAGTTGTTCTTCTTGTCCGTGTTTGGTTGTATTCTCTGGACTGATGAGCAGAGCGTGTCACGGAGTGGTCTCCCGCGGCATTCAAAACAGGCATACAACGTTAAACAGACTGGTCTCGCGGCATAATTTCCTCTCTTCGCTGGTCACGAACACTCACGCGGATGATACTATGCTTGTTTTACCGCTGACACCATGAAGTATTACGCGACAGAATCAGAGATGGATTAGAACATCTTTACTGGGAACAACATGTTCAATATAACATATGTAGTAGGTTGGAAAATATGTAGATATAAATCTTAAAATAAAATAGGAAAATAGGATACCCCTTTAAAAAAATGTATTATTCATAAATGCATGTGCCTTTGACATTTGTCTATTGAGGGGTAAATTCATCATGACATCTTTGTTGTGGGTACAGAAAATGTTGCTGTTGTTATTGTCGCCTGTAGAGGGGTTTAACGCTGTTGAACGAAGTTCCTGCGCCGGGAGCTTGAGAGTTAATTCAACTTTGCCCGAGCTTGCAGCCGCCAGTATTTCTGTCTCACAGTAGTAATGAGTCAAATTATCAGATTATACACGATTGACAAATATGTGAATTTGAGGTGAAATGAGAAAAAATGGTCATGTGAAAAGAGTTAAGGAATGTTTCCAACGTGTTTTATATGTTGATTGTAATTTGATGATGAAGTTTTAGCGAGTTAAATGTACATTTGTTACTGGAGTTATTTCGATCCAAAATGGCGGTGCCTGTACGAGTGAACTAGAGCCAAAATGGCGTCTTTTTGGCTCCAACTCAGCCGCAGCCTCATCTGTGACGAGCGGGGCTTTCAAACAGTCTGTCTCCGCAGTAAATGGGTCGACGAGGAACGTAATCCGTGGTCTTTTCAGTTGTAGATCACAGAACCGGATCACAAAGCTTTCGTGCAGGTTTGCAACCAGAGCTGCATATCTGTCTCTTTTCTTTTTCAGGGCGGCGCTGGTGACTTGCTCACTGGCTTTTAGCAGAGTATGAAAATGTGTTAAATCTCCCTTTTGAATATGCGCCTCGAACAGCTTTAGTTTGTTGACAAACGACTGAAAATGCCAGATCCATAATCCACTCGAGGTCTGAGAGCTCGGGATAGTCCTTGTCCTTCTCTTCCATGAACAGTTTCACAGCATACAAAAGCTTGACAGCCACCTCACAGTGCAGTGCAGCTGCAGGTCACCTGGAAGTCCTTGGTCCAGCTCAGCGATGAGATTCCTGAATTGCCTGTGGTTAAGCGCATGTGTGCGGATGAAGCCTGACAATTTCCATCACAGGCTTCATGACGTTGTTTAATTTCAATGACTTAGACACGAGTTGCTCCCTGTGGATGATCCAAAAGTCGGGAAATGTTTGATCAGCTTTGCACAGCCCCACAAGCCCGTTCACAGATCCGATCATGGCTGGCGCTCCATCCGTGGCTATTGCAGTTAGTTTCGGTATGGGCAGATTTGTTTTTGCAAACGCAGCCATCATTGCTTCTTTCACATCTATGCCACGGGTTCTGTCTTTTAATGTCACAATATCAAGGAGTTCTTCTTTGATCATACATTCATTTGACACAGACCGTGCAAATATTGCCAACTGAGGCTTGTCTTGTATGTCACAACTCTCATCCAATGCCACACTAAAATACTCACATGCTTGAAGGTCAGAGTGCAACTGTGATTCAAAAGCTGTATTAATATCCGATATTCTGCGTGTAACACTGTGGCGGGACAGTTGAACGTCTGATACGCTCCGTTTTAGTTTGTCGTCTCCAGGAGCCAAGATTTCAAAGGCGTCAATGAGGCATTTTTTAATGAAGTCCCCTTCGTTGTATGGCTTTTTAGTCCGTGCTATGTTCCAAGCCAGCTGATATGATGCAAGCGTTACGGTCTTCGAGTGTTTCGTAAATTTTTGGAAAAACTGCACCTGCTTTTCTGCCTGGCTTTTCAAAGCGACCAACTTGTTCTTGCGAAGTTCAGTCCCTTTTGGAAATTCCTGTTCGATGTTAGGGTGGAGGGAGCTGAAGTGACGCTGAAGATTTGAAGCTTTGAAATGCGCTACTGCTGCGTGACATATAAGGCAGATCGGCTTGCCATTACGTTTAACAAAAAAATATAAACTCTCCCACTCTGGCAAAAACGTCCTGTGTGCAAATTGATGAAGGTATAGCCGAAAATTTCTCAATTCAATTCAATTTTATTTATATAGCGCTTTTTTAACAATTTGCATTGTTCCAAAGCAGCTTTACAGGGGGAAAACGAAAAACCCAAGAAAGGGTAAAACATTTTATATAATAAATCCAATTATTCTAGTAAATAATATCTAATATCAGCATCTCCTGGTGGTTTATTTATCATATTTTGCATTAAGTGAATGCTTGGCTGAAAAGATGCGTTTTTAATCTAGATTTAAATTGGGCGAGTGTGTCTGATCCTTTAATAGTATCAGGAAGGCTATTCCAAAGTTTAGGTGCTACGTATGAGAAAGCTCGACCCCCTTTGGTGGATTTAATTATTCTAGGTATTTTCAAAAGTCGTGCGTTTTGAGATCTTAGAGAGCGTGATGGGTTGTAGTGTGATAAAAAGCTCTGTTAGGTAGGTAGGGGCTAAACCCTTTAAGGCTTTATAAGTGATTAAAAGAACTTTAAAGTCAATACGATACTTAATGTGTAGCCAGTGAAGGGTTGATAACATTGGGGTTATGTGATGGTATTTTCTGGACCTGGTTAGAACTCTGGCAGCTGCTTTCTAAACTAACTGTAGTTTGTTATTGATTATGCAGGACAACCACTAAGTAGAGCATTACAGTAGTCAAGTCTTGAGGTCATAAGTGCATGAATAAGCTTCTCCGCGTCAGCAACACACAGAATATTTCGTAACTTGGCAACATTTCTTAGGTGGAAAAAGGCTGTTTTTGTGACTTTTGAGATGTGATTTCGAAATGACAGGTTGCTGTCTAATATAACGCCTAGCTCTTTTACTGTATTTGTTGGAGTAACAGAACATCCTTCAACTTGCAGTTTATAATCAGAAATATTTGGTTTGCGTGTCTTTGGTCCGATAAGTAATATTTCTGTTTTATTAGAATTTAAAAGAAGGAAATTACAGGTCATCCAATGTTGTATATCTTCCATGCACTCTGCCAATTTGGATAGCTGGGAGAAATCATCTGGTCTTGATGAGATATATAGCTGAGTATCATCTGCATAGCAATGGAAGCTAATTCCATGTTTTTTAATATTGTTTCCGAGGGGAAGCATGTATATGGAGAACAGCATGGGTCCCCGAACTGATCCCTGAGGTAATCCATAATTTACTTGCGTTAGATTGGATGATTCCCCATTTAAATGGACAAATTGATGTCTGTCTGACAAGTATGATCTAAACCACTGTAGTGCCTGTCCCTCAATACCGGTATTATTGTGTAAGCGATCTAGAAGTATGTTATGGTCTACGGTATCGAACGCAGCACTAAGGTGGAGCAGGGGCCTGTACCATGAAGCTGGTTTAAGTAGCTAGCCAGCTATGTTTCAGTTTAGTTTGTGCCAACCTTGGGTTTTAGGTACCATGAGAGTAGCTCGGCTTTCTTCGGTGTTCGTCGCCATGGTATCTTACGCTGCATGGCTAACCTGCTCCGGGGCAGGCTATGTTCTGGATTCGAGACCTCAGACTGAAGTTTGACCAATCATCTGTGAGCAAATAAACATATAGATGACGTAACTGACTCACAGTGCGTGATAAAATGGCTAGTTATTTTTTATACTGTTTAATAAAATAAAAATATTAATATACAAATATAAAAATATATATTACAAATATAAAATCAAATATTGGTTACTATATAGGTAAAATCAGATTTTACAGATTTGCTGGCTTTCCCTTACACTCACATGAAATTCAATTTACTTACTTATATTCCACTTTTATTGTATCACGTGTATTTGCATTGCAGTTTTTACATTCTTGTCTGTGGTGCAGAACATCTAGGAACACTTTCAGTTTCACTGTATTAGGACATTTTTCTTTGTCCTGAACCGTAGTTTTTATTAAGGCTTCAATAAAATGACTGACCTGGTTAATGGCGCAAAGACTAGTCTATTAAAGGTAGAGGCTTATGCATTCTGTTGTAAAAGCAGGCCGTTTTATTAAGTGTAATTCTTATATTTTCTTCCGCTTCTCTGTGTTGCAGAACACACCGCTATTTTATAATTCTGAGCTACGTCTTCTTTCTGCAAAAAAAAAAAACTAGTTTTTATCATATCAGACTAAAAGGAGACCAACATGCAACCAGTCCGCGTTATTTTTTGGGCAAATTGTTTGACATGAACCATCAGTACACGGTGCATTTATTGATTTTAAACACGTAAGATGTCAGAGTTTACAATGCAGAAGCGTTGTGGTGTCATTTGCCTGTGAAATTAGCTGTTTGCAGCTTTAACAAATTTGTACAGAAGTTCAGAAATATATGAGAATGAACTTTATTTGCACGCGACTCCTCTCATGTGTACTCGGAAGGGAAATGATGAAGCAGATGTAAGGTTAACTTTCTTGCTTCTGCTGCCTGAATGGATGTTTTTTGTCCGCGCGCAGGTTAAAATTGCAATATGCGGGAGCTTCAATGAACATTTGTTGTAATATTTCTGTACCCATGCCTTACATAAAAAAGTTGCCCGCAAAGACACGGACCCCTTGTAGTTCCACCGAGGACCCCGCGGATCCTGTTTGCCTACAGCACTACAGTAAATATGTGTACTATTTAGTCTTTTAACTTGCGCATTAATGCAATCAGCAGTGTTTCTGAAACACTTCTCTCTTGCGTAGACAGCAGAAACATATCAGTCCATGGCTGAAATTCATGTTTGTGTTCATATTGTGGAAATCGCTTTATCCATTTATAATGCGATTGGTTTAGCCATGCTGACGTCACTCGTTCATGTGCACACGCGCAAACTAATCTTAGCTTCAGGATCAAAGCTTGAGTTGACAAAGAAACTCCACGAGCTGCTTCATGGTACCAACAAAGCTTGATCACGTTGGTTTGGTTTTGTCAACCCAAAACTAATCCAACTACCCTGAGTTTGTTCAGCTACATTCATGGTACAGGCCCCAGGACCAGGAGTGAGATGTTACCTTTATCTGATGCTATAAGCAGGTCGTTTGTAATTTTAACGAGCGCAGTTTCAGTGCTATGATGCGATCTAAAGCCTGACTGAAATTTTTCGTGCATGTTGTTATTTTGTAAGAAAGAGCACAACTGAGTGCACACTACTTTTTCTAGTATTTTAGACAGGTAAGGGAGATTTGAAATCGGTCTATAGTTTCCAAGGTCATTTGGATCTAAGTTTGGTTTCTTGATTAGAGGCTTAATGACGGCCATCTTAAAGGGTCCTGGGACATGGCCTAGATTAATTGACGAGTTGATAATGTTATAAATGGGCTCAATTGCAACAGGTAGTAGCTCTTTTAATAGTTTAGTTGGTATGGGAACTTTATAAAGTTCGTGATCTCGTAGCCTGGGCTCTGTGCAGAGAAACACGCGGAGTAGAAGTGGAAGAAGTATTATAATCGCGATGAAAACTTACCGCGGATTTGCGAGCTTCAGCACGGGGTGTTTCCAGCGCCGTTATACGTTCTCGCAGCCGTGTTTGCTTCTCAAGTAAATCTTGGATCTGCTTCTCCACAGCCTCCAATTCCGACTGAAGCGCAGGCGTTTCCTCATCTGCACTCAAAGGCACTAACACGTCTGAAGCATTAGCATTAGCCATTAGTGATGTAATAATGAGAACAGCGAGTTAAGCAGTATGCAGGCTGGTAATGCTAATAGCCTAAGGGCTAACACAGAATGATCCGATACAAATAATTTATCAGTACGTTTAACAACGATATTTGTTTATTCTATACTTAAGGATAGGTTTCACTCTCGCTTAATAACAATTTAAGACACAATTCTTCAAGATGTAACAAGAATTATTAGATTTGAAAGAGCTCCCGCTCAAACCACGCGCTCTCAGTAAACTCTCAGCAAACAGGAAATCCAAAAAAAATGTGTGTCCTGAAGTGATATAAGCATCTGGAATACAGAGGCAGTTCTGTACAAGCTGAGCTTGACAGCCTCAGACGTTTGGACAATAACCTACATCTGTTGTGACTGTGCATGTACATTTTAGAGACGTGTTGTAAATTGTGTGGCAAGAGAATTCAAACTGCGGGAACATTCACAGCAGTCAGAAGTTATAAGAACAGTGTTAAAGGTTATTAAACCTGGTACCTTTAAAGAAATGCTTATTACAAAAGACAGCCTTACCGTAGCTGAGTCGAAACGGTTCCTTAGAGCTCACCTTAGGGACAAAAGTAGTACTGAATTATTTCAAGAACTGAGCAATGCAAAACAACAGGACAGCGAATACCCTCAACAGTTTATGTATAAGTTAATGGGGCTTAAGCAGAGGGTGTTGTTTGCTTCAGAACAAACTGAATCTGAGTTTCAGTATGACCGTAAACTGGTCCAAGGTGTTTTTAAAACATTAAACAGCAATAGTGACACAGGAAACCTCAGATGATCAGATCCTAGAACTGATTACACAGTCTGTTAGTGAGGAAACTGAAAGACAAAAACGAATAGGTCACCCTTACAAATCCAAAGTCATTGGTCGAGATTTTATTAGAGATCTCAGGGGGCAAACAAAACAAAATCGCCATCCAAGTGCCCCTTTTGGTGAGTCAAAAATGCATGGACTGCCCACTGCTTGGGTTCAATGTAATTGAGGAGATAATAAGGGAGAATAATGACTATGGAAACAACATGAGCCTAATTGATCTTTTGTCTGAGACCTTGGTGTCCACAGTGAACTCTAACCTCGTCCAAGAACGTACTGCCAGCAGTATAGTGAAGACTGGGAAGTTAGGAACCACCATCCCCTGTGGTCAAGTCCTAGAGGTAAAATGCAGAGTAAGAACATGGCATGAGGGTGGGACTATGAAGTTCGAACCAGTGTCAGAAAGTTTCATCCCAGAAGGATTGAAGTTATATCCTGCTGTTGTAAATGTGCCTCCTGGGGCCTCAAAGACGGTGAAAATTCCATTTAAAAATTCCACAAATCATAACATTTACTTACCTCAGAGACTTGTGCTAGGTAATATCGTACCCATCAGAGAAATTAGACCAGTTTGCTCCTCCCCCAACATTTCACATGCAGATAAACAGATCAATGATGCGCTTTTGTGTTCATCCCAGCTCACGTCAGCAGACGATGTCTGTAAAAGGGAACATCAGGAGAGGAGAGTTGGAGAAAAATGGCACCCACCTGTTGCTCTTGAACACCTAAGTAAACAGGAACAAGATATTGTGAGGAAAATGTTGTTTGAGGAGTCAGATGTGTTTGCTCAAGATGAGGGAGACATCGGGTGTATTCCTAATCTGCAGCTGATAATCCGTTTAACAGATAATACACCCGTCCAGAAGTGCTATAACGCCATCCCAAAACCCCTTTATAAGGAGGTCAAGGACTATGTGCAAAACCTGTTGAACAGAGGTTGGATCAAGAAGTCCTCCTCATCGTATTTGTCACCAGTGGTATGCGTTCGAAAGAAAGACAGTAGCTTGCGCTTGTGTGTTGATTATCGAGCTCTTAACCACAAGACCATCCCTGATCGACATCCTCTTCCCAGAATTCAAGATCTGTTAGACAGCCTTGGGGGAAATTCTTGGTTTTCTATTCTGGATCAGGGAAGCGCATACCATCAGGGATTTGTGAGTGAGGACTCTAGACATGTCACTGCCTTTAACACTCCGTGGGGACTATATGAGTGGATGCGTATTCCCTTTGGGTTAACGAACGCCCCAGCTGCATTTCAGCGATGCATGGAAGGAGTGTTGGAGGGTATCAGAGATGAGTGCTGTGCACCATACTTAGACAATGTACTGTGTTACTCCAAGTCCTTCAGCGATCATCTTGACCATCTCCGAAGTGTGTTTAGTAAGATGAGAGAGCATGGAATTAAACTTCGGCCAAAAAAATGTGAGCTATTTAAAAGTCAAGTGCGATACATTGGTCGCTTGGTGTCAGGAGATGGAATTCAGATAGACCCAGCAGACTTGGAGGCTGTTAGGGCCCTGAAGACTAAGGAACCCCGCACAGTGGGAGAAGCGCGGACGCTGCTGGGATTCCTGAGCTATTATAGGTCCTACATCCAAGACTTCTCAAGTCTGGCCAAGCCACTCTTTGAGCTTCTCCGCACGTCACCTGGAACAAGTGAGAGTACTCTAAACCCCCAGGTTCACAGTCATGGAGGTGCACAAAGAAAGCATGAAAAAGGGCAGCTCAACTCGAGGACCCCAATTGTTTGGACTGCAGAACATCAGAGTGTTGTCTCTAAAGTTGTTGATATGTTGACAAGCCCGCCAGTTCTAGCTTACCCAAATTTTGACCTGCCCTTTGTATTACACACTGATGCGTCAAATGAAGGGTTAGGGGCTGTGCTCTATCAGCAACAGAGCAATAAACTCTGCGTCATTGGGTCTGGGTCCAGCACATTAGTAGTATAATCATATACTATGTGTCAAAATGTTTGATTGATTTATGACCCTCCTGTCAAGGGCCTGTCATCCTGACATCCGGTCAGTCAGATAATTTTTATGGCCTGTCAATCTAATTGACATTTGATGTTTTATGACTGTTGTAGGGGGCCTATGGCCCCCACTTTTCCTGCAGGGGTAGTCCCCCAAACCCCAACACATTTTCAATCTGGTTGCTTTTTTCTATCAGGACACATGCTGTGAAATCTGTTTTGTGTATTAGCAAATTAGAGAGAGATAGAGGCATAGATAGAGGCATGGATAGGCTAACTCATGTAATATGTTCGATTGTCACGGCGGACTTAGTTAATTTTTGTAACAAAGTGATAAGACATGCCCCCATGTCATTCAAAATAGTTTTTTGTAACATGGAATGATTGAGTAAAAAAACATAAGATTGAGTAAAAAATTAAATAGAAAAGGTAATAACTTTTCATACACTTATAAGAGGTGCTACTTTTGGTTGATTTACCAATAAATAGTTTTGTAGTTGTTATTGTAATGTTTTATTGACTTTATATGTTGGTTTTGGTTATACCTTAATCAATTTACCTACTAGGTATACAGGGAATACACACACTACCACACAGCTTTTGGGTGTAAATTTGAAATATGTTAATGACGGACCCCCCACTACGTTTACAAATGGTCTGGTTTCTTTAAAAAGTTTAAAAGAGGGTTCTTGTAGTTACGAGTCCTTGTGTCGAGACATTTGGACGTGTTGTGGTAACAGATATTCAATACTCTTTTGTTGTATTGAAAATAACTTACAGTTTTCTAAAATGACAAGCTTTCTGACCAGTATGTTGGTTTTCATTTTGTCTTTATAACAAAAATAAATAAAAATGTCTGAATATAACTTTTTGTTACGGTTGTTGGGGGATTGCTTAACAGGTTATATCATACCGTAGGTGCATTAAACGATCCGAGATATTCTTGGCTTGCAGAAGAACTAAACGCTCTAAATCACACAGTATTTTATTTAGATATGTACGTGCAGGGGGCTCGGTGCAACGTACAATGGGTCCGTGGGTGTGGTGTCGGCGTATCCCGTGATTAATTCCCCTGCTGGTTCGTGCTCTCCGTGCCCAATGGCGTGTCTGTCCACTGTGCCTGTGTTTCCTCTGTGCGTGCTTCCAAGCGCGGTGCCGATCGTCAGTCCTCCGAGCCTGCGAGACAGAAGACATAAACATTAATCCTGGCTTGCATGGGAGTGGTAGCTCACCGTGTCTTCTGGCTCGCTGGCTTTTATGCCAACTTGATTGGAGAGTTGACGATCGGCAGCTGTGGCTCGTCCGTTTCCCTGGCGACGCTGCTTGCGCAAGGGGTGACTCGCCACATCCCCCCCTAGGCGTCGACGTGGGAAGTGGAGGCCTTCCGGAAACCTTCGACCTGGGTGGGTGTGGGGGGTTCGGGACTGTGCCTGACCGGGACGTCCAACCTGACCAGAGTCTCGACAGACCGTCGGCATTGCCGTGGGAGGCCCCAGCCCTGTGAGCCACGGTGAAGTGGAAGTCCTGGAGCGCCAGGAACCAACGGGTCACACAAGGGTTGGTGTCCTTGGCCCTTGCCATCCACTGCAAGGGGGCGTGATCCGTGACGAGGGTGAAGCTCCTCCCGAGCAGGTAATACCTGAGCTCCAGGACTGCCCACTTTATGGCTAGGGCTTCCTTCTCCACCGTTGCATACCGGGACTCGGCGGGGGTGAGCCTTCTGCTGATATACACAATAGGATGTTCCTCACCCTCCCGAGTCTGGGACAACACCGCCCCTACTCCCGCATCTGAGGCGTCGGTCTGGAGTGTAAAGGGGCAACCATAATCCGGGGCGTACAACACTGGAGACGATGTCAGGGCTGTCTTCAATGCTTGAAACGCCTTCTCCGTCTCCTGGGTCCAGATAACCTTCTCTGGCTGCCCCTTTCTGGTCAGGTCGGTCAGGGGACTGGCTATTGAGGAGAAGTTAGGGATGAAGCATCTATAATATCCCGCCAGCCCCATGAAAGCTCGTACCTGGGTCTTGGTCCGTGGCTGGGGGGCATCTTTCACTGCCTCCACCTTCCTACTCTGGGGCTGGATTAGTCCTCGTCCAACGCGGTACCCCAGGTGCTGAGCTTCGTCGAGCCCTAGGTGACATTTCCGAGGGTTTGCTGTGAGTCCCGACTTCCGTAGGTCAATTAGCACTCTCCGCTACCGATCCAGGTGGTGGTCCCAGCTCTCCGAGTGGATGACTAGTTCGTCAATATAAGCCGCCGCATAGGCCTGATGGGGCCGCAAGAGGACATCCATCATCCTCTGGAAGGTAGCCGGGGCCCCATGCAGGCCGAAGGGGAGGACCCGGTACTGCCAATGACCAGAAGGGGTGCTGAATGCAGTCTTCTCCCGGGCGTCCGGCGCTAGGGGTACCTGCCAGTACCCCTTCGTCAGATCTAACGTACTGATGTACCGAGCCTTCCCCAGGCGGTCCAGAAGTTCATCCACTCGGGGCATGGGGTATCCGTCAAAGAGGTAGACATCATTAAGGCCTCGAAAGTCATTGCAGAAGCGGAGGGTGCCATCCGGTTTTGGGACCATCACGATGGGGCTCGACCAGGGGCTGCGGGACGGCTCTATCACCCTAATGTCTTCATGCGGGTGATTTCCTCCTCTATAGCCAGCCGACGAGCTTCAGGGACCCGGTAAGGACGCTGCCTAACGATGGTTCCTGGGGGGGTCCGGATCTCGTGTCTGATGATTCGGGTCTGCCCAGGCCTCTCGGAGAAGACGTCCTTAAACTGACTGACCAGAGATCGAAGGTCTTGCTTTTGTATAGCTGCCAGTTGTTCGCCCATGGGGATTACAGCTGGCTCAGCGTCGGCGAAGGTGACCATCTGGGCCGGCGAGGCTATCCACCTCTTTAGCAGGTTGATATGGTACAGGTTTTCCTCCTTTCACCGCCCCGGCTGACAGACCCAGTAGTTGACCGGGCCTACCCTTTCCACAACGGTGTATGGTCCATTCCAGGAGGCCAGAAACTTGGATGTGGTTGTCGGAATGAGTACCATCACCCGGTCACCTGGCAGGAACTCTCGAGGTTGGGCAGGCCGATCATACAACCGTTTTTGGGCGCTGGGCCTCAAAGAGATGTTCCCTAACGAGGGTCATCACCCGGTCAATGTGGTCCATCAGCTGCCGTACGTGCTCGATGATGGTCCGATGGGGGGGGCCGGCTGTTGTTCCCATGCCTCCTTAGCAACATCTAGGAGTCCCCTGGGCTGTCGTCCGAAGAGGAGCTCGAAGGGCGTGAAGCCAGTAGAAGCCTGTGGTACCTCTCGGATGCCGAACAGCACGTACGGCAGCATGAGGTCCCAGTCACGCCCGTCCTCCGCCACCACCCGGCGCAACATCCGTTTCAGCGTCTGGTTGAACCTCTCGACCAGACCGTCTGTCTGGGGGTGGTAGACGGATGTGCCCAGCTGTTTCACCTGGAGGAGATGGCAGAGGTCCGCCATCAGCCGTGACATGAAAGGAGTTCCCTGGTCAGTCAGGATCTCCGAGGGGATTCCCACCCGGCTTAAGAGGAGGAAGAGCTCTTTGGCAATGGCCTTGGAGGTGGCCTTCCTCAGGGGCACTGCTTCTGGGTACCGGGTGGCGTAATCGACAATCACCAAGATATGTTCATGCCCCCGGGCAGACTTAGGCAACGGTCCTACCAGGTCCATCCCTATACGCTCGAAGGGCACCTCGATGATGGGCAGGGGGACAAGAGGGCTGGGGGGGGGGCGTTTCAGCGAGGTCTTCTGGCATGTGGGGCAACTCTGGCAGAACCTCCGAACTTCTCCGTCCAGACCAGGCCAATGGAATCGGTCTCGAATCCTCTGTATTGTGTTGGCCGCCCCAAGGTGTCCAGCCATAGGATGGGCGTGTGCCAACTCCAGGATGGAATCCGTCTTTCCCTTTGGGACCAATAGCAACTGTTTTTCCTCCCCCCGCCTCTGACCGACACAGTATAACAGACCCTTTTTAATTATGAAATTAGGGACCGGATGAGGCCCCGGTATCCTAACCTCATCCTCGACGATGCGTACCTGGTCCCAGCAGTTTCGCAACCGTTCATCTTCTCGTTGTTCTCTTCCAAAAGATCCCCCCCGTGATATGTCGAAAGAGGTCAGAAAAGAGGTTAGGATTTTGACACTCACCCTCTGCCTCGCTTCCGGTGGCCATCCAGGCCCGACACGGGGTCTGGTTCCTCCGAGGGTGGTGTCTCCGGGGTCGGCCCCCTCGGCCGGTTGACTGTAGAGCGGTTGCCAGGAGTTGTTCAAACCCTGGCCAGTCATCCACAATCCCTACATCCATAGGCCATGACCCCTGAGTGGCGGCCACAGTGACTCGACGGGCGGGGACATCCCGGGTGTCCCCGTGGACGCAGGTAATAGGGATTGTGAACTTTCCTCCCACACAGGGGGCCACTATGATGGGCTGGACCAGGGTGATAGCGCTACCGGAATCCAAGGTTGCTGTAACGGCCTGCCCATTTACCTTGATCGCCCGCTGGGGAGCTCCAGGGTGGGCTTGTCAATGTACAGCACAACCGGCCATCCAGGCTCGGGGAGCCGCAGGTCCGGGTTCCGTGGGCATGGGTTCATCCACTGGTGAGGGGGCCGCAGGTCTGTTACCTGGTCGGGAGATGCCCTCCGGTGGTCGCCAGGCTGGGTTCAGCCTCCGGGGCGTCAGCACCACTCTCTCTCTCGCATCGCGGGCTGCGGATGCCTCTGCCAGCTCTGCCGACTCGATCACTTCACTCAGCGTGGTGGGACCACTCATGCTGACCGCAGTGCGGTATCGGCGCGGTAAGGCCCGTAGGAGGCGGTCCACCACCACCCTTTCTGCCACTTCGGAGGCCGTGGGTCCGTCCGAGAGAAGCCACTGGTGTCCCAGGCGGGAGAGTTGTGCTGCCTGGGCTCGTACCGGAGTGTTCTCATCATATGTCCATTTGGAAAAAAGTTGAGCTGCGCTGATGGGGGACAACCCCAGTCTGGCGAGGATTTCCGTTTTCAGCACATCATAATTATCCGTTGCAGCCATGGGGAGAGCATAATAGGCCCGTTGGGCCTCCCCAGTCAGGAAGGGGGAAAGAATCTTTACCCACTCGGACTTGTCCCACACCTTCCTAGCGGCGACGACCTCGAAGGTGTGGAGGTATGCCTCCACGTTGTCCTGGTCCGTTAGCTTTGTTAGGAGGTGGTGGGCCGCCGATCGAGCTTCCGGAAGAGGAATCCGGGCCGTGATCGCCTCTCGCATCTGATCCATGGCTAAGTCTGCACGGTTTTGCCTCTGTGTCATCTGCTTATTCAACCGCTGCTGGCGGACTGAAATCTCCGCGAGCCGGCGCACGATCTCTTCCATCTTGGTTCACTGGCCAATAGAGAGAGAGAGGGTCTGAAAGGAAAGGAAAAAAAAACTTGTGGGTAATGTCCTGTGTATGCGTCAATCTCTCTAGTGTGCCCGCATTCTCCACCAAATGTAGCAGGGGGAGAGATGACACATACACAGAGTATTTTTCCCGCCCGGAGGGGACCTTTTATTTAGATATGTACGTGCAGGGGGCTCGGTGCAACGTCCAATTGGTCCGTGGGTGTGGTGTAGGCGTGTCCCGTGATTAATTCCCCCGCTGGTTCGTGCTCTATGTGCCCAATGGCATGTCCGTCCAGTGTGCCTATGTTTCCTCTGTGCGTGCTTCCAAGCGCGATGCCGATCGTCAGTCCTCCGAGCCTGCGAGACAGAAGACATAAACATTAATCCTGGCTTGCATGGGAGTGGTAGCTCACCGAGTCTTCTGGCTCGCTGGATTTTATGCCAACTTGATTGGAGAGTTGACAAAACCCTGACGTTAGAAGGAGACTCATTGGTAAGTAGGTATGTTTAAAGTTGTTCAAAAAACCCTATATAAACATGTTAGTCAAACATTTTCTTTTTTACATATGTCAACAGTATCTGGAGACATACAAAACGACGAAACACCTCAGTATGGCTACGGCGATAATGACTCACTAAGTAAAATATACTTATTTGTTTTATGTTTTTTTTTTTTATAATTAGTATTTTATTGATTTTTAAACACCACTGTTACAGAATAGTCTTCACAGAAGTCAACATTACAAATGAGATCTTAACAGAGATGATATATATGAGAAACAAAAATAACAAGGAAATGAACCAAAAGAAATAATAAAATAAAATAATGAAAATAAAATAACACATAAATCAAATGTTTTACCATAAGCACCACGCTCTCATCTGGTAGCAATATATTGCACGTATTTCCCCCATTTCGCCACATATTTTCCCGCCCTGTCATTGATGTTGAAAGAGAGTTTTTCATATGATGCAACCTTCGCCAACTCCGCGTTCCACTCCTGGATAGAGGGCTCACCTGGGTTCCTCCAGTTTCTCATTATTATTTGTTATCCGATCATTATACTGGTCTGAATAAAGTCCGCTGATTCACATTTCGATGTTATTGGTGGATCATTCAGAACATACAACCTCGGACAGAACTCCAAGCTAGTCCGTGTAATGTTTTCAATGCACTCATGAATCTTAAGCCAATAATTCTGAATCATGGGACATTCCCAGAGCAGATGAAAAAGAGTTCCTTCCGAACTGCAACATTTCCAGCAATCTGCATTATCCCTCAGCTTCATCCTAAACAGCCGGGTCGGAGTCCAATAAAAGCGATTGATAATCTTAAACTGGATTAATCTAATTTTAATGTCCCTAGAAAGCCTTTTAATGTTTTCACAAATGCGATCCCACTCTTTATGTGTGACATCAATATTCAAATCCGCCGACCACGTTAACATTGTTGCATAAGATATGGTAACTGTCTGCTGAAATAACATTGCATAGAAGATAGCAGCCTCATGACCCACCCCCATTATTTTCGTAATCTGAGAGAGAAGGTTTGATTGCTGAGGTTCTATTCCTCTCCCCATGACAGAAACCAACAGGTGACGCATTTGTAAATACTTCCAGAAATTATTTCTGGGCAAATTGTATTCATCAGCCAACCTTTCAAATGACTTTATATTATCCCTTTCATATAAATTTGCTAGTGTAATAATTCCTTTTTCTACCCAATCTTTCCATAGGAGGGAATGTTTATTAATGCGTAACTTTGGGTTATTCCAGATACAAGAGTCAGAATTAAGATGGACATTGATATTAAAAGCTTTAGAAAACTTCTTCCACACATTACAGAGGTTGGTTATGATAGGGTGTGATTTTAATTTGGAGGGTATGTTGCTGGACAAAACATTTATAGGAGTGAGTGGGGAGAACAAACTCTGTTCAATCTCAAGCCAGGGAGGGGCTCTTTCAGGTGGCAGTGTCCACTGAGCTATATGTCTCAGGCAGAAGGCATAGTGATACAGGGCTAGTTTAGGGAGGCCCATGCCACCCTTATTGATTGACACCTGAAGCCTTTCTAATTTTATCCTTGCACGTTTACCATTCCATAGAAACTTTTGACAAATTTGGTCGAACCTTTTGAAGTATTTTTGGGATATCGCAATAGGAAGACATTGACGCAAATAATTCAACCTCGGAATACAGTTCATCTTCAGGACATTGACCTTTCCCCATAGCGATAAAAATAGTGGTGACCATCTATCTATATCTAAAGAAATTTTATTAAAAAGTGGGTCCAGATTCTTTTCGATTATTTGATCAATTTGGTGAGGGAACAAAATGCCAAGATATTTTATGCCTTCAGTAGGCCACTGAAACTGCCCCGCCCGAAATAAAGTTTTTGGGCAGTACTGAGTCAGTGGAAGGGCCTCTGACTTAGACCAGTTGACTTTATACCCTGATATTTTGGAGAACGAGTCTATAACGTCCAATAGTGCTCGGACAGATCTGGCTGGGTCCGAGGCAAACCACAAAATATCATCCGCATAAAGAAGAAGCTTGTGTGTAGACTCATTAATTTTAACTCCCTGAATATTCTGATTCATGCGAATAGCTGCTGCAAGAGGCTCAAGAGCTAGACAGAAAAGTCCTGGCGACAATGCAGAACCCTGCCGGGTGCCTCTATGAAGTGTGAAATAAGAGGAAATCAGACCATTTGTTCTCACTGTGGCCTGTGGGTCTTTGTAAAGAATATCTATCCATCTGAGAAATGTTTGCCCAAATCCAAAAGTTCTAAGCGTATGAAACATATACCTCCATTCCAGCCTATCAAACGCTTTCTCAGCGTCAAGTGAGATAGCTGCTGTTGGATCGTTGGAGTCCCGCACTGACCACATAATATTTATGAGCCGTCTCCCATTATCAGAAGAATTTCTCTGTCTAATAAAACCCACTTGATCAGGATGAATAAGTGACCCAAGTGTTTTATCCAATCTATTTGCAAGTATTTTAGATAAAAGTCTACAATCAACAGATATTAAGCTTATTGGACGATAGCTTTTACAGTCAGTCGGGTCCTTTTCCTTTTTAAGTATAAGTGTGATAATTGCTTGGTTTAAGGAGGGGGTAATTTGCCAACTTCAAATGCTTCTGCAATCATATTTTCAAATAATGGTAATAGGTCTTCTGCATAACATTTAAAAAATTCAGCTGTAAACCCATCTTGACCGGGAGATTTACCTGATGGCAAGGCCTTAATTGCGTCAAGTATCTCCTGTGAGCTAATAGGTAAATCTAAGTCCTCCTGTTGTGAGACACTCAGTTTTGGAAGGTTTAATTTGTTAAGAAATGACATTATCTCTTTGTCTGTGGCAGTGTTTTCAGATGTATAGAGATTTATATAGAATTTCTTGAATGCATCATTTATTTCCCTAGGTTTAGTTGCCTGGCTTCCATCCCCAGTCATCACTGCTGCTATCGAAGATTTGGCCTCTTTTTGTTTAATGTATCTAGCCAAAAATTTCCCTGCTTTATCCCCCGATTCAAAAATAGTTTGTCTAGCCCTGAACAAAAGATATTCAGTTTTTTTGGATATAAAAATATTATATTCAAATTTAAGGTGGGTCAATTCTTTTAAACTAGATTCAGATATATTCCTTTTTAATTTAACTTCAATGTTCTTAATTCTCCTTTCTAGGTCTATGAGTTTAGCAGCATTGACCTTCTTCTTATGAGAAGAATATTGAATAATGAATCCCCTTAGAAAGGCCTTCATAGCCTCCCAGGCCACTATGGCAGAGGGAGCTGTGGGGACATTGGTCTCCACATATAGCCTAATCTGGTTCCGAAGATCCTCCTTAAATCCCACATCTTGCAATAGAGATGAATTAAAACGCCACATCCGTGATCTTTCTGTTTCCTGATATGGGGTCATTTGTAATCTGACTATGGCATGGTCTGTTAACAGAATACTATCAATTACACAGGATAATGTGGCAGGCAGCAAGGAGTTAGAAATTAGAAAAAAGTCTATTCTTGAATATACTTTGTGTGCTCCTGAATAAAAAGTATAATCTCTGTCCGTTGGGTGGTTCAGCCTCCACACATCTGTTAGACCCATAGATGAACACATTCTCTTAATGAGCACAACAGAGTTAGGCGTTCTACTTAATGTTGGTTTACTTCTATCAAGGATTTGATCTAAAACATTATTGAAGTCTCCTCCCAGAATTATGGGGTACTGTCCAATATAATTCAACTTATTTTCTAAATCTATGAAAAATGTAGGGTGATCAACATTAGGTGCATATATATTGGCCAATATTAGAGAATGCCTTAGAGTATTGTATCTCTGTTAGTATTATAATTATTCTACCCTCCTCATCTTTAACCTCCCTCCTGAGCCTGAATTGTAAGCCTTTGTTAATTAATATGGCCACCCCTCGACTTTTAGAGGACCCAGCACTAAAGGACACATGTCCTACCCAGTCCCTGCATAATTTAACTGATTCCTGTGCACAACAGTGTGTTTCCTGCAGGAATACTACATCTTGTTTTTCATTTTTCAGATGTCCAAGTATTTTCTTCCTTTTAATTGGACAGCCCAGCCCATTCACATTCCAGGTTGAATAACATAATGTCCTCCCACTGCTAATCATAAGCACTCTCTATATATTTTACTGTATGATAGGTGGCCATTCTATTGTGATATAAGATCCATGGTGCAACATGGCTTGTATACATTGACAATAAAAATAAAAATAAATAAAAATAAAATAAAAAATAATAAAGAAAAGAAACATGATACCAACACCGTAGTGATGTCAATAAACCGCAAACTGTGAACCAGTCTGGCACAAAGAACAGTAGAACCAGGAGGAACATGAATAGAATAAAACAAAATAAAAAATCTCTTAGGTCCATGACTTATGGAACAAGGGCAGCCTAAAAGCCCACTGCCCTGAGTATCGTACACAAATGTGTTCAGATATTAGATTTGAGGAGAACATAGGAATTTCCATACCAAAAAAGAAAACAAAAAAAGGCCTTCCTTGCCTGACAACAGCGGCCCCAGCCATGAAAACTATTACCTCAAATGTCAGCTTCCATCCGATTTGTGCTGAGCAGAGCCGGTAATTTGAAATTATCTGTCCATGCCCACAAACATAACAGAGGACTGCAAACATGCATACACACCCCATCTCACATGCCATTACTTTTCGAACAGAAGGTCTTGTTGTGACCAAAGCATACCCAGTAGTACGCGTCCGTGCTGACACGATACCAGACAGACGTGCCTCTCAGCGCCTCTCGATGTACTCCATTGCTTTTTCCGGGTCGTCAAACACCCGTGGACTCTGTCCACTGATGAACATCTTCAGAAGTGCAGGGTAAAGCATACCAAATTTAATCTTACGCTCATGGAGTGCTTTCTTGCAGCGTGAGAATGCTTCTCGCTTCCTTTGCGTCTCCTTCGAGTAATCCGGGAAAATCATAACTTGTTTGCCGTTCCACATCAGACGTTTCTTTTCCCGAGCTGCATCCAGGATGGCTTGGCAATCTTTATATCGTAGCAAGCGCGCCAAAATCGTTCGACCATGACTTTTGTCCCCCGCTTCCGACCGTGTCCCGATCCTGTGAGCGCGGTCCATCTCGATTCCCACCGGGGTTCGATCAATGCCAAGGGTCGCTGAGATAAACTCATTCAGGAACGCAGTAACATTGTTCTTTTCAGCCCCCTCCGGTATCCCAACAAATCTGAGGTTGTTGCGTCGGGATCTATCTTCGACTGCGGCCAACCTGTCTGTCAGTAGTTGTATGTCCTCTTTAGTGGCTGCGGCCGGTCTTGCGTTGATATTAGCCTGCTCGTCCTCTAGCTGGCTCACTCGATCTTCAACTTCCGTAATGCGTGAAACGAGGGAGGAAAGCTTTGTGTCCACGGAGCTCAGAGACCGGCGAATTTCCTTCAGATCCCCCGTTTCTTCTAATATCTTGCTCAGCATCCCATGAATCTGAGCCATATCAAGCTGATCAGGCTCCGTAGCAGTGCTAGCTGTGGGATCTTTGCTAGCTGCTAGTCCCTTCGTGCACATGTTGAGCTGAGTCTGTGCGGCTGAGCGAAGCTTTCTCTGTTCAAAGTTACCGCCAGACAACGAACTTTTGCCCTCCTCTGACATTTTTAGATCCACGAAACATATAAAAAAGAAATGTCTAAATCTGAACGTGTTTTAGGATGTATTAAGGATATTGACCCAAAAGACAGTAGGAGCGCCTGTTTCAAGCTGCCATCGCTTATCCCTGCGTCATGTGACTCCTTGTTTTATGTTTTTGATAATCCGCTAGAAATGTAGATATGTGTTTTATATAATGTGTTTTGTAGGGTCTTTCTCTATTGGTGGCAAACATCTCGAATGATGTAAACATTTCTACAGACCCTGCGGTACCAAGTACCTCTATTAGAGCTCCAAGGACATTTGTAACGGCTGCTCAAATTCACACGGAGTCCGGCGACATTAACAACGAACGAACATCGCAGGCTACAACTCCGCTGCAAAATCTAAATAACAGGTCCGGTGAGTGAGTCTAAGGCTTTTTTTATTTTTATTTATAAACATCTTGAACATTTTTGGTTATCTCTCTCGCCTAATACATATTTTGTTTTACTATTTATTTCAGAGGCTGTGTGGGACGACGATTTAGTTGAAGCGTGGGAAGCGGCAGAGTTGTCATCACCGCAACTTCAGTATCGCTGAGAGAAGGTCTTACAAGACAACGGTTGATTCGTAAGGCGCTAAAAGACGTTCAGGACGGTCAAGCGCAAAGTGTTGTATTATTTATGGAGATCATTAACATGGGCAGACGCAGATCTGGTGAGTAAACACCGTGTATATAAATCACTTTGCACATGTTTTAATGTTTTATTGTTTTTGTTTTTATTGATACTGTTTGTATGTGTTATTGTGTGTTACGCTTAGAGTGTATATGATGGATTTCAACAGTGTTTTTAAAAAGTTTTAAACAAAATATTGTGAAATGGCCGCAAAACGTTGTCAGGGGTCAGATGATTCTGAAAGTGAGTCAACGGCAAAAATATTTAGATACCACAGTGACGGTGGTTCACACCCCCCACAAAGTGTTTCAGACACGTTACAGAGATTAATTTACACAGTCAGGTCGATGCATAGACCGACTACTACAACCGAGTCTCTTTTAGCTTTAATTAGTACTGTTCGTTCAATGTCAGATGTACAGCCAGAACCAATTGTGGCTCTAGATGCACATGTTTTAAATCAACATCAAGTTGGTTACGGATTAGATGATCAGACAAGCGAATCCACTGACGCCCCAGAATGTTTAGGTCCTGATGTTGATGACGATATTGGTGATGCAGATATTGTTGATGCAGACATTGTTGATGCGGATATTGTTGGTGCGAATAATGTAGGTGCTGATATTGTTGATGATGATATAGTTGTTGATGATGAACCGGTTGTAAGAGATGTAAGAAATGTTCAGACAAACGAAACAACCATTGTTTAAATCCTAGCGGAGCTCAGCGATTAGTAAGAGAGGGCGGTAGTGTTGGTGATTATAATGTGGTCCCTAGAAGGAGGTTTAACAGCTTGGAAATACATAGAGTATTGAATCTGCGTTCGATAACATCCACCGATATGGCAGACTATGTTCTTCTTTTACATGAGGCGTTGACTGAAATAGTTCAATTTTCGCGACAGCTGGCTGGTGATGGCGGTTTGATTAATATCACGTTACGAGGTGCTAGTCTGACAGCTGATGTTAATACACTATTGTCACCTAGCAACAACTATAGCCTGGAGCTTCTTGAATACCAGATCGAAAAGATAATGCAGAGCAAAGTAGACGTGTGCGTTGACGATAGATTGGAATTGAAAGTGTCTATAGCCATGTGTAGACAAGGTGGTGCGTATAGAAAACTCCGTGACACAGCTCATAACGAGGTTATTGCGAGAAACAGAATGAATCTTTTCTGCCCCGTTTATATCTCAAACAATCTGTGTTTTGCTATTTGTCTGGCACATTTTCTGAACCCCCAAAAACAACACACAGAGTTAATACCATTAGCTTCAGCCTTGCAGAATGCTGCTGGTCACACGGATCAGGATATGATAGGCTTTAATGACATAGCAAAGTTTGAACGTCAGTCTTATGTTAAAATAGTGGTCTTCCACAGGTCAGACACTGGTGTGTTGGAAAAGTACAACACAAAAGATGCGCCACATAACAGAACAGTGTTTTTGTACCTGCACGATGGTCACTATTTTATGATTAAGAACTTAAAAGCTTTCATAGGTACGCCTTACGTTTGTGAATTTTGTTACAGGGGTTACACATGCCGTAGAGATCAAAGCTGTAAATATGTGTGTGATATCTGTAATGGGTCTGAATGTTTCAGACACGCTGTGAAAAAAAGACAATGTGGTGATTGTCTTCGTTACTGCAGATCTGACTATTGTTATGACATGCATAAGAAACCACCGCTAGGTCAACAGTTTTCGCAGTGTTAAAATTACACATGGATTGCACATAACGTATCAGGGTTTGACAACTTCATACTTTTGGAACATTTCACAAAAGTAGGGCTCACACTTAAAATCACAATGCAGGGGTGTCGTTTAATTTTAATGTATGACAACGGCTTTAAGCAAACTTTTATTGATAGCTACTCATTCATCCCCATGCGTTTGGCCAATACAGCGGCTGCGTTAAACCTGTCCTGTGAGGATAAGGGATACTTCCCACACCATTTCAACAGGGTAGAAAACGAAGATTATACAGGCCCTTATCCAGACAAGCATTTCTATGGGTACGAGACCATGAGTGATAAAGACAGAGGTCAGTTCGATGCTTGGTACACAACAGTCACCGATAAGGTGTTTGATTTTAAAAAAGAACTAGAATGACGTTGTTTTGCTGAGGGAGGCATGTATGAAATACCGCGATGAATTCATGCAATGTACCGGGATTGATCCGTTTACGTGCACCAAGTTAGCATCATGCTGTATGGCTGTGTACAAAACACATTACCTCCCAAAAGACACTCTAGCTCTTACCCACAACAATGCCTACACCAATCAGAACAAGGCATACTCAGATGTCTCCATCGAATGGCTGGATGCTTTAAACTACGGTGAGGTGTCAATTGGTAAATATTTTGTTGATGGGTATTTTGAGAATTCAGATGTAAAGACAGTTTTTGAGTTTTTTGGATGTTTCCACCATGGATGTTTAAAATGTTTCAGACATGAACATGTTAACCCCCTCTCAAAACTATCCTATGGTGATCTCAGAAGACAGGTTGATGACAAACTTGTCGTGTTGAAACAATTTTATGGTCTGAAGGTGGAGGTGATGTGGGAATGTGAGTGGAAAACAGCCAAACAATCCGATCCTGCTGTAATTGATTTTATGTCCAAATATAAACACCCTGAACGATTAAGACCACGCGACGCTTTATTTGGGGGTCGTACTAACGCGTTCAAATTGTACCATAAGGTCGCAGAAGGTGAGAAAATAAGATATGTCGATTTCACAAGTCTGTATCCTTTCTGCCAAGCCAGAAAGGAGAACCCTGTAGGTCACCCACAAATCATTTTCAAGGATTTTGAACCTCTAGAAAATTATTACGGACTTGTGAAATGCTATGTTTTACCACCGCGTAAACTACTACACCCAGTGCCTCCCATGAGATTTGGTTGCAAGTTAATATTCCCCCTCTGTCGCACCTGCACCGAACAACAAAACCAAACAACCCCCTGCCGACACACCGATGATGAAAGATCCATATCCGGTACATGGGTTAGTATTGAATTGTTAAAAGCTGTAGAGAAGGGATATTTTGTGACGAACATAGATGAGGTGTGGCGGTCGGATACCTTGTTTTGCGAATATGTTAAAACATGTTTGCAGTACAAACAGGAAGCCAGCGGTTATCCAGAACATGCGGCAGCAGACACTGACAAACAATCATACATCGATGACTATTTTGAAAAAGAAGGGATTCAACTGAACCCTGCTAAGATAAGTCACAACCCCGCACGTCGCTCAATCAACAAGCTATAGCTTAATAGTCTGTGGGGCAGGTTTTCAATGAGGGAAAACCAACCCACAACAGAGTTACTTTTCAGACCCTGAGGAGTTCGCTCAGCATATTTTTGGCAATGGTTATAACATCAAACATATCTCATTTGTTTCAGACACTGTAGCGATAATTCAATGGTGTTATGCTGATGGTAAAGGTGGCCAGACCCGTGATATAAACATTTTCTTAGGAGCATTTACAACAGCACATGCTCGTTTAGAGCTGTATGGTCTAATAATGGATGTATGGTGGACCTAAAAAATGAGGAGGCAGATTTCTACTTTTGTTAATCTCTGCACTTTTAACAAGTGCGTTTGTCAGAAAACCAGAGTCATTTCAGTTTTTATGTGTGAAAAATCCTCTTTTTAATTATTACAAGTTCATTACAGTATTTACTTTATTGTAGTTTTTTTTCCTGCTTTGGGAAAAGGTACAAAGGTCCTCTGGAACTCTTGGGATTTCCTATATAATAATGACATCATTACCAATACCATCAATTTAATTATTAGCATTCCCAGGAATACTAAAAGCATTTAAGAGATCAAATCAAATAGATGTGACTTACTTTAGCCTTGCTGCTATCCTGAACAATTTTTGAACAAATCTGAACAAAGATGCAGGCTGGAGGAAAAGACAAAACATACAGAACTTTAAGAGTGGGAAAATGCAATGCATTTCAATTTGAAACATGGAACAGTCTTTAAATGTAAAATGATTGACCTTTTCAAATTCACTTACCAATATTTAACTATTTCTATTACTGCCAGTACAAGAACATTTCCTAATCCTGAAACCCTGAACTCACTTCACTGCCTTTTCTGCCTGCTCTAAGCCTACTTCTTCACTGTGAAAGGGAACAGATCAACACCGAGCAAAAGTCTGAAATTGAACAGTTCACCTAAAAATCCTAAAATGTAATATTTATTAATATATTACAAATGACAAAGATAATTTACAATTAATACTTGCATACATTAATTCAAATAATATTTGTAGTGGAATTGAATGCAATCATAATCTAATCTATTCTGCAATTTATGTAACCTATGAGTCACAAAGATCTTGAAAAGAAAATGAAGTTTGTGCAACTGAAATATGAAACTTAATTTAACTAAAAAAACACATTGTAATATTTGTGAAAAACATTTATAGTATTCCAGAATTCTAACCTTAAAAGTAAAGTTCACTCTTCTTTCCTTTATGGAATTGACCTTCTCTGTCACCTGCTCATACCACCATGAGCCTCTTCCTTCCAATGCTTTCACAAGGGATTTTTCAATAGACAACAGTGCCAGTTCAGAAAGACGTTCCTGACCTGTTGCACTGCGCATGTAGTTCTTGGTCCGTTTTAGGCATGAAAAACTTCTTTCCACTCCCGCAGATGTCGCTCCAATTGTAGCACCAAGACACATTAGTTTATAAAGTTCTGGCATGGCCTTGTCCAAATCATTAGACTTAAATGCTCTGAGGAGGTCACACAACTTATTTCTCCATGCAGGTCTCTGTCAGAATAAAAAACTTGCAACTCTGACTTGAGCCTGTCTGTATCAAAATGTTGACCATAGCAGGTGATTAGAGAGTGTAATGCCTCAACTGGAAATGCATTGTGCATCTGCTCAAACATTGCATTGTTCAACAACTGGAGAAACTTCAAGTTGTCCAAATCAGCAAATCTCTGTTTGATCTGCTTCGTCTGATTTTCAATTATAGACATGTAAAGCAGTCGATAGTGCTCTTTAACATCCACTCCCTCTTTCATCATGGCCCGAGACCTCTTTGGAGCATGAACATCAGGTAGATGAGCAGCACTGTCATACAACTGTGTAAAGTTGTCTTCAGAACCCAGAGTCACCAATGTGGAAAGAAGATTGTCGATTTTCTTTCTACAAAATGCAATATCCATTGCCTTGTTTTGTACAATGTCGAAAACCACATCAGTCAGAGAAAAAATTGCTTTGAATGTTGAAAGAAAAAACATGAACTCAAAGTTTTCCAAATATCCAATGAAGCCCAGAGCTCCTCGCACAGTGTCATCATCCATGGCAGGTGCATCAACAATTCGCCTGAATACATCTAGCAATTTCTCGCGATTTTCAGCAACTGTGGACACTGCCCGTGAATTAAAATTCCATCTAGTTGGAGCACTTTTCGGCAACCGAGAGCCAACCTCTTCCAGCAGAGCCGTTCTCTTTGAAGAGTGAGAGAAGAACGTCGCGAATCCTCCTAAATTTGCAAAAAACACTCGTGCACTTGGTATGCTTTTTGCTCCCTGGCTAAGAAAAAGATTTAACCTGTGTGCATAACAATGCACAAACATAGCAGAGGGAGCCACCGCTTTCACTTTAGCTTGTAGACCATTTAATGCAGAGGCCATCACGGCTGCCCCATCATATGTTTGCGCAACCAATTTCTATTCAAACCTAAACGGTGCCATCGCCATGGCAACAACTTCATACACAGATTGTGCGTCACGTCCACCGGACACGTAAAAAAATCCAATAAATCTCTCTTGAATTGCTGCATTTCCGTCAACATATCGCACAGAAATTGACAGTTGAGCTTGATTGCTTATATCTGTTGTTTCGTCTACTTGCCATGCGAAGAAGGGAGCTGCATCGATTTCAGTTTTAACAGTTTGGGAAACGACAGAAGCGATACAGTGAATTAGATCATTCTGGATACGATTTGACGTTCCAGAAAACACGGTGCTTGTCTGCAGATGGGTCGCCAGCAACTCATCGTGTTTAGCCTGACATTCAAGAAATTCTCTGTAGTTACCCTTGTTGTCCGAGCTAGCATTTTCATAGCGACCGCGGAATGCTAGTTCTTGTCGGGCAAGAAGGGTTGTAGTATTAATTAAGCGTTCGAGCACTGCTCGATTTTTTCTCACAGTCTGGTTATGCTTTTCGACTTGAAGTCTAGCCCCCTCATCCAAGACATGTTCTATACGAACTCTTCCCAAAAGATTGAGTTTAACTTGGGCACTTACATGGTCCTTTGATTTGGAATGTCGTTGAACTGCCCGTTCCAAGTTTTTGACGTCATCAAATCCATATTTTGTCCATGTGCCATTTCGGGTACTTGAGAAAAGAAGGCAAGGCCAACAGAACAATCGGGTTTTCTCTTTACTCCCGGTAAGCCAGTCCACCCTTGAGTACCAATTGACAGAAAATCCTCTCCCTTGTTTATTAATATTGACAGTGGGCTGCGGTCTTCCGCCAGATATTATAGTTTTTTCTCCTCAAAAGACAAGGTGTCGAATGAAAAACCACGTAATATTCTGTCAACAATTGATAAGTCCTCCGCCTCTGCCATCTCCGACATGAATCCTACAGGTCTTAAACTCAAAAAAACACCTTAAAAAAATTAGCGCCCGCAGTTTAAAATGAATGACGAAGGCGGGATCTCGCTGATGAGTTAATCCAATCATAGCCCGTTGGAGGCATTGCCTCCTCTCACGTGACTTTTCTCCATTCTTTTCAATTACCCCCACTCAAACTCACGGCACGCTTTAGGGGGTATATGTAAAGTCAATGAGCTTAGAGGAGGCAAGAGAAACGCTGTCTCCCGTTGGAATTCTTTCGAGCGCTGTTTCACACTGTTTTTTCACACATATTTAGCTCAATACGTTATATCCGCTGTCCTATTTTATTTCTGAACTGTTAATAATATTCTCATTCGATTATTTTCTAGGGGGAGGGGGAGGCTCTGCCTCCCTTGTCTCCTCGGAGGAAACGCCCCTGAACAGTCGGTGGAGAATGATTTGGACTCTGCTAAAAGGGACATCCTACACAACTCTGATATGGCATCTCATGAAAAAGCTAAACGGTACACAAATATTTTACAGAGATATTTAACATTTGCTAAGCAAGCTGACCGTGAGACATCTATGTTAACCTTAAACATGACTCTGTCTGATAAAGAAACATCTAATCATGTACCGAATGCTGGAAACACTAGGTTATACGACAACGTAGTGAATGATGTATTAAAGAATATACCGCAAAGGAGCTTGAAAAATACTCGATACATCTTAGATAAAATGACTAACGCTAAAGACATCGCTTCATGGACTGATTCTGGGGAGTTTGTATATAAAGGCAGGAACATACCCGGATCACATATGTTGGATTTAGTTAAAAATGTCATAGCCCCATACAATGTCAAAGATGAAAACCGACCTCTAGGATGGACAGAGTTTCTGGAGACTTTTGCAGCACTAAATATACCGCAATCTACGGTACCAAACCGTCATATACGACGTGTAATCGATAATTTTAAAGTAGGTTCATCGCATGATAGTTATGCAACAACACCGAGGGGTAGAGATGCAAGAGCCGGTACCCCACGTCATGATAACGACCATTCTGACGGCGATGTTATCATTTCGCCTAGTCACAAAC
Source organism: Barbatula barbatula (assembly GCF_947034865.1). Taxonomy (NCBI): domain Eukaryota; kingdom Metazoa; phylum Chordata; class Actinopteri; order Cypriniformes; family Nemacheilidae; genus Barbatula; species Barbatula barbatula. The sequence goes on from NC_136782.1 coordinate 8,152,844, forward strand.
GCTGTCGATGGATGCATATCTAATCTTTTCATTTTATTTTGACATAAACAAGAATATTCTGTAATATTGTGTGTGTGTGCGCGTGTGTGTGTGTGTGTGTGTGTGTGTGTGTGAATAAAAATAAGTCATCGCAAAAATAAGAATCTTGCACTGTCTATTTGTTATTTATTATGGTTTTATTCCAGTACACAATTATACATTTTGCCAGTCTGAACACATTTAAACACATTTTTCTTATTAAAATGGTTATAGGTTTTTAGTTTTTTCACAAAAAACGACACCATAGGATCGTTTTTATCTAAATCATCAGAGTACAAACTCATCATGTATTCATAATCATAAGTAGTGGACATATGACGGAGAAAGAACATGCAATGTTGCCCACACGTGTCTGACGAATAATTCTGGACTTGCTTGTTTGAGTATATCTCACTGTCGCAGTTAAGAAATAGAAAATTACTGATTTGTGTTGGAAAACGGGGGTGATCGGGGTTATTTCCAAAACTGTCAAAAAAGCACCCAACCCCTTCCCTGGTTATGTATATGGCTAACCAGTGTTCCCCGGGGAGTCCTGAGGGGTGTGTATTAATTATGACCATAGATGGTACTGTTCTTAGACGTTCTTCTGGTAAATAATCACACGGCAGCACACCTAGAAAATGTGTGTTGCATGATATTTTATCCATCAAGACTGTGAGCTGTACGGTATTCATTTTAATAGTAATCGATCAAGACCTGTCTGCAATTTGAAATTTCAAGAATCGAATCATAAATAGCATAGATTACAAGGTTTATCGTACGGGGGAGCGGTTGTCGAAACCGTGCTTCTAGTCTGATATTTCCAGATTTGATGAGAGACACATGTCTAGAACACTCCTCATCAGGAGTCAAATTAAATGAATATAATGTGTACCTGTGCAAATATTCTTCGCGGTCAATAGACAATGCTTGGTTTTTCAGATGTCTTCCAGAAGACAGAGCTAGTTGATAGTACTCCCGTATAGCAGAACCGGCCCCGTATTCAGGTTGTAGCGGTTTGGCCGGATGTTGCTGACCGTCAACATATACGGCCAAGAATTCTAAATCGTAATTTTTAAAAGCAAAGGGGTTTTTATTATAGGCCCCCGTGAATGCATCGTTATCAACCATGGCTATGACCAAAGACTTGGGGAGGGTTCCTAGAAATACATTTTCCTGGGTCACGACGCGAGAACCAGCGGGCAGCGAAAGATTTTTTAATATTACTCGCTCAATAGGGTATTTGGCTGTTGCCGAGAGCAGTGCGTGAACATGACCCAGTCGTACTGCTGGTGACACGGTAACTTTTTTCACAAAAATGTCGCAGACTGAAAATTTATTTTATAATTTATATTGTCATCCCTCATCAGACAAAACTTGTCTTTACACCTAGTCATACGGATTTTGATGTCCACACCATTAAGCAAAAGTTTTTCCTGAAAAAATATGTCATTGTGAACTGGTGCTCATAATTCTACAACACTGCTGGCATTAGTGTACGCAGCTCTCTTTGTCAGACCCGCATTTCCTCCCCCCGGATCTGTACAGTCCATATGTCCGGCTGTATCTTTGTAAAAGAGACCGGCGGAAAACGTTGTTTGAAGAACATCTTTTCCGTAGTTAAGAAGACACTCTATAACACATCGGTATGGATATGTGCTGGAACTCTGTGAGATAAGTCTATCTCCAAGTGATACGTCAACCTGTGAAAAAATGGTGGCTCCTGCGTAGTTAATCAGACCTACAGGTGCTCCATCTACAATATCTGTGCCGTCCGGATTTGTGATTTTGAGACGCAAAAACAAAAATGTATTATTTAGATTGATATAATCTTCTCCATTCCCCGCTATAAAAAATTCCAGGGGTGCTGTGTCTGATATTGCAGATAATGGTGGTATCTCAGTATAGGCATTTCTTTCAATTGCCGTTTGAGTTAGTGGCACCGTGAACAAATCCAATTCTGATTTAACACACTCTTCTGACATGCTGTGTAGCAATGCCATGATCTAGAAGATGGTATTAGGATTTCTCTTTGAGCTTATTTTACGCTTTACCGACACCCTACGTTTTCGTTTTCCAACTGAGACCTTCTTAGATGACCGTCTTGCTTTATTTTGAGAATGACCCCTCCTCTTGTCACCTGGGGGTCGTAGCAAACGTTTACGGGACATTACCAATAGACCCGAACCGTCTTGTGGATGTTTGTTATGGTTAAAAGCGCTTGACATTGTGTTACTGACAACATCACTAAGTATGTTTTTTGCAGCTGATTTAAGATGGGGTTTCGCTATGTTGAAACCTCGTCTTAACAGAGGTATAGCCATTCTAAAGAGGCCTCTAAACAGACCCCCAACACCTCCTCCGTACATAACAGACCCGCCAGCGTACCCTGGTAGAGCGCCTGTTGCTGAGTGTGTGTTACACTGTTTTTGTCGATATTAAAATCCGTTGGTACGTATGAAGAGCCACCTAATGGTGCCCCGGGTTTCGCTCCTAAAATATTGGCTAGTTTCCCGTAAAAAGTCAAAGATATGTTAGGTTTTGCATTCAGAAACACACAGTTTTTCACACTGTCATAGCCGAAAGATGAATGCGGCGTAAGGGCCTCATTTATCTCTCTAACCAGAGAAGCAATGTCATCATAATGAGCCGTTTTTATACCGTAACGTATCGGAGACATTTTATTACGCATCAATGATTCGTCATCGTGTTTATTCTTCTTCTTCAGTGTTGTCAGGATACACCGTCAACCATGCATTGCATGGTAATACGACATAAAATCCGTCGCTACCCATGTCTGTTTTATAAATGAATGAATTTCACTACAGCTTAGTTTGTTTGAGTGGTCTTGACATGTGTCAAGGCTGAGCCAATGAAACTTTTATGGCTCAGAAATTGCTCTATTAAAGCTCAGTAGGTTTGATGGAGTGCTCAGCTACGATTTGTTTACAGTAGGTTTAAACTTAGCCTTGTGTTTCTTCTAAAAATGCTTAAACATAATAAAAGCCAAAACTAATGAGACTATGTTACAATGCATTAAGAGCAGGGAGCTATAAAATGAATGTAGATTGAACATAATAAGTAATATGTCTTTGGTAAATTTATATTGATATTGTTTATATTGTTTATATTGAAAAGTCGTACAATAACGTAGTATTTTGGAAAACAGTAACACTAGCTTTAAGAACACATCTTGTTGATTCAATTGACCCTTCTTGGTAGGCCGCGATCCTTCTTTGTGAAACGAAAGTAAACTTTAAGTTCAGTACAGAAAAGAATAAGAGGCCGTTTATACGACGCCGTTTCAACTAAAAACCGTAACCTTTTAGGCATTTTGATCAAATAGTTTAAACTGAAACAGCGCTTTGGGGGACTGAAACAGAGAGGGGTCAGATGGGGATGACCTGCCAAAGTACGTGTTAGTTTGGGACAATGTCAGTTTCCATCGCTCCAACATCATCAGGCAATGGTTTGCAGCCTACAACAGGATGCTGGTGGAGTTCCTCTCACCCTCCATGGCGGCAGGCTGAGCAGAGCAGCCCTGCCTCCTGTGGCAGGGTATCAACTGAGTTATCATGGATAGCTCTAACCGGACCTAGTGCCCCACACGTTGTAATCCCCCAACAGGGTGTTTCCGTCTGACTGATCCTAATGAGAAGGTTCCCCTAGTGGCGACCCATGACCTCCTCCAGGGTGCAAAGGCTCAGGCTGAGGGCGCCGTCTATTGGACACTTGAGGAAGCTTCAACTGCAGAAGCACAATGCTTGCTTACTGCATAAAATGTCCCTCATAGGCATTTTACAATTTCACTTATACAGTTTTGAACTGCATTAAAATAACCTTTATGTAAACTTTAGTCTGATAAAGCAGTCGTTAGTAACAGTGACTGTTAATACTGTTAAATATCCTCATCTGCGTTAAAATAAAGTCACATTTTACCTTTCGCGCGGCCTCTTTTCTCCTCCACAAGTCCTGTGGGAATTAAGATCAATCGATATAGAAATGGATGATTCATTTTGTTTTAATCAAATGTATTTTCCCACGTGACATGATTAAAGTTTAATAGATATGTTTTAATCATATAACCTTTGTTTTAGGGTTGCACCCAAAATGTGGAACTCTCTCCCCCGATCTCTCTGTTCTGTTAACACTATCTCTGAATTCAAATCCATGCTCAAAACTCACCTTTTTTCAGAATGTCACAATTCATAATTATTATTTTTATTTCCATTTTTTATTTTTTATGTGCTGCCCATTCACCTAATTCTTATCTACTGTTGTTTTGTCTGCTGTCTTTGTCAACCGCCTTTTTAGTTGTTTGTTTATTGTAAAGTGTCCTTGAGCTCTGGAAAGGCGCTATATAAATAAAACGTATTATTATTATTAACCATATTGTGTGCTATTTAACCATTGAAATTTTGTCTAATTACATGGACACAGAAGGCAATTTAACTTGCAAACAAAGGCTGGTTTCAGAAGATTTCCGGCCAGATGCTCTTGCAGAGAACGGAACGTGGTTAGCAAGAGTCCAACAGGACCTGATTCCCTGACCTCAGGGAATTATGACCCGGAGGCGGAGGGGGAGCAGAAGACATTAACATATTCTGTTTTCTGTATATAATGTGGGTGTGAAACTTCCTTTGGGTTGTTGACTGGACTCGTATGGAAACGGCAACAAACCATGGATGTGAAGACCTTTTAAATCTGATGAATAAACTGTTAATATTATATTGTTTTATATTATTAATGATTATATGTATCATATTAAATGATAAATGGAAGAGAGAAAATAAGAGAGAGATATCTTCATTTGTACTTTTTCGCCAAATGGTTGACGTCTCACCATATGAGAAATTTGCATATTAGTCTGTGAACTACCCATATACAAAGAAGACCGGGGCTAGTTGTCACGAGTGATGTAGGCTGTGTATAAAGTGAAATCGGTGCTTTTGCAAAATTCAGTTTGGAGTTCAGGAGATTGTCTTGACCAGGACCACACCCCTAAATGCATTGAAGCAACTGCCATGTAATTGGTTGATTAGATAATTGCATTAATGAGAAATTGAACCGGTGTTCCTAATAATCCTTCAGGTGAGTGTATATATATATAATGCAAATTAATACAATTTAACAGGGTCAGAAGAATATCTTACCAGCATAGGCCATCTCGCATAGGCTATAGAGACACAATTAGACAAATTAGAAAGAAAATAAAGATGAAAATGAATAAGAGTAAGAGATATCGAGTTAGAAAACACGTGGTTAGCAAAGGTTGATCCAGACAGAACATAGGCCCCCTCCCTACTGGGGAAATGAGGAAGATCATGCTCCCTACTGAAGAATATTTTAATGTGTTTTAGAAGTGCTATTACATTTGATATGTTTTCTTATTAATACTTGCTTGCAATGCTTGAAAATATAACCATGAAAGTTAAGAGCCTTCAAGAGGAAGTGGGTGCGTGGGTGTCAGAGCACGCAAAAGAGGAAGTAGCAGGTGACAGCTGAAGTCTCAGAATATATGCATGCAACTGAAACGCCTAAAAATGAGAAAATGTACACACACACGTATTCCATTGCCTGACTTCTTAAAAAATGTTGTTGCTGGGCAGAATTGGGGTGTGTGGGTTGTCATTTGATGTTTTGCAGAAACTCTGAGAACGATGGACTAAGAGCTGATTGGACAAATACCAGGCAGCACCGCACCCAACAGCAAGAAGAGATTCGACGACAATTACTATAAATATGTTGTAAAACCGTTTTCCGGGTTGTTGTTTTCTGTGAGACATTCTGTCTGAGGCAACCCGGCTGTATTTTTGAATCTTCTGATCAATAAACTTCAAGATTTACTTTGACTGGCCTCCCTCCAATTTTGAACACGCAAGAACATATTTAGAATGTCCTACACTACATGCTCCCGGTCTGCAGCAACCCCCTTCTCCTCCGCTTCACTCTTGTCTTTCTCCCCATTGTTTTTGAATGGTTCAAAACTGTAACATTAGTGTGGTGGCCATGATTATGACCACGGCCACCCCTGGTCCCCCCCTAGCTCCGCCACTGCTTCAAGCACAACAAGATTTTCAAAATGTGTTGCATTTAGGCTTCGTCAAGGGGGTCTTTTGACTAGTCCAGCATAGGAAAATAAACACTAGGGTACTAGCTACTAACACGAAGACCAAAACTTAACATAAACTCTTAAAAATTATAGCAAATTATGCAATAAATAGATGGAAATCTTACAGCCTCCACATTTCCTACCTTTTTCTGTTGCACATATGATTACGAAACAGCATAATCAGAGACCGCATTTTAATACTGTCATCACTTAGACCTCTTACAAAGTATTGCAGTATTTTAAAGGCCTAAACCGCACCTTTCTTCTCCTTTCATTGATTGGACACCTGGTTTGCTAAAACCAGACTCCAACTGACATTAGTGACACCAATAGCCTACTGGTTGACTTACTTTTCCCACCATCACTTTGTATGTTTAATGGGTGTGCTCAATGAAGACATGAAACATCATGATTGTTTGCGTTTCATCAGTTTAGAGATTTCATGTTTGCTGATATTTGTGACTTTGGTCATGAAACGTGATCTGATCTTCACCAATTTATTTGGAAAACAAGGAAATTGGCAATGGTTCACATACTTCTTACAACTGTAACTTATTTAATAAGGGATAATGCACAGGAAGCTGGTTGTTATCGCAGAAAAAAGCCCCGACAATGTGGTCAGGACACGAAGCGGAGGGTCTTGTATCACACTGAAGGGGCTTATTTCTCGATAACGGCCAGCTGCTTGTACATTATTAAAGCAGTATAGTTTCAGTTTTAAGGTTAGAAACGACATTCAAATGTCACGAACAGGCAATGTGGTTAGATAATTTGTAAATATAATATCATATGTTATTAAAAGACATATTTATATTTAATTTGACAAAAAACCTGTCAAAATGATTTGCTGCACATGGGTTGTCGTCTGGGAATAATGAACCTGCAAATGTTGCGACTAACCAATCAGAATCAAGCAGTTCAACAAGGCGTCTAATAATAAAGGTTATGTATTATCGTGAGAACAGACACTTTCATCATAGGTTGTTACAAATGCAGAGGACTAAAATGCAGTAAATCATTTTCTTGATTTAATGTAAAACTTTGCTTATTTTGCAATTGGAGATTCTTGATTGAATGATTCTATAATAAAAATGAAGCTTGCATACACAAAGTTTTTTTTTTAAAAACAACAATAATTTATTGCAACACCAGCAAATATTTACAATAAATTTACATTTTTATCTTTAGCTAAGAACCAATTATTTTTACATGAAAAAACTGTAAAATGTCATTCTTACTGCAACGCAACCTTTTTGCAAAGCATTTGAATGCATAATAAGAACATAATGTCAATATGATACTGAAGTTTATGGTTAATCCACTAGAACCACCAAATGCTTTTGAATGGATTGTTTTTGTATTTTAAAATCCACAAATCCAGAATGAGAATTAAGATAAATAATAAAGTTAACTTAAAATCCAAATACTGTGCAAAAATAATAAACCCAAAACCAGCTGCAACCGTAAAACTGCCAACAGACAAGCAATGTGCACAAACGTCAACTTTCAGACAATGTGACCATAGAAAGGCATGGTATAATCCCTCTGAATAAAGTATAAGAAAAATTCAGACTGGGTTACGTTTACTCCGTTTTCGAACCTTTTTTAAATGTGTTTTGGCAGTTTAGAGACACCCTGCATACAAGCACAAATACAAAAAAATGCATACGATAATTTCAGACTGTATGTGCATAAACCTTAATCCCACATAATCTGTCCTCCATTTGTAACTTTGCCCCAAAGTGGCTACTGTCTTTGACCTCACGCCTGAGAGAATTCTGTAGGTTTGCCATTAAAAATGCACAGCACAAAGACAATTGTGTGTAATATTAGGGATCCCTTTCAAAAAAGTCAATAAAAAAGCATGAAGGTATGCAAAAATAAATTGATAAAATAAACCAAACAGACAGAAAGGAAGAACAGATTGTTCGAGTAGTGCACATAGGTTTAGGCAATTAATTGCTTCAAAAAAGCAATTCATTCGTCAGGTAAATATAAATGTCCGTATGTCTTGTAATGCTGCTCAAATGTGCTTTGGCTCTAGTAACACATAACGGTCATTGATAGTTTTTACAGCAACATTGAAGTTCAATAGCAGCTCTGTTTGGTTTCAGGCGGTAGGAAATTAATATCGGTCAGGTGTTTTCAAGAGTCACTGTCCTCTGCCGCGACTGTAACGCCTTTACTGAAGAAAGACTCCTTCTCAGGTACCGGTTCATCTGTCATTATCGGTTTGAAGGTGGCGTTTTCTTCTCTGCTGTTTCTGCTCAACGCTTCTTCTGTACTGTGACTGATCCCATAGCAAAAATAAATTACAAAACCTAAAAAAACAAAGGAAAGGGAGGTTGAAAAAAGTATTTGTACTTGTATAAAATGTTCTCTACATTGTTGGTAACGCTTAACAATAACATTGTAAGCAAATCAGTGCTGGACAAATATTGTTTAAAATTAGGGATGCACCGATATGTACATTTTGGTCAATAAATAACTCTTTAATGTTGGAAGCAGATATACATTATTTGGTACAATAAGGCAAAAAAGTGGACAACTGCTTTTACTTTAAGACACTGAATGCAGAAAACAAGGTAACATTTAGGTAACACGTCACGTACCAAGCCTTCTTTACACTAGTTAAAGATTCTAATAAAAAAATTATAGATGTTCTTCCAGTGCAAACCAGAAACACTATCTTAATAGCCACAAGTCTAACAGGTCTTAAAACAGAAAGCATTCAGATGTCCATCTGCAGTAGGCTTTAAGTCGTGTAATTTATTAGCTTTAATATATTGGCCTGATTTCATCATGGGGCCGACACTGATATGGCCGATTATATATCGTGCATCCCTATTTGATAACAGTCACATTAGCATCCTGCCAAACAGTACAACAATTACTTGTATAACAGTACTTCTTTCATGTTTGAGTTTCTGCTGCCCAGGGATGTACAGTGTGACAAACAGTTTGCACGAGCTACTAAAAACCTGGTCTGTGCTAAGAATAAATTAGCCAGTGTAACAAAAATGCGATACAGTTTGTCAGGGGCATTAGACAGTGCTGCGCGTTTGTGTGAAGTGGGCTTGTCGTTGTGCTCAGAGTTGCTCTGAGAGTTTATTTCACAAGCATTTTACTGTTTGAGTGAAGCTACCATCAAACACACTAAACTCAAGCGTCTTCCCGACAACCTGTCAAAATCAAAGTCCTGTAACTGAAACACTTAAGACGAAAAAATACTGTCCTACAGTATTTTCTATAAAATAAAGCCAAGGATTTATAGTTAAAAAAAAAAGAAAACCGTAGAAAATGTTTAACAAATTTAAGTTAACTATGGCCATAATTTATCCATCTGTATGTAACAATGTCTTTTGTCAGTTACCTGCCTATTCATGTGATGATTCAGAAGGAATAAGACTCACCTATGGCCATCCAAATGGCGAAACGTATCCAGGTGCCTGTATCCAGCTGCATCATCAGGTACACATTAATAAACATGCTCAGGATGGGGAGGGATGGCAGAAGAGGAACCTGAGCAACACACATACAAATACAAAACTTAGCCTAAGATGGTTAACTGGTTTGAACTGATCTGAAACCCTTAAAAGAATACTCAAACCAGCCACACCAGTCTGGAAACCAGTTCAAGCAGTGCATGAATGTTTACTCAAACGGAGAAGTTTTACGTCTAACAGGTACAGTACGAGAGCCTTTAAATTCTGCATGAAGGTTTGCGTTTACCTTAAAGGAAAGTTTTGTCTTGCTCTCTGGTTGTCGCCATATCAAGAGGGTGATGATTACACAAATTACGAGCAGAGCTGCAAGAATAACAAGAGCCCATATCTGAAAGCCACCCTGCACGGCCACAACACAGAACACACACACCAGCACACCTGCAGAAAAAAAAACATATATTGAATTGAAATGAATTAGCGAACACATTGACATCACACAGCACTGCGCAGACCACCTGGCGTATATTACATCAAAGTACCATGACAGAATCACTCTTTTGGCATGTAGTATATACAAGTATGTTGTTGTGTACAGTGTCTAACCTAATACACTGGTGCAGATGTTGACGATACGGCCAGAGAGACGAGACGGTTCTTGGTTTTTGGGGCAGAGGATGTTTCTCAGAGTGCAGAGATCTTGAGATCCAGGCAGGAAGTCTGCGCTGCTGTCATTAATGGAGTCCGCTTCAGTTTCCTCCTGACAGCTTGCTATCTGATACTCTACAGTCACACTAGGCTGCTCTGGTTGGTACCTGAAAAAGAAAGCAACGGTTGATATTTACAATGTTTCATATAAAACTAGATTTGCATTTTAGGTTAAGAAATGTTAAGACCGGTCACATTAAGCAAGCAAGTTTCACCAACAGTCTTGAATTGAGAGCATTATTTATTTAATCAAAAACATACTAATAAAATAGCACCTGAAGCTTTTGACTTTGTGCGATAGTTAGAGAATTGTTTAAATTTGAAAACCCACACTAGCATTCAAAAGTTTAGTCACTCTATTTTCATCAAAAGGTGCAAGGTGTATTCTTGCATGTTTACATATATTAATAGACAAAATGTCGTGCCAACATATTAACTTGTTTTTATTAGAAAACATGTTTTAACTCAATTGTTTCTACAACACTGAACTTCATCAATGTTTAAAAAGTACCTCAGGGTCAGACCTCACGAAGCTGCTTAAAGGTAAAGCGCAGTCGGACTTTACTTTGAACATGCGAAGATCGTTCGGACGGTGTTAAGAAAATGGCCGGCGCGATTCCTCTATTTTTCACATTTCTGTACAGAGGTGTCACACTGTGACGTTTTGATCTTCTGCTGGTCTCACGCACTCACGTGATGCAAATTCGCAGGTCAGAGTTCACCAAACTTGCTACGCAACAAAATATTGTTGGACCAGCTTGCGCTTCCGGTCTGTCGCATTCGAATGAAGGGAAGTCAATGGAGGGAATGAAAACCGCGTGTGACCGCGGAATGAAAATATTATTTATAATATAAAATAGCACACGAGAGATTCATCTTCATTGTTAGTTTGTTTTCTAAATTTTAGCTGTCACACCATAATATACATTTACGTACCTAGTACCCAGATACTGTCAAACCTTATCGTCCATAAAATTCACAATGAAAAGAGCATCACATGACGTACCTCAAAACCAATACACATGCTGCTACTAGCGTGTATGCCAAAAGAGTGCCAATAGACATGAGATCAACCAGATCCTTCAAGTCAAACAGGAATGCCATCACAGCTGTTGAGAGAACAGGTTTTTAATGCTGGACAATCTTTTAGCATGTCAAATATATCATTGCAGAGCCATAAAAAGGGTAGTGGAATCACTGGATCTGAACCCAAACTAACGCAGCGAGGAAAGCATCCATGACAAAAAGAACCCATGCTGCTAATTATGATCACTGCTCCTGTAAGGGAAACTGTACGGCAGCATTATAACCAGGACAGGCAGGCATAACTGAGACTCCATATTGCTATTTTGTATTATACACAATGTATAATATTATGAATATTGTATTTATTGCACTAACAAGATTTTCACTTCTTGTACTCCTGTTTGCAAACGATATGATAATAAAAGTGACTTGAATTAAATAAACTGCAAAACCAGAAAATAATAATTGAATAATCAAAAAAATCTGTGGTTTATAAATATGTATGACTGTCTTGTGACATTATGAATATGGACGCAGAGTAAGCAGACTTGCCTATAATAGAATTTGAATTACATCATAATTGACATTTTTGAAATGCATAAAAGGAATACTTAAACCAAAAATGAAAATTATGTCATCATTTACTCACCTACAGGCACCTTAAAAATCTGTATAAATGTCTTTGTTCTGATGAACACAGAGAAAGATATTTCGAATAATGCTTATAACCAGACAGATCTCATCACCCATTGACTCCCATAGTAGGAAAAATTACTTTATAATATTGAATCTGTTGAACACAAAAGAAGACATTTTGAAGAATGTACTATAGGAGTCAATGGGTGTTGAGTTCTGTTTGGTTATAAGCATTGTTCCAAATATCTTTCTCTGTGTTCATGAGAACAAAGACATCTGAAAAACTCGAATGTGACAAAATGACAGAATTACATTTTTGGGGTGAAGTATCCCTTTAAGTAAATGTTTATCATATTTCTGAGAGGGCTGTTAAAACGATTAAGGGCATCCAGAATAAGAGTTTGTGTTTACATAATATACAATTGTGCACGGTGCAGATTGATTTTGTATTTACAAACACATACACTCGCATACATGCATTAATTTAGTAGCGTGTATGCATGTATCAATTTATATCGAATGTCTATATTATCTATCTCCTCCCTTTTCATATTTTTCTTAAATATATACATGTATGTGTTTATAAATACAAAAAGAATATTCACAGTACACAGACAAACATGTTGAACAGCCCTAGTGAAAAGGAATTACATTTCTGTCCTCACCTGCAACTAGGCCAGAGGTGATGGTGGCCCTTACAGGGGTTTTGGATCTTTCACTGATGTTGGCCAAAAACTTGAAGAGAAGCCCATCTTCTGCCATGGCCCATATTACCCGGGGCATTGGAAACATGGAGCCCAACAAACTATATCAGAAGAGAGAGAGACACATCAAACAGCGTTTGTAAAAAATAAAACACATTTAATGTCTGCTTGAGTTGCTGCTTCAGTCGTGACCCCAGTACTCTGCTTTAAGAGTTGTGTTTCTCCCTCTTCTCTCAACAGGTAGTGGTCTAGCTTTTGTTGAAACTAGTAACTTTGTATTAGCACTTATGGTACTACTTCTCTTTCGAAGACATTTCGCTTATTGCTCCCCGAACTCTTGGTAAGTTGCTTTGGATAAAAAGGTGCAAGATTGGGGCGGGGCTATGACTATGTTTTTTTATGGAGAAACCCAGTTGTCTTTGTTTATGATTCTGTGTGGGGACGTGACGGATAGCTGTATAATAAAATAGCGATTTATACAAACACTTACCTTGTGGACAAAGCACACAGAGAGCCAACAGCTACCGCATACGTTGCACCTTCCCAGCCTACATATTTAAATGCCACAGGCAGAGGACTGTTCTTATCAAGCAAGTAGTACGGCATCATCATTGTGAGGGCGGCTGAAACGCCAAAGTAAGCAACAAAACAGATAAGCAGTGACGCAACGATGCCGATGGGTATCGCCCGCTGTGGGTTCTTCACCTCCTCTCCTGAAAAACAGTAAACAGAAAATGAGAAACGAAGACAGGCAGACAGAGCAACTAAAACATAAGCAATGAACATAAATATAATTATTATTATATATTTTTGTTTGTTCTTGTGTGCGGTTAATACCGTCCAGCTCAATAGTCTTAAGAAGAAATACATATTTTTTACATTCATTTGCTTGAGAATTACATTACAGTTTAGTTTTAACAGAATATACAGTACTCATTTTAATGATGAATGATATAACAGATCTTACTGAATTCCTTAAAATTAGTATTTTGACTGTATAGAAGAGGTTGATTGAATCTTCTGGATTTTGTTAAAATGATCGTTCATAGTCATTGAGATCAATGAAACAAATGTTGCTTTCATCTTTTAGCGTTTAAGAATTTAAATATAAATTCAAGATCAGAGTGAGAAACTAACCTGTGGTGGCAATACAATCGAAGCCAACAAAAGCGTAGAAACAGGTCGCAGCACCAGACAGAACACCAGATAATCCAAAGGGCATGAAACCACCAGTACCCAAACTCTCTCCAGACGGAAACAACTCTGAAGAACTGATGAACAAACAATTATCACATAACAGAAAAACTGTCCTATACAGTCATGTTTTCTTGAGAAAACCAGTCCAATGTTTTTGAAGCATCAAGATTTAAAATATTAGGATTAAAGAAGCATTTTCTTCAGAACCTAAAGCACATTTTATAGATGGTTTCATCGAAAACACCCGGTGGCCCGAAGTTAACTTTCGGTCTGAGTTCGGTTATAATATTACAACTTATTGTATATTTCTATTTAATTTAATTATAACTACCGTACTCAAGGGTTGTTTGTTATTTGTCTATAAAGCGCATTAACAAATATTACTTTTTTCCAGTAGATAAGACAAATGAAGAAAAGGTGGCATAAAAATATTCAAGCTCTTTTCAATTAATTTACTGTGAAGAAATAGGCTTCGGGAAGTTCAAGGTAATAATGCACATGCAATAATCTAAACACTGGACTAATGATTATTTCTCTTTAAAAGGTGTCATGAATTAAGATATTAATTTAAACTTTTCTTATATAAGAAGTCATCCTGACTGGATAGAGCAACCAAGCAACAAACATGCTGTCGAAAGTTGCAAAATATTTTTTAAAAGTGCCTGGTTGTGGAAGAACACTGTCGCAGCATAACCTTCGTTTGGATTTTGATATTAGGATTGTGCGGTTGAAGTTTATTTTTAAAGACATTCAGGCTCTAGCATTGAGCGTCTGTACCCTTCATCATTTCAACACGGATTCCTTTGTAAACAAAGGCACAGGTAGACGCTGGATTTGCAAAGAGACTGAGATTAAAAAGGGTGGCGCAGCAATCTATGTAAAACATATTCAATACATGTACTATGCTTCACTAATGTTTTATTTGAGAACGCTTGATCTGGCCTGATTATATGTAGCCTACAGTATGTGTCCACCAGTACTATTATCCAATCATAGCAGTGGCCGTTTACTTCCAAATCCTCAACGAGACGGCCTCAACACCAGGGTAGAACATAGCCTATTACCTATTGATTTTTATGTTTTTTTAATGTAAAAAAACACGATTGTCATAAGCAGAGTATAAAATTATATTAATAAAAAAGGCCAGTTCACGACACCTTTAAATTCTGAAACAAAGCATACACATATCTCAACATATATTGTATTTATACTGTTTTTGAAAGCATTCTTCACAGCAATTCTTTCAAAATGAAACACAAACTGTTCATTACTTCATATACAATGTGCGGTTGAGGATCTCCTCAGGCTTTAGATTCCAGTTATTGAGGGTTCCTTTGATCAAGCCCGATACCACCACAAACATCAGGACAAGAACATTGATGCAGGTGAACACTTTATTGACCATAGCAGACTCCTTTACTCCAAATGCCAACAGACCTGTAAAACACATACAAGAGCCAAACATCAGATCATACGTCCAGATGCTTGACATCATCATTATTATGATGTATGATTCATTGGCTTACCTGTTAGAATGAGAATGATGAGGACAGCGAACATGTCGGGATACTCTGCGAGCACTCCCGGTGCCTTCATGCTCATGTGAAGCCTGCAGAAGTTTTCAATGTGTTTCCCAATGAGCTCATCAAAGGTTGCGCTCCACGCCCGAGCCACACTGGACGTTCCTGTGAAGGGGTCAGGTACAGACTTGACCACGATCATAATTTTGGTGTACAAGTACAATGTCTGAAAACAATCTTACCTATGATGTAAGAGAGGATGAGGTTCCAGCCAGTGATGAAGGCCCACAGCTCCCCCACCGTCACGTAGCTGTACAGATACGCCGAGCCCGTCCTCGGTACACGAGCTCCAAACTCAGCGTAACACAGTCCGGCCATGACCGACGCCAGCGCCGCAATGAGGAAGGACAGGACGATAGCTGGCCCGGCATTTTCTCTTGCAACCGCTCCGGCCAGCACGTACACACCTGCGCCCAACGTACTGCCCACACCGAGGGCCACCAGGTCAAAGGTGTTGAGACATCGAGAGAGCCGGGACTCTTCTGTGCTGCAGTCCACGACCTTCACCCTCAGGAGCTTCTTACCGAATCCTTTGAGGTGGGCAAGAACCATGTTGACTTCTTTTTACACTCTCTCACACACACACAAACACACTCACTCTCACAAACAGCAGGGCCAACGATCTAAAGAAAATACAAAGAGTGATAGCGTTAGTTATTTGTTTACATTCCATTAAAGTTCTCCTTGACATCATCAAAACAAAAAGTGTGATAACTACTTTCGTAATCTTTGCATTGTCAAAAGCATTAACAATATTTGTGTCATCCTGTCGATGAAATATTTATACTTGTTTCTTGCTCAAACAAAACAACGAACTTACTAAGGATGTACAGAGGGTGAGGCAATGAACGTAGGGTCACAGGACTTATATGACTGTATTATTTGTTCTTAGCGTAACAAAATATGATGCAAGGCCAAAATATTAGTGACTGACAGACCCAGTGCCCATTCACTTGCACATAGCACTGCATTCATGTATTGGCCAGGACAACATGTTTCCATCAGTGCTTTTTAAAAGCACATGTGCGCACGCTTCTCTTTACTGTAAATGAGGAGAAATGCAGCGCTCTGTATTGTAGTCATTTTATCTGTGTAAACGCGGATTGTTATGATAACGTTGTCGTGTGTACGTGAAACCTTGTCAAAAATGCAAAAGAAAAATTTCCGATTTTCATTGTGTAAACATGGCCTGATTGAGGCGTTTATAGGGAGCGTTTTCTTTCGGATTGGACTTTAAATCGGATTACGTTAGTCCATGTAAACGTAGCTAATGTCATGGGCGAAGCTAGCCCCTTTTTAGGGGTGCTTCAGCACCCCTAAAAAGGAGCTCAGCACCCCTAAAACTTGGAGTAAGAAATGTTGTTATTCTAAAAAGAATCGTCTTTTAGAAGGTTAAATAATTTCCAAAACATACTCCGTAGTTTTTGGATTAAAATGTATGTGTTAAGGGTGAAAATGAAACATCCCCGCTTTGCAAATGGTGTCATCCTCTTTTCTTCCTCCTCTGTACCTGCACCGCTCAGCGCGAGACACACGCGGAGTGAGAACACGTTATGTAGTGTTGTGAATCAACTAAGTTGCTCCAAAGCTGTCTCACACTTCTTTCCTTTAACATAGAGTTGTTCCGATTGCGAAACCATATCGGTGAGTACTGGAGTCAGTATCCTGAATCACCATGGTACACCTATAACAAGTGTTTATTTTCGGACTATTTTAGTCCAGCGGGTCGCCGCCGCTGTGGAGTAGCACAGGACCTGGTTGACTCGTCCATGGTCATAAACGGAGAGAAGTAGCGCCGGTTAATATGTTCTTCCGCAAGACGCATTCAGTTCTGTTTATTAACTGCTAGCGCGTGAAACAAAAACAACTAAACTGCGTACGTGTGTCTCTGTTGTTAAAGTTTATCGTTCATTTGATACTCATTTTAACAGTCTGGAGACACGTAAACATGACGTCACATGCGTCTTTTCTGGTCAGTCGTCATGGAAACGTGATCGCCCTGGCGTTTGGACCAGAGTGTCAGAGGAAGTGATTCTTTCTGAAGCGCAAGAGTGATGCTGGTACGGTTCAGATTCGTGTTCCCTTCACTGAAAGTCTTTTAGTGCCTTGCGTCGGCTCCATACATGGCTCAGGAGGACCACAGGCTAAAGCAGACTCCAGCACCTATAGCTGTGATGTCTATTGAGAAGGAGTTGCTTGAAATAATTGAACCCCAAAGGGTCATTGACAGGTTTGCCAGCCTCAAAGTGCGGCGACATAGATTAACTCTCCCAAAGTAGAGCAAAAATGGGGATTCAGGGGAAATACTTTAAAGATTTCCCTCAATTTTTTATATCTTTACTTTCTTAGTATTTTCAAGACCTCTGTAAATTATCTGGATATTTTGGACATTACCTTCTTTTCTTAATTTTTTTTATTTATTGATGACTTATATTGGCTTATGAAAGTTCAGACTGGTGTGCGACCAGATATAGATGGCCATTTGTAAATAACTTACAGAAGGTGAATTACATTTTGTTGTCCAAGTACCTGTTACATTGTTCAATGACAATAAAAATCTAATCTAACCAATCTGATGACTGTTGATACAGAAGGAGGAATATGGAGTTAAGGGTCAGGAAAAGCTGTGTGAAGAAGGTTTTGTGTTTGTTACAGGGGTCTGTCTGTGTGAACTTAAACCTTGTTTGTATGTGTTAGCGACCACTCATTCAGTATTTTAGGTTTAGTTAGTTAAAACAGCTCCGTTCTATCGTTCTTGCTTTAAAGGGATTGCCATGCAAGGAGTTCTGTTCTGCAAAAAAGGTGTTAAAAAAATCTGGATTTTGGAGTTAGTTGAATCAATGTTAAAATGATTAAGTTATTTTTCAATAGACACATTTTTTGTTTTTGTGTGAAAAGAAGGGGGGGGGGCTTTGCAGTGGGGCTCATTGGGTGCTCAGCACCCCTAAAGCTCTGACCCTAAAATCGCCCCTGGCTAATGTATCATTTTTTTTGCCATTGGTCCGGACCAAATTAACCGAACTAAAGGTGCTAAAGCACCCTAAATATAAAACATGACGAGGTGCCAACTACACTGGGTCCAACAGTAATATCACAACACACAAGTCTGAGTTACAGTGTTTTACCAGATTTACCATATTGCTTTTTTAATTAAAGATAGAGTATTTGTTTCTAATGAAAATGTTTCATATTGTTATTACCGTACATCTTAACTCTTGAATCGTCAGTGTACGACAGTTTTCAAACTTTTCAACAAAACGCTAAACTCGGTTATTTTACTGATGATTTACATTAACGGTACATCTCTGTGCGTGTACGTTTTCAACATAGAAAGCTTCCACAAAGTCAATGAATCATAAATGCCAACGGGTTCAATTGAATCTCTCGTTCAAAATAATGATGAGACCAAACATTAGCTAGAAATCCGCGAATACCACAAGCACTCATTCATAAAAGCCGTGCAAAACTCACATCTCGCGTGTATCCAACCTTTTGCGATATCGAGTTTCCTTGTTTTGTTTGAGTTTATTTAAGTTTGCATCCTTCAACACAATGAAGCGCGTGGTGATCCATATAAGGACATGCACGCGCGGTCAACACACTGCAGTTAATACAAAGGTTTAAAAATACCTCGAATAAAGTAGACTGAAATAGTTTACCGTCGCTGTACGTGTATTAAAATTTATCAAAAATTAAAACGTTAAACCTACACCGCGCAGAGAGGGGAAAACTCATTGTTATCACATCCAAGGCAACCAAAAGTGTTGCATCAGCCTTTGAATGGAGGACAAGGCAGACAGACCATGTGCACCGAACACTACTGTACACATTATTAGAAAAACCACTAAAGCGTTACCAAATAAACCAATGTTGTTTATATCATGACACGCACGCATAGACAAACAATTAAAACACCGTTTAAATGAACGTGCTTCTTACCTCGTCAGGATCTCCAGGTTTTGAGTAATTTTCTCCGCCAACTCGAATCTGGCACCTTTAAACGAGGCAAATGTTAAACATAAAATCACTTAACAGTGGATTTTACTCTTCTTCCTGGCACTACGATAAAATACTACCTCCACATGCTCGTGAACCCACCCTTGACGAATGGGATGAGTCCGAAATCGCATACTACCATACTATATACTAGGAAATATACGAAACCCGGCCTTCATAAAATAGTAGGCTAGAATTTCTCGCGAGATTTGCACGTGCGTATACTTCTGTTGCGTCCGAATACGTCTACTTACCTACTATATAGTATGAGAAAACACAGTAGTGTGGCCTAATCCTCGTATTCGTGAGAAATTCCTGGATGGCTTAGTGCAGGGGTGTCAAACATACGGCCCGAGGGAAGATTTGAAAAATAATACAAATATGAAATAAAAGTTTATTATTATTTTAATTAATTTAAAGTTTATTAATACAATCAGGTTTTCGCTGCCATATTATGTTTTGTTTGATTAAATTTTTTATTTTATCATTGATCATTTAATTGGGCTTCTGCCGGAACCCCTAACAAGCATGCGCATTCCAAAGCGCCGCCTACATTTCGAAAACAAAGTCGGCTAAGTTGTGCGGCAAGGACTAGTGATTTTAAAATGTCCAAATAAAGAAAACTGACGGAAGAAGATGTATTTCTTCTGAGAGTTCAACGGTAGGCCGGTATGTTTAATCTGCTCAAGCCGTGGCTGTGCAAAACGAGTAGAATATTAAACGGCACACACGCAGAGAAATATGATAAATACACTGGACAACTTCGAAAAGTCAATAATTTAACTTTAGCCTCGGAAAAAAGCAGTCAATGATCACAAAAAGAACAGAGACTGATGAAGCTGTAACGCTATTTGATTACCAACGAAATCGCAGCGGGATCAAAGCCGTTTTCAGAGGGAGAATTCATCAAGAATCGGTAATGAACATTAACATTAAGTCCAACCTGCGCTCTCGACTCACAAACAGACAGCTAAATGACATCATGAGATTGATGTGGTTGAAGAAAAGAGATGTCAGGAATTAAAATCATAATGCAGATGCGATCTAGATCTTTTGTTGTTAAAGGGAATTTCTAGTATATATTTAATGTTCATATCCAAAGTGAAGTTGTACTACTGTACTAATTGTTAAATATGTTAAGGCAGTTTTTCCTATTAGTGAATTATATTGTATAGCTTGTATGGTTCATATTTAATGTGACCGTCTGTACACAAATAGAGTCTGTTGCATTTTTGTCATTACTAGTTTAAAAAGTATCTGACAAAAAATATTCATATTCAAAGGAAAGGGTTTTGATTGCCTTTACCTAAACAAAATAGTTTTTTCAAAGAGGAATAAGAGTGTTATTGAACCGTTCTGAGGATTTATTAAATGCACCTTTTACAGAACAGTGTGTCTTTCTAGTTTTTTTGCTAATTTATTTGTAATTTGGTGCAATATGGTTTAAAAAAGGTGATTCGGCCCGCACATTGTCACTTTTCTCTCCATCCGGCCCTTACCCTAAAATGAGTTTGACACCCCTGACTTAGTGGTTACGACCATGTTCTAAAGCACCTAGTAGCGACAGATACTTGGGATACTTGTCCTGCCCCGTGGGCTCATGGGATAGACAAGTATCCCGAGTATCTGTCGCTAGGTGCTTCAGAACATGGTCGTGAACATACATTTACATTTATTCATTTGGCAGACGCTTTTATCCAATTCAGGGAGCAATAAGCGATCCAGGCGCACAGCGGAGAAAGTCGAGGCAGGTGCTTTCAAAAGTGAGTATTACTACTAACCAGCAAAGCGTTTCTTTGCGTTGCAGTCTATATGTTAAAGTGCTGCAGCGTAAAGTTTACCTGTAAGATGCTACATATTAAAATATAATTGTGATTCTGCTGTGGAAATGCAGTGTTTTAATATGCCTTGCTTAAAGGGGCGTTCCACGCACACACGCGTCTTAACGTTACACATATTAAAACCATACGCAAGTTAAAGACGCTTTTTAATGTCCGTGTAACACGTGACCTGTCCTTTTCTCGATATGTATTGCAAATGAGCTTATCACAACATGAAATAAACATCACAGTAATGTTAATATACATTGTTCAGTACTGCTTGCATACATACATATACGTCATGTAAATAAACAAATTTACTTAAGTAACTAAACAATGTATTTATTTCTTTGGTCCATTAGTACTGTTGATGAATTCATGAAAATTTAAGATCAATAAATCTTGTTTGACTGTTACAGGGACTAAGATGGCGACGGTGGTCAGCTGCGAGGATGTGGGGTTCAATGCTTGTAGATACAGGATAATTTGTCATGATAAAGTTTTGATAAAGTTTTGATTTAAGTGATGTTTACTTTTATATGTATTAATAATTATTAAATTCATTTATTTTCTTACATCAAATTTAGGTATTTTGTATGTGTCTGTAAATAAAACATATTACATGACTTCATGCATTATGTCATTGCTTCACTGAAAACGTATGCATTCACATTTTTTTAGTCTGTATTAATGCATAGATGGCATTTGGCAATAAAATTACATTTAGTAGCCTATTTTTAATACAATATACAATTTTCAGGAAAAAAGTATTGAGCACTTATCAATAATATTGTGCACAAGCGTAGGTAGGGGCTAGCAATGCATTTCTAGGGTACAATTAATTGACATGCAATTATAGTCTAATTATATTCCTTGACAATAAAATCAGCAGTGCTCTCCAGCAGTGGGAAAACTCATGGAAGGTAAAGTTAGCATTACTGATGTTAATACACCTGTCTCTCATAACTTAAATGGTTGTGCTTGTTATTACGTCGCATGCTTCATCTCTGACCCATGTACACTCCAGTACAGTAGGTGGCGCATATGCGCCACAAACGTAATTTGCTCCCCGCCATTAAAAAGAAAAAGAAGATAATCAAAATGGCGGACCTTCATACTACACCCATTCAGGGAAAACAGTACGTATCTACTGAAATGGAGTACCTACTCATTGAGTATGCGATTTGGGACTCGACCATGATCATGGGTGGAGTGTCTCTGAACATCCGTCTGTGTGCCAACACCCAAACACACGAGGTCGTTCAACTGTAACCAATGTCACTGATGTGAGATATTCGATCACGTTCAGTTCCATCCATTTTCATTCATGTTTCATTCAACTTTGTAACATTTTCTATTTCTATGTGTTCTCAAAAAAGCGTTCTTGGACAATATTACGTTTAGTTAAAACGTGTGTTGTGGCCGCTAGAGGTCAGTACAGCGCGAGCTGTGGAAATGATGAATGAAGAGTGTAGTAGACACGTGTGCCGGGCTGAATGAGAACAGGGGGGTATTCCAGAAAGCTGGTTATGTGACATAACCAGTTAAGTTTTCGGTTCCAAAAACGGAGAATGTAAGTAACCATAGCAACTTACTCTCTGATATAACCTGCTCCGGAGCAGATTTTGTTCCAGGGTTTATTCCTTTTAGGGAAATGTTACCAAGCTTCAGGGGTTGTCTGCGCATGCGTGCGCTTTTGGTGAGCGTCAAGTGGGCGTGGAAGCACAGATTACGTATAACATATTATCCTTTTACAGCAATTTTACAATGACATTTCCGATCGCCCCCATCGCTATTCTGCATTCACAACTATTTGTTATTATTAACTTTATTATTTAACCTTGTAATCTGTTTTTGTTACACTTTATGTATTTATATTGAATACTGTATACTTTGAACTAGGTTTATTAAAACATATCCAAATTACACTGGATGAATATGCACAACTTACAATTTCCAACAGTTAAAGGATGTTAATAGTGAAGTATATCAACTGCCGAGCAATTGCATTTCATTACTCTTATCCACTTATTACGCGATATTTGATGCGTTGGGTCAAAGATAGCTGTGGCTTAATGGGCCAAGAGCCAGACTTAAAACTCAAAGATTGCAAGTTTGATTCTCAGGCTGGCAGGTTTTATTATTTGTGACACCCAATTGTAACTATGGCATACTATTCACATATTTAAATCCATTAACATATAAATACATGAAAACTTAAGAGGTTTTTCTCTAACTGTATACCTTAAAAATTTATTTTTGATCCTCAGTCTCCTCTTACAGTTTAGTATTGAAAGGCTTTTCTCCAAATGACAATTAGCCTTTCAGGATAGGCCGTTTCCACCTCTTTAAACATTTGGAAAGCCATGGCCTTTTAGATAACAGAGTCAAATAAAAAAATGAAAATGGATATATTTAAAATACATTTATTTATAAGGGATATATTACATTACACATTGGACATATATATACACACACACACACACACAATACAATATAAAATAAATTGTAAATAAGTAAATAACCAAACATAAGCGGAAATGTAACTTTTGGCCAGGCACGCGCGTCTGGCCCAAAGTTGATAAATGAAAATAATTCGAATCACCCACATCATATCATTCCAGTCCTGTATGACTTTCATTTTTGTTTGCAGAAAACAATGGTATTTTAAAGGATGTTCGTTAGGTATGTGATCTGGAAGATGCATTTATAGTGCATTATGATAAAAACATAACTGCCCTAGATCAGTAAGTCATTTTGTTGTTTAAAATGTATAATAAAGAACAATGAAATTATTATATCAACAATAATTACACCATACAAAACGATATACTATACTGTATTTAGGCTACTGTATAAACGGCATCATCAGATAATCTTATAAACATGCTGATTACATTTATATATACTTTTCGTCTGTTGTTTTGTAAAGTTCCCAAAGCATTTAAAAGTTTAAATATGTAGTCGTAAACAGTTTAATGTTCTTTACATAAAAAAGAGGAGTATAATCGGAAAAAAGCACAAAACATATCACCTTCCAGTATCAGCCAATCCTCTTATACACAAACATTGGCAAATATAGTCTGTGGTTTTTGAGGCACAGTTTAGAAAGTGTGTACGTGTTCTCTCCTGACTATTATGGTAACTGCCATTAATGTAATTTGTGCATTTTACTGTAAGTCACTTTAGGAAGAAAGCAGCACTCAGAGAACAAACACTTTGAAAGCAGTTTAGTGCTAATGCAGTGTTTTCCAGAAGGTAAAAGCAAGTAAAACTGCATCAAAACCAAACAGAACACATTGGTAAATGCAGTCAATTAGAGCTGCGCAAAACTGTCAAAGGTGCAATCCATTTCTAGATTTCCCCTCTTTCTTACTGAATATTCCTAAGACTCTTCTGATCCGTTGATTTTCACTTAAGTTGCAAGAAGTCTTTCCAAAATTAACTTTTGTAGATTCAAAAACAATTGTTGGCAAACCCCGAAGCAACAGGGTTTCTTTGCTGTAAGCAACTGCAGACCTTCCCACAAGTCTGTTCTACTATCAGTGTTCAGAAAGACAACGTAAAAACACCGCAACCTTGACTCACAACAGAACTGAAACAACACTGTTGCAAGCAGCAAATACATAGATTGGAGTTGTGTTTGTTTTTATCCTCATAGTCAGAACTATAGGGTACTGCGATACTTCCACCACCAGAGAGCAGCATTATACCATGAATCTTTGGGGTAACTAAAACGAGCAATCTATTATTCCAGTGTAGTCATTGCTCTACTTATTAAAATGAAGACAAACCACGCGGCCAGTGTCTGTAGGAACGGTATGTATCATCTGAATAGAACTCTGTCCTTTGAAGGTGACAAATGGGAAGTGTTTTTCTTGGGTTTCTCTGTAAATTAAAACATTAGCATATTTTGATAATGATAAACAGGGTATGCTTAAAGGGACAGTGTACCCAAAAATGAATATTTATTTAATCAAAACACATTTTCATTCTGTCATTTTCATATG
Organism: Barbatula barbatula; assembly: GCF_947034865.1. Classification (NCBI taxonomy): domain Eukaryota; kingdom Metazoa; phylum Chordata; class Actinopteri; order Cypriniformes; family Nemacheilidae; genus Barbatula; species Barbatula barbatula. The sequence continues at coordinate 8,178,094 of NC_136782.1, forward strand.
ACTTTCTTCTGTGGACCACAAAATTAGATATTTTAAAGAACGTTGGCTCACATTTTTCTCAAAATAGCTAATTTTGTGTTTCACAAAAGATTCAGGTTTTTAAAGACTTGAGGGTGAATTATTGAGTGTTCTTTTTTGGTTGTACAATCCCTTTAACACTTACCGGTGTAAATACTCAACTACCCACTGGAGGCCAAAGCAGTATAATGATATAGATTACATATTTATTTATTTTAACATGTATTTTTTCTGTTTCAGCCCAGCATATTTGAGTTCAGAAGAGTTTGGTTCATTTCTATTTAGTTAAATGAAATTGTAGTTTATTTTATTTCTGTCAGTTAAAATAAGTTTTAAATACATTCTCTATTACAGTTGGCACATAATAAATGACAGGTAGATTTGTATTAGTGTGATTTATGAAGAAAAATGCTGCAGTATTGCAGTTACATCACCCCCCCCCCCCCCTGCCCCACTGTCATTTGCTGCCTCATCAGTAAAATAATATAAACCCATATGAGAAGCAGCGCGAGCTTAAGCGACCCACGAGAGGAACGCACAAGACACATTCTCCCGTACTAAAGTACATTAAAGGCGACACATATATCACCGAAGCACCAATGAGCTGATGAAAGCGGATGATGCGCGTGATGTATCGGTGAACGGAGACAGACGAGAGGAGAGGAAGGACGAGGCGGAATAAAAGAAGTGTAAAAAGAACGTGAGCATCGTCCGCATATCCGCGCCCTTGCGGAGGAGTCTGAGGTCAAAGCCTCCCTGAGTCAGTCGCTCTTGATTTCAACGCCTGCCTCCTCGGCTCGCCGTCACGGAGGTGATTAATGGCGAGGCGAAGACTTGATTAGCTGAAAAAACGGCCGAAACAAAGCAGTCCCAAAGCTCCCGCTGACTTCCCCCGGTTAGATTAACACGTTCAATTCAAGAACTATAATGAAAACGCCATTGGTCAGGATGAAAGGTGCGATTAAGCCCAAAGTCCTCCTTCAAATTCACAACGGCCCTTGTTCGAGAGGCAGATATTTATGCAAAGTGGACCTCTCGAAGCTTTTAGCAATGCGCAAAGTGATTGTTTTGAAGCCCTTCTGGTTACATAAACGAGGTGTTCGCAACTTGCGTTGGACCGATGGCTCTGGAATTTGAATGTTTAGGCTACTTTGGGTTGGAACTTGAGATAAACCACGACCGAGCGGTTGAAGCGATAGTTTGCTCAAAGATCCTTTTTTTGCTCGCTCTCATGCTGTTTCGAACACATACAGTATGACTTTGAGCATTGAGGCTCTTTTTCCATACTCGTGTTGGTTTTATGTTTTCACAGCACCACGCTCATCTCACCGGAAGCATCTTGGTCGTGACGTCACACGCGACCCAGACAACCCAGATAAATTCGTCTACGTAAAACCATATAGGCCTACAACACAATGTAAAGAACATTCTGCGAAAATATAATCGTCATATCTCAAATACTGTCTGAGTGAGTCCATGTCAAAGATTGACATCGTTTTGAAATGATGTCCGAAATCAAACTTTGTGCTCAAAATCTCATGATTCGATTTTGGGATATTGGGCTGGTTTTCACTGACACACATGACATATCTTGTGGGTCACGTGACGTTTATTTACAGGTGTGCTGTGGGAAATATCCTAAATCCGAGTTGTCTGGAACGTAGCATAAAACTTGTTTGCAAGTCTTTCTTTTATGAAGGAATCCAACGCCTTGAACAAGTGAATCATTGAGGATGTGGTTTGTTGTCTTTTTCGAGCACTTTGGAGACTTGATTTGTTCAATTCAATGATAAATATGTCAGTGACAAAGCCTCTTTAAAACAACTCTGTACACAATCAGTGCATTAAGCCTGATAGGCTCTCAGTGCCAATTTATTTTTATAGATCAATGACTGGAAAAGGCCCATGCATCCCGATTAAATGGAAGAGATACCTTAAAAGCAATACAAGTAGCATTCTTCTGAGTAGGCAAGACGTTTACTAATAAAAGAGCAGATTTTTTTGCAACATGACACTTGAAGTATTTATGCCATTCTCTTGCATTCCACTTCTTTCATGGAGGCCTTGAACCAATCCAACCAGGTACTGTACATGAGATAAATCATCATTTGATTCAAGATAAACAGCCTGTAAAAATAAGAATAAAAGAACAAGGTAAAATACTGTGTACTAATCGTTTCATAATGGAATAGCTATTCATCGTGTGGAGCATTGCACGTGGCTTAGCTGAATATGAAGTGGGCTTGATTTCGTCCTTCAGGAATTGAGTTGAAGACTGGTCATTTGAAAGTCAGTATAGTCCCACCCCCAGGCCTTTTTGAAATAATGAGTGTACAGATAAATCATTTATAACAAACACTTCAATATTCTTTCAAACTAGGGCTGACAGTTTCATGACTTTAAACTTATAGGCGGATCTCACTTATGAATTTGTACTTCACTGACTTGGTACAATGGAAAATAAACCTGTAAAAACCAGAAATTTACTGTCAGCTGGAGCGAGAGATATACACTGTAAAATTATTTTATTTTCTTGCAAATTTGCATAATATAAGTTATTTCTTTCTTGTTAATTTGTAACTTTACGTTTTTAACCGTAATTCAAAAATCTGATCTATTGACAGAAATACAATATAATATACATAGCTATGTATTCAGAGGTGTATAAAGACCTTACATAATAAAGCGTTATGTTTTTATTACCTTAGAATGAGTTATTTCTATCTACAGGGGTCTTCTTATATCTCCTTTGGCAAAGAAGTGAAAACGTGATAACATCTTAGTTCTCTGTCAGCCACATTAGTGCTTCTAAAGGGAGGGAGCCAAAATTTTTAAAAATTGGACCTTTAAACTCAGACTTTGTCTTAAACGGTATATGTTAAAAGTAAAAACTTTATGTAAGTTTTAATTTTTTTCCACTAATCCTCAAACGTGCCAAGAACCAGCATCATGTTTCCTTTGTAGAAGTACTTTATTTTTGGTTAGTATACACGATTTCACCACAGAAATGGCACACAGTATTGTACACGGCACACAAACACATGCGGTGAACATCAACGGGGGACCTCTAAGACATCCATTTCCTTTAATGTTTTCATATTATTTTTCTAAGGAAAAAAATGATGTGTAACCCTAAATTATAAACATAACTACTAGATTGCCAAATTGTGTCAAATGAGTGAAAATTGCTTCATGGAAAGCCGTTTCTGAACAGGCAGATTGGGGTAATTGCATCTGTCCAGGCATCCGGTTTCCTGGGGGTTCTCTTAGGGCTAAAGGAAAAGCAGGTTGGTCTTAAAATGATAGGCGATCAGCTTAAAGGATTATAATAATGCTGATGGATTTTCATACAATGACTACAGATCTGCAATAAAGCTGTTGAGGAAAAACAACATGGCCTGTAATCCAAAGACATTTATCACACTGTCTGACACGATTGTCTTCTGACTGAACACAAATGTATGATTATTATACATTATTATCAAGTCTAATATTGGCTATGAGTGAAACTTTTAAAGGCACTGAATAACACAGCATCTAAGTTATACTTTTTTTCTGACAAGCTATGATTTTACACAGTGAGTTTAACCATATTCAAAATATATTAATCTAACTTTCTTTTGTCCTAAGTAAAAGCCAAAACTGACAAGAAACTTCCATCCTAAGGCCATCCTAAATCACACACACAGAATGTCAAAAAGTGCTTTTCTCGTGTTTTAATTAAATAAGAGTAGATCACAAATGTATATTGTCATTTTAATACAATGCTAACATGTATTGCTTATAATACTGAGCAAAGTCAAATCTGCATTAAGTGATACCAACATTTCACTTAAAGGAATACATTCAGTTTGCTTGTTTTTAACACTGCCGAGTGTTATTAAGCAAACAATAGTGCATAGTCAACTCAGGAATTCATTTAAGTCTAATTTTAGCCATGTTAAATGTATGATTATCTCGTTTAAATGTGTTATGTGTTCCACAATGACAGGTTTGTATTATCATTTACAGAGGGTTGAGATTTGATGGCTAGCTGGGTAAACTTCAACAAACTCATTGTTAAATCAAAATTACAATTTGCATTTACAATTTTATGGGATGGTGGCAAATGCAGTGTGGAGGCAAGCCGAGTCACAGACGTGTGCTGGTTTCTCATCTCGCTGTGAATCGCTGACAGTGTTTTCAGTCGCAGTAATCGATTTCCTCGTTGGCCAGAACAATAGCGGTTCTGCAGGGAATGTAAACCTGAGTGGAAGAACCACAGACAGAAAAAGATCAAAGAGACTCGGAATTTGTTTCAGGCAGTGTAACACATTTTAAAACAATGCATAAGAGAAAGTGTGAAGAACTGGAGAATATAGCAAATAGCAAAAGTTACACCTTAATACAACTTGAGATCAAAAGCTTCAACTTGTGATCAAAATCGCGTGAATGGTTTAGGAGATACAGGCAGCATTGTTCTGATTATATAGAAACTAAAAGAATAAAATCCATATTTAACAAATTCTTTGTCTAATTTATTCTATTTTAACAAAGAAGGAAAGACCCCCACTTTTGGGCTTTTATGTGAAGACTGTTTCTTCAGGGACACACACCTGACCCGAAGTTAACTTCCGGTCTATGTTTGGTTATAATTTATTCTATATTTAATGTATTTATTATAAATTTGTATATATTATATTTTATTGTATAATATTAAATTAAAACTAAAATTAAGTTTAGGCCACATAACATTTATGTTGTTCCCGCTGAAACGGTTAGTTACCTTGAGCACACATTCATGCTACAGTATATTCTGTATACAATAAAAAAATGTCATCCGGGGCAAAAGAAGAAAATAAAATAAAAAATTCTGGGAAAATGAAAAAATAACTTTTGATGACATCATCTGCTTAGGAGAGACCTCCAAACTGGCAACGGCAGAACAATGTTTTCAAAATGTCCATCCTGGCTTCTTATTTTTATAGGAAATATGTCAGCACAGAAAAGAGAATTACATTCATCAGAACATTTCATTGAGCCTTTAATTTCGATATCCGAGAAACATTTAGAATATGATTCAAAACCAACTCAAGCAGCCGGAAGTGTCACGATAAGCACAGTTCATTTACATTTACATTAATTCTTACATAAAAAAGCCAAGGTTTACTTCAAAGAAGAAATATCTGCTAAAGATAAACTACTCAAGCTGTTAAATGAAGCATAAAGCACAGACATGTAACGCTTTTGTCTTTCAAATGCACATTAAAGTGCTCAAACATTCTCATCACAGAAGCAACATTTCAGTTCTCTCCAAACTTTCTCCATCCTGCGCTCCACAGTAACATGTTTCTCTTCTGCACTAATTCTCTACAGGCTTTAGGAAGATGCTTGTTCACAAAGCATCCCGCTCCCTCCCCCCGACACTGTCGAAATCTAAACTCACTGCCTCAACTCATGGATTCGCATCTCAATATCTCCCTCACCCAACAGGCAACTCTGAACATGTTGAATTCCTACACCGGCGCATCACCGTGGGAGCCAAACAACTCGCGTCACAACACTGACAACATCCATTGGTGACTAATTAAACTGACTCAGTAGAGAGAGACCGAGCCGGGAGAGAGAGAGAAAGCGATACGCAATGAAATGTCGCACCTGGCTAGACAAAAGCCACTGCTGCGTCGAAGGCTCCGTGTGTCAACAACGTTTACTTTCCAGGGTCTCGCAAAACAATGGTGACAAATGGTGGATTAATCGTCTAACAAAGAACAGCAGAGATCTCTAATGTCATTATCACAGCGCGCCACACACAAGTTGATTATTGCCACCAATGCAATATGCACCTCATTATTAGAATGTGATCACCTTAAATTACATTCTGATTTGTGAATATAGACTCGCCGGATTAAACGCAGGCGCCACCTAGAATACAAAATGAGGATGAAGGTTTCAAGTTCTTCATGAAGATACGATTACTATTAATCGCTTTTAAGCATTTGCTTAATTTGTAAGGGACCATTGTGTAATACAGGTATACAGCAGTGGCCAAAAGTGATGTCTGGCGGACAATATTTGCTTTTAATACAAATATTTTCAACCTTGTTTGGTTGAAAAAACTGTAATATATGAATTGGACAAAATTATTTGGCAAACCACAGCTGAAAGGGAATACAGGTTTTAGTTCAATACACAACAAAATGCATAGATAAACAAAAAGCTCAATAGCATACAGTATAAGGAAATTCATAAGCATTCAATGGCTTATAAGCTATTGCGTCAATCTTTAAAAGTTGGACATCACTTTTGGCCAGTAAGGTATACAAAAACACACAGTATATATGCAAACTGTATACATATTTGGAAACTTCATCCACACTTAAAATCTGCAGTCAATAAAACCCTTTGTTCATGGGTTTTTTATAGTACAACTGTAGTAACTGTGTTTTTGGAAGCACTTGTATCACAATAATTGTACTAGAGATACTACAGTTAAACTATGGTTATTGTGGTGAGACTATAGTAAATGTGTGGTTACTACAGGTTTACTGCCAAGCTAAAGCCAGGACTATGCCTTAGTTGAATTAAGATATTTATGTGGCTTTTATAAAAATGCTTTAGAATGCATTACTGTTGTGCATCTTGAGGCAAAACAATGGCACAGATATATTTTAAGAAAATTATATTTTAAGTTATTTAAGACAGCTCACACATTCATTTCAGTCTGTGACTAGCCTTACGCCTTACGTCAGTGAAACAGGGCCTATGCTTACTAAAGTTTACACTTGTGATGATTTGGAAAAGGTTATTTAAACGATTTTTCTTGACTTTTATTTCGGTACCTCATGATACGATTCAACTTGATTCTAAGGGTCACGATTCGATTCAAAATTGATCCTAGTCATACTATTTAGCATAATTGTCATCGCATCACATTCACGTTCAGAGTCAGACTTGTTTTGGCACTTTCAAGTCAATAAACTGACAGATACCCGTTTCTGTTGTCAGACATCAAAACAAGTATAAAATAGCGATTAACCACGACTCACTAATACTACATGTCAACTGGCAAGTCACTTCCACAAATCCTCACGAGCCTCTGTGGAAATCATCAGTCTTTATCGATTGGCTCCTTTTACCGAAAGGCGGGACTTTGTGTTGCCATGACAACAAGCATTTCACAAAGAAGATTAGCGTTTATATTATTAAGCTTGATAAAACGGAGACAAAAGTATCTGGAGACTCGTCAAACGTACTGAAACATGTTCATCTTTTTGTGATGAACTACACCTGTGAATTGACTCTGGGTCCAACTGACCGAACGCAATTGTAAAAATGGCTTTTGAGTGTAGACTGTGCTTGGTTGGATGTCTAATGCAGTAGCATTCATCCATTTTAAATGTGGCTTAAGTGTCTCCTGTATTCCAAACCGATATATGAAATATTCAAAACCACTTTTTGGAAGATGCTCAAACTACTACAACTTGTCAAGGCTTGTTATAAAGCAGGATAACAGGTGTTTGACGGCACATGTGGTTTATTGTGCTTACGTTAATATTCAACAAGGAGAAACCCAGCTGAGATGTGTTTGACTTCAAGGACAGTACATCATTATAAGGTCTCTTTGTGATCAGCATGAAAGAGCATCTGAAAAGCGTGCGAAAGGTATAGAGCCTGCAGTCTGACGCATCAACAAACAGAAGATGAACGGAACGAGGATTTCTCCCTTGTTGAATCCCAAAATCCGACCGCTGGTTTGTGAGGTCCAGAGTTTCAAAGAGGATGCAGAAGAGCCTTTGGTCACGGCGCTAGAGCGCGTCAGCATTGTGATGCAAAGAGGAGAGCTCCTGTGAGCTGAATCATGCGTCAAAACATGCTCGGTTCAGGTGTCCTCGGGAGATGCTCGGGTGGGAGATGTGCGCATTGTGTAACCTTAAAACAAGAACACTCCAAAACAATGCACGTCTCTTTCTCGCCCTAAAACTCATGTTCTGTAGGTCTCAGGCGAACACTCTCGCCAGCTAAACTCGCACACCTGTCTCTCATCTCGTCCCTGCTTTTCAAGTGCTTCTCGACTGAAGCGTAGAGAGAAAATTCAGCTGGATACAGATTTATGGCGAGTGGATAAAGAGATCGAGGGCGAAAACAAACTGTTTGAAGAAGCTTTACATCCAACAGTATGCCATTAAATCAGTTTATTTAAGGTTTAAAGTTGGGCTGTGAATCAATTAACAACTAGTTTTAATAACAGATTTAAACGCCAAATATTCGTGGCAAATATAAAACCTAAGGAGTGACATAAGATCATCTTAAAAGCAATGTGAAAGACCGAAAGCATAACAATACACATGAAAACTGTGATAAAATCCAGGTTATCACTTAAATTTTCTTTCCTTTTCCTAAATGCATGTACAAATATTACTGTTTTATTGCTTAAAGTGAATATGAACTTCATAGAAAAATAAAGAGCAACCGTTCGGTTGTTTTGACCTGTTCTCCAGTTTTCATTTTCTGCAAATAAAGTAAAAAAGAAACCATGGGCCTCATTCATGACACACAAGCAGGCTTTAAACCATTGTGTAAATCTTTTTAATGTCAATCTGACGAAAATTTCACATTCTTGAAAATGTTTGTATTAATGTACACCTGCTTGGTTTTTATTATTAGAAATGTGATCATCAATCATCACTGATGGGCCTACATCTCATCTCATAAGTAGATGTATTGGGGAATTTGGCTATAACAGTGACGGAGACCGAATTTTAATGTCTTAAAATGAAGGGGCTTCTCTATATCACATGTAGGCAAATGTCGATATTAAATACGCAAATTTTCATGTGTTTGTCTTGACTGCCTGTGGGAGCTGAATAGCAGCTCGCTTATATTGTATGACAGGCTGACATGGACGCGCCGGTACCATCACTTGCACTTAAAATACTCTTACTGACAGAAATAATTTAATCGTTAGAATCTGTTAAGTGTCTACATTTTTTTTGTGTACACTCACAATGACAAAAAAACGTTTTGTTTTGTAAAATAATGAAACCGGTTCAAATAGAAAAGAAATAAATATTATCAGATTATATATTACGGATGAAACGTGCATATTGCGGGTCCACCGCAGAGATGACGATTAAGCATCATAACTTCATCACTGGGCTATATTAACATACATTTTATTTATATTTTGCCCGAAATGAATATGATCCGTACATTACGATTAATCGAAGTCAATAAAATGATCCGAGATTCCCATCACAAGATGTTAATGAAGTATTACAGCATCAAATATATAAAACATATAATAGGCCGATTTTCAGACACAATACTTAGTTTATAAGGTTCATAGCCTGTATAAATTCTTAAGTCTTACATTCTGTCAGATACAAGTAAATCAATTTCTGTGTCTATGTAAACATATGAAAATGCGTGACTGCTGGAACCAAACCTTAAGCACATACATAGGCAAGTGGTCATCACTTAAAATGTATTTATGTAGATTTTCATTATGTTATAAAAAAATATTACAAATACTGCGACTTGACTCGATTTGAATTGAAACTTATCAGGACTGGACATGACTTGCTAACGGGGAATCCCTGACTTGACTTGCTTGATTTTTCTAAACTGTGACTTGAGACTTGATGGTTAAGACTTGGGACTTGCTTGGACTTGACCATATGTGACTTGACCCCATCTCTGGTTACTGCCTTTTATACTCTGTAATATTGGTCTAGTTACAAGTAACTGTTGCTGCTTTTCCAAATCACAGCAACCAACGCGCCTCCAAAGCGTCCTCAAGCGCCACCAGCTGGTCGTTTCAGAAGGGCACCAGGTATTACTTCAGCTGGCTAAAACACTTTGGTGCAACATGGTTTAATTGATGAATGTATTGTTAGGCATAAGGGCGCATTAATGCACAGGGGCCTGCACTGGCGAGGGGCCTTCTGACTCAACATTTTCATTTAATATTTCAAAAATAATTTTAAAGTTTGTGTTATAGTTGAAATGTATTTAATTTACATGAACTTTTTTTTAGCTACGGAGATTTGATGCCATTTGCATTGCCGTTGATTGGTTAGAATGCATCGTTTCGTTAACCTGCAGGCGCTGTGTGTGTGACTGACTGTATAGTGTTAACAATGGCAGACTTCAAGAAGCACGAGAGTGGGGCACAAAAAAGTAAAATGCATAAACTGATGGAACAACGCAATCAGCAGATTTAAAAAAAATACCCAAACTTACAGGATATTTCAAGCCTGCAGGGAGTAGTTCATGCTTCCGCAACAACTCAAGTTAACCAGCCTTAAGGGGATGCTAGCCAACATCTCAAGGAAGATCGATGGAGACAGGATGCACCTGAACTCAATTTTGAGTGTCATCGCAAAGGCTGTGAATACTCATGTACATGTGCTTTTTTGGATTTCAATTTTTAATACATTTTCAAAGATTTCAAACAAACTTCTTTCACGTTGTCATTATGGGGTATTGTTCGTAAAATAATGAATTGAATGCATTTTGGAATAAGGCTGTAGCATGACAAAATGTGGAAAAAGTGAAGCGCTGTGAATACTTTCCGGATGCGGAATCTTAGAGTTAATAAGCCAGTTTGATCCGTTCTTAAAAGCGCAAAAAATACGGGAATGCAGGGAAAAGAAAAAAAATATTGTCGATTCTACCCCTGATGTGGCACAACACTGATCAGCTCACATTGATTTTGCGTTACATTTCACAAAGTGCATTGAAAAACGTTTTCTTTCACAAGTCATACAGGCGATGCTCTTTACACATGCTGACTGCTTTAAAGGAGATGGGAATAAACCTCCACAATTGCAGAGGACAATGTTACGATAACCCCAGCAACATGTCCGGCTGTTATAAGGGCTTGCGGTCGCGTTTCAAAGAGATAAACACTTTAGTTGAATGGGTGCCGTGCTGTCTAATCAGCGTCTTGATATGCCACAACTGTGAGGTCGATGGATTATCTCGGCAAAGGTGAAGTGCTCACAGATTTAAAGAGATTTGTGACAATATTTAAGAGAAATAAGCCTTTTGTGTACATAGAAAAAGTCTTAGATCTATGAGTTCTGCTCATGAAAAATGGGGGCAAAAACTAAAGTTTTACGTTTATAATTTCCTCAGTGTATGTATGTTTATATATACAGAGCTATATATTAAGTATATACATTATATATATACAAACATCTTAGACCCCCTAGAAGCTGGCCGAGGCTAAATCTTTTATAGTGAATTTAGATGATGCTAAATAATAAAGTACATATTACATATGCTAGTCGATGCTGTGAAGAAATCAGCAATAGCACTGCTGGACATTATTCATATGCTAATGTATAAAATGTCATGTTTCTCGACAAAGGAAAGCTAAGCAGCCTAGTTAGCTCCACAAACAGAGCGACTCGCTGGCATTATTAATTAGCATCTCATGAATATAGCCTAACTAAAATGTAAACAATTCCCCTCACACGTACATTTTAGGAAACAGAGCCTAAACAAATTATGCCCGGGCAAGAAATTCATATTTGTTCATCGTTGCAAAGTGAAAGGGTGGAATTTTCCACTCGTCTTCTGCTCGGCGCGTCCGCAGTCATCCCGCTGAATACCTGATTCTGCCGAAAACGTCAATTTAAGAGCTCCGCGCGTCAGCCATCGCAACGCCTTCAGACAGTAAATGAGAGTTTGTTGTCACTCATGGAAACGTGGTGGCGAGCTGATGGACCCATTAAAGGCAAGGCAAGAAAAGACGGAGGGAAAAATTTACATTCACCCATACACACACACACACGAGTCGACTTTGAAGTCGTGGCCATTAAATAAATCATAAAGTAAAATCGTGCAGAAATAAGGGGGCTTTACCGTGGCACCTGCCAGCGATCAGAATGATTAATTTTTATCTTATGCAGACACACCAGACCGAAGCTGTGGAAAGAGAGAACTATCTGACAGAAATCAGAGAAAGATCTCACAACCACTGTGTACTGTACGTCTGCGTTTATGCTCTAGCGGGAAGCGGTCGCGCACTTGTTACACTAAACTTTTCATTTGCTTGAAAGTGGGTGGGAGAGAAATACGGTGTTTGAATTAATAAAGCCTTGCAAAGAAAGAAAAAAGGGAATGTGTAATTCTGGGAGTTTAATTAATGAAGGCTGTCTTAATACAGTTGGGGCTTTCTACAGAGATAAAAGAGGAGTTTTTGTACAGGGTTCACAAAGTCTCCAGCAGAACTGCCGTATTGCACTTTACACGTGGGCGAAGACGCAGTCAAAAATTCACAACATAGCCTCCTCTCAAAAATGAATCTAATGAAAGGAAAGAATACAAACGCTGCAAAAAGAGCTGACTTATTTGATCTTTTTCCCCCATTAAAACATCTAAATATCCTTATTTTGTGTTTACTTGTGATATTTTGTTGCAATCATATAATGTTAAGATCTCGTTTTCTGAAGTTTTTAATGCAATTTAAAAAAGATTTGATTTTAGTTGCACAAACTATACTTTTTGCCTCTCAAACCTACAGAATAAAAATATATTTTTGCATTAACATCTCAACCGATTTCCCCCACTTTTTTTGCATCATAAAATGAAGGTATTGAAGCGTCTTGTTGGATCTATAGCCACAAGCAGAGGGATTTAAATGTGCATTATATGGATCAATACTGTATGTATTTGACTTGTCTCAGACTAATGTATTCCACTATCAATTTCACAGTCCAGGTCATGTATATCTTCTCATATACTTTCAGACATCAACCTACTTATTTTGTCAACAGTACCGCAACCAAACACAACAAATAAATGAATACTTCTAAAGTAATGTCTGTTCACTTTTTACCTCCTCTGTCATCCACCGGGTAAAATCAAATCTAGAGTTATAATCCCTTAATAGCACACATCAAGAATTCCCATTGTCTTGGATTTTTAAGCAATAGTACTAGTTATGACTTTCTTTCGAGTTAATATCTGACAGTCAGTCCTGAATATTAAAATGTTAAGAAAAATCATTGTAGAGTCAAGAAATGATGTGTCTTGCTGTCATCTGTCAGGAGGCTTTGAGACAGGGCCGGATCTAGGGGGGATTGCACCCCCAGATTATTTTTGTGCTCCTCCAAAAATATCCAGCTGACAATTAAAAAAAATGTATTTGTATTATCTATTAAATAATTTTCTATCAATTTAATCACAGGACCAAAGTGTACAAATTCTGAATGTAATGAACTATGATTGTATACAGTATCTGCCCAAGCAGAATTTAAGATTTCCCACCCAGTCGAGCCAGCCTTGTAGCGAGCCTGCTTTGAGATCTCTTCATGCCGCAGGCACATAAGTTTGATAGTATGAAAATAATACAGTTCATGAATAATGCAGCTTTAAAAGAATAATATCAAAGAGCCAACATAAGATGATGACAAATGACAACTGCTTTCCTACAGTATGTAATCTGACATACATAATAAAACTACTAAAACCACTGTTTTGATCTCATTAGCCAATGTTTTCATGCTTTAGAAAAGACCAAAGGACGGCTTGATTTTTCTCGAGTGCTTTTTCATTAATATGCATCTTGCTGTATACTGCCGCCGACAAAAATGGTCTCATCATTTAAGGCCCGTTCACACCAAAAACACGAACTATGAAAATATTGTGTACTATTATGTTAGGATCACAAACAAAGAGAGCCAATCAAAATCCATTCCCATTTAAAAAGCTTGCACATTTAAAACATGAAAGCGCATTAAACAAGCTTGAAATAAGCATTATCGTTTTGTAATATTTGAAGTTATATTTCTTAACGTCAGTTGAAACGTACGTTCCTTTGTGGAACTCAAATAGAGTATATTTGAACGAATTTTGAAGCAGACCTTATATTATTCAATGAAAGAATATGGTGAAAAGGGGATGTCCATACATATATTCCAAGTCTTCTGAAGCCATGTTCCTCAAACAAAGCTATTAGATGATATGGTAAACATCTCAGATTTATGGACTTTTATATAGATCTTTATGAAAATTGACAGCCCACAGTCACCATATACTTTCATTGTATATACTGTAGAGAATGAGTTACTATGTTGTCCGCAGAAAAAAGCAATTCCAAACACTTCCCAAGCGATCACACAAGTGTATATCTAAGACAACCGACATCAATTATACACATCTTTGTCAGCTTTTCCAAACAAGATCAGAATCGGCCAACATGCTCGGCCTAACAATTACAAAATTATGTTGACAACAGGACAAGTCAGCAAAACAGAAAGTTCGCTTTTGAATTTTGATGGATCTTATTAAATCTTCAGCAGGTGGGGAAATGAAGTAAAATGGAGGTTCTGAAGAAGAAGGTAATAAATGAAAACTTGCATCATCAATTATCGCCTGAAACGTAGGATTTAAATATCAGGCTATGCACATCATTTCAATAAAGCCTATGAATACATAATAATAAGTAAACTGGAGCCCAGAGAGAAGTATGGTTCTGATGAAGAGATACATTAACTATTGCCAATTTACGCTGCATTTGACTTACATTTTAAAGGCCTAATATTGGTAATACATGCAGTAGAAGACACCCAAATAACAGAAACATTATGTAGTGACTCCATGGTCTAAAATGTGTTTATAATATTCCAGTAATGCATAGCTTACAATGTTTACATTCTTGTGTTGCAACACTAAATCCTTCTCCAAATAAACCGCTGTTTTGCCTTGAGCTTCCATCAAAGCTCTTGTAGCTCAAACATTTCTCAGAAGAACTAATGCACGACCAAAACAAGGAAAAACTCAAATGAAAATGTATACAGAACCCCCAGGATGTAATGTTGTAGTTATTTTTTGTACAGTATTGTGCATTGGAGTGTAATTTAGTGATGACAAAAGATATTTCGTTCATAAGTAAGTTATAAGTAATAGGAGTTACTGTATAAGAAACAACTATCAGAAAATGGTGCACTGCAAAAAGAAGCATTTTTAAACAAAGATATATTTACTTGAGAAGCAAAGTCACCTGAGATATTAATATTTTCTTGCCCCACTGGCTGATACTGGTAATGGAAAACAAGACCAAATTCTGTATGTGTGGTATAAGAATATCATATTGTATATGTATACCAATGTCAAGCCCCACTACTTACGAACTTCTGCACCCCCCTACCCCATCTCATACACAACTGATCATTAAAGGTGTTGGCTGTCAAAGCTTTCAGCTATCAATAATAACATATTTTATATTTTCCCATTTACAGAATTGAACAGGTTTTCCTCTACGGTCAGCAAACATACATGTAGATTTTATGTGTGGCATATGTATGGTGTTGTGTGCATACCATCATAGAGTTGGGCCGATCGTTGAAAGCCACCGGCTCGGTGAAGAACTCAGTGCTGTGGTCCAGTCTGCCATGACCTCCATAGTGGGTTTCATCAGAGTCCAGTTTGATCTTGTATCTGGAGTAGCGTGTGGTCAAGGAAGCAGACAGAACTCATAATAAGAAAGTAAATACTGCGAAATAACGGCTCTTACTTTATATTTATTATACGTTATTTAGAGTTTTAGCATATAACAACATGAGGACCTTGTGAGGACCTAACAGAGATGCATCCAGCGGGCACAAAGTTACTGAATATAATGACTTATATTGACTTTTTCATGTAGCTTCACACTACAGGGGAGAACAGGCAGAGTATACGAGGCTGAATCCAGCTCCTGATGTAGTTCAGCCTCATAAATATAAAACAATTTCCGCATTTGTGATCGTACGACCGACAAAAAGCTTACGTAAATTAAAATGTACTTACAGGCTGTGAGTGAGAAGCGGCAGACTGTCCTTACAAAGTTGGATTTCATGGGGCTTGGAACATAGGTGTAGACCCTCAGTCCGGGGTCACAGTAAAAAACAGGCAGCGGTCGGTGGCGATATAATAGGAATAAGCTCGATTGGCCGATTGATCTCATATTTGGCATGGTGTGTCTTTGTGTCACGTGCCACGACTCCCTAAAAGGACACTGGTGTATATAAAAAAAGAAATTCCACCATCGGCTAATGAAATTAGACCGGATTAACGGAGGCCGATCAGAACGAAACTCGCCGGGCTTAATCGTCTCATGGTCCCGAAGGTCTTTAAGAAATTTGAACTCGACCGGCGACATAACGTTTTTTGATGCCTAAGAAATTGTTCTCACACACACAAATTATTCAAATCAACCATAGATCTCCTCATTCTGAACAACTTTGCCAATTTAAGGACTGCTGTCGATCAAACGGTTCGTGAGTTATCCGACATTTTCAAGCTAGTCCTAGGTTTTTCAACCGATTAAAACCAAACCATGCATATTAACTGTGGAGATGAAATTACGATTCAGTTTAATATATGCATATGCCAAAATAAAAATGTTTTTAATGAAAGTTCGACGTGGGATTTTTATTTTATTTTCTGAGTACCTTTGCTTATAGCTTCTAATCGAAATGAGATATCTTCACCATATTTTACGCGTGGATCAACGGTCACATTCTGAGGCCCCACAAAAAAGGGGTATGGCTGTGCCACCTATATTGCCTGTTTTGACTGTTGATGGTCTTTGACATATAGAAATGACATTTTTGCAAACTTATGCGCATACTGCACAATTATCAGAACATGTCAGGCTGCCTTAGATGCCTTAAATCGCTCAAACCCGAGATTACTGCTTACAGTTATATTACCAGTTTATTTCTGAGGCAACATTGCCATTTTCCTTATATTTGATATGATTTCAACAAACCAAAACATTTTCTAAGTTGCAATCATAGTAAACTAAAATATCCTTGGAACCCTTCACAGTTGAGCAGGTCAACATGCTTTAAACATGTATCCATTTGATTTACATAAGACAAGCATACAGAATTGCTTGTTTTATTTTCTAGAAAGTACAAAGTATCATTGACCGGATCAAACAAACCTACGCATCCACCTATCCATCACAATGCTTAAAGCTAATGGTCTCATCATTGATCCTTCCCGCCCAAACAACAGGCACAACTAATTCAGAGTCATTAAATCCTCATAGCGTTCACACTGAAGTGTTGTGGATGTGAACTAGTTGTCCAGTCTCCAGAGAAGTTCTCTCTGAATGCAGAGCGGCGAGTCAACTCTACCGATTGCTTCGAGCTCCACTAAGACAATGACACACATTTGTCCCATATAAACACGGCGCCCAAACCCATGAGCTTCCCATCAACAATTCCAGGCCAAATTATTTCTCCATTTCGAAATATTAATAATGTATTACATCAAAAATGTTTCAAACAACACAGAATTTCACTGTCTGTGCTACACAGACTCAATTAAATATTTAAAAAGTAATTGCCTAGACTCGTGACCGGATTAAGATATTTCTTGGACACAGAAAGAGAGGTCATAAAAGAATAATGAAGCCTTTTCGGAATAATCTGGAAAAATATTTCTTCTTTAATAGGCAAAGTTATATACATGTACTGTATGTCTTGAAAACTATGGCAATTATGAAAAATAAAAAGTATACTTGTGAAAGTGCTAAGGACCGTCTGCCTAAGGCAATGGCAGGTTTCTTGCACAGAGAGATTCATAAATTCACAGCTTTCCTGTGGCTCAGTGGTTAGAGCATGGCTTTTGCCATGCCAAGGTAATAGAGTCGATCCCAGGGATTGCACATACTTGGAAACAAATGTATAGTATAATGCTATAAGTCGCTTTGGATAAAAGCATCAGCCAAATGCATGAATGTAATTGTAAATCATTTATTTCAAAATTCATCAGTACATTATCAGGAGCCACGTTTATTAGTTTTGTATTGCTTGTTTACTTTTTTGACTGGGGCATCTGTGGATAAATCTGTGGTCTGCATTTTATAACTGATCGAGGACCACGGTTTGAACTAAAAAATGTTCCTGCTGAAGAAAGAGTCACTTACATCTTGGATGGCCTGAGGGCGAGTAACCGAACAGCAAATTTTCTTTTTTATTTCACAATTTGCATTCCTTTAATCATATTTGTTAGAAAGAACATGTCATAGCAGTTCTCAAATATTAACATTGACAACATGTATTTCCAACAAATTAAACTGTATATTTAATGGAGAGTGATGCTGGATTTAAGCAACATGTGAGTGTTGACAAAATATTCAGAGTGACCGGACGTCATTCAGAACTGCGTAACCAAAACCAGCCCAATATACCAAAATACATATTTTACAGTCACTGTAATGCATTACACAAAATTTCTTCTAAAAAATCATAGTATAATAGCCATCATATCGCAGTCCGTTTCCATAAATAAAGTCTTCCCTCAAGAACAGACTGTAACAATATAACATGGGCAATGTCATGCATGGGTCAATCGTACCATAAATAAAATTTATTTGAAAAATAAAAAAATTAATTACAGGATTTTACTATAGTGATAGCACAGCTACCCATGTGAGGTCTCAAAGTTATTGAAGCGTTTACATTTTTTTAGGGGATGATTTTTCATAGTCCGGTAAGTGCCGTTTCAGGATCATCACATCCATAACGCTACATATTCCTCCTGATACATGAATATGAAAACAAAGTAACTATTTGATGTTCCATAGAGACATCCCTTCTCCATTTGTTGGGTGTTATTGCTTCTGGTTTGTGCATTTTAATTCACATCAATTCTACAAAGTATGTTGACGCCCCAAAACGGTGTCCTTTTTTGACACATCCGTATCTTCCCTGTTTTAAAATAAAAGACTCGTGCACAGACTGATATTTTTATGATGTTTAGATTCTATCAACAAGGAGTGATTAAAATATAAACAGATATATATCAGTATATTGGTAACAAATGGATTCTCTGAGCGTTTATATGTCACATCCAAAACGCTAAATTTCACATCCATAATGCTGAAATTACAAATATGAAATAAAAGATAAAACTAAATAGAAAACAGCCCTCGGCAACAGTTTAGCAGTCACCTAATTTCGTGGGAAAACCCTGGACTTGGCAACTCTACTTATAACACTAGGGTGGCGCGGTCGAAAAAGATGATGCAACAAAATTCAGCAGAGTTCCGTTTTATGCCTACAGCGACGAAAAACAAACTAAAGAAGGTTAACTTCACTTATTATGAAAATATGTGAAACTATAAAGTGGTTTTAGTTATGTAGAGCATAAGGCTGTGTCTTTTAATCATTTTCTTATGTAACTATTAAACATACAGTTTCTCCCTCTATGTGTAAGTAAACAACTGTATTACTGTGACATAACACCGTGTCTACACCGGACGCAAAGGGACATGACAACCTGCTTATTCGAAATAGGTTTGTCGCGCAGCATCCGGTGTGGACACAATTTTAAATTATAATGGGTTCTAATGTGTCTTTTGTCGTGTGGTGCCGGTCGTGTCTGGTGTAGACACAGTGTTAGAAAGGAGAACGATGAAGATGCTGTGGTGTCTCTGTTAATCCCGGCCGCTCAGGGGTTTAAACAGTTGTGAGATGTAACAAACATGCAGACAGGCATCTAATTGGCTGCTTGAATAATCACCTCGTATCCCTGTGGGCTAGCGCTGGGTCTTCATGTTATCATCAAACACTCTGTTACTCTGCCCCTCGAGCTGGAGCACACTTGGCTTTTATTGCCAGCTTGCCACCTTTGATAGCGATGATTAAAAAGAAACGCCTTGCTCTGTATTGTTTCTGCTGAGGATGACGATGAATGAGCCCTCCAACCACCCACAAACCGACCGACTCCTATTTGCATTGGATTCTCTCACTGATGGAACAAACGTCTTTTGTTATGTACATTTTGTGGGTTAATGGGAAGTGATGCTACCAGATGGAAATAAGGGGCGCCTTGTGTACAAGTTGTTTACCGTCAGTATAGAAATAAAAAGTATAGCAAGCACTTAAACTTTCCTAAAGTGCTTTTATGTTAAGCTCAGTGCCAAACAAGCCCATTTTGTAAAATTTGCATTCAAAACGGCAAGATTCTATTGCCACCGCAGGGCCCCAATTTAGCTGAAAATGCTAAAAATAAAGCCTGATTTGATGTGCTGCACACATAGATTATACGGCTCAATGACATTTATGCTGAATATATGTATTTTGACATCAATTGAACTAAAATAAAGATAGCCGAGCCTCAAAAAGCATTTAGAGTCACTCTTAAAGGGATACTCCACCTAGAAATGAAAATTCTGTCATGAATTACTCCTCAACAAGTTACTAACCTTCTTCCAAATCTCTTTTTGTGTGTTCATCAGAACAAAGAAATTCATGCAGGTTTGGAACAGTCTGTGGGTTGAAAATGATGACAGAATTTTCATTTTGGGGTGAACCATCCCTTTAAAACTGTCCTGCGTAAATGACTTTTGATATTTTACTGCATTTGCATCAACATAACATGTGAAAGAACATTAAGACACAAATACAATCCTAGAAATGTATACCTTATTTAATTTAAAGTTTATTGAAAAGTCTGTCGGACAAAGAAAATCAGGAGCCCTGAAAACATGAGTTAAAATAAAGCAAGAAAACGCTCTCGGTTACTAACGTAGCCTCGGTTCCCTGAAATACGGGAATGAGTACTGCGTTCCTGCCCGTGCTACAAGCTGCATATAGGTCGCTTCAGTCGAAGTAACCTGAGGACCCTACGGCGATGTGTCTGCTTATATAGCCATAAGCCCCGCCCCTTTTGGCGGGTACCATCGCCATTGGTCCGTGCAGCTTTTAAAGTTTTACTTTTCACACACAAATGGCCGTGCAGTTTTCACTGCGTTTTTGAAAAAGCTTCAGTCAATGGAGAAAAATGAGTTTTCCCCCATAGCGTCCTACGCAGTACGAGTGAAGTATCAAAAGGGGACTCAAGATTTACCTTGTGACCCGAGATTCACCTGAGCTTATGTTTAGGCTAAATCTGTACATTTTGTTTAAATTAAATTCATTGTCATTTTGAGGCTTCAAACCTGAAGAGGAGGCCGTTACAAGGCACATTTTTCAGTTTTCTGGTCTTTTCAGTTTTCTGTAGCAGCTTTACTAACATCTATCGTGTAATATTTGGTTTATCATCAGAATCTATAAATAGATAAATAGTCATAACGTTAATTTAATTGTCAAAACGTAAAAAGAGATGAGAAGACGTTAACATTTCATTGGTATGAGGGGAGAACAGACGCCCTGCAGCGTCTCTCGGCAAATTTCCATTCAATCATCACTTTTCACCTTTTTTTGAGGCAGCAAGTGTAGGATGAAATCCTATGGCTGTCTGTTAACCCTTCCTTCCCATAGTAGTTACTGCCACATTATATAAAGTGTGACCAAAATATCAACTATTTCTGACGGTCTTCATTCACACCGGTAGTTGCGTAGCTGCTCATTTACACATCGTTTAAAAACTCATCGGCGACACCATCTGCAAAAGTCTCTGTCTCTCATGCCGCTAGCAACAAGATCATAAGTTTGATTTCCAGAGAATTTACTCACATCTGGATAAAAGGGCCGCCAAATGCATGAAATGTAAATGGCCTATGGAGTGAAACCATTGTAGAGTGTCCTCAAGTACAACAAATGAAAAAAAAGCCTCTCAACAGGTAGTGGTCTAGCACCTATTGTACTATCGCTCTTTGTATGACATATCGCTTATTACTCCCCGAACTCTTTGTAAGTCGCTTTGGATAAAACGTCTGCTAAATTACTAAATGTAATTGTAAGTACAGTAGAGGTCTTCAAATGTGTTTTAAGTATGCCAAAACTTAAGCTTTCCAGCATTTCTATTCGATAAAAAAATGTATAGTTATTATTAACTCTTTCCCCGCCAGCCTTTTTGAACATTTTCAACAAAACAGCGCCACCCGCTGTACAACAGTACTAACACCGATTGCCGTGATTACACGTCTGCGGCGGGTAACTGTTGGATTTTAAATGTCGAGATAACTCGTCAATTGCGTAAGAGTGAATGCCTGCATTTGATGTTATGGCTCTTAAGAAAGCGTATGAGAACCGATATGTAAGCAGCCATCGCGGCACAGTACGATATCCTTTGCAACCCCTGTGGATTCACATAGACGCCATGCCTGAGAATCAAAGGAAAATCTTCAACCGGGAGAGAAAGAACAAGAAAAAGTAGAAGTCTTTTATAGCGAAGAAGTCTACCTTAAGCATCCGTATACTGATCAACACCACACGTTCCCATTAGACGTGTGTTAAAGTCACAGGGGACCCAAACGTGTGACAGACTGCAAATAACGCGGTGTGTGTGTGTATGCAGAAAAAATAATAAAAGTATTACTGTGTGTGTGTGTGTGTGGACGAGTGCAGAAGTGAACACACAACATTTAATTCTATGTTCCCTGGCAAGCATGCCAGAGTAACAGTAGCGGCACTCCAACTCAAATTGGCAGTTCGAGGCTTTTAGCAATTATGTTTTTTTTTTTTTGTTCGAGCATACAGATGCATGTCTTGGAGGCCAGACAGAGATGACGCTAAAGCACTATAATCACTGGAACCTTGTTGGACAAATGGGAGGGTCTGAGATCAAAGTCAATTTGTTCACAGGAGGAGAAATAAGGGACAAGAGGATGCCAGGACTAAAGTGAAACACACGTGTGATTGTGGAGAGGGTCGTGACCGTGTGACTCTCTCGTGTTTGTAATTGCAGTAATGGCAGCTCATCTTAGGGGCAAACATGCCTTGTGGCCGAGCGGCTGCAATTTTTTCAACCTTGTTCTTTACATTTGAGGTCTATCAAGTTGTATTTTTAAGGGCTTTAATGGGATAGGACACTAGAAAGGAGACAGGAAAGTGTTGGGGTAGGTAAGGAAATGGATCCACAAATGACCTTCGAGATGGAAATCTAACTCAGGTTGCCATGAATACACAGCGCTATTTGTCGGAGCAATATAACTATAAAAAATTATATAAAAATTTAAGTTTTAAAGTCTAATAGTCGCCAACCCTGCTCTTGGTGAGCTACCGTCTTGTAAACTGCAGCTCCAACCCCGTTTCAACACACCTGTCTGTAATGATCAAGCAACCCTGAACACCTTGATAGAGGTCATGGACGTGTCATCACTCTACCACGTGAGCACACCAGATCGCTTGTCGATTTTGTTTGATTGGGGTTGGAGCTGAAATCTTCAGGAGGAGCCGGGTTGGAGACCCCTGGTCTAAATTAATTAAAACATTATTACACAGCTGTCTTTTACTGACCAGCATATTTCTAACAAACCAGAAAAGTAATATAAGACCAAACTACAAGGAAACGTTATTGATGCTATTAAAATGTTTAGCGTAATAGAAAGATAACTAAGAAAATATTTAAAGCAGCATTCTGATTAAAAATATTAAAAGTAATCTGTCATTTTACGTTTTAAACAGAGATGGCGATAGAGAGGCAAAGGTTAGAGGTTAGAGCGTTGGGCTTGTGATCAGAAGGTTGCCGGTTCTAATCTCAGTGCCAGCAGGTCATGACTGAAGGGCCCTTGAGCAAGGCACCTTACCCCTGATTGCTCTGCAGTAATGTGCCACTGTATAAAACTACTTGTAAGTCGCTTTGGTTAAAAGCGTCTGCCAAATGAATAAATGTAAATGTAAATAAACGTGCTCCCGTGTTGAAAAACCGCGGGAATGTTTCCCTATACATTGTTGTTATTATTTTTTACGCCATGGGTTCATGGCTCACTTACTTTGTGGAAAGTAGCTGTGAATATGCTGGATAATATTTGTTCAGCTGGATGATACCACAAAACAAACCCCTTTAGGGAAATAAGACATTATTACCCGCTCAAAATGTATTGACCACTAAAAAGACAAACTAATCAAATTATTACGTTAGAAAAAGCTAAATAAAAGCAACTAGCGATACTGTGTATGGCAGTTATATGATAAAAACACTAATAAGACAACTTTTAGCAATTTCATCATTATCAATAACAAACAGGATTAAAATGACCAAATACAATTTTCAACTTTATATATGATTTATTAACCTATTTTTTATAAAGTCATCTTTCGGTTGTGAAACACGATGCTGTTTTGCCCGAGGAAAGATTGTTATAGATTCAAGGAGGACTGCTGATATGGTTGAATTATTAAGAATGGCGTTCAAGTAAATGCCCCTGACAGATAATAGCAGAATGATGACCTGACACAATCGCAGACGCCTGTTGGCACACTGTGTATCAAAGACGCATCAGGCCTGACAGGAAACGCTTTCAAGATACCCAGCCGGGATTTACAATGCTCCAACCATCTGAACAGATAGAGGCACATTGAGAGACGAAGAGAACTGCGAAGATTGTGAGGAAAATGCATAGAAGGTTTGAGCTCCTGTCAGGAGTTGATGTCCACAGAATTTTAATGGCTGATGTTTATGGTGGAGTGCTTAACTCAGGGGAAAAGTTGTCTTGTTTTTTTGAAAGGAGAGAAAAAGCCGAAAAGAACAAAACTGCCGCTCATCCTGCTGAAAGGACATCTCTGTAGAATCCAGATTTATGACCACTTCCCATGAGCTTTCATGTTCAGCTCGTACCTGTGGTAAAGTGTCTCCTGTGAAACTTCACTTGTTTACCAAAATGTGGGTTTTGCAACTCCCGTCTGACGCCGTGTGTGCCCAGGCAAAAAGTTTTTCACGGACTGTTACAGTACAATTAATTATAAAAAAATTGATATTTTAACAATAAATGTAACACGTTTAATCGTGGCCGCTGAAACTACTATAGCAAACTTTTGCAAAGTGTTTTGCTGGACCCACAGAGAGCACACAAAACGGGTCAGCGTATCAGAATGCATTACACACAACTTTTACTCGCCAACAAACAGACATTAGAGTTGTTAGAAGATGTTTTAACCATCTCCAAATTTGCTTTCAATTGTACTGGATGTTTATAAAACAAAAACGATTCATATGAAATAGGTTGAGGTGGCATAATCCAACCTCAGGAACTTCACGCAGAAATTTGTAACTATTTTACGAGATGGCAAATCGAATTTGTACGATGTGAATTCTACAAAATGTTCGATTATTAGAAAATGCAATAAAGAAGCCCCAAACCTAAGGTCACTGGCGCAAAAATGTTCAAAAAAGATCGTACGACTTCAGACGAATTAGCCACTTTCAGCAATTGTTACAAATTGCTGTGAGATTGCATGAACCGGACAATAAATCGCAATAAAATATCCATATTCCCTGGGTAAGGCTTTCACAATATCAGATTTTCCCTACATGATCATTGTGGGGGTAAACATACATTATCGTCATATCTACTAAAATGTTTTAAAAAGATTTAAATGTTGCTAACAGTCAAATTCGTCTGTCATTAAGTCTATTTTGGCCAATGAATCAAAATACTAATTTAGGGAGGCAGAGAGAGAGAAAGATTTCATAACCATTGTAATTCTTAACGCAAAATTTATTTTTATTTTTATTTATTTACGATATAACAATATGTGTAGAATCAACACGGAACAATAATTGCGTTATTTTTATCATGGTTTTCACAATGCGGTATGATGTGACACCTTACTAGTGGGTAGGTTGTAACAACCTTTGTAATCATGTACAAATGCCCCAGGAGTCTTCCTTACAAAAGATTGACAAATTTGATTTTTGCGGTCTGAAGCTGGGTGATAAGCTTATGTTCAATGGTTTGGAAATAAAACAAACATATTGACTTCTAAATCCACTTTGTGTAACGCCAACGCTTTCGTCTGACAGTAATGTTTTGAATGATCATAGTCAGTGGGCTTTACTCATATAAATATTGATACGTGCAATTAACTGTGACAATTGCATGAATTATTCTGCATATCATATCATTCATTCTATTCATTTTTGTGATGCACTGTATTAAATATATAATTTGTGCTGTATTTTGAATAACAGAAAAAAATCTAATTGCTTCCAAAAGGTCAATGTGAATCCAATGCGAGTCCTTATTGCTATAAATCCTGACCTCTGTGGTCACGTCTGTATATACAATGAGCTTGCATCTATGTGATGCTGCCTCTATAATGACAAATATATGTACATTTCAGTCCCTCAGACACATTTCCCAACAATTAATCTAAATATACCAGATGGTTTGGCTTTGCTTGACTCCCCTGGTGCTGTCTACCACAGAGATGTAAAGACAGATAGACAGATAGATAGATAGATAGATAGATAGATAGATAGATAGATGTACTGTATATATGTACTGGAAATGGCAGGGGTTTAATGAAAAAGCACTCTGGACGCGTGCGGTCCCACTTGTTTACCTCTTCTGACACAGAATGGCACATTCATCTGTCTCTACCTCTAATTGGACGCCGTGCTTCCATTCCCATTGGTTCGAGGATGGGTAGCGTGCTGACACACTAACCGGCACACACACAAAATGATGCTAGGCAAATTCGCTGCCGTGTTTACCTCTCGGGCTCATAATGGCAGCTGGTTCTCAGCTGTTTACATTTCAAAAGCTGGTTTCTCACTTGCCTGATAAAAAACTTCACGTGGCATCACACCAGGATGGAGAGTAACTGAAGAACAAACAAAATCTGCTTTAAAACGCAATTGAAAACAGTCTTCAGTGTTTAAATATAGGTATTGGCCGCGTCCAAACTCCTATGTATGAATATGATTGATGAGGTTCTGCAGGTGTAATATTGGCATGATCCCTAATCTATTGCATGATGCGCAAACAACAACCACATAAATGAAGATTATGTATCAGTATGATTTGTAAGATGGTCGTGGATTTCCTTGATGTTATTTTGATGTTTTAAGTGAATTTTAGAGCATATATACATGAAAGAGTACATACTTTTAGTATAAGAAGGCGAAGTGGGATGCAGCATTGCTCTCCCATATTATGGCAACAGGAGTTGAGGAGCTGTAAAGTATGCACTGCACACTTGTGACTCTCAGTGGATGCAAACCGAGCGTTCTGATAAGTAGTGCTTTGTGCATACTGTGTATTAAGGAAGTATGCATACCCAAACCTACAGAGGTGAAGGATACTTTCCTGCTGAGCCCACACCCACTTTATAGCTGGTGTAGCTTTGGGTGGGGTGGAAGTTGAAGACGAAGAGGACATTTGCTCTCTCGAAGACTATCACCTTGTCTCCCTCGTGTTTGACACTGACGTAGGCCTGTGGCAGAAAGAGACAGACAAATCAAAGACCGATTACAACGGGACCGCTTGAGATTTTTAAACACATGTTGCACTTTATATTTCAAGAGTGTCTGATCTGTAGGACATTGATAGAACCATGAAAGTTCCTTTTTTATGAAGTCAGTGGTTAACTTTACGTAGAAGATGTTTCTCTGCTTCATTCTACAACGTACTGTAGATGACACGGTTATACCTGAAACAATGTGTGGCAAAAATGTTAATGTTGCAATGTTTAAGCTCATAAATGGATCATTTCTATTTAAAAAGCAATAAAATCCTCAGGGTAAAGGTATATTCACACAATTTGGATGATATATTTATTTCTTTGTTCTGATGAACACAAAGGAAGATATTTGGATGACTGCTGACCTTTCTGAGGCATCATAGACCACCATAGTAGGATTCTTTGATCAGTTGAACACAAAATGAGATATTTTGAAGAATGTAGGAAAGCAAACAGTTCTCGGGCACCTTTGACTACCGTTTTAATTTTCCTACTATTGTAGTCAATGATGTTCTAGAAATGTCAATTGCTTACATTCTTAAGATTTAAGATATTTGGGTGGAGTACCCCTTTAAATGTTTGAATTATGCAATAACCAAAGTAAATGTGACAATTAGCCACAACAATAAACCATGATATCAATAATATAATTATCACCAGTAACCAGCAATTTTTGAAGGTTTACATTCACAAGGCTCTTGTGTCTTATACTAAGGCTCTTAATGTATTTTGCATTTAATGTACAGTGTTGTGTTGTCTTCTTGAGCATCTTTGAACGTTTGTATCTTTTGTAATAGCAAAAAGACGAATCTCAACATTGTCACTGTAGGAAAGCATTCAAATATGTAGAAGACCATTGAACCAATTCTAGAGACCGATGGACAGTTTCATGACTCCGATGAAACAAGACAAAAAACAACTATAAAAATTAGAAAAAAAATTAACTGATCGTAAAGGAAACATGTTTGTAAGTTATCGTGTTCTAGACTGTTATGTAAACATCTGTTTTGTGAAATAGTTCATTCAAGTCAGTATAAAACTAAAACAAAGCTCCACTGCCATTATTCTACTTAATTTTCTATGAACATTTGTGAAACACGATACATCCACACACTTTTTGGGCATATTTGGAGTATATGAATTTGCATGGGAATCAAACCCACGATCTTTGCACTGCTAACTTGAATGCTCTACCAGTTGAGCTAAAGGGACACCTTTACAGGATCCACGTGACATTGAACATGGCGTGGTGGCCAGACACCTTGTTTGAGTATTTCCAAATCTACTGGGATCTTCACTCACAACGATCTTAAAGAATAGTCCGAGACACAATAAATATCCAGCGAGCGGCGATTCTCTGGGTGAAAGTGCCTTTTACACGACAGAGGTCAGAGGAGAATGGCCAGACTGGTTTAAAAGAAACGGATTTGGCCCAGCGTGCATATTTTATGTTAAGTCGAATTTCAGAGAAACAAATATCTCTTGCCGAATACATTTTCAAAGCATCTACTCATTTGAGATTGTTCTTCCCCTCCAAACGCAGATCCTTCAAATACTCAACACCTGACGTGTGATGTTTTTATCCAACAGAAATCCAGACAACAATCTCAGGGGCCGGAGGAGCTCGCTGTCAGCCGCAGACAGTTGTGAATGATTTAACCGGCAGAAATACAGGCCTATAGCGTACCATTATGAGACTTTATCAATGTCACCCTGCCCCACTATTTTAAGTGGACCAGACTCTCAGCCAATTTTCTAAGTGAATATGAGGGAGATATAAGAAAGGCTCACATCCGACAGACGGCAGATCCAGATGACAGCTGTTCTGAAGAGAGCCAGAATATTTCGGTTTTTCATCTGCATGGAGATAAATCGCTTAGTTTATGCTTCATTTAATGCATTGCTGAGAGTACTGATGTCCTAACAGAAAATAGGAATTCACAGATGTGGAATTTCATATCAGTTATAATGACACGTTTCAAGACAAACTGTTATCTCACAGCACGTAATATAAATACATAAACAGAATGTTTGAATGCACTTGATAATATAAACATCTCGAGTCTGAAGTAGATTGTTTTTTTAAAGCGCACACTGTAAGACCTCATTTGGACTCGCAGTGTTCTTTTACTAGTATTGAGGAAAAAGCTAAGAATATCATACCGAATTAAAGGTTCAGTGTATGAAATTTAGCAGCATCTAGTGGTGAGATTGCAACCGACGGCTCACTCCAACCCTCTCTTTTGAAGCACTGCGGTGGCTGAAAGAGAACCAAGATGTCGTCATGTTTTCGCTTCTTTGCTGAAGTTGATAACCTATTCACAGTTTGTCCGTTTAGGGCAACATGGTGACTTCCCCGTACGGGAGCTATTCTCTTTCAAGAAAGAAATAGCTCAGTCTAAGGTGATAAAAAACATAACGCTTCATTATGTATGATCTTTATACATCTCTGAACACATAGTTATTTGTATTATATAGCATTTCTGTAAATAGATCCTCCTAAAAGTTACACGTTGTACCTTTAAAAATCAATTACAAGTATTTTTGAATTTTATAAATATGTTGGTGAATGGTTTGAAGTGCCAGTTCTGGTTCACTTGGTGACCTCGGTGAGAAGAGACCAAATAAAAAAGTTAGTCTAGGGAGGGAATTTTGTTTTGGTTACAAGGCGACCTGAACATCCATAAGCTATAACATTGGATTAAAATCAAACAACACCTTGTGTGTTCCACAGGAAAAGGTGTCAAGATTTAGCATTGTATAAACCTGAGGTCTGAGGATTCCGGGTAACTTTTTTGGGTAACATTAAAATAGTATCCAATAAAGTAGACATGAGAAGGCGAAGCAATTGTTCTCACTGTCATGATATACTGGCGCCAAACTGGCGAGATGGAGATAATGTACATAATGGAGTGCTGGAACTGGAACCATACACATACCACTTTAATGGTATGTAATAGAGTTTACTGTCACGTCTGGTTTTATTTTATAGCTAAATATACGCTCCTAAATAAGACGGAGGCATCTGAGTGTGCCAGTAAGCTTGTAGCGAGTAGGTCTGGTCAGTACCGATAAAAATCTGTATTAATAACTAGTTACAGTAATACAGTTAGAATCATCTTGGTTGGTGCAGTTTAATATTACACGTAAACTAAATATACTAATTTGAACTTTGTGTCTAGCTGAAAGTAAACGGGCGTATTTACTCTTCCTCGTGTTTCAAACCTGTGTGACCTTGCTTCTGTGGACCACAAATGTTTTTTTATGCATTGTTAGGGTTATTTAAAAAAACAAGACGACCTCATACGTCCATGAAGTGCCAGCCAAGCAACTTCTATTTAGATGAAACACAAACAGACCGCTCTTAATAGGCCTGGCCAATGTTTTTTTCTGCAATAATTGCTTTATGAAAATTGGCCTTTTTTAAATAAGAAAAACGGATATCAACAACACTACTTCAGAAAGTCCCCGAAAACTAGAGCATTTCAGTTGCACAGTGTCTAGACGTCTTGTATACAACCAGCTCTGGACATTCTGTAAATAATATATGAGCACAGACCCTCAAAGGAAAAGAGAGAATGGAAAATAAAGAAAAAGAGAAATCAACACAAGGAGCTGGAGAGAGCAGAGATGAGTTATTAAACACCAGCACTGTTTACATCACGGTGGGTGATCTGTATGATTTTTGCCCCGAGTAAACAGGTTTTGTATGAATTGCAGCTTTAGTCTTTTGAAGCCTGCCGAGATGAAACTTCAGATGGGAAACCAACTAACTTTATTAATGAACGCACGGTGAACGATATATCATTTTGGTGCCAATATAAAATTAAGCAATATATAGAATTCAGAAAAACAACAGGGAACCGGAGGGCCTGTTTGTCTGACCAACGGAACACCGGAAAGTGTTTGGAAAACCTGTTTAAGAAACATCATTTAAATTGAAACAGCTGAGAAAAATTACATCTTTCGATTTTTAGGCCATGTCACAACGCATTTGTGCCTGTACATATTTCTCACTTGTATGTCCCTAAGTTCTGCCCACTGAACTGCCCCCGGTCTCCATCCCCAGACTGCAAAAAGAGCAGCTCAGCTCTGGGGAGGCCATCCGATGGCACCCGCCAAGTAACAAGTGTAGAGAATCTACATTCATTTAAATTAAAATCCCGGTCCACAAACGCTCCACTCTCTAGATACTTAGTAATTGCGCTGTCAGAGTTGTGGAGAGAGAGAGAGTGAGAGAGCGAGAGAGAAAGCGAGAGAGAGAGAGGGCTGGGAGTCTGAGTGGGTGCCAAGGTTTCTGTGGATTATCTACCCTGGGAAAAGACAACGATGATACACAGCAATTACAAACAACCAGACACTCAAGACATGCTCACAGCTCAACTAATCTTTTTCTAAAGACTTCTCATTAGAAAATACAATTAGTGTCTTCTTACAAATAAAAGGAAATACAGGTTACATGTTACAAATTTAAATACATTTGAGTTTCAAATTGTATTGATTATTTTGCCTTAATATTATTACTTAATTTTATTTTTTATTTGGTCCATTATTAAATCTGATTTAAGATGGCTAACTAGAATTGTTGGATTGGTCAGTGTTTAGGGCTAGCACTGTATAAGTACCCGGCTCATTTCATAAACATAAATAAACAAAATCTTTCAAAAAAGTCTAAGACTTCTGCAAGTTTTTTCTACATTTTTAAGGTATACATTTTGTTGTTTGTACATAAACATGGCCATAAACGTGTAATATATGCCTTAATTCTACGTGGCATTGATTCAACAAGGTGCTGAAAGCATTCTTTAAAAATGTTGGCCCATATTGAGAGGATAGCATCTTGCTGTTGATGGAGATTTGTGGGATGCACATCCAGGGCACGAAGCTCCCGTTCCACCACATCCCAAAGATGCTCTATTGGGTTGAGATCTGGTGACTGTGGGGGCCATTTTAGTACAGTGAACTCATTGTCATGTTCAAGAAACCAATTTGAAATGATTCGAGCTTTGTGAGCTTGTGATGGACATGGTCAGAAACAATGCTCAGGTAGGCCGTGGCATTTAAACTAGGGCTGTGCAAAATTATCGATACCTTAAATAAGTCATGTTTTGAATGGATTCAAAATGACGTTTCATCGCATAACCATTTTTTCCGTTCCTGTCGATGTTGCTGTGATTCGCTGTCATACGGACAATGTCTCAAAAGTAACGGGTGCGAGAAAGCAAATGGCGTAAAGTAGATTCATTCATATAATATCACCAACAAGCTTCCGTATATCTTAGCTCGTGCAAAGAAAATAACAGAGTCGGTGGTGTATTTTATTTGTAAGGATTTGCGACAGTGTGGTTGAAAACCCCGGCTTCGGGCATATGGTGAACACTAGCTGTGTTATTCCGATTCGCAGGCACATAACGGACGTAGAAGTACCCGGGATTTACGAAGAGGTAAAAAATCCCTTAGCTCGGTAGAGCGAGTGACCCTGACTTGCAATGCATCGTATGTTAGGATTACATCACAACCACAGACACGCGCAATGCATGAGACAAGCCATACTGGCATAAACATTGCGGAGTTACTGAAAACTGCACTGGTGGAGTGGGATATAAAAGAGAGTCATACTGACAATTTCAGTTTTATGAATAGATTTTAATGTACTTTGTTTTTTATTAACAACATACTGAAAAAAATACGTTTTTTGTGGCATTTGCATTTAAATGTTTAATGACTAAATATGCACTTTAAACATTATATGTTCGCTGTTCAGTAACACTGTGTAAGCAAGATGACAAATACCTCTTATAAATAGCTTTGTTAATAAAATTTAATGGAATCTTTTGTGTCTGCAGAGTTATCACTATAATGTGATGACGAAACAGAATACCATAGATTGTACACACCAACATGTATTTTAGCTCACTCTTAATTTGTATTTATTTAAAACAAATTATTGCAATATATCGGACGTTTGTATCGTATCGAATGTATTGTGATATATTGTATCGGGACCCATCTATCGTGATATGTATCGTATCGTGAGGCCCTTGCCAATACACAGCCCTAATTTAAACGATGCCCAATTGGCACTAAGGGGCCTAAAGTGTGCCAAGAAAACATCCCCCACACCATTACACCACCACCAGCCTGCACAGTGGTAACAAGGCATGATGGACCCATGTTCTCATTCTGTTTACGCCAAATTCTGACTCTACCATCTGAATGTCTCAACAGAAATCGAGACTCATCAGACCAGCAACATTTTTCCAATCTTCAACTGTCCAATTTTGGGGATCTTGTGCAAATTGTAGCCTCTTTATCATATTTGTAGTGGAAATGAGTGGTACCCTGTGGGGTCTTCTGCTGTTGTAGGCCATCCACCTCAAGTTTGTTTGTGTTGTGGCTTCACAAATGCTTTGCTGCACACCTCGGTTGTAACGAGTGGATATTTCAGTCAAAGTTTCTCTTTTATCAGCTTGAATTAGTCGGCCCATTCTCCTCTGACCTCTAGCATCAACAAGGCATTTTCGCCCACAGGACTGCCGCATACTGGATGTTTTTCCCTTTTCACACCATTCTTTGTAAACCCTAGAAATGGTTCTGCATGAAAATCCCAGTAACTGAGCAGATTGTGAAATACTCAAACCTGGCATCAACAACCATGCCACGCTCAAAATAGCTTAAAATCACCTTTCTTTCCCATTCTGACATTCAGTTTGGACTTCAGGAGACTGTTTTGACCTAAATGCATTGAAGCAACTGCCATGTGATTGGTTGATTAGATAATTGCATTATGAGAAATTGAACAGATGTTCCTAATAATCCTTTAGGTGAGGGTATAAAATGATTTAATCATAGCAATATATTAGAAATTGCAGAAATAATACAAATTAAAAATCATAAAATTAGAACTGAAATTATATAATTCAAAATAGCTTTAATGCAGTTTTTAGATGAATACCTCATTTTCAGAGTGGTCTTTCTGACTTTTCGGATTTTATGTCTTTCATTTCACTCCACACACTCCTCCTGTCATAATAAAATAATTTTCTCCAGACCTGATGTCTATGAACAAGAGCTTTGCAAACCCTGTTCTTTCTTGTTCTTTCACAGATAATTACAGTCCTCACATGTAAAATAATGTGGCAAGGTCACAGTAAACCCCAGATGAGATGAGGCAGGTGTAAGATGTGCTGTGATCACTGGGGGAAGTATTCTTGAATCATTTAGCCTAACATCTAATCCCCGCCAATTCAGCTCCACAGCTTCCGTTTGCATCATCACCTTGCTGCTGGTCACACCGGTGCGCTTACTGGCCTTGACCGCCAGAGAACATTGCGTCGCTTGTGTGGTAAAATCCCAACGGTCCCATATAGTGCTCTATATTGAACATAAAACATGCTCTCAATGCCTGCTATTGCGCCAGGATTTCACATTTAGCGTGATCAGACAAAACAAATTTTTTGTGAATTATGATTACAGAAAATTATTTGGGCCCCCTCTAAACAATTTTATAGCTCAAATGCACCACTGAGTTTATACATTGTGCAGATGCAATGTATGTCACCTTGGATAAAAGCTTCTGCTAAATGCACATCTATAACATGCTTTTGTTAAAACAGCAAACCAACTCATTTTCAGATTATTTTTGACGTCCTCAGATGCTGTCTACATTTTTTTAATTTTCATGGCCCCGCACACATAAATCAATCCATTCCCAACTCCATTGAACGGAAGGGCTGAAATGACACATACAAGGCAGATATGTGTTTTTCAGGTAATGATTCATACACAAATCCTCCATATGGTGAGGTGGTAATGTGTTTAATGACATCGCGGGGCTGGTTAGGGACTGACAGCCGTTTTACTGAAATGGCAGATGTTCTGGTGATGGTTCAGCTTTTATGTGGCATATAAAGGGAGTTAGATATAATGAGAGAGAGAGAGATAGAAATAGAGAACATGCAAAATGACAAAGTCAAACAGTCAGAAAGTGATGATATGCACAGAAGAAGACTAACAAAGAAAGAAGTGAAGCAAAATGTGTTTTTCTCTCACCGGGGGTGCGGCCAGCCAGCCGTATTTGTCCTCGGTGCGGTTCATGTCACGATCGAAATTGTAGAGCTGCTTGTAACGCAGGTGGTCCGTGTCCACCAGGTTGAACTGCCGACGAGCGTAATGGTAACTCTCGTTGTTGCCGACTCGTGGGAAATCCAGCCATTCCGGATGGCCGAACTCATTACCTACAAATTAACACAAAAGAGAAGATATTTATGATTTCTTTCCTACAGATTTAACTGACGTAGGCTTTATCAAGCATTATCTAGCAATATCAGGGGTCTAGCCCCAAAATGTTTATTCTGTCATAATTTACGGTGGTACACATTGATATCTACTCTACGGACACAATACAAAACACAGTTTGAAATGACATGAGAGTAAGCTAATTATGACAGACTTTTCATTTTGGGTGAACTACCCCCTAAGAAGAGGCATACATACTGTACACTCGCCAACATCTTCACATGTATATTCGTGAATCATAAAAGCAACTTTTAATGTCTGGCAGAAATACAGAATTATGCAAGAGGGACATTGCACAGAAATGTCATGAACGCACTCCAATGAAATCCTCGAAATCCTCCAATGAAATGTTTTGTCAGCCTGACACTATTAAGATGACTGATATGACAAGCACAACTATCAGGCACTTATCTCATTGCTCCAAATAAACAAACGGTGCCCGTATTCTCAGATGTCAGGATTCAATATCTAATTGATCATTTAGCGATTTCAAAAGGCCACCTTTCAAAAGCCACCATTTGCACAGTTTGAGTTATTATTTATTTGACAGCTGACTGTGAGAAATAAATAGACCCTGTGTCTGGTGTCACCCCGAATCTACCTTACCCCCCACGACCACCCCACAGCCAACATTTACTTCAAAGCACCTGATTAAATACGCTTCCATTACCAAAGCCAGGAGAGGGGAAACGTGCATCTTCGGGATCTATTCCCAGAGAGTTTTTTTATTTTCTAACAAACGAATGAATGCTAAATGAATTCGCTGACCTACATTTTGAATTCCTAAAAGAACAGAGAAAATACTGAAAATACTGAAAACACAGAAGCATAATGAAACAGAAAGACAGATTTGAATAATGCATTATCAAATGCAAAATGACCTTGTCTGAAAGAGGGAAAAGAAAGGATTGTCCGTTGAGGCATTATCCTTTAAAAATATGCTACGTTTGTGTATGAACATTATAAGTTCATATTACACCGCGTCTACACCGAACATCAGCGATGTCATGAGAAATCGAGTCTCCTCTCAAAAACAGTCCGATTGATTCGATTGGCTGAAAGAACATCTACTCTTTTAGCGCCTGTTTGCAACTCTTAGTAAATAACGGTTACACTTTATATTAAGGTACACAAATTCACCATTAACTACTTGCTTATTAACATGTGTAACAAGCAGGGAGGGACGAGAGCCGTGAGGGAACGGTCAAGGCCGGTGACGCGAGTGATAATGAGGAAGGAGGCGGGAACCGGCGAACATAAAACAGACTTTTAACAGGATTGTCCGTTGAGGACAGCAGTGCAAAATATGAAAAGACAATGCAGAAAAGCAGAGCGCTTGTGGCGGAAGACAAAACTTGTAGTCCATTATAACCTCTACAAAGACACCATCCATGCTTTCAATATGGAACTAGGCAAAGCTAGACAGACTTTCTTCTCAAATATTATAAACAGCAACTTAAACAACACCCGGACTCTTTTCGCTACTGTAAAAAGACTGACAAACCCCCCAAGCCAGATTCCCAGTGAAATGCTCTCAGACAGCAAGTGCAGTGAGTTTGCTTCTTTCTTCTCTGAGAAAATCAATAACATTAGAAAGGTGATCAGCACATCCTTGAGTTGCGCTGGGGTAAGACAGATCACACCACAACCTGAGAAAGTAGTTACAATGTCTGACTGATTTTGAAGAAAATCATGGCAAAAATTTGGAAGAAACGGTTCAACACCTTAAAACATCAACCTGCACCCTCGACGCACGTCCCACATCTTTTTTCAAAAGTGTGTTAAACTGTTTAGAAGCAGATCTCCTAGATGTGGTAAATGCCTCGCTTCTCTCTGGAAGTTTCCCAAACTCCCTGAAAACTGCTGCTGTCAAACCCCTCCTGAAAAAGTGCAATCTGGATAAGACCATATTAAACAACTATAGACCGATCTCAAGTCTTCCCTTCGTAGGTAAGATCATTGAAAAAGTTGTCGTCAACCAGCTGAACAAATTCTTAAGCTCAAATGGATACTTTGACAATTTTCAATCTGGGTTCCGCCCGCATCACATCACAGAGAGAGCGCTCATTAAGATAGTAAACGACATTCGCTTAAGTACTGATTCAGGCAAATTATCAGTGCTGGTCCTACTCGACCTCAGTGCCGCATTTGACACGGTCGATCACAATATACTTATTGACAGGCTGGAAAACTGGGTGGGGCTTTCTGGGACAGTCCTAAAATGGTTCAGGTCATACCTAGAAGCGAGAGGTTATTATGTGAGTATAGGTGACCATAAGTCTGAGTGGACATCCATGACATGCGGAGTCCCCCAAGGCTCAATTCTTGCGCCTCTCATATTCAACCTGTACATGCTCCCAATGAGCCACATAATGAGAAATAACCAAATTGCTTACCACAGCTATGCAGACGACACACATTGTGTCTCTAGAGTCAGACCTTAGCTTCAGTAGCCATGTCAAAGCAATAACTAAATCAGCATACTATCATCTGAAAAATATTGCGAGAATAAGATGTTTTGTTTCCAGTCAAGACTTAGAGAAACTTGTGCATGCTTTCATCACCAGCAGGGTGGATTATTGTAATGGACTCCTAACTGGCCTCCCCAAAAAGACCATAAGACAGATGTAGCTCATACAGAACGCTGCGGCAGAACCAGAAAATATGATCATATCACACCAGTCCTCAGGTCTTTACACTGGCTACCAGTTACATATAGGATAGATTTTAAAGTTTTATTACTGGTATATAAATCGTCCAATGGCTTAGGACCTCAATACATTGCAGATATGCTCATTGAATACAGACCCAAAAGTACACTCAGGTCATTAGGATCGCATCAGCAAGAAATACCAAGGGTTCTCTCTAAGCAAGGAGAGTCTGCATTTAGCTATTATGCCAGTCTCGGCTGGAACCAGCTTCCAGAAGAGATCAGATGTGCTCCTACAGTAGTCACATTCAAATCCAGACTCAAAACACATCTGTTCAACTTTGCATTTAATGAATGTGCCTCTGACCGTCCGACTGTTTGTGCTGTACTTTATATTATATATTTTCTATTCTAAACTGTATTTAATTTTATTTTTTGTTCTTAACTGGTTAAAATATATTTTTCTTATTTCTTCACTGTTCTATCAAATAGATATTTTAAATGTATTCTATGTAAAGCCCTTTGAATTACCATTGTGTATGAAATGTGCTATATAAATAAACTTGCCTTGCCTTTAAATATAATAAACAAACCGGCCTCACGGTCGACCGCCGGCCACATAAACACAGCCCAGTCCAGACCTGGTCCTCTCTCGTACCTTCCTGTCGCTCGTCCTTTTATGCTCCCGGAGCTCCTCCGTGAGATACGAGACCGGTGCAACGCGCAGCTGACACTCTTTATCAAGCGCGTCACCGGCCTCGAGCATTCCCTCACGGCTCTCATCCTACCTTGCTCGTTACAACATGCATATTGGTTGTATATTTGTATGCATAAAGCACATATTAATGCCTTATTCTGCATAGTCTTATTCAACATCCCTTAATCCTTCCCAATAGCTAAACCTAAAAACTACCTTATAAGCAGTACTTAAGGGTTTATTGAGGCAAAAGTTTTAGTTAATAGTTAGTAAATAGGGAATAGTTAATTCAAAAGGGAGACTGGCATGTGGTAAGCTAGTGCTTGCACTTAACGTTACCAAACATTTACAAAAAAGACAATAATCTGCAACGTTTTATCGAAGTGAAATTTGTTATATTGTTCTAATTGTTGGTGCTAATATTACTATTTATTGTTGTTTAGTTTAGCAAGTGAAAAACCTAATGTTTTCGGAACAAGCTAACCTAGTTTTGAATTATTCATAAAACAAGATATCGCAATAACAACTTTTTAATCAGGCATTTTAGAGCTAAATGTGGACAAAATGTGAAATTATCTGTTCTAATGTCTTTGTCATGCCGCATCTGGTGTGTAGACACGGTGTAAGATTATACATTTATGTAGATTATAAACTATGTTTAATTAAGCAGCACAGATCACTGTCATTCCCTGAATTATACTTGTGTCCGTCTATGAAACTTCACCAGGCACAAAAATATGAGGACTGGACACAAAATCATGATTTTAGTACTATGTGACTATAGTACTATTTTTTATATTTGACCCAACAAGGGTACCAGCATTTTGGGTTGAAACAACCAGGTGTGTGTTCGCCCCTTTTCCACCCAGCGCGTGGTTGAAAATAATGCCGGGTTGATACAATTATTTTGGAGTAAAATGTTTTACTGAGAAAAAAAGATGAAATAAAAAATTGACCATATTTTTATGCCGTTTGTAACATCTTGACATAGTGAATAACAGCAAAACGTACCCTGTCAAAAAACATCTATCAGATTTATTTCAATAACAAAATGAAAAACTTTCCATTGTAGTTCTGTTCACATACCAGAATTAGACCAAATACTTCATGATCCACATGATTTTTCCAGTCTGGTCAGTGTGCATTAGCTTTCATGGGTTACATTTCCAGGCAATGCATCATAACAAATGTATCTAAAAGTCACTCTGAATAACATTGGCCGAATGCAGGGCCAAACAGGCCTTTTCTGTTACTGCTGACCTGTTTTTGTAACAAAACCCCCTGAAAACAACAGGCCATTCACTGCATCTCAACAGACGCCCCAGCGTTCGTAAACTCTGAGGGCACGATGAGCTCACCGTGTCTGGAGCAGATGGCTGTGGAGATCTCAGCCAGGGCTGGAGAGGAGAACGAGGGAATAAATCTGCAAGCTGAGCGTGAGAGGAAAAATAAAAGGCCAAAAGAGGGATGTGACAGTGTTGTCAAGCGGAGTGATGAGAGAATGAATCCGTCATCATCCTGCACGACAACATCGTAAAACAACAGTCGGGTAATTGAATTCAGAGGAGGCGAGCAGGAGAACAGAAGCGAAACAATGATGATGAGGGGCGATGTTATTCAGAAGGAATGGCGAAAGAAGAAAGACGGGAACAAAAACCGACGTCTGGATGAGGTGAAATGGACACGCAAAGTCAGAGCTTTTAAGTAGCTGTGAGAGTTTTTGAAATTTGAAGCTTGTGTCAAATAAATGACATTCATCTGCAAATTTTAAAATCACTGGTCATAACTGTTTAAAGAATTAGGAATTAAGGTTTAAGAAATGAAAAGAACAATTCTTACATGAAAATAATTTAACAAGAGCATTTGAGAGTCCTACAATACTAGGAAAGAAAAGACCTTCAGGTGTAAAGCTTGAAACATGACACAAAGGTGACACAAAGGTAGAATGACACAAAGGTAGAATATGAAACCCTATTGGTTCATTAAAAGCTGGTCCTTTAAAGAGTCTGATGCCTTGAAGTCATAAACCTGTCTGAGCTGAAGTGTTGTATTATAGCACAGGGCCGCATGCTGGCGGTTGACACTTTCCCAATTCACACACACATACAAAGGAAAGGTGAAGAGTGTGTAATATAGTAAGAACTGAAGCAGAAGGGGAAGTCAAAACTAAGTGCTTGCTTTTTGATTAAAAGTAAAAAAAAGCGGAGAAATGGAACCGTGATACAAAGCTTGATGGCAGCACAATACGCGCTTTGTTCCTATAATAGAAATAGACTGGAAAGGGTGAATATGTACTGTAAGTACAGCAGCTAGGGCTGCACGACTCTGGATGAATTAAGAATCACAATATCTCTTTCACCATTCACTAGAGGTTCTGACAAAAAAATAATTTATTTAGGTATGTAATATTTAGGATAGAGGGCAGATCGGCACGGGGCGATCATATAATCGTTGTTTTGGAAAGCCACTAGCCACAGTATAAAGCCCTGTTCATAGATATACGGTTTAAAATCGGTTAACTTTATTATTGAATACATTTATGTAAGTTGAATTGTTTATAGCATTTATTGGTAATATTAGGTATAATTATTGACACCCCTCCCCGGACCTCACCCATTTTCAAACCCTGGCTACAGCCATGGTTAGTTTCCTTTCGAACCTGTCCAGTTAAAATGTGAAGCATAATCATAACAATGTAACACAATCCT
The DNA here is from genome assembly GCF_947034865.1 of Barbatula barbatula. NCBI lineage: Eukaryota > Metazoa > Chordata > Actinopteri > Cypriniformes > Nemacheilidae > Barbatula > Barbatula barbatula. Next base: position 8,219,587 of record NC_136782.1, read on the forward strand.
GAAAGACAATTTTGTTGTCTGCTGTATTTACTTTATGTTTGGTGTGTTATCAATTTGAGCACAGTGAGAGCTTGTCAACGCGTGTCTCATGTATGCGAGTTAGCAACCCTCGGCTTTAATCCCAGTACTCCTGTGATCATTTGACATAGAAGTAATGAAAGTGTGTGGTTGCAAAGACTACTGGTGAAAATGCTTTCTCTGCTTCTGCGGAAGCACTCGCACATGATTTTAGTTAATAGACACGAGAATCGTTGATGTTCATTAATGAGATTGTGTGGGTGTTTGAATCGAGATAGATCTTTTATCGATTAATCGCGCAGCTCTAACGGAAGCTGAATTGGCTACAGCAAACAAAATTTACAGTATACACATAAGATCCTGGTTAGCTGGTTAGCGTAGATGCCATTATTTCTTAACCTCACCTTACAGTTATACTGTACTATACAGCAATTTCCTAGCATCCCCTTACTACTGTACTATACTTCACTGGAATGTCCTAACATCACTTTACTACCGTACTGTACTGTATTATACTATACAGCGATTTCCCATCCTCCCCTTACAGCTGTACTATACTGTTCTGTAAAGTATTACACTATTCAGTAATTTCCCCAAATTGTCTTAATACAGTTTTACACTGTTGTAGTTGTAGAGTTGTAAATGACCCTGCTGACCGCTGTGTCTATAAGTATCTCCTCTCTTCTTTCTCCCCTGATGTCACCTCTGCAAAAACTCAGTACTACCACTCAAAAATCAACAGCTCGCCCAACCCTTGTACCCTCTTTAAAACCTTATATGCTCTTCTTTGCCCGCCTGCCCCCACCTTCATCAGACTTAACAGCAAATAAATTTCCCTCTTTCTTTGTAGGGAAAACTAAAACCATCACCTGAACATACACAAACTCCCCAAGTCTGTTTGCTCCCCTCTTTCTCTCCTGTCTGAAGCTGACGTTTCCAAGGTCATTGCTTCTAATCAACCGACTACTTGCCCGGTAGATCCCATTCCCGCCCATCTCCTTCAAGCCATCTCTCCATCGGTTGTCCCCACTCTGACTCACATTATCAACTCTTCTCTCACCACTGGAACATTTCCCACAGCTATTAAGGAGGCCCATATAACCCCACTACTGAAGAAACCCACTCTCGATCCTAAACTGCTAGGAAACTACAGACCAGTATATCTCCTCCCCTTCATTGCAAAAACCCTTGAGCGTGTGGTAGTTGACCAGCTCTCCTCATTTCTCCCACAGAACAACCTCTTGGACAGCAACTAGTCTGGTTTCAAGAGCGGTCATTCCACAGAGACTGCACTGCTCTCAGTCATCAGAGCCCTGAGACTGGTAAGGGGATCCCCTATATCATCTGCACTCATCCTCCTGGATCTATCTGCCACTTTCGACACTGTCAACCACCACATCTCCTGTTGACCCTCAAGACTAGGGGTGTCTCTGAAACAGCGCTACAGTGTTTCGAGTCTTACCTCTCGGATAGGTCATTCAGAGTATCCTGGAGAGGTGAGCTCTCTGAGTCCCAACATCTCAGTACTGGGGTTCCAGGTGTTCCCCAGGGCTCACTTCTTGGACCACTGCTCTTCTCCATATACACAACATACCTAGGTTCTGTCATTTGGACACATTGCTTTCCCTATCACTGCTATGCGGATGCACAGCTCCACCTGTCATTTCAGCCTAATGAGCCGACGGTTTCTGCACGCATCTCAGCATGCCTGAACAAAGTTTCACTCTGGATGAACCTTGCAAAAACTGAACTGCTCGTGATCCCGGCCGACCTGAAGACTCAGCATGACGACATTTCCATCCAACTAGGTTCATCAACCACCAACTACACATATCATGTCAGCACCACCAGGTCCTGTAGATTCATCCTCTACAATATTAGGAGAATTAGACCTTTCCTGTCTGAGGATGATATGCAAGTTCTCGTCCAGGCTCTTGTCCTGTCCAGACTGGACTATTGCAGTGCTCTACTGGGTGGTCTTCCAGCTTGTAAAACCAGACCTCTTCAGATGATCCAGAATGCAGCGGCAAGAGTGGTATTCAACGAGCCAAAGCGAGCGCACATCACTCCTCTCTTCGTTAGATTGCACTGGCTCCCTATAGTCGCCTGCATCCAATTCAAATCTCTGCTCTTGGCCGACATAACCACCACTGGTTCTGCACCACCATATCTTAGGCTAACTGAGACCAGTTTTAATTTTCTTCCACAAACTGCTTCTATTATTTTCCCCTACTCTGTGCATCGCTTTCGATAAAAGCGTCTGCTAAATGACTAAACATAAATAAGAATGTACTATACTATAATACTTTCCTAAGCTCCCTTGCTCCCATAGCATAGCATAGCATGCCATGCCAGACCGTTTTTATTGATTCACTAACCTCCCCTCACAAATATAATATGCTTTACTTACTTTAACTTTCAATAATTTTCTAATATCTCCTAGTATACATCATTGTACTAACCTACGATGTACTTCTGCTATATCATACCTTAGCATAATTTCCTATCCTTTGCTAACAACTATACTCCCCTATAGTATGCTATCCTTTATACTGTTTTTAAAGTACTACACTAAACTACACTACACCAAAAAATTTATTTGAAAAGGCGTAAATGGGTTATGTTTTTTAATAATGTGTTGGTCTAAAACCTTCCTGAAGTAGATTCATCAAAGTTTTGAATTGTCTCCAGTGGAAGGTTGTACCACTCACATATTTTAAAACATCTTCCAGTTGCTTCATTTACATTTACATTTATTAATTTAGCAGACGCTTTTATCCAAAGCGACTTACAAGTAGTTTTTTTTACAGTGGCACATTACTGCAGAGCAATCGGGGTAAGGTGTCTTGCTCAAGGGCACTTCAGTCATGACCTGCTGGCACTGAGATTCGAACCGGCAACCTTCTGAAGCCCAACACTCTAATCAATAGGCCACAGCTGACACCCCAGCTTATATATATATATCAGAACTCCTCTAAAAACTGAATGCACCTCCCTTTCCCTAGTTTTGGGAATGGGCCTGAGTATATCATGAATTAAAATGTCACAAACAACAAAACGCCTTTGTAGCCTAAGGTCACACTCATTTTCAAAAAACTATTATTTCCAAGATTAGTACTTACAAAAAGTAATAAAACAGCTGACAAGTATGAATACAGAGTCGTACCTTAAAAAAATATTTAGAGAACTTGACAACTTATTATCAAGTACAGACAACAACGTCTCTTTATAATAAAAACCGACGGCAGTCTTTCAGGCCTGCAGGTCTTTTAATTAACAACGCTACACAGCTGAGAGCTGCCCTTGAAACAAGGTCGTCTGGAAAACCTGAGCAGGAATTAGCATATGCAAACACAGCGCTAGATGAGATGATTCTTTTAAAATGTTATTCAGGAGTAAAGCTCTGATGACCTATAGCTGAATCACCGCACAACCGCTTACAGAGACCAATCGGTTTAGTATCTGCCCCATTCATCGAAGACAAACACAGAACACATTTAGAGCGGAAAGCAAGCAGACTCCAATAGCTAATGTGGGACGCAGTAAACATTTAATACATTTATAAAGACATTGCGGTTACTCCGGTCAGTATAATGACCCATGGCAACACAGGGCAACATTAATTTGTTAAAACACTGAGTGTAGTAACATATATTTAACTCACTGAATCACTGATTTTTCCCATTTGGAACACCCTGTATTACTCGGGAGTTAAATTGATTGTGAATGACATTTCATTTTCCCTGTACCATTTATTTCATTAGTATCATTCAAACAATAGTAGTAAAACATCTTTAATTGAAACGGTTTGTTAAAAAATAATCATGTAGTTCCCAGACCTGTCGTAATTTTTATTACTGGACTCATTATTTGACTTGTGGCAAACCAGTGTTAGTCAAAATTGAATCCAACTTTTATTCCAAAAACGGAGAAACATCTTAACCATCACTCGTCATTGCCATAATACACAACAGCAACGTGCCACACTATTAGACTGTGTATTATATAATATAATATTGTAACAATAATTATTATTAGTATATTATACGCAACAATGTCCTTACCTTAATGCACAACATAGAAAAAATCTACACCATTGTACATTATACTTTCCATCACATCATTACGACAACACCAAAATTCCACACTATCATTCTGTACATTATACTTACCATCTCACAAAAAATCTACACCATCGTACATTATACTTACTATCACATCATTACCATAATGCACAACACGAAAATCTACATCATCATAAATACTTAGATACTTATCTTTATTCCACAACATAAATGTGGGACATTAATGAAAATAGTTTCACGATTTGAAATAATCAAAAGCATCCCTCATTAAAGAATCACTCTTCACTCTAACACTCGTATTAAAGAAAGTAATGTGAAGAGCATCGACTTAAGAAAAGCCTTGAGCAGTTTGCACGCTCTGTGCATCAGAAGGTGATCCCTAAGTTTCCTGCGTCTCTGAAAGTCGGCCACACATTCATCTCAGTCTCAACCTGCTGATTTAATGATGAAACCAGTGAGCCATTTCATTGCCGCCTTGTGAGTGTTATAATGTGCTCATCTTCTGCATTGCAAACATGGCCGCTGCCTTTTGTGGCCTTTCGCTTTGGAACTTTCTCTTGGCGCTGGAGAGTTAATAGGCGGTTCTGCCAAGTTAAGGGCATCTTAAAAATGTATTTGCTTGCTCAAACGATTTGTTCTTGCTTTGCAGTGGCTAAATGACTCCACGGCCATTGATCCACTGACATGATGTGTCATCCTGTTTTAACCATTTTTTCCTTCTCGCTTTGGTTTACATTGTTACCTTCATTTTACACACAAACCCTGAAAACCATTTGATGGAAATTCAAACCCTTTGAGCCATGAATTATTAAACAACAAAGAGAAAGAAAAGATGATTTTTCTTTGTATTGTACAAGAATATAATCTTTCGGATGTATTACACAGAACTTCCATCAGGTATTTTATATGTCTATTACAAAACTACATGTTTTTATAATACATCATACTACACATTTATATAGGATAGATAAAAGTAGTGTACTGCTAACATTTGACAGACATTTCACAGCTGACAATCCAATTTCTTTTTTTATTGAGGCCTGACCTCTGAGAACACAAGCAATATCCCTTAAAATCCTTACATTTAACAGACAAAAAAAGTGTGATTTGTTCAACGAAAGCACTTAAGGAATTAGTATAGTTTAGAAAATAGTAAAGCACTTTTAGTCAGATGTCCAATAACAACAGAGACTGTGGAAAATTACATAAACACAAATATAAGCTAAGAATGCTAGCTATCAAGACCAAAGTAGGAAAAACGAAATATTATTTTAGGATAATTTAGTTGACAATAAAATGTAAAAAAATATTGATTAGAATTTTTTTATTTAAATTTTTTTGACAGATTCCTAAAATATTTGTGTCCTTTCTTTCGTCCAAACATACAGTATTGTTAAGCACCGGATATACATGATATGTTTGTTTATTTCTAAATAAATTTGTCCCAAAACATGTACTTAAATAGAGTGAATTTAGGTCAATTCAATTATGTCATACAACTAAAAAAACAACTTTTGAATGGGATTCAAATTTTTACATTTTCACAAATTGTTATTGTTTAAACTTCTCCTTCACAACTCCTTTCTGGTGGAACATTCTTCCCAATGCAATTCTTCACAACCTTAAAAAAAACTACTTAAAACACACCTCTTCGGCGAATACTTGACAGACAAATGAAAAAAAAAAAACTTACACTAACCCTCTCTCTTCTCTCAACAGTCTAGCTTTTGTTGAAACTAGTAACTTTGTATTAGCACCTATTGTACTATCGCTCTTTGTATGACATATCGCTTATTGCTCCCGAACTCTCTGTAAGTCGCTTTAAATAAAAGCGTCTGCTAAATGAAATAGTCTGTGTGTAAACCAGAAAAACATGAATTTGTATGAACTGTGAGGTCAGCCGCATTACGTGTTTATTGGCCCGTCATAACATAAAAAATTACATATTTTTTATGATAGCGTTTGATCAAAAATGAGTGTGGAGGTTTTTAATGTTCTTTTTTGTTCTTTATTTTTTAAAATGTTTTATTTTACAGTTTTAATGTTCTATTGTTTGTACAGCCCTATGGTCAACATTAGGTGCGTTTCCATTACCGTACAAAACTGAAATGGAAACGCGTCAATTTATCCCATATATGGCAAATGCGATAAAGGCATATTTCGCAGAACTGCAATGGAACACTTTTGTTGCATCTACAAGTCGTCATGTGGCGTACAAAAAAATTCACATGAACATTCAGGGTATGTTTGGTCAGAATAGGCTGTTAGGAATTACATTAAGTGATATCTTATATGGCCTGAATGCAGGAAAATGAATGAGTATGATCTAGAATGCTTTTCTACCTGTCTTCTGGATGTAAAAGCTTGGATGGCTGCAATTTTTTTAATTCATTTAAATTGAATTGAGAGTAAAACGGAGATCATCGTGTTCGGATCCTCTGGTATTCCAAACATTGCTCCGTTTAGTTCATCTTAAAATCATCTTCAGCAAAACCATGTGTAAAAAACTTGAGTGTGGTCTTAATTTGGCAAATAAATTACTTTGTAAAAAATAAAAGTTTTTTACCAATTAAGAGCGCTGGCTGAAGTAAAGTCTTTCCTTTCTTTTAAACACTTTAAAACTTTCATTTCATGCTTTCATTTCTTCTAGAATAGACTACTGTAATTCCCCTTATCTGCGTATAAACAACTCTTTATTATCCAGACTACAAATGGGGCTGCAAGACTTTTAACTGATGTTCGTAAACGCAAACATAACACGCTTGTTTTAATGTCCCTTTGCTTGTTTCCAGTCTGCTCGACAATTGATTTAAAAGTACATTTGCTTCTTTTTAAATGTTTAAATGACCTTGCTCCCCCTTAACTTTCTGATCTGCTGTGTGAACACAATCCGGGTAGAAGTCTTGGATCTGCCAATCAGAGACTGTTAACCATTCAGTCCAAACTAAAATCCAGGGTTGAAGGTGCTTTTGTGGTGGAACAGTTTACCTCTCCACTTTAAAACTGCACAAACTTTATACACGTTTAAAGAAAAAATTCAAATCTTTTTCCTACATCCTATGACATGTGATGTTTCTTGTTGTCTGTTGTTATTTTATTTGTACTTATAACATTGTACAGCACATGTAAACTGTGTTGTTTTTAATTGTGCTTTATAAATAAACTGAAATAGATTTTCTTATTCTATGCGCCATTTTTGCATATTTATGCCTAAAACTGCTGATCCACAGGGGTCAAAAGAGTTCATGAATCATTAACCGGAGCAGTTACAAACTGTTTTTAAAAGTGTCTTTAGTAAACGCCAGTTTAATGCAGAAAATACTCAGCAATGGTTTTAAATGATGAATTTGCACATGGTTTGTCTTTAAGCATATTAAAAACCTGATTTTCACCACAGGGGGCCCAAATCTGTATTGGAAAGCTGGCTATTGTTGTTTTATTGAGCGTGTAGGAAATACATTGAACAAGGTTTTTCATTGTTTTCACCTGTATGTGTAAACGGGGATGATGTCTTTATGCAAAACAACAACACACTTAACAATATTCCGTACATCGTTGTTGTCTAAACGTACCCTTAGTCTGAAACAAACCTCAAATTTCTAAATCACTGGATATTGCTAACCAGGTATTTTCTTATACAAGCAAGTTGACTGTCTCTATATTTCAAGCTCTTGTAGCCTTTTGCTTTTAGACGCTTAACCGAGTGAAGAATATATATTCAGCAGGGGCTCAACACCATTAAGCAGGTAATTTTACCCAACAGAGAAAAGGCTTTACAGATACGCTGTAGCTGAGAAGCAGAAAGAATCTACATCAAGCGGGCCACATTAATAGCTGTCATTACGGTTAGTGGTATTGGCAGTTGAACCGCTGCAGTAAACAAAAACAGCCCTCCTGCGTGTGTGATGTTTGAATCTGTCAATATGTTCACCAGCACAATGGTCATTTGTCCGGTTGGCAATGTGGGTTATATTAATAAATCATTGGACTCTGGTCGCTGTTAGGTTGAACAGGGTTCATTGAAATGAAGCGGACGGTTTTGTGTGGCCCACCTGGTCACTGAACGGAACATCTCCAGCGATGCTGCCCATTTTATATGACACAAATTATTAAATAAGAGATCAAATATTATCTCTGAAGTGGTGTTTTTATCAACAGGATCGCATGCAAATTCACTTGATAGGATTTTGTTGAAGTGTATTTTAATCCTGTTAAATGGAGGATAATACCGGGACATGTAAGTACTGTATGTCCATGCCTTTTGAAGCAGTGTATTCTGCACCTTTTCAATAGATCAAAATAAAATTCACAATAATTGTATAATACAATGTATACATTTTGAGTTTAAAATGTAGCAGCAACCACGGTATATTGGAACTAACAGCAAAACATTACCCATCTGAAAAGAGGTCTTAAAGGGGATAGTTTACAAAAAGGTAATTGTGATTTGTCATTTCTTTGTTGTGAACTTATATGACTTGTTTCTGTAGAAAAGAAAAACAATTAGCATCTTCAATTAGCTTTTTTTTTGTCCATACAATGAAAGTAAATAGTGACTGAAATTGAATGTTGTGCCAAAATAATGTGGGTTTGGTAAAGCACATTTATAGGAAACTTTTTTGCGTGAACTATCCCTTTAAGACACAGAACAGTATAACAAAGCAACCATCTGCTGGCTGTCCAAATGTGAACTAGTTTTCCGGGCACTTACCAATGAAGTTTAGGTAAGCCTCTCCTCCCAAGCCGTGGGTAAGCAGTCGGATCATCTTGTGAAGCTGTATGCCCCGATCAATAATAGGGTTCATGGGAATCTCAGAGCTCATGCTGGTGTACATCTCCTTGTCCATCAACCAGAAGGCCAGCGTCTTGTCTCCCACCAGAGCCTGAATGAGCAGATAAAGCACTTTAGCACAAACCGGGCGAGTGTTTCTGCCATCGAGAAAAATATGGGGGACCTTTAATGAAATGTAAACATCATAAAGAACTTTGATAACAATACTGGCTTGATTGTAATGACTGAGAGCGTGTGTAGTATAGAAAGTACTTTTTTCAAGAAGATGGTTAAGAGTTTTCAACAATGGCTGTATAATGAAGACTTAAGACATGAATTTGAAAGATAAACCTACTGGGCCATGTCAAAGCAAAGTTTTATTAGCTTTACTGTTTCAACTCAGACTCAAGTGTCTTATATTTAGAAAAATCATTACTTCCAGACCTTGTAAGTTACAAAAAAGCCAGTTCTAGTCGACTTATAATGTGTACAAACAGGATAGATGTGTTGATTTCTCATTTCACTGTTGTCACAAAAGAACTGTAACCTATGGTGACACCAGTTACCATTTCCAATGACACATTGATAACATTTTGCTTAATTTATCTTAGCTGGCAACGCGGAGGCACGTGGTGCGTCAGTACCTGATCGTGGCTCTCGGCGTAAGCGATGCATTTCTCCCCGTATCGCCTGTTTGTCATGGTGAACACAAGGTTTCCAATGTTCCAATCTTCATCCTTGAATTCCTTCAGGATCTGTAAATGGATGTGAAGGAATGAAACGTTCAGGAAAACAAGGGAAGGGAGGAAATAGCAACATTTACAATTCATTTCCACAGTACTTCACACTCAAATGAGCTTTCGGGTCAAAATGTTGGACACGGTCTGATAGGGATTCATTCTAACACAATCAGTTATACATTATGTGAATGTAAGCGGTCATAAATCTGGATATGTATAATACATGCATCTTATATTTCTACACACATGAGTTTTTCATTCAGAAAGTGGATTCTAAGATCAGAAACCTTAGAGAGGAGAGAGGAGGATAATGACGATAGTTCCTCACAGTGATGAATTAATATTATACGCATCTAACTAAATGATTTGATGTAAAAATACGTGCCAGGATATAACATTTAGATTGAAAACCATGTAAAGTTGAAGCTGTTGCTTAGTTAATACATAGTCCAAAAGTAAAGCAAATAAAGTCCCTTTAAGCCGTGTTACGGCCATTTTTATAACGTTCCTAGTCAGATATGTTCTAAAATCCTAAAGAGACATGCAAGTACAGATCATCAGGAAATTTGTTTCTACAACATATGTCACATTGAGAAAAAGCCTCTTTTAAAATCAAAATAAGTTTATTATTCACTGGGAACATTTCCTCACCAGCACATCTCTAATGGGCTACAACTCGGTTGTTACCTATATTGTTTGGAATATTTCGGGATAAATTTTTATTGTTTAAAACTGGACAAGCTAAATTATAGATTATATAAGCAAAACTCACTTTTCAAAGAGTACAATAAATAACTTTTATTTAGTTATTATAAGCAAAAGATCAAATCAATTTCTTTTAGACTTTTATCCGAAAAAAAAATCGTCCGATTATTTGATTTTCAAAATAATCATTTGTTGCAGATAAATTTATTGGTTTTTCTACAGTAACCATGATTTTTGGTTTCAACTGCAGTAAAACCATGATTTCCCCCCCGTTTTATACCATTGTTAATTTCCGTCATGTGTGTTTTTGGGTCAAAATGAATTATAAGGAGATCTGTTAGTGTTTATTGTTCTGTAATGTAAAATTCTGAAGATTTGAGGGATTACCATAGTGGTTAAGAGTGAAGGTTTCACTTGTCTGGACAATTCACACAGTTTAAAGGGATAGTTCACCACCCTCATGTCATGTCTGCAGAACACAAAATATATTTTGAAGAACCGAACAGCGATGGCACCAATTCACTTAGTTTTGTGTCCATACAGTCGAAGTGAATGGGTGCCGATGCTCTTCGGTGACCAACTTTCTTCAAAACATATTCTTTTGCGTTCTGCGGAAGAAAGAAAGTCATAAAGGGGGTAGTTAATGATGACAGCATGTTCATATTTGGGTGAACAATCCCTTTTCCTGTTTGGAAATGGGTGCCATCTCTGTTATAAGTTAAACCAACAAACTTTTATATTTATATGTTCATCTTATCAAAGAAAGTCAAATAAATCTGGGATGGCATGAGGGAGTAAATCATGAAATAATTTACAGTTGATTTTATTGAACTATTTTAAGGCCATATTCCCACCCTACAGTATACTGTACCTTGAAAGTGTCATATGACTATTTAAGAGAGATATTTCATCAACACTCGTTTGACACTGAGAGACATTTACGGTCAGGTCTCATGAACGTACATCCTTACACTTTTCTCACCACGCTCTCTCTCAAACTCCTTCCTACTCTACTTCTCACCTTCATTTCTGTGATAGCACTCGCAGCTCAAGCCGTTACGCCGAGAAGATTTGCCGGGAACAGGATGGAGACACACATCTTGTCAAGAAGCACACGGAAAAGTACAAACTGAGCCAATTTAAATACCCAATGCAAGTGAATGCAACTCATTCATTTATCACTAAAGACGTTTTATTGAACTTTCCAGTTTGAGATGGCATAAAAGCAGATGTTTGATAATTCAACTGATTGAAATCAAAGAAAAAAAATCCTATCCAACAAGAGACAAGCCTCTACAGTCCAAACACGTTGTTGTCGGTTTTACACATCAGCAACTTTCCAGAAGCAAACAAGGAAAAGTGTTTTTTGTATCCTTCACATCAGTCACGGCGATCTCTGTTTTGTTGCATGTTGTTACCTCGCACACAGCCCTCTCTGCAGCAGAAGCAGCACTCTCTGACTGATAGCGGCGACAGGCCGTCATGTGCTGGGTTAGATTGGGTCTGACAGGTGACTGACACACAGGAAAACCTTTATATTAGCCCACAGCCAAACAATCAATGGAAAGCCAAAAAAAGGCAGAGGTTTTGTAAGCACTGCAGTGAGGAGTCGGGTAGACTGATAGCCATCGCTCTGCATCTTCAACCGCCTCTTTGTTTATCATTCAGAGTTCGGTTTGAGGAAACTGTCTGGTGCGGCGTGACACCTTCATAACACGGTGGTACGTAAAAACAGCAGCTTCAGGTTGTTCTGACGATTACAGGTTACGGGTTATGAAAAGTGACGGCCAGTCAGGTTGACACATAGAGGCGCATCTATGCTGAAGATGCTTTTGAAAAAGTTGACTTCGATGTATAGGCAGTTAATAATACACGATGATTCATCTCGGTTATTAAATGCACTTTTCTACACCATTTTGTAGTAAATAGTGTGAGCAGTGTGTTTACATTGTACATTTTTAAAAGTGCACTTTACGTACCCAGATGAACCTGGGTACTTCGGTTGAACCGAAAAGTGTGGAACTCGTATCCAATTGATGTAATTTGCCGTTGTACTTCTGGTATTCTATTTGGGATGACAGTTTTAAGGTCATATAGTATATGTCTTTTGGAAGGCATCTATAGATAAACTTCTTGCTTGTTTTCGGTTCTGTACATGCTGTACTCTTTCAGAAGATGCCTACTGTATAAAAATGAAAGCATGGCACGCTGGAAAAACTCATCCATGGCTCTTGAGATGTACGGTTTGAAAGTTTCAGATCACAGTTATTGTGAACAAAATGATTGCGGTTGTCAATATTATCACGGTTTTATGAACATGTTCTGGAAATGTAAATCAAATTTAATGACATGACATCTGCGCTCATAACAGCGAAAGTAGAAGAAACAACCTGAACGAGTTCATTTGAATGGAAAATGAATAGAAATGATGGGTCTGTACTAAGAAATATGAAGTAAATATACATGGTAAATATATAGAAATTTCCCCAAATGTGCACATGTTTGAATAAAAGTCCTATTTAGTGAAGCACTGTCATCATAAACTCACAGGATCAGACGTGAATAAATAGGTATGTTAGGAATAGGAACAAAGCCCACGTTTCACGTTGCATCTACGTTATACTCTTGATAACTTTGATTGATGCTGGACTGGGTTTTTCAAGGTGTAAAACTGGTACGGTATATCGGTAACTAAAATTTGATGCGGTGTCATGATTCGTGTTGCGGGAACAGAGACAGAGGACCCAAGAGCAGACAGCGGATGAAGGGTTAACAAGGGATTTTAATAATAAGTACAAAACAGGAACAAAACAAACACCCACGAGGGAGTAAAACAAGAGAACAGCACGGGAACACAAGAACATAAACTGACTACACTAAACTAACATACAACTTAAGACAATTGACTAGACTAGACTTACTTTAAGTGACAAGGCTGGAGACAAGTGCAACATCTGACACATAACAATGATCCGACACAAGACAGAAGACACTAGGGCATTAAATAGGGAAATAATCAAGGTGGGGACAGGTGCAGGGCATTAACTAATTAACAAACAATAACGAGAGGACGAGAACAGAGACGGGACCGGAGAGAGCCTATGGCAAACCAAAATAAACCATAATCGCCTCTCTCCACATTAAACATGAGGTTATGTCATGATCCTGCCACTAGACTAAGAGAAACATGACACGATGCGGCAGAATCATGACATGCGGTAATACTAACCATTGGACGTTATTATCACCATTAACCATTAAACGGGTAATAATTTTACATCCCTACTTGGCTCATCCAAGGAGTTATACAGTTGTAGCATGTCATACTCCGTATCAATGCCAATTAAATTCAGCCAAATGAATCCTGCAAATGAATATGATCCTGCTCTTGTTAAATGTATGCATTTTCATTAGAAATAAATTGTGCAACTGTCGTGCAGTTTTAACATTGAAAAGCATCGCAGATAACAGACGGATTATTATATTTTTATTTATTTATTGAAATAAATGTAAATAAATATGACCCTCTTAACTAATTATGAAATAATGAGCATCGAAGTTTGATTTCAATCATTAACTTCACTATGATTTTAATCTTTCACATCGCATTACTCGGTCAATATTGACGACATCAAGGTTTATTCTCACAGAATGTTGTATGTAGGATGATTTCATGTAGGAAACCGTAAATCGCAGAAATACTTTGTGATGACAATGAGAAAATAAAAAAGCATGTCAAATTACAGGTTCATTGCGGTAAACATTGCTTCTACAATGTACTTTTTTTAATCTTCCTTAAATTTAAATTAAATCTAATTAGCTTTATGAGTCATTTGAGCAATTATATTGAACCGAGTTTAAAAACATAAAAAGTTGTTATAGTTAATTTTATAAGTTTAGCAAAATACAGCTAGATTTTTTAAATGTTCGATATAATTTAAAATCAATTTACTCGTGAAGCTAATTTGATTTAACTTCAAATTTTCAGGAAGCTGAAATTGGTGCTTTTTTCCACTGTTTGGATAAAAACCTCTGCTTAATGAATACATTTAATTAAAATGTAATGTAAATCATTTAAATAATGTTTACTAAATGTTAACTTTTTAACTTTAGCTGCTGTAATGAACCAAAATGGCTGTATAAACCATTTACTGCGTAAGATAGAAGATGGTCTTTTTACATCAATCAAAAGTTAAAGAACTAAGTAAAAAGCATAGAAAGTAATGAGCCTAGGATGAATAGAAAGTCATCTCCCATCCTAGCCCAGCCATTTCTGATTGTGTGGCCGCACGCACCCACGCAGCTCACATTTTGTTGGTACTGTAGGTTCTCTTTTTTAGCTTAGACCTAGAATAAAGATAAGCCTGCATACAGATCGGCTCTTTTCCACCATTACACATAAATGAACTCTTGGCCCAAACTGTCTGATAGCTCAGAGCTGCATAGCATTAAAGAAAAAAATATATATACAGTCAGCTTTGAATTGCTAAGGCAATCGAGTGCAATTAACCAAATGAAAGAGGATGGATCCCAAAACGCAACACGCTGGGAAATGTAACCCCTAATGACTATCAAGTGCAATAGGCCAAATGGAAAACGGTCTTTCGCTGTTTATCTTCTGGCGTTACATACCACCCAGCTTCCCCTCAATTATCATCTGACAGTTCAATTTCTGTCTGATCCTGAATTCTGTCGATCTTTCCAGTGAGTGAGAACTCTCTCACGACCTCTGCCTATTGACAATGAGAAACTCAAATGATTTGATGTAACACACGACTGCGTAGAAACACAAAAATGGGAGAAAACTCTAGCGTGAACATATTATGAGTCATTGGATTGCGAGAGATGCAAATCTGGGTCGCATCTGCATAAAAGCATTTTCAGCAGTGGTTCTATATGTACATATGCTCATGAAGAATGCCATTAAAGGAATATTATGGGTAAAATTGTAAATCAAAGCTTTTATTTTTCCAGCCTCAAGTCATTTTGCAACCACATGCTCTTTTTTTACATATGCATTTACCCGAAAACATTTAAGTCAATACACGAGCGAGTTTCTTGGGAATTGATCCCATGATGTTGGTGTTGCTACTGCCATATATTTTTTACAGGACAATAAACACACTATAGACCACTTCGGAAAACGTAAGAAACGCTGATCCAACACTAGTCCAGAAGAACTTCCTGTTTCAAGTTTTTTAACATTACACAATCATTTAAACAAAATACAACCAACAGAACATCAAAATGTAAACAAAATATATCTTTAAGATTTAATTTTGTATGTAAGATTGAATGTCCAGTGCTTACATTTTATGAAGTGGTCTATAAACGTAATGCCAACTTATTCTTTTGAAGTCTTTTAGTGAAATAAAAGTGCAACACGATCAGATGGCAAACTCATTTATATATTTTCGTACAACTTGCTTACGTGCTTGTGATAGTTTGGGTTAGATGAGGGGTTTCATTATTGATTTTCAAATATTTCTACACTTTTGTGCGATTTACTTCAAAAGAATTTATACGAATTAGCGATCTCATAAAACAGTCAAACATTCCTGTGAGACCAGATTGTCATCGTAGGTAAAATATTAAATGCGGTGTGTCCCATTTCTCTAAGCCGGTGTTGATGCACCCCTACCCCATCTTTCGCTTCCATCCGTCCTGTACACTGTGCACCTTACTGCTGATTGGCTACAAGGTTGTTTTGGTACCCGCCTTTAAATACTTTCTGTCTCCAGGACCAAAATTGAGAACAAGAGTTACTAGACAATCTAGAACTAACAACACAATATCACTGACTGCATATAGACAGAATAACTGATTTGATGCGATTTTCTGTCATTTATGATACAACAGCTACCCCCAGTTTTTCCATCATTTATGACAAGACTCGAGTTTTTCCAGATTTCTGTATTTTCACTGTTATATAGTTCATGCATCTTCTGAAAGAGTAAAGCATTCACAGATCCATAAACAAGTCTCTATGTTTTGATCAACATTCTAAATTTGATCTGGATGAAGACGCCAAAACAAGCATTCTTTAAGGATGTAGTATTTTTTTTAAGAAACTTACACACTCGGGCGCAGATAAAAAGATCAAATGAAGATGGAGTAACATGATATTTTGCTTGTTCAAAAGCAAAGTCTCGGTTCATTCACTTCACAAATCCCATGTTCATAGAAGAAAATATTGTGAGGGCCATGAAGGTTTTGAAAATGATGACGCTCACTAGTGGGGAAAGAGTTCATTTTGAGCTGAGATGTCATCGCACAACATGTCAATATATTGCTTTGTAAAACCTGTAAATAAAAGTCGTCTAGACCAGCAATTCCCAACACTGTTCGTGAATAAACGTTTAATGGTTTAAAGCTTTTTTTGAGCATGACAACTTGACATGCTTTAACAGATCATTAAAAGCGAATCAAGCGAGCTTCAATGAGTCTGGCAAACAGAGGTGACCTCAATTCACAATCTTTAAGTTACATTTGTCTGTTTAGCCGGGGACCGAGGCCGAGCTTCGCTCCCTCGCCGTTCTCGCCCTTGCGAGACATCGGCTTGTAAGACCTTCTTCACTACGCTCTAATTGTTTCCATTACATTTCAATTTGTTGGACTTGGGCAGAAGGGCACTGGCTAAATTAGAGGGCTTTTGTTATGCTATCCATTGGAAGCGACAGCGCATTGGAGTGGTAATCAGACACAATCAGGCAAACTTGCGCCGTACGCCTTATCTGCTACTCTTATTAGGACATCTTAATTTCTCAAAGGCTCGGAGATGTAGTCTGGTTGCCACTGCGGACTCAGAGGTCGGATTAATCAGACAGGTTGGGCAACATTGGAAGCGCAGCTGAGATGGGTGCATGTATGAGAATGTCTATGAGGCTGAATCAGGCATTCTGGCCTGGAAAAAACATAAACCAGTTTATACTTTAGGCTGATCGTTCTCAGGTCAAAAGCCAAAAAGTTGTTATATTTAAACATCTTAATGACTTACTAATGAGAATTTATGCGCAAATTGTGCATAATTGTCATGAAAATATGTTAAAGAAAACAATGTTTACATAAGATTCAACTTTTAACTGGTTCAGATTTCTGACAGTCAGATCTATTAGCAAGGGAACCTTCGCACATTTCTTTGCCAAAAACACATTTGCACAATACTATACATAAACATGTGTGCATCCCCCACGCACACAACGGCTCCTCGCACGCGCTCTTTATCCTTCTCGACACAAAATCAAAGTCAAAATACGTTTTTGAAGAGCGGTCTCATCGGTAACCCGACGCAGAACGGAATCGATAGTGGCATCGGATGAAAAGCCCCAAATAAATACTGCATGCTGAGCAACATTGTATGAAAAAGCAAATAGTATAAAAGCAGCAGGCAGGCTTAATGCCATTCCCAACACTGATCCTGAGTCAGAGAAGTGGACATCTTTGTGCACGCAGAGCGCGGATCTGAATCAACCTGGCGAAACGGAGCTGTACGGGGGTCATCTGGGGCAGAGAAAAATGGCATGGTCCAATGGTGCTCGTCTGGTCAAGCGCTTTGTATTGTGGGTAACCTTGCTTAGCAATGCATGCTGATACTCTGCGGGGACCGTCGCTCCTGAGGTGAGCAAGGCACAGAAACCTTTTGCTTTTACTGTACAGGACAGTTGAGATAGACAATAAGGTGGATGAGAAAGTTAATAAATACAAGACACAAGACCCCTAGACATAAATCCAATAAAACAAGTCACTCAATTTCAAAACAGAATGAGAGTCTTGTACGTTCATAAATGGAAAGTTAAATCCCATTGCCATGTGGGACACCCCGGCGGTGCAGAGGGGCTCCTGACCTCATGCTGGGGCCACTTACACTGTTAAGAGCCAATTATATTATGGTAAATATGTCCGTCTAGAGCAGGTTTTGCACTGCTCTGTAACTCCTCTCCGAGCAGCACATATCATGCCTTTTTACAGACTTCGCTTCACTCCATTTTGATATAAAGTTTTCACTATTTTTTCATATGATAGAATATTGATTTTGATTCACATGCACAATGACTGACATGACAAGCCTGCAGGTGTTTCTTACCTGCGTATGTCCTATTGAAAGAAAAGCAGAACAGAAAAGCTCGTCCATCGTGTTCTTGGAAAAAAGATCCCATTCACTCAACTCTAACTATGCTATGGCTAGAAAAATGTCTAAGGTTCCCATGTGGTGACAATGGAGTTTTTAATGTTGTTTATAAGTCCATGTTGTGTTTTTAACATGTTTAAGACAAACCGTCATTCTAAACCATTGCAGAGTATTTTTTGATATGACTAGAACCGTCAAATGAGGCATCTACAGTATGCACATTGCCGCGGAAAGAATTAAGAGGCATTCACTATTTTCATTTAATCTGCATTTCTAGATGTATTGTGGACATTTCAGTTCAGTGTCAAAACAAATCAAACATCAGGAGGGACATTAAGTCTTCCAACGGCAATGTGAAAGACCGACAGCATGAAAACTGATATTAAAACAAGGATATCACATAAAACTATTTGAAATATTACCGTTGTATTGCTTAAAAGTGAATATGAACTTGTTTTCTTTGGAGTATTTGAGGTCTGAAAAAATACAGATTATCTTTCCTGTTATTTTCACCTGTTTCTTCAATTTAACTAGAAACAATATTTTTATTTGAAATTTGGTAGAAATATTGTTACTAGTCACAAAATGATAATTTGACATAAACACATACCTACAAACAGTAAATTCAGGATAATTAAAATAATTTTGATACGGTCTCTTATTTTTTTCTGTGGCTGTATACCTTTGGTATGAGCTGTATACCTTTGGTATGATTAAGGTGGTGTTTACATTATCCCGTTGTCGTGGCGAAAAAGGGCACTTTAAAACAAAAACAATCCTCGTTTATACTGCCGTTTCCACATGCGTTTAAGAAGCACGTCACATGACCATTCAGACGTGCTGGGCATGCGCACATAAATGTAAACAGTTGTATGGGCATACAAAAGTAGGTAACTAGTCACAGACCGACCAGTAAAAAAATGTACATGATGGGGAGGAAAAGCAAGGACTTGTGTGGATAAAGTTGGATTCTAAAGTCTCCGTTCTCATCCGTTTGCACAGAAATGCATCCGTTCTAAACTAAGACAGGGTCTGCAGTGTTTCCAAAAGTCTTCAGGTGTTGAAAACTCCAGAGTAGTGTAAACGGCAGGCGTAACCGTAGCAAGAATGATGCGTTTTTAAAGGAAAACTCAGCAGTATAAATGCTGTCTGGACTAATTTGCATATTTAAGAGGCCATGGAAAGACAACTATTGATGCTCAAAGATGAGATTTAAGTGATAACATACCTGACTGGGAGGGAGACTTTTCTAACAAGTCCCTCATATTTTTATCTTAGTAGTAACCAATCTAAATACACAATAAAGTACAATACTAAAATTAAGTATAAATAATAAACACGTATTACCAATTGGTGAGGGATTTATGTGAACTGTCACGTGAAAAAATACTGTAGAACTGACTCTAGTAAATTTTAATACAATTTCTAGATGCTGTTCATATATATATATATATATATATATATATATATATATATATATATATATGAAGAGTTTGTTTCCATAACTAAAAAACTTGTTTTTATTATTTAGTTATTGTGGTTCATTCAAAACAACCCAACTGCAGTTTGATTGATATTAATTTTGAACTGCACAATAAAAAACAAAATATTATACATTGTTACCAAACTCGTCATATATAGATACTATGCATTACTATAGTAAATATCCAAATAAACCACAGTAATTATACTTTACTGTGTAAATACTACAGTATAACACCTTGTTTTTTCATGTGGGCTACCACAAAATTTGCTAATCATATTCGGATGAACCTAAAATGTATTGTATTTTTAATCCATAACACTGCACACTTAAAACAAATAAAAAAAAGCGTCTAACAGAAACTACTTCACAATTGACAGTTCACAATAGATTTTGCAGTTCAATTCTTAAATAGATTTTTAATGGAATATCTAAAACGTTTTATTTAGCCTAAGCCACGCCCCCCTGCAACACTGCTACAGCCCACTGGGGGGCCGGGGACCGACAGTTTGGGAATCACTAATAAGATACACTAACATTAATAATTACATATTTAAAGAAGAAGGAAGAATTATGAAACCATCCAAATTCAACTTTAAGTTTGAGCGCAGGTTTCAATGATCAAGAATCGCAGAAAACCGTAATGAAGAAAACCATTGAAGAATTGCCCATGATTCCACTTTTAATTGGGCTGAGAAACATGAGCAAAGGTACGGAGCGCATCCAATCTCCCGAGAGCTCAACACTATTAATAAAAATCTGCCTAAAAACAGATATGTCCTGTTTATCTAATGCAGCGGTTGTCAGTGTAGTTTGTACAGACAGATTTGGAGCAGGATCCAGATACTGTATCTTTGATTCTAATTCCCCCGAGAAAAGACAGACACATGCTCCGCTTCTGAATTTCAAACGGGACAAGTGTGTGATAAATGAGACACTTAGTACGATATGGCTCAAACGTGCCTGGCGCGATCCCAAGGGAATATTTTGTAATGCGAGCAAGGTGTCAGCTGTACTTACAGTAGGACCGAGATTTGAAGTGGGACGGATGTTGTGTGATTCGCTGATGTAAGGAACTTGCGCTGGATGTATTTGAGCTAACTGCATATTCTGTATGTTTGCTATATCACAGGGAAAGAAACACTCACTTGAATCCATTTGTCTGGAATGGCCATGGCGAGGCGGTAGTCGAATCCCAGACCTCCCTCCTGGACAGGACGGCAAACAGCAGGCATACCGGATACATCCTTAAAAACACATGCGAGATGTGCGAAGTGGAAGATGTGGAACCGTTAACTTTAATGATGTTACAAAGCATTCCATGTGTTCATGTGAGTGTACAGGTGACCTGATATATCTCATATCAGGTCTCACATCCAATAAACCGCCAAAATACAGCTTAAAGGACATAAACTAAACAATTTACTCACCCTTGAGTTGTTTCAAGTCTGGATACAAGTCTTTGTTCTTAAGAACACAGAGAAAGATATTCGCACAAGAATGCTTGTAACCAAATAGTTTTGGCCACCATTGACTCCCATAGTCAAAGAATTTAAATGGTGGTAAGTGAGTGCGTTTACATGCACAAAATAAACTAATATCTATAAAAAAACAGCTTTTTATTCAAAGATGGCCAAGAACTGTTCTTCCAAATATCTTTCAACAATATTTTAACTGTTCCTTATGAGAAAAACCTACTTACAGGAATTGTGTCGGTTACATTCAAACCCACTGTAAGAATGATTTGGACAACGTGAATATCATGAATTCAGCTTGAATAACATATTTCTCTATGAAGCGATTACTTTAACACAAATATGAGCTTTGGATTTCTGCTGTTAAGCCCTCCCGAATATCTTGAGATGAGTCAAATTCTTGTCTGGGGTTAGTAACATGTTACAGATGCTGGTGAACTTGTATTGAACACAGAACATTTTGTTTGACTGATAAAGCAGGTCAACCAGCAGTATAGAGATGAAGATGAGCCTAGATGAGCACTGGACATCTACTCATCATTGACTCAACCTCTTGTCATTTCAAACCTGTTTGACTTTCTTTCTTCCGCAGAACACAATAGAAGACATTTTGAAGAAAGTTTGCCAACATTTTTCCAAATATCTTCTTTTGTGTTCTGCAAAGGAAAGTCATAGAGGTTTACATTGACACGGGT
Source organism: Barbatula barbatula (assembly GCF_947034865.1). Taxonomy (NCBI): domain Eukaryota; kingdom Metazoa; phylum Chordata; class Actinopteri; order Cypriniformes; family Nemacheilidae; genus Barbatula; species Barbatula barbatula. Next base: position 8,241,687 of record NC_136782.1, read on the forward strand.
GTAAATAACTATGACGGAATTTCCATTTTGGGGTAAACTGTCACTTTAGGAAACCAGCATCAAATTCACACCATATAATATGCGCACATACAGTCTAACTGGATGAGAGATGTTTCAAGAGTGCTGAAACTGGAACAGCACTGGGATGCTTTACTATCTGGTATCCCTGCACCATATCATCCACTGAAAAGATACTGTGCTACAACACACTATGTCCCTCTTTCTCACGCACGTCCAGCCTTCATGTTCCTCCAGTAACCAGAAAGAGAAGTTGCCGGCTCAACTTTAAACATTTTGATTTTGAACTGACAACAAAGGGTTGGATGCATCCTTTGAACTAGTAACAACAGAACCTGGATCTGGGGTGTAAGATGTAGCTCCAGACACAACAAGATGGGTCTCAGGACATTTATCCTTGCATATTGACGTACTTTCAATCACTCTTGTTTATTTGTGAATGTGTACCGGACGTTAAGAGCAGCCCACGGACGTTTGTTTATGTTGTTAATTTGAAAACGTCTATAAAAACAGGTTACACTTCACAATAAGGTTGTTTTGGTAACATGAACTAACAATGAGAATAATCGTTTTTCTGCACTTATGAATCTTTCTTAGTGATAGTTCGCCCCATTATGAAAATTCTGTTATCATTCACTCACCCTCGTGTCATTTCAAACCTGTATGACTTCTGCAGAACACAAAAGAAGATATTTTGAAGAACAGCGTCGACACCGCTTTACATCTATGGTGTGGACACAAAACCAATGCAAGTCAACGGGTGCCGGTTAACAACCTTCTGCACCACTGTAGTTATAGTTTTGATATCATTTTGTCCTGCGATTGTTTCCTGCAATGTAAGCAAACTTTATTATTCCCAGTCGAGCTCCATCAATGGAGCTCATAAAAGAGATAGAGATGATATCTCTTGTGTGCGCTGTCCACTAATTACAAAACACAGACGAAAGTGCGTAAAAAGTAACGGGTGTCATTAATCATGGCTTTAGACAGTAATACATTAACACTGAGTGCTAATTTAATGCACTGTGTCCCTTTGACTCTAGAGATTCGTTTTGTCTTTGTGGCGTTGGAATACATTGTCGCTGTTGACAAGACTAAGGTCACCGAGCCGTGACTGGAGGTACTTTGGTCGTTTTGAATGATACCATATTCAAGCAGAAAATTCAACAGACCATGAGAGATACCTTGGTAGGAACGGACGGAAACGGAAGGATTGCCTAAGCAGCAAACTGAAAGCGACTTGCTGAAAATCACGTTCAGTATAAGCTGGAGCTAAACTTCGCAGGAGCCTATTTTCCTCCAGTTTAAAGGGTGGGTTACGGTTAGGGATTGTGTTCGTGCTTCATTTCTTTGACAGGATTGTTGTTTTAAGATGAACATGCCTTACTCAGCTAAACCCGGACAATCTCATAAAGCTGCTGTAAGCTGTAGACGCTGTTAACAACCCCAAACACAATGAAACTGAACACTATACGTTGGGATACAAAATCAAACTGCTGAGCTAACAATTCATTAAGGGGTGTTTGTGCGAGTTCAGGCATTTTTATGACAGAGGGGTCGATTTTTATCAAAACAGACTTTAACTTTGGTTCTTTATGTTATACAGCGTTATGTGCTCTTGATTTAGACCGTATAATAGAAGAAATCTTTTAACCAAAGAGTCACGACAGAGTTTTTTCTCTTAACCCTTTATGTATAATTATTATACCAGACTATGCTTTTTATTTAAAAATGTGAAAATACATGATAAAAAAGATATAGTGCTGTATTATTTTAATATAATATGATATAATAACATACACACTCTTCAAAATAAAAAATAATTTAGAGTGATGCCATAGAAGAAGCATTTTGGGTTCTGAAAAAAAAATTAAAGGTCTCTTCACCATCTCTTTCTTACCTTTACATACAGTTTATAAACTCAAAGTTTTAAAAGAAAATCATGTTTTTTTTATTGTGCATTCCAATCAATATCAATCAAACTGCAGTTGGTTTGTTTTGATTTAAGCCATAATAACTAAAAATATACAGCTAACTAACACAATAAAAACATGTTAACATAATTAAATAAATGATTTTGGATTTTTAGATGTTTTCTCATTTTGGAACCTTGAAATCTTAAAAATAAAGGTCCTTCAAAGGTTCTTCACAGCGATGCTATAGAATAACCTTTGGTTCCATAAAAAACCATTCAGTCAAAGGGTTCTTTAAAGAACCATCTCTTTCTTATGTTTTATAATGTGGAGAAGCTTTTTTAGGCACAAAGAACCTTTTGTGAAACAGAAAGATTCTTCAGATGTCTAAGGTTCTTGATGGCATCAGGAAGCACCTTTAAGTGTTTTAATTTAATTTCATATGATATTCTTAAAAGTGAATTATGAATCATTTAAACACATATTCTACATAGAAAAGTATTCCTTATGTCTAAAAACAATAAAGTCAACTGTATACACAACAGAATGCTTTCATTGCTTACTGTATATTTTTAGAAATGTTATTATTTAAAATGTTAAGGTCTAGGTTAGGGTCCCCAAGCCTAAATCTAACTCTAGCCCTTTTGGCATTTTGTTATTTTCCAAACAAATAAAAATAAACATATTGTATTACAAAACCATACATTACACTAGTGTGCCAAAATGAGTAAAAACAAATCCAAGTATATATCTCATTTTTATAACTATAGATTGTGTTTCTAAAACTGCGCACAGTTAAAAAAAAACCCACAGATATTCAACAATATACGGCTGGGAACACAGCACATCAACAGATAACACGTGGCTCACCTCTGCAATGGTGATGCAGTCAGGATAGAGGGTGTGTAAAATATGGTTTGCTAACATGAGGTAGACCAGCGAGTCTTCATCTACTTGCAGTCCAAAATATTCAGAATAACCTCCTGAAAATCCTGTGCCTGTGTATCAGATAACATGCAAAGTAAATCAGACTACACAGCTGTATTTCACAGACTTCACACCTGATAATAACACAAACACATACTGTATAAAGTCAAATAGTCATATTAATGTCATTTAACCCTGAAGGTAGGATGTCATTTTCATTTTTGCATTCATCAACATCACATGTACAAAATGAATAAGTAAACTGGCAAAGACCATTTTTGCACACCTAATCTGTACATTATTTCTCACCTAAAAGTACACGTATGGCATAATTTCATTCAATTATGAAAGTTTGTAAGAATTCAAACCAGTTTCTTTCTTCTGCAGAACACAAAAGAAGATATTTTGAAGAACGTTGGTAACCACAAAATTGCCAGTACTCATTCACTTCTATTGTTTGGACAAAAACAATAAGGTGCAAGTTAATAGGTAGCCTACTACCTTTGTTTCTCAAAATATAGTATTTTGTGTTCTGCAGGTCTGAAGTGACATAAGGGTGAGTAAATGATGACAGAATGTTCATTTTTGGGTGAACTATCCCTTTAATATTTCATGTATTACTTGGTCGTACCGATTCCATGATGATGGTAAAGCATGGACGTCACTCCATCGAATCTGAACCCATCAAATCTGTACTCCTCCATCCACCAGCGCAGGTTTGATAGGAGGAAACGCATCACCTCCCAGCTACACACACACACACACACAGTTGTTATTGTGCAGATCTAGATCTGCATTTGAATAAACAGATTTGTCAGCTTTCAGTAATACGATTAACAATCTTATTAGTATTACTCATATTTATGGTTGGGTTACTAATGGCAACAAACCCTTTTTGAATTTCAATGCTTAACTCCCCTACCGTTTTCGCTATGGAATTATGAATGATACCTCAGATCAATATATGGAGCTATATAGTGTTTCAAAGAGATACTCCTGAAATATCACGAACATTCAAGAAAGTGCAGCATTGGATTTCTATGAAGTGAAAGGAGTAGTTACTGCTATACAGTCATGTGGTGTACGAAAAATATCTTCGGTAGACTTGAATCGTGGCTCCAGGTTTTCAGGCACCATTGCAATAAAATTAATACTGCTGACATCATCACATTCTGGGATGTGTTGTTTCCCAGATGGCGTGAACCGAGCACTGCCTGGAAGTGTAGGTAGTATTGCATTCCCAGTTAGAATTTCACATGATATGAAGTAAAGCAAACCTCGCAATAGTGCAGTGAGCATCGATCACTTCTACAGTCATGATACGTTCTTGCTTTCGGTCATTGAATATAGCTCCAGAGGGGAGAAGCAATAGACTATTTCATCTGCTCGGCAGAGGAATAGAAAGAGATATAAAAGAGATATCAAAATTTCCCTCAGCATTTTGAAGTACTAGACGGACTATCGCTGGTGACGTCACGGCACGCGAGAAACCTGACAAATTAAAAATGTCCGGTTTTCTACGTAGCCGGTTTATCGGTATGCATGTAAAAGCTGATTTTTTATAGATATCTGTTTATTTTGGACATGTAAACGCAGTCAATGCTGTTATTGTCTAATTTATGAAAACAGTGAGATTATGTGAATGCATATTAACGGTTTCTTTACAAACTGGCCTGGCATAATGTATATAATACGACATTTTATTCATTTGTAAATTTGAGTTTTATCAGACACAAGCACACACACACAATGAAACGTAGCGATATGCTTGACATGACTCTGTCCTCCCAAAAGATTAGGAATAAAACATTTAAAGAAATGAATTGAATTTGAGAATGAGATTTTTTAATTACAATTTTTATGAAATGTTACATTACTCTTATTGAAGTTGATTTAAGTTGGTAAGTTAAATTGAGAGAATTAAAGTATAACATTGGATTGTTCACAACACAATGAACAATAATCTTTTTACAATACGTTTTTTTATATTATAATAATAAACACAAACATACAATCAAACAAAACCATTAATTTTTATCGGTGGGTCTAATGTCATGGAATTGTCATTAAACGCAGAAGGTAGAATTTTGTATTTTAGATTTTGCATTTGTATTAATTCTTGCCTAAAGCAGAAAGAATGGGTGCATATAAATATGAACCAATATTTGGTCTCCTTTTTGCTTCGTGCAGCTGTACATTTCCCCCAGAAAGTCAGATAGCATTATACATTACATTACAACTATTTTGAATCAAATCTTTGAATTTCTTAACCTTTGGTTCACGTTTCAAACGCCGAAATGAATAGTAATGAATCCCGTCTATACCGTACCGTCTCAATCAGCTCCCCGCGGCATGTGGCTAGAAGCATAAATTAACCGCCAGGATGAGAAATTGAAATCAACTCTTTCCTAAAGTATGTCTGTATCCTGGTGTGTTTGGATGATATGTGTAGGCACTTGTGACTAGCCCCCTCCAGCTGAGCATCCTCAACAACTTACCTCTCCTGGAGTAATGGCCATGTTGCCATAGAAACTTTGTTAAAATGCAAGAGCAGGGGTCTTCTGGAACAAGGTAAAACATCTCGACCGTGTGAAGCCAAATTAAGGAGAACGGCGTCATTTGCCTGAGAGTCTAAATGCCAAACGCTCTGATTCACAGTTCTCAATGTTATCCCCATGAAAACGACAGCATGTAGGACTTAAGATGCGTGCGGTTCGGGCTGAAATGCTACTTTTAATGCTACATAATGCTAAACTGTATTCAAAGAAATGTGACTGCGTGAACGTCTGAATGAACTCTTTTCAACCCGCGTTCCCCCCCCAGCAAATTCCACAACAATGATGGGAGGCCCAGCTACAAGAAACTGAAAAAATATGGAAATTTAGCATCTTCATAATACTCGTGCTGGAATTCGAAGCTTTTGAGAATATCTCCTCAGACGCTCGCGCGAGCCTGCAGAACCGTGAAGATGTTTGATAACATTAAAGCGGTGTAAGAAGCTGCGGCCTTCATTTGGAGATATCCCATAATGCATTAGTATGCGTTTAGTGCTGTTCTGATCTAGGCTGCAACATTTGTGTATGCTTAATCAAATATATGGATACAAGTCCCCGTCGGCCAAGCACAAATCCCCCCAAAGCATCTCCCAGCACGGAGCGGTTTGCGATTGGTTCTGCTTGAGGAGCGAATCAGTGCTCGCGTAGATAGTAACTTTCTCATGCATGGGGGGAAACGCTGATTCAGATTTCCCCCGCGCAGCTTCATAAAGTTGCAAATGGCAAGTTTTCAGCTCTGGATTACTATCGCAACACCAGGGACTGCCGTAATCTGCGTGTGGCATGGGCAGTGCCGCGAGCGATAAATAGATTATAGTTTGATCAACACCGTGCTCGCATGCATCGCAAAGGCCAAACACACAATGCGTTATCGGGGAATGAGGTAATGCCCGCCTGAACAGAGGAGCAATGACAAAGCCGATTGGGAAAGCTATTCCGATTGGGAAAGTCCTCTTTCGGGAAGTTGGTGGATAAAAAGCTTTTGTAAGGTGTTGCTGCTGAGATGGTTTGGTGGTTTGTGACGGTAGCAGAATCAGTTACCGGCAGCGTTATTGCATTATTATAAATAGGCAAACGGGCGATCAGCGGCTTAATCAGATTACAACCGCGTTCAAGAGAATCTGGAAGCAGTGTCAATCTTTTATTGGATTATGAATTTCCCCTCATCACTACCGTTTGAATCAGTGGGAAGCGTTTGTCTTTTAACTTTGAGCATTAAAAGACATACAGATAACGGTGGGAGTTCCTGGAGCTAAATTGGAGGACACTGCAGCACAAATGTTGTGGCGTCCCAGAAAACACACATACTGATAAAACACGTACATTGTCATGCACTGTAAGTCACTTAGGATAAACAGCGTCTGCCAAATGTGCATATGTAGATATGCAAAACATTAGTGTTTTTTTTAATTAACAAAGGCCTATATGTTGAAATAAAGTCTCAAAAAGGTATGATAGACAGCAAGTGACATTTCTGGGACATTATTGACTACCATAGTAGGAAACATTACAATGTCAAAGGTGCCCAAAACCTTTTTGGCTTCCTAAATTCCTCAAAATATCTTCTTAAAACCCACCATATTCTTTTCTACTATGGTATGAATAAGCTTCCCTGTGGCTCAGTGTTTAGAGCATGGCACTAGCAACGCCAAGGTCATGGGTTTGATCCTAGGGGATTTCACATAGAAACAAATGTATAATACAATGCAATGTAAGTCGCTTTGGATAAAAGCGTCTGCCAAATGCACAAATGTTAATGAAATATCTTTCTTTGTGTTCAACCGAATAAGGATTATTAATGGAACAACTTGAGTGTGAATAATTTTTGGGTAACTGTCCCATTAAGTTCTGAGAAATATCTACTTGTAGTGACAGTTTACCAAAAAAAGACATTTCTGACATTTATTCATCCTCATGCCATTCCAAACCTGCATGACTTTCTTCTGCAGAACACGAAAGAAGATATTCTGAAGAACGCTTGTTAACAACCAACATTTGGTGTGGTTTCTCTGTATATTTTCTTTTGTGTTCGACTGAAGAACGAGTCAAACGAGATAGAATGACATGAGGGTGAAGGACGACAGAATCTTTGGGTGAACTGTCCCTTTAAGTAAAAAAAGTGTGATAGTAATCCCCGGTCCCTCTTACAATGAATATAAATGAAACGGGTAGCCAAATCCTTCACTGCAAGACAATGGAATTTCCTCAGAGGCAAACAGCCGATAATCTGCCTCAATACTACATGCATCCTTGGGGAAAGAATGACAGAGAAAAAGACAAGTGTGATGATAAACATAAAATTATCCTTTCTCTCACTGCGACCTTGCCATGACAAATCTGTCGTATAGCACAGGTTCGCAGACAGTTATAAATTAACACTACAAGAATACTCTCAAACAGAGTATAATCTCTCACGGATAGGGATGTTGACCTTATTTGCGTTTCCTCTTGCTGATACTGTTATCCAGCCTCAGGTGCGAGGAAGATCCCAAGAAGAGAAAATGCTATAAATCCCTGTGTCTTCAACATTACAGTCAACCTGCATAAGAACAAATACATTTACAACCTTGACAGGTCATTTCACACAAAGCGCAACGCCGAAACGACGGCACCTGACAGACTGAGCGATGGCAAACAGCCGGGCCTTGTGGGAAACGACGGTTGAGGCACCTCATTTCACGCATCTCACACGCTGCGCCTGTCCTTTCGGCAAAACGGCTTCTTCACTCATTCAATAAGAGACAACCGCCGCGGATGAATGTTTATTGGGGAAAAGATGGATAACGTCCAGATAAAATGATGTGACGAATTGCGTCGCTGCGTCATGTTTCTGGAACCCGTCCAAGACTGTCAGAATTAGCATTCTCCATCGCCATCCAGCTGCGCCTCTGGCGGATTTCAGGCATTTGTCTCAATAGAAAGTTTATTAAGTCTCATTGAGAGGCGGATATGCCCGCATTCTGATGACGGATGAATATTTTGTGAAAACAAGGCACTCTCGGGGCTGGCTCTAGGGGCTGTGCTACTAAAACGCATTCTTGGACGGCGTCCTCTGTTGTCTTAGGAAATGTTTCACAAACGCTACGCATTTTTTGCGCCACACACCGAGCGTGCAGACTAAGTCATTAAACCTGCACATTCCTCTTAGTTAGACAAATAACCATCGGTGCGTGCGGCACGCGATCGAAATGTGAGACCACAAAAGCGGCTAGCCTCGGGTCTGGCTACGTTTGATGTACGGAGGGATTCCAATGATGACAGATGAAAACTAAATGCAAATGAGCCAATACAGCAGGAGACCGTGGGAAGAGACGGATAAGCGGGAAAGCGCTTTCTGAAGTCAAACATCTGAGACCTTTCGAGCACCAAAGAGAGGGCAGACGCCAGCGATGGCCGAGAGGTAGCGCGTGCTTCGTGCCCTTCAGGAGGCGGGTGGAGTGGAGAGCCCCGGCGGCACAGAGGATTAATTTACTCGCTTTCACAAGGTGTCCTTGCTGGTCTTTGAAACAGCCTATTAGAGGAGCCACAGGAAGGCATGAAGTGCGGCCCAGCGGATGTCTCTGGGCTAGTTAGATCTACAATACAAGGGCTAAGAGCTCCTGTTTCTGTGTCTCTGGGGACGCCACATAGACACGTGTCGGTGCGAAATTGAGTTCGTGCCAGATGTTTACATAAAAAAGTCTTTATACTTGAGTTAGGCAGAGCGAAATTGTTAAAGACGAGACAAACAGTCAATAGTCATTCATTTTTAATTGACGTTTTGGATAGACAGCCGAGAACACCACGGAATACGGGAGGGATTTTTCTCAGACAACGTACAATGTTTCCGAGCAGAAACAGTTTGTTTATGAGGAAGACTTACATTTAGAGATGAACTCTTTCCCCGACCAGCATTTTAAAAATAGTTGCTTGTCAAGCACCATCATTTTTTATACTTTTGACAAAACTTTAATGGGACCAAGAATGTTTTCTTCTATCCAAACCTGTACAGATGATTTCAGCGGCAACAACGTAAACAAACACCCATGTGGCCCAAACATAACTTCTGTAGACCTCAGCAAAATTGTTCATTTCATTTAATATAATTCATATACAATAAAATATTAATATAAATTAATAATAATAATATCAAATAAATTGTTTATTTGTGTTTTTTTCTTTATGTACCAAGACGACCTTTTTATGTTATGTTGAAGAAAGTGATTGTAATAAAATGTTTGAGTAATTATAGTTTATAGTAATAGTAAACTATAAATGAATAATGTTTGTATAATTCATTTATTATAGTTTATAATAGTTATGGATTATCCCGCTTATACCATTTGCAAAGTTAAAGCTGTTATTGAAGTGTAATTTTCGATCAGACAGGTGAAAATGAGAGTTATTTTTCGTCTGATAATTTTGAACATTTATCAAACTGTATAAATCTGTTAAATCGTAATCTGTATAAAACTGTAAAATCAGTTAATCATTTTAGTGCCTCAGCCTAGACTTCATTCAGTTTATTGCTAAGGCAAAATTCTTTGAGTTGAAGTTTTTTTACAATATTTAGTCCAATAGATGTTCATAACATATAAAATGTTTTAACAATTTCAGTTTTAGTAAATTATAATAAACTTGGTGTAAAATCCCTTAAAACACAGTATAGGTAAGTATATCCACATTTATAAGTCTAAGTAAACTGTTGTTTGATAATTGGCTTTACTAATAGGAGATCACTGACCGTAGTCACCTACTGCCACGGAGAAGACTTTAACATTGAGGCAGACTGGATACACAGACCAAGAAACGCAACAGTCAAAAGCCCTCCCGCTAGACCTCTAACGCAGACCGCTGCCAATGTCTTCTGTGATCATCAAAAGTTGCTTCATTAAAAAGTGTTGTGCCATCAAACAAAGCCCTTCTGCATTCATCCGTGACAAAACACAATTTAAAGGAATAGTACACACAGAAATGAAAATTCTCAAATAATTTGCTCACCCCTACAGTATGCTATGCTTGATCTGCGTGACCTTTATTCACTAGAAAATATTGAATTCATATATTAATAAAATATTTAATAAATATACTATTTAGCATTATACGTTATATTATTCTATACTTTTTTATATTATATTGCAGTAAGTTTGTCTTCTTATGGGACTAAAAAAAAAAAGAGTTCATTGCAGACTGTTTCCCTCACAAAACTATAATTCAGCCATCACAAAACCTAAAGAAAACTTTTTTGATACGTCTACGGCGCTTCGGTTCCATTTAATGCAAGTGCAACCAGCGCAGACTTCCCTTTTTGTGTCGCGTGTGTTCAGAATGACACGAGGGTGAGCAAATGATGAGTTTTCTTTTTTGGGTGAACTATTTCTTTAATAGAGGGCCCGACACGAAGACGCATCCAAACAAATGGCGACGATAAAAACAGACAAATGACACAACGTCGACACCGGGGGATTACTTCAGGGTTTTTACAAATGACACTTCAGACGTCTGCGAGATGTGGCATATGTCTGCAGCCATCTAATGAGTCCCTCTGATAACTGCACAAGCTCAATAAGTAATGAAACTCCAGCTTGGCTCTTATTACTGAATCTCTTCGCCGTCTGACACTAAACAGTAGATAATGTATTGGCGGCGGCAGCTTTTGGCATGCGCTTATTAAACGTGGGTTCAAAAAGGCATTGATAGACCCAACGGAGGCGGCCGGTCTCTCTCGCCTAATGCGCGATGAGATGAGCTTACGGCCGTGGAAGGAGACGAAGAGAAACTTAATTATCATGCGCGGCGAGAGTACCAATCAATAGTTTCGGGTTTACTGTGACGGCCATTAGGGTCAGAGCCAGCTTGCAGCTGAAGTGTCGCAAGTCTTTATGGAGCTCGCGGCTGCTGCGACGGTAATGATTTGGAGAACAGGGCTTCGGCGCGGCATACGTGGAGCTGCATACATTGCGACTGTGAATGGGAGGATAAAGTAACACAAGGGAAATATGGCTAGTTATCTCAAAGGTCATGTCTTTACATTTGATCAGGATTCTCCAATTTAAGTACAAATTCTGTTATGATTTAATCACCCCATGTCATTAAAACCTTTATATGACTCTGTCTTCTGTGGAACACAAAAGATGATTTTGAAAAAGTCTCTCTGTGGTTTTGTGTCCATCAATGGAAGTCAATAGGGGTCAGTGTTGTTTGGTTACCAACATTCTTTCAAAATATCATCTTTTGTGTTCTGCAGAAGAAAGAATGTCAAAGAGGTTTGAATGGAATAAAAAGAAGGTTAAATAAATGATGAGAGTTTACATTATAGGGTGAACTGTCCCTTTAAGGCACCTGTCATTCCAGACTGAGAATATTTAGAGCAGTTTTTGCCACCCAAAAATAACTTGTCATTTTAGGTCACTTTTTATAATAGTTCCTATTATAAATAAAATTACTCATATTAAAAACTATCTCGCTCAATGTGCTCTAAAAATCATTACAGACTTTTAGCACTTACCCCTGGCTTAGACTTTTTCATCATGAGCCCTTTTCCAGTTATTTTAATAATTGAAGTGTGTAAAACCTAACATTAAATCCAGGACAATGCGTTTTAAAAAGGGGCTTGCTGTCAATTCAATTCAATTTTATTTATATAGCGCTTTTTACAATGTGCATTGTTCCAAAGCAGCTTATCAGGAGAAAATAAGAAAAACAGAAAACACTGAAAATGTAAAACACAGTAAAGTGCATGGTATTTGTAGAACAAGTAAGATCATTCTAATAAAGCGATGTTAATGGAATTTACCGAACCTTGAAGATAATCTAATATACTGCATGTAGCAGTCTTCCAGTGAGCAACTCCAAAGATAAATAAATGGAGAAAAAAAAACCTTGGGAGAAACCAGTCTCAGCCGGGAGGGCCAGATCTCCTCTGACGTGTGACAGCTGCACTCAGTGACTTTGATTAAAAGTTACTGAGTAAATGTTTACGAATAACAAGGAGGAAATTTCAACTGTTTAGGTCTCATTTTGTGACCTATATCTGACAAGAGAGGAATGTTATAAGCAGGTTAGATAGTAATAGGATAATGGGGTTTTAACACCAAAAGAATAATTCAAGTTTTCTTTTGTTTTTTGAATCAGATTCTGTTCTGCAAAGCCCTGGTGCCTGTGCTTAGAATTTTTACGCAGGTTAACATTTACTTTTTCTCTAACATTTACCCACTCACACATCATTTTTACATTTCAACCTTACTGTAAAAACTGGCTGAATAGTGAGTAGTTTTACCTGTGCTTAAATGGATACTCGACACATAAATAAATATTCTGTCATCCTTTAAGTTGTTCCAAGCCTATATACATTTATTTGTTCTGCTAAACACAAAGAAAGATATTTGGATTAATGTCAGCAACTGACATTTCTCGGACATCGTTGACCTCCATCGTAGGAAAAATACAACAGTAGTCATAAGTGCCCCAAAACTGTTTGCTGTCCTACATTCTTCAAAATACAACTTTGTGTTCAACATGAAGTTTGGAACAACAATTTGTGAATAGAGTATCCTTTTAATTTTTATACTGACGATTACAACTGAATCCCTCTTGTTGTTGGATAAAGAATATATTCATATGTTTTTTATTTTTTAAGATACATTTAAGATTTTTCTTAAGATCACCACAAATTTAGAAGCAGCATGTAGGTGATGATCAGCGCGCCGGTTTTGTTCGGCCTGGTGCTTGACCCCTAGCTCATCCAACAGCTTGGTGTTACAAAACGTCATCCCAATATGTTTTGCGAAACATATTTATTATATTGTGTATAGTTTTAAAGCATAACTGGCTCGTTGTTATTTGTTCTAATGATGACTTACTTGTGTATTAAGGACACTTTTCATCATGTTCACGATACAATGTAAAGATACACAAACTAAACGAGAGCATTCGCCTGTCGTTCATTGTTTTTGTGATCGGATTGGAAATTATTAAGTGCTGTCTCATCAGATAAATTCAAATTGTTCATCCTCGGGTTCAAAAAAAGTGTCACAGCAAAGAGTGAATCGTAGTAATGCGCTCACGTTGTGACTGTACACTTGATGAGCTGAGCTGTGACCGACGCAACGGCGGCGAGAAACATCACCTCAAAAACAGACCAGGTCCGTATCTTTAGCGAGGCACCACGTAGAGACGCTTTTGTGACGCTGGTATAAACAATAGCATTGAGTAGAGTGGCTGAGATCAGCTCCCTTTAAATGATGGGTAACCCAGCCGTGCACGGCGCGCAGCTCCTTCTCACACATATAGGCCTACACTGGTGGGATCGCAATCTACCCAACTTTTCACATGAGACATAACAACTAGACAAAAGATCCAAATTGGCAGGTGGCACATGTGCGAGTACTTGTAAAAGTTGCTCGCGCTTTCTCATAAATTACATGCAAAATGCGACCATTTGGTCGCAGTCAGGAGCCCTGTAATGATACACTGCTCTTGGTATTTTTTTACTTGGTCTTCTGTGGGTTTCTCTTTCTAAGCTTCTTAACTTCTCCATTGTCTCTTTGTTTCTAGAGATGAATGAGTCTAAATGGGCAAATACATAAACAGAAAGCATCTTTAAGCGCTCATATGAATATTCTATAGCGTGCGATAAGGACAAATTAATGTTGGATTGCGCGAGCACACAAAAGTGCTGATGAAGTGAACTAATTATGGAAGCATAATTTCATGCGGCATTATTAATTACAGAGAGATGACCGGTGAGCACGACTCTCAAACACACACAACCTCATACCCACTTATATGGTCAGGCAGATATATAACGCAAATTTATTTTTAAAGGCTCTTGATTAATATATATATATATATAAACATATAATAGCATAATTACGAACAAAGAACTAATAATTATTATTATTATTATAATAAACATATACTAATAGTAATACAATTAATAAAATAATACAAATTATTATTATTAACAATAACAAAAATAATAATAATTGCTGTAATTTGCTATTGTTACCACATTCGTCACTGTTTGTTTCTTTATATTCAAATTCTTCTTTATTATTATTATTATTATTATTATTGATTTTGAGCAATGTAAATTCGTCTCCGATTCACTGACACACAGGCGCTTTAAGCTACTACATATTTAAGCGCGTGTGATTTCATGTTCTTAAGGAAATTTAAACATTCTAAGTCATTCCTTATATTCTTTTGATATATCGAGCTAAATGCAAAGTCTCGTGGATCATGTCTTTGATGTGTTAACAGCTAACATTAGGAAACACAATGTTAGATGAAGACTGTCACACGCAAGCTTTGTTCTTGTACTTGATCCGAGCTCCGCACCTTTCCTTGTTAAATAAAAGGATAACGATTCTCGTCACTAACAATTGCGCACAAGTGTTCTCGCACGTGCACAGAATAGGTTTAAAAAAATGATCTTGCTTTGTTTTGTCATGCAGAATTTAAATGAATATATACAGTGTGAATGTTTAATATGCTGCCCGCACCTAATGGCTGGTATAAATGTAAAAGTGAAGCTTTATGCAAAATCCTTTGCAATTCCAGATATGGACGGTTTAAAAAAAATGTAATATTCATATATCTATCAAATTTTCCTGAAGGGTTGTTAAAGACCTAGTAAAAACATATTTAGTTTACAAACATTTATTTTTATATTTGTCGTCTCATTTATTCACCTTTCAAGCTGTATATCACTCTTTCCTCTGTGAAGCTGAAATAAAAAAATGTCTCCGTGGTATTGAGCCCATATAACGGAAGTCAATGGGGTTCAATGTGTGAGGAAGAAAGCAGCATTATGAAAACCGTTTTAGCCAATATTCCCATATAACCAATGCCACATCATTTCTTAAAAAGACTATGCCATTTATTTCAGCGTTTACTCACAAAATAAACCCATTCACTGTCATTTCATGTTGTGCATCAAAACCTGCCGAGTACAACCCGAGAGTTTAATGTGATAAACAAACCCCACATCTCACCTCGAGTAGTTGAAAAGTCTGCTGTCCCAGAGACTGTGTTCTCCACGGGGGCCGCTGTGAAAGTAGCAGGACTCGGAGCCATCAAACTGGTTCAGGCCGTCCTCTGTGTTTTTGGATGCGTGGCTGTGTACCACATCCAGCAGGACGATGATACCCAGAGAGTGAGCGACGTCAATCAGCTCCTTCAGTTCCTCCGGGGTGCCGAAACGACTAGAGACAAGAAGAGATGAAGGCTGATATCAGAGCAGACTGGGCAGAGGTTGTCTGTCAAACTGCATGTTGTTATTCTCGGGTTAAGCTTAAATCAAGCAAGAGTCTCACTGTTAGGAACAATTCTTTGAAAGGTATAGAGATATTTTTCCTGAGTGTTTCCCACAAGATGATTCGCTGGTGGGTTTCAAAAGATTTTGGAAAGTTGTTTCAAGAATAAAGGGCTAAAAACGTGTAGACCATTTTAAAGCGACAACATAAATAAACGTCACTGCGCATGCGCGCTTTCGCTGTCTGCACTGCACTTTCGGTACACATTCGCGAATATTAGAGTGCATGTAGATTATTTCTGATCACAGGTAAAAAAAAAACCTGAGAAGAAGCGTTACTTGGCTTATTTATATTTTGAATTTAGACTGCGATACCAAGTTCAACTGCTAGATGGCAATGTACCATACGGTCTCGTCAAATGCCACAGTTTTAAACGACCCATTCAACAAAGGGCGTTTTCCAAACGGAACTTAGCATCCCTATGCCCTACTCCCTTTGAAGGGCTGAGGCATTGAAGTGACCTCTTTGAAGGATGTAGGGCATTAGTGTCTCCCGAGTATGCGTTTCGAACTCCCTGGCCAATGTTACCTTGACAACACCGCACGTGCACTCTGAATCCAGCACTTAGTTGTTGAACATTTTTAATACTTCTTGTTAAATTTTGTGTAATTATGTCTTATTAGGGCCCGAGCACGAAAGAGCAAGCCACCGGCTTGCTCTGCAGTGCAGAGCCCTATTGTTTCTGTGTTGTTTATTATTATTATTATTATTATTATTATTATTATTATTATTATTATTCTTCTGATGCCGCTTTGATCGATAATTTGAAGGCCTAAACATGCTCTAAAACTCACAATACTTTGCACGCGCATCAGACGTTGCAGAACTTGGCGTTTGATATGGGTTTTAAAACTAGGTGTGGCAAAATGGCTCTCTAGCGCCACCTAGAAATGCCCAGACCGATCCGCAAAAGGTACATGCACCAAACTTGGTAGACACGTGTAACACCCCGGATCATGAAGAAAAGCCTCTTGGGGCATATCCCTAAACCGAACAGGAAATCCGTTATTTTAAATTTTCGGTGTTATTGCGCAATATTTTGCAATTTCATGCGGTCGTACTTTGACGAACTCCTCCTAGAGTTTTTATCCTATCGACATCATATTGGTGTCATTCTCATCTTAAGGCCTTTGCGACGCTAAATTGCGGAGATCTAGAGTTTTCATGGGGAATCGTGACCCTGGCGGCCTCCCAAAGTTTGCCGTTTTTTCATGAACAGGAAGTTGATGTAACTCAGGCATTCAATGTCCCACAGGCCACAGACTTCACACATTTGTTCAAAGTCCTGGCCTGAATACATCTACATGGCATCTACATCTACATCTCCATTCAGATACAGTTATAGCGCCACCTGCAGGAATCAGGAAATGGCATGTTTTATACAGTTTTTAAATGCTCATAGAGATTCAAACAGGAAGTTGATGTAACTCAGGCATTGAATGTCCTACAGGCCACAGACTTCATACATTTGTTCAAAGTCCTGGCCTGAATACATCTACATGGTAATATTCCAATAGTTATAGCGCCACCAGCTGGCAACAGGAATTATGACACGTAAAAATAAATAACAAATACTACTGTAATTCGCCAGCATTAATTGTATCCCCATTATTTAATTTTTTTCTCTACATGGCAATATCCAGATACAGTTATAGCGCCACCTGCAGGAAACAGGAAATGGCATGTTTTTAACTGCTCGTAGAGATTCATACAGGTCAGCCTCATATTTGAACAGTATAGCCAGTGTGATCTTCACACCTTTGCGATGGTACATTGAAATCTGCTGACATTCTTTGAGGGGCGTGTCCGTGGTGGCCTGACAAAGTTTGATGTTTCGCCATGAAACATGAAGCTACAGTAACTCAGGCACACGATATCCGACCGGCCTCAAACTTCACGTGTTCTACGAGAGTCCTGTCCTGAACGCATATCCACGTCAGTGTTCACCAAAAGTAATAGCGCCACCAGCTGGCAATAGGAAATATTGCAGGAAACATGAAGCTATATTGCAGCTGAGGCACACGATATCCATCCAGCCTCACAGTTCACATGTTTGATAAAAGTCCTGGCCTGAACACATATCCATGTCATTAGACCTTTAGTAATAGCGCCACCAGCTGGCAATAGGAAATATGGCACAGAAAAATCTATAATGAAACTCCCTGTATGCAAGTTGCATACCTTTCATTGTTCCTGATTCTGACGGTTGTGGTTGAACATGGTTGCGGTGCATGCCCGAGGGCCCGCACATCGCTGCTCGCAGCTTTAATTTCACCTTGTTTTTTCACTCCACTTGGTATTAATGAAGGGAATATATGATAAAGGAAACCTATTTCCAAGTAGCTTTTTGTAAAACATACTTTCCTGTAAACAAAATTATCTTTATATTACATTTAAACCATCTGAAATCATATTTATCACTGACAAAAATAGTGTAAAACAAATAATCTTTGTACTTACATCTGTAGGGAATGTCAAAATCCCGCACCATTTTTGCTTCAAAATGCCCACGGCATGTGCCCTTGCTTACGGACTTCTGAAAGGGCCCTTCGCGAAGGGATTCAGGTGTTCACTTTCGTTTGGAACGCCCCTACAAATGGCGTCCCCTTCGCGAAGGGTCCTTCAAGGTCCTTCAGGGTCTATATGCGTGCTTCTGGAGAGGACGTGCGTGCATATGTGTAGGCCACTGTTTCCTAGACAACGTGATCATATAAAGTAACACCTCACAGTACAGCTCCTACTCGCATTAAAGCATTTCCTGATTCATTATTTCTTATGTAAAGTTAACTGTATTAATAAAATGATTTGATTCAGTGATGCATCAATTATTTCATTTAACCGATGCAGTGAAGCATAACTAAACTCCTGATGGCTATGTCTCATTCCGGCGGTCGCATTTGAAGGCGGCATATGTGGTAATGGCTCACTCCACCCCTCCCTTTCGTAGCACTATGGTGGCTGACACAGAACTAAGATGAAGTCTTGTTTGCCAAAAGAAATAACGAATTAACGAAACGCGCTGTGTAGAGTTTGTCGGTTTAGGGTTACTGTTGAAACAGGTGACCCGCTGTGTTTGTATATAGAAATAGCTCATTCTAAGGTAAAAAAACAAAGCTCTTCATTATGTAAGGTCTTTATACACCTCTGAAGACATAGTTATGTTTATTATATTGCATTTCTGTCAATAGACCCTCTTTAATTCTAACATTGCGCTTTTAAGAATCTTTAGATTTGACTAGAAAACAAGACAAAAATGCTTGGAAATGTTATTTTTTGCAGTGCAGCCAAATAGAAAGTTTGTATTTATTTTATTTACATCACAGTTGCACCTTGAGCACTTATTAAAGCAACAAATGAAACATTATAATATTATTATCAATACTATTATTCAACCTCTCCAAACTGTTTTTCCTAGGTCACTGGTATGACACGAATCTCATGCTGTTACATCATGCTCGTGATATTTCTCAAAATACCATTTAACGTCTGGTTCATTTTGTCTTAAAAGGTGTCATTAGGTATCAATAGCTAAAATAAAATCACCTGCAAGATACTTCAAGGGCATAATAACAATTGGATCATGTTTTCTAAGATTTTCCCACCCCACTTACTAGTCCATACGAAACCTAGTCACAACGTGACCGTGTTTAGCCCAGAAATTGCATCCCTCTGTAACAGCGGTGTTTAGCGCAGCTGTACGACACTTGTGCGAATACATCAACGGTGCCACACGGCCGGTGTGTAAAAACAAACAAATACGCCAGTAAATAAAAATCAATCTGGATCGTTTACAGCGTCATGGTGGCAAAGCAGAGGTCAAAGCCTCCATTGGGTTTGACACATTGCTCCTTGCGGGACAAAAGGTTGAGAGCGGTGGGCTCCCATCACTGCTTGGCATCTCCTTCGTGTAATTGCTCGGCATAGCTTCATCCGTCCTCTGGCTATCATCGTATCACTTTCCTCCGGCAAACACAACGTACGGTGACAACAACACCCCTCCTTCCAGCTCCCGCCCCTTCCCAGCATCTAGACCTTGCACTTTTCAAACGGCTCGGGGAGATCAATCATGGGTGAAATTACTCTGTATACATTATGCTCGCGCTATAGGCCGTCTCCAGCACAAGTAAGTAAGGTCGACGGACGGAATAAAGCACATAAATAAAGAATTCCTGCCTGTCTTCCTTTATCTAAGGCCTCTACCTCTCCACAGGATTAACTGCAAATGTGTTTACAGGGAGATTATCGGCTCCGTCACAGGAGCCTCTCTGTGATGGGGGGCCACAGTTGTGAAAGAGAGAGAGAGTCTATTTGTGGTGTGTGCCTATGGTTTTTGGTGCTGAAGTCTTTTACACATTATAAACATGAAAATGAGTTATTTCAACAACTGTAATAGCTTGGGACAACTTCTACTACTCCTGAACTCCATGTATTCATTTTTAGACCAAGTATTAGCAACGTCCGGTTTGCAATTAGACCCGTTTTTTTGGATCAAATTCGGATCAAATACCGTAATTAAACTTGTTGAAGGAATCATACTGAATATTTACATATGGGTAATAACTAATATCATATTGACTAATTTAAAGAATTGTCAATAAACACTATTAACAAATGTAATACCATATGTACCTACATATGGCTTTATAGGAACACTTTACAGCACATAATGTACCGCAGCAAGATGTTTTGGAAACACGTGACAGCATAATTATTATTTAACAGGTTTATTGAAACGAACCGTCATTGGATTTCCCATCAATACTAACAAAATAAATACACGCAGTAGGCCTATTTCATCTATTTAGGTTATTAAATATGAATTTCTCAATTAAAATGTTATGGTCGTTTCCTACGAAATTTTATTTTCAAATACAAACATATCTAATGTAACATGCAACAATGCCCAGCTCAGAAAAACCTGAGACATTTTGAAGGGTAGAATCCCTATCAAAACCTTGTAAGATGCATAGCTGGACACCAAAATGGACCTTTGCCACAATGACGATTTCAAAAGGTTATTTTGCAATTTAAAATACATTGTTTGGGCAAATATATAAGTTAGTGTAGAATAGTAACTATCATCTTAGTACACAAAAAAATGATTTGTGTTTCATGCAAAATTTAAATGAACTAATATATACATTCCAGATTTAAATGCAATATATTAGGCAACTTATAGATGGTTTCATCGGACGCACATGCTGGGCCAAAGTTAACTTGCCGTCTGTGTTTGATTATAATATTAACATTATTTCATATTCATATTTTATTGTATATACATTTTATTAAAGGAATTAAAAATTCATCCTTTGTGGAGGTCTTAACGTTTGTTTATGTTGTTGCCGATGTAAGGTCTGTTAGGTAGACACTAGAGAGAAAGATAAAGCCCAACATTCTCCAGCACAGCTCATGATTATTTCAGCCAGAAAGCTACGAAAATGTACAAAACCGATTTTAGCATTATTTTTTTTTTGAAAGATATTTACCTTGATGCAGCGAAGAAACTCGTGATCTGGTAGCCGAAGCTGGCGTAATATGCATGCTCCATGATGGCCATCATCTGAATACAGTTATACCCTGTGTGTATGACACATTAAGAAAGCACTGTTAGCAGATATATAGATATAAGAGTTTACATTTGTAGCCAAAATATTCCTTTTAAAAGAGGTATTGAGTCACTTCGACATTAAAGATGATCCATGTAATATACAGAGCTGTACAATGTATGGTGCTTTCTGGACCTTCAGCGCAGCCTAAAGGAATAATCAAAAACGTTACATCATTTAATCGCCCTCATGTCATTTCAAAAATAAGATATTTTGAAGAATGTTAGTAATGAAACAAGAATGACCCCCCCAAGTGACTTCCATCGTATGGACACAGAAACACTGAGACCTATCTCAAAATATCCTCTTTTGTGTTCCACTGAAGAAAGAAATACAGGCGTGTGAACGAAGGTCACATTTTTATTTCACTTTAACAAGGTAAATATATTTTGCTAAAACTGTCCTGCTAAATAACTGTAACTTAAGAAAACATGTTACTGATGAATGAATAATGTTGTGGGGTTTTCCCTACAGCCGTACACTCTAAACTCCCACACAGAGAACCGTGAATCCACATAATTACAAAAATATGTTTTTATTAATGACACAATATTACACAAGTGTAAACCAACACTCAAGGCCACAAAATCTTGCACAGCGCAGTCCCGGCCAACTCCGAGGTACACCAACATCACCTAAACTGTCACACCCAGCAAAACACCTCCTCCTCCAGCTATGAGGTGGGCATCCTGAAAAGAAGCATGGTCTTTCATGATAACACGCTGCCCTGCTCTCGACATGCAGCGGCCACTGGGACACTGCGACTGAATGACTCATCGGGTCATCCGCAATCCAGATCAGCCACAAAAACAGTGTTTCGCTTACCACGCTAGCTGCAGCTACGGCTTTGAAACTGCACGAGAAGGACTCGGGAGAGAGATTCAGGCTTTTCACATTTAGGTTTATTTATTTATCTATATATCTTTGGCCGCTTCAGAGAAACTTGTTGACATTTTTTTTTTATGAGGTGTGACTGCGCCAGGGCCCCGAGGATGCGTACACCGGGACATTCAAACCGTGCACACACGCAGCGCACTTACGATTTGGCTTTTGAAAAGGCAGTATACCAGAATCTAACGGGGGAGACAAGGAGAACTCCAGGGACAGAACGATGCGGCGCATACAAGATACAGATACGGTGCATGGACGTGTGTATGAATTATTCTCTCACAATATTTGTTATGGCAAACTGTATTACAGGACTTAAAAAAAATGACCATCCTCCCACAATATGTTAACACGGTTGTGTACATGCTTCTGTCTTGCCTACAGGAGAAGAAAAAAACCTTCATATTGCCTGTCTGTGCAAAAGTAGCACCACACGGTTGCATCTAGTCGGCCTGATTTATTGTGACCATTTCTATCATTTTATTCATTTATTTTGATGATGATATTGTCTCTAAGATACGACTAACATTTTGTCGAATGTTGGTAACCAAACAACACTGAGCCCCATTGACTTCCACTGAAGGAACACAAAACCACAGAGACATTTCTCAATACGTCTTATTTAGTGTTCCACAGAGTCATATAGCAGTTTTAAATGGCATGAGGTCTCTTTAAGATGGACAAAAGTTAAGGTTACCTCAATTCAAAAGAATCTCAGTGGAAATAAAGGCTTACTTGCAAATTTTGTCAAAGTCGCCTGATGTGACATCTTTTAGGTTAGCTTAGACTGAAATTTTGATTTAATGAAGCCATCGCTGACTTATCCTGGAGAACCAAAAGCAATTTCCACAAACAAGGGTCCACATTCACACAACACACAGCGTGCCCATTTCATTAGCATTTCAACAGATCCATAAACACTCTCTGACTGAGATAAATGTTTTGCAACTTCCTGTGTAATAAATATCAACCCCATCCCCACGTTCCAGGCTGCGGTGTCGCGACAGATTGTTTGTTTTCACCAGCAAACAATAAAGGCTTCCAAACGTGCTCCTTGAATCCTGCACCACGAGCTAATGTTTGTGATGAACTGTTAGATGAACTTGCAGGATGCATGCATCACCCCAATCAGCCAACCGCAGGCTTCTGAACTCAATCTCCCGCGCCTTGCCGATACTCGAAAATACCCCCTACATCTGTAAAACACACACCCGCGTGCACTCGAACACACCTCTCTCCGCCCACCATCCATGATGGCACTAATGAACACTTCACTTGGCGGCTAAAGCCTGTAAACAGGGTGTTGACCTACTCAACACCCTCCCAGAAACATTGGCACAGAGGCCAGCGGCTCATCATCCACATGGCGGGTCTGTCAGGTTAAGCACCACTGCAGATCGGATACTTCTTGATGAAGGAGGAACGCTGGCAGATAGAGCGTCACCCCCTCGCCGGATGAAAAAAATACTTTCTGCATACACATCTGAAAAAAGTATGAAGTGCTTTGCCGAGTTGCTGCCGAGGGTGTTTTCTTATTTAACGGTTCCCACACTTTTATCAAGTACACTGGAAGCGTCGCACCGAGAGAAAATGCTTCGACAAATATTAAATGCAGCAGAGATGGAGAAAATATCAATGTCAAATAAAAAAACAAAGCCAAAAAGAAGCCCTGTAAAGAAGCAAAACATTTATTAAATAAACAGCTAAGTTAATGGATTCATTGTGTTTTTGTTTACCAAATTTTACTATATATACAGTATACACTCACCGAAAGGATTATTAGGAACACCATACTATTACTGTGTTTGACCCTCTTTCGCCTTCAGAACTGCCTTAATTCTACGTGGCATTGATTCAACAAGGTGCTGAAAGCATTCTTTAGAAATGTCGGCCCATATTGATAGGATAGCATCTTGCTGTTAATGGAGATTTGTGGGATGCACATCCAGGGCACGAAGCTCCCGTTCCACCACATCCCAAAGATGCTCTATTGGGTTGAGATCTGGTGACTGTGGGGGCCATTTTAGTACAGTGAACTCAGTGTCATGTTCAAGAAACCAGTCTGAGATGATTCGAGCTTTGTGACATGGTGCATTATCCTGCTGGAAGTAGCCATCAGAGGATGGGTACATGGTGGTCATAAAGGGATGGACATGGTCAGAAACAATGGTCAGGTAGGCCGTGGCATTTAAACGATGCCCAATTGGCACTAAGGGGCCTAAAGTGTGCCAAGAAAACATCCCCCACACCATTACACCACCACAAGCCTGCACAGTGGTAACAAGGCATGATGGATCCATGTTCTCTAGTGGTACCCGGTGGGGTCTTCTGCTGTTGTAGCCCATCCACCTCAAGTTTGTTCGTGTTGTGGCTTCACAAATGCTTTGCTGCTTACCTCGGTTGTAACGAGTGGATATTTCAGTCAAAGTTGCTCTTCTATCAGCTTGAATCAGTCGGCCCATTCTCCTCTGACCTCTAGCATCAACAAGGCATTTTCGCCCACAGGACTGCCTCATACTGGATGTTTTTCCCTTTTCACACCATTCTTTGTAAACCCTAGAAATGGTTCTGCGTGAAAATCCAAGAAATTGAGCAGATTGTGAAATACTCAGACCGGCCCGTCTGACACCAACAACCATGCCACGGTCAAAATTGCTTAAATCACCTTTCTTTCCCATTCTGACATTCAGTTTGGAGTTCAGGAGATTGTCTTGACCAGGACCACACCCCTAAATGCATTGAAGCAACTGCCATGTAATTGGTTGATAAGATAATTGCATTAATGAGAAATTGAACCGGTGTTCCTAATAATCCTTTAGGTGAGTGAGTATATATATAAATATATTATTTATCTTTGTAGGGATAACGTTTTGCAAGTTGGATTTTTTACAGTGAAATAAGAAGAAATATCTGTCTCATTTTGCCTAATTTTAAAAGTTCTCATCTTGAGTCCCCCTTTGAAATCAGCTGGAACCCCCTTGTGGGCCATGGCTCCCCTGTTGAAAACCACCGTCCTAAGCAATGTTAGAAGAAACATTTAAAACGACATTGATACTTAAATGAAACACAGCCGAGTATTCAATAAAATGTTCCTCTAAGAAGTGAATCATCTTTCATTGTTGTTTTCCAACAAAGCATGCACGCAGCACAGTGTTGCTATTTTAAAAGTGTGTGAAATCTTACCATTAATATATCACAAGCAGGAAAGAAATGTTTGTTAATGTACCTGCACTACATCATTATACTGCGAAATTTCTTATTGTCATTGTTTTAATTTTGTACAGTTTTTTATTCATTCTGTATAATGAGCTTTTGTTATTGTCGATTGATTATTCATATTTCACCGTTTTATCTTATCTTCATTTATCTTTTATTGTCTTTGTAATTTCTCATTCATGCCCATCCATCCTGTCTGTCATAAAAATACGAATTTCATTTATCCATAAGTAGACAACTATGTCTTATGGTGTGACATAGCAAAAATAAACAAAAAATATATATTTTATAATATTATTAATAATAATATAAGATGTAAAATACATATTTGTCTTCATTATTCATTTGTTTTTCTAAATGTTTGCTTTTACACCATAGGACACATTAATGGTTTATTTGTCAACTACTCTAAAACAAATAAAACAATAAAAAAACTTTACACAACCATTTACAGTCAAATATATAAAAGGTTAATATTATTATGATACGCGATATCTTGATGTTAAAGCAATTCAGTGCAACTCTCAAGAACATAACAGTTTTGTGCGAATGAAGCCGTTTCTCACCAAGATCTTTGATATTAGGAAGCACGTTGTGTGTAAAGTTGCTGTAAGATGCCACTTTGCCCTCTGGAGAAGCGATCCCAACGTGAGACTCATAGATCCGTAAGCTCCTGGGCTTCAGCGGCCGAGGGTGCTTGTGCTGGGACGGGAAAAATATCTCAAAATCATTCTTCATTCACATATTTGGAGCGTATATGCCACAAGTGATTTGTGAAACATTTGCGTAGCGATTAAACTAACGGTTGAAGGGCTTTAACATTATATGGGCTTCTTTTACGCCATAAAGGATTTCGTTTGCTTATGAGGAATATTCACCAATATTCACATGTACTAGGTCATTCAAGGTAAATATGCATTACATGTACAAAGTTATTCTTAAATATTAACAGCAGGTTTAAAGGTTGAGCACCCATGCAAAAAAATGGTTGATACACTCAGGGGGAATAATCACTTACAATGTAAGGTTGAGGAGGGTCCCAGTGTACCCAATCGTAGATGATGGACTTCTCATGCCTGGCTACATACTTTGCCCAGGGTGAGATCCGGTACAGGCGATCACCTGCCCTGGTGTGAGCAACCACCTGGAAAGAGAGACAAATGAGAGCTGGAACCGAAAGGACACACTGGGCGGGTCACAACATGGGCGCGAGAAGGATACCGGGTAAATCCGCTAAGAGAAAATGTGTTTACAACTGTCGGAAAACATGGATAAAGGGCCGATCTGATGAAAAAAGGTCACGGCGTACAAGCGGAAAGGGCGCTTGAGTTTAGATCGACCGCTGGAGGTGAAAGAGGTTGTGCTGAAAAAACAAGACCTTTGAAATAATTCGCCCGGGTTTATCTGAAAACTTTTTGCACCGACAAAGTGATCTGCAACATCAGCTTTTCTACGTTTTGGACGAATTAATTTAAAGAGGGAAAACGGCAAGAACTATCGAAACTGTAGATGATCAAAGGCAAAATACATGTGACAATAAAAGAACATCGATTATGAACACGCAAGCTTGGGATATGCTTCATAGGCATATACATACAAACATGAAAGAGTCACATGAATAATAAATCAAAACCTTTCTGTTTTTAATGTATGCTCTATATTATACAACCACGTATATGCACATTTAAAGGAATGCTTTATCCAACAAAATAAACTTTATAATTTACTCAATGTCCTATAGACTACAGCAACATAAACAATATTTACAGAGTTTATATTGTTAAACACTCAAAACGGTTGGTCCGAATCAGTTATGACATTCATTTGCTTGTCGGCAATGACATTTCATGACTTGCGTGAAACTCGACAGCCCCTGGTCACGGTGATATAGAGGCAAAAGTTACAGATTGCATTTCATTACATTTAGAAGTATTCATTTAGAAGTGCACTTTTATCCAAGGCATCTTACAAATGAGTTAACGTTTAACATTTAGAATGATGAATAACAATAATTAATAACATTTAATTAAAGATGCATCGAAACTAAATTTCGGGTTTTATACAGAGCTCAAATTCATTGCATTTTATTTGACAGGATATATCGGCCATGTTTTTAAACTTTCGGCTGACTGTTGTTAGTGTGTAAAATTGCTTATATCGACCGAAACAGATTATTGGGCGATATATCGGCAAATCTTTTTTTTTTTTTATAATAAGTCCGCCTTAATGATGAAAATTTATTCCATGTCTTGTTTTTAAGTATAAAAATTATCAATTTAATTATATTTCAATACAAGTTAATATATTATAATTATAAATACAGTTTTCCTGTAGTTCAGTGGTAAGAGGATGCCCAGGGATTGCACATAGGCTTCTTAGAAACAAATGTATAGGATAATGCAATGTAAGTCGCTTTGGATAAAAGAGACAGAGACAGAGACAGAGACAGAGACAGAGAGAGAGAGAGAGAGAGAGAGAGAGAGAGAGAGAGAGAGAGAGAGAGAGAGAGACCAATTGCTTAATCTCCGAACAATTGCACGTGTCCTACAGTCTTAAAGTCAAACTCCTGGCTGTCTCATGAAGTCACGCAACTGTCAGTAGATTTTAGCCAATCGATAGCGGAGCATCTCTCTCAATTCAAATGTCTCACCGGGGAGCTTTCTATCCCGACTCTCACATACTCTTCTCCCAGCCAAATAGCAAATGCATCATTTACTGGTCCCTTCCATAAGCTGCCAGTGTGAGGTAATGACCGGTCCATTGGCACCTGCAGGTGACCCGCGGAGCGCAGTCCCAGTGGGGTTTAATCATTAGCGCCTCTTCTCCCGAGGACACAGAGAAGCACCAGGCCGTCGCGCCGCAGGTTCGCCAGTTTATAAAATCACATAGAAAGGACGTGAGAATGGACAGACGCTGAGCCAGAAGGGCTTAAGGAGAAAATAGTAGAAGATAGCAGACGCGCTGTGCCGATAAAAGGTTCAGGGTGGAGGATAAATGGATAATGATAAAACTCTTACTGTATTAAAGGGAGTTCAATTATTTTCTGTCACTTTACTGTCTGGTCAAATGATAGATTAAATTGTATTTTAGCGGTTTGGTAATACCAAAATCGTTTTGAATTGCATAAAACATCCTTTAAAAAAAAGCAAGGTCGCAGCCTTACGATAGCAGTCTGTTGTGCAAATCAAAGAGAGAAGGATATTTTTTTTCAGGAACGGAATCTGTCTGACACTCAACTCGGGGGCCAGAATTTGGGACAGGGCCAGACTCCACATCTGGTTCTACTTGTGTGTGGACTTGACCCAAGGAGACGTGCCCAGAGAATGCCACCGAACTGCTATTAATCACAATAGTGTCTCACAGCATAATAGACACCGTGTGAAGCACTGAACATAGTGATACAATCCAGAATGTGCGCAGAAATACATACAGTTGAAAGTCGTTTATAATGCAATGCAAGTCGTGTTGATGAAAAATGAGAGACGAACTCTCATTTCCTCTATTTGGAATAAAATTAATAAATAAAACGAGGTCCGTTTTGATTCGATATGGACTTTAATTGAATGTACAGTACATAACTGAGAGAAGATCCCTCCCGGGACCACGCTTTAATTTGTTTCAAATTAAAGTGCCGTGTTTTAAACCTCATGGGTGTGAAAGTACAAATTAAACTGCAGTTATAAAAAACATATGCTGTTGAGGAGTAACAAATGACGGGAATGTTGCAGCTGTCCCTTTAACATTGACACGTTATCCACAAACGGGTGAATATTAAATTCATCCTGTCAGCCCGTGAGGGCTTCATAATACCTCAGAGTATCATTCACACTAATGAAGTAAACACAGCACCTAATGCGTCTGCTCACCTTCAGCCTGGAGTTATGACTGACAGCAGGTGTTGAGTCCTGCTTAGGGGGTATGTGCAGTTCCCATTTCCCAAACTCCTTTTTTTCGTAAGGATGCGCAAAATTATCCCAGCCATCTATCAAAGGAGAAAAATAGAAGCTCATTGCCACGCAAGAACAAAAAGCAAATTTAAACAGGAATTCAGAAGTAAACCTTTTATTTATCTATTTAGTTATCTCCACAGGAACGTTTATGCTAACGTTATACTATATTTATGCTTTATGCTAATTCGTCCCTCATCTGTTTCAAAACCTGTGAAACACAAAAGATGATATTTTGAGGAATGTCTCGGTGGGGTTGTGTACATACAATGAAAGTCAAAGGGGTCAATGTTGTTTGGTTACCAACATTCTTCAAAATATCTTCCTTTGTGTAAGAAAGTCGTACCGTTAAGGAATGACAAAAAGGTGAGTCAATGATGAATGATTTTAAATTTGGGGGTTAAATGTTCCCAGAATCACTAAGTGCTAATAGTATCTCTTTTCCAAGTTGCTCGTTTATTGATAGCATTATGTATTCCCTCTGAAATAATAACTCAAAATAATTTGCTTATTTAAAAGCAGTGTAAGTTAAGGACTGTGATCAAAGACTAAAAAAATGTGCCCTGAAGTATGTAAAGTATGGCTCATTACTTCGACACATTGGACACGTATACAAATGTCCAAGTATACAAATACCTTTGTATAAAAACGATCTGTCAAACTTTTCACAAACAAAGTTTTAAAGGAAAGGCCTATAGTGACTTCAGACTGAATTATGTTGTGTAGGCATCTCAGACAACCTTGAAGGGAACCTTCTTTTTTATTTAGTTTAAGTTAAGTTTATTTATAAGTTGAACACAACGTTCTTTCAGCTAGTTTAAGATAAAAATAAGACGCTGTCAGAAAGAATAAACAGTCAACCACAAATTGACACACGTTAAAGCAATAGTTCAGCTTCAAAATACATTTTCATGATAATTTACTCAGCCCGATGTCATCCAAGATGTTTATGTATTTTAACTTTAGTCGAAAAGAAATTGAGGTTTTTGATTAAAACATTCCGGGATTTTTCTCCATACAGTGGACTTCAATGGACTCCAAACGGTTGAAGGTCAAAATGACACTTTCAGTGCAGCTTCAAAGGGCTTTAAACGATACCAGATGATGAATACGGGTCTTATCTAGTGAAACGATCGGTCATTTAAAAACAAAAAAGTATATATTTTATAGACAGAAATGCTTGTTTGCTCTGTTCTGCGATGCGCATTCATGACTTCACAAAATCAAAATTATGTTGAAAAGGTCACGCTTGACGCAGAGTCAGTCTTTACAAGCTGAACATGCAAGTTTTGTACGTAATTACTTGAAGTCATGAACGCGCTTCGCAGAAGACAGCAAACAAGCATTTGTGTTTATAAAGCATACACCTTTAAAAATTTTTTAGAAAATTACAGATTGTTTCGCTAGATAAGACCCTTATTCAACGTCTGGTATCTTTTAAGCTCTTTGAAGCTGAACTTAAAGTGTCATTTTGACCTTAAGTCCACTATATGAAGAAAAAAACAGGAATATTTTCTTCAAACAGCTTAATTTCTTTTTCGACTAAAGAAAAAAACCCATCTTGGATGACATTGGGGTGAGTAAATTATGAAAATGTATTTTGAAAGTGAACTACTTGGACTGAGTCTTGAACTGTAAAAGAGTTTTCTGATTTATGAATTTTGCACCAGAACTAAAAGGATGACAAAATTGTGTGATATATGTTTTATCAACCACTTCATTAAAGGTTTACGCTCATCTAAAACGCTTTAACACAAAAACTGACAATATAAACAATCATAACCTTATTTTCAAACTTTTTACACAGCGTTAAAAAGAACATCTTCATGAACTGACAAATGATGACCTTTCAAACCTTTTTTCTTTCTTCTGAACACAAAATAAATGTTTTACTCAATGGATATTGGGCTTTCAAACCACTACTGTAAATGTCAACAAAACCATAAAGGATTGATGTGTCAGGTTTTATGTCATATACATCGATATAACATGACCAACATTACAGATGTCAAACATTACAGACGACAGTGCTATAGGATTTTCATTGAAGCAAGAAAACACAAAGCTATGAAAACATATATGGTAAATAGCTTTTTGTCAAATTAGTGCTTAAAAGGCCTAGTCCCATTTACTTTTATTACATGATAAAAAGCTGATTATTCAACATTTCTCTTTTAGGGTCAAACGCCCAAAATAAATGATTACAGAATTGTCATGTTTGGTTGAACTAAACCCATATAAATTCTAATAAAATCTGAAACCTCACATCATAGTAAACATTCCCTGCCAATTATGACACAGAACACAACGACTTCACTTGCTGTATGAAATGCTGAACAGATAAAATTTTTAAAGACCTACTAAAGTCTCCGGTGAGAAACAGGGCCTCAGCCGCCGGGGCCCACTCTTTAAAGATGAGGCTGTTGTCTGGCATCCGCTGTACGCCGTAACTCTTATAGCTCTGTGTGAACTGATCAAAGCCTCCTTCGGCCTCCTCAAGGAGTGTGAGCTGTTTTTCAAACAGCCCGTACCTGTAAAAACAAAGAGAGGAGAGGGGAACTTTAACAAATCAGGATAGACTAAGACAGACCAAATATGTCTTATATAAGCAAGTTTCATGGCAGGAAATCCTATGAAAAAATGTACGTATTTATGGCATTCATCCATTCATGTATTTTGATTAGGGTTGTAACGGTACGTGTACTTGACGGAACTGCCAGGAGCGGTCACAAGGAAATTTCCAAACGAAGTCATCATTCCTATGCCCTACTCCCTTCGAAGGGCAGAGCCCTTGGAGTTTAGACTTTGGAGTGAACAGTGATAACAACAACCTGCAACTTTGCTAACTGCATGTGACTGTCTGGTACGAATACACATACCGTAACACCCCTAATATTGCTGAAGACGTCGCCAACCCACCATCATCTGTGTACTACACATTACTTCACCCAGAGACTCAGAAACGTGGGCATCAATTAAGGCAATTGCTGCTGCCGTGTAGATTTTCTAAGTTCACCTTCTGGCCAATAAACAACGGTGTACCGCAAGGCTCTGTACTCTCCCCAATTCACAAACAGCTTTACAGCACACAAATTGGGGCTGCACTGTATAAAAGTACAACAAAAGATTGATCTACTATCGTTACAATGCTGTAGATTTGCCTGGCTGTTAAGTTATTCCCAAGGGAGATTGATGAAGCAATGTGTAGTGGATTGCAAAATAAATGGGTCGTGTTCCAAAGAAGTCAAGATGAGTAACAAGTGTTATTAATAAGTGTTCATAGATTTCCCGAGTACTTTGTTTTATAATGGTGATACAGCTTTGAGCTGTTTATTTTTAGCTCAAGTGTTACATAATAGAAGCAGCTGTTGTTATCGCTGATGCCAGACTTGCTGGTTGCTAAAGATTTATTGGTGAGCGTCCAAGATGCAAATAAAATAAAAAAATTACATGAAGCACCTTCGGTTGTCAAAGCATTTATTTCATTAGATTATTCAATAAAAATCATAAAGCATCACATGGTTATGCAATTTACAATTCCATTTAGTACATAAGATTTTGGTCATACCACCCACTGTTGTTGCACATCTGCTGAAAATGAAGCACACTATCAGCTAGAAGTGCATGAAGCCATGATAACAACAACCTGCAACTTTGAGGATTCTGTGATCTTCAGGCACTCACAGATCTCAAACTCTCCATCAACGGACTGCTTACAATTCCCTTTGCTCTCTAAAATGGCACATCAACAAAGAGCATCTCATCATGAAGACTAGATTATCTTTCTCAGATAATCAAGGGAGTTCGGAGTCGGTCAACACCTCCTTGTTTGATTCTGCATGGCTATTACAGTCGTCAGTATGTGGGAACAAGGAATCATGCTAACAAGGAAAAACACACTACTAACTAGATCTCGGAGTAATAACGTTTCACATTTAAAGAACAGCTTACTGTTAGACAACATGACCAAAATCTTAAGTATTTATTATAAATATATTTGTGTAATCCTTTAAAATGAATGTGAAAAATGTGTAGCTGACCATGCTCGAGGTGTATCCAAACAAATGTTTTGATAAAACTTAAAACATTTTAGTTCATTCAAAAAAAAAATCTGAAAATCAGCAATACACTTAAATAACTAATAAACTAAATATATTTATTAATCATAAATTAATTATAAATACAAGAAATAAAAGAAAAAAATATATATTTCAGTTTTAATAATAGTTCAATTATTATTTCGATTTTTTTTACTACAAATATAAAAATATTAAAACAACAATACAATCTACAAACCTAACTCGGACATTTATTTCTCAAACTGGACTACTTTTTTAATTTTCAATGTTGATTGAAAATAAGGGTAACAAATGCAGTATACACAATAATTTCTATCACATTCACATCTGCAATCCTCACACATACCTGTACGTTCCATCTACATTTTAATGAAACACTTCAGAAGTCTTATTTTCTGTGGTATCATTTTTTTTAACTGAGTCACGACGGATGTGGCAACCATGGCTCTATGCAATGGTTTGTTATTTGACATTTCTATTGTGCTGTCTGTACTGTACTCCTCGCTCTATGTACTGTATATAATCTGTATTGTGCATTTATGTCCAGTAATTACATTTTGTTAGTCGCTGCCATGAAAAAGCTGTACCTACAGCACTTTCTACCCGGCCCGTGGACATGTGTCATTTAAGATGCAAATTCATTGTGCTTTAGTCTAATGGAAGCCTTTCTGACAGTCACATCATTGTGCGTACAAACTGTAAGCTGAAAATGCCTGTGACATTCAACAGCACAAAGGAAAATTCTGCCTTCTTACAGAACATTTAAAAGACATTTCAGACAGGATAAAAAAAAATAGCGAAACATAAAAAAACAATGCATTTTAAACTCTACGGACTGGGTATTGTGTTTCAGACAGACAGCGGTTCTCCTGAGCACTTGTTTATTTCTAATCAACCGATACCACTGTTTTACGGCTGTACATCGAGAGTCACTTAACATCTGCTTTTGAAACTTAAATCCTCACAGCACATTGGCTTACACCTTATGGCATATTGTTATTCTTCAGAACGATCAATAACACTTAATATCCCCACTGTCACCCACGGCTTATCTGATTCCCGGTTGGATGCCATCTCTACAAGAATTAAATGCAGAATCTAAGCAGCTAAGTAAGCACTCAGCGAAGCATCTAACGCCTACAGGAAAGTTCATGCGTATGGCGATTTGTGGAGAGAAAAGGACTGAAAGTAATTTGTTTTCAATGAGATGATGATTTTAACCATAAATCTACAGTTTTGTATAAAGAAATGCTTTATTAGCGGCTGTTTCTAAGGCAGTGGTTCCCAAACTATTTGAAAGCAAGGCACCCCTTTGTAGGTTTTTTTTCCCCCACAGCACCCCAACCCTGATTTAACAATGAACATGCGTTCATCATATATAAAATTTAATCCAGATTGCCAAATAACAAATTCAGGATAAAGAGCTGCATGAATTTATTAGAAATGCATTACAACATGCACTATATGAGGTGAAACAACTGATTCAAATGAACCATCTGTCACTTACAACCTGATGACACATGTAAACAAATCTTATAGACTGATATGAACCTGTGTATGTGGGAATCGTTGGAACCAAACACATTAGAATAAAGATTGATACTAAATTATTTCAATAATAATAAACAACAATTTCTATTTGGATTCTTATTGGCTTTATTCAATCATGACCTTACAACCTAAAAAGGAAACTAAAATACCTGTGCATGTAACAGTTTTACGGGTATTCTTAATGTGCCTGCTTTTGGTAGAACATCCTCTTGATACGGGCGTAGAGTGAGGATAGTGCACGTCGTAGATCATGCTCCACTGACAGGCGGTGCGTTTAGTTTTTTCCAGGATGAGAATGCTAGCTCACACAAGTAGGAAGTTGAAAACGGCAACAGCACACTGACGGCGACTTGGCGTTTTCATATAAGCACTTTTGATGCGCAACCGGGTTCAATTAACTTCAGAGTTCGGTTTGTTTGGGTCATGTGAATGCTGTCTTCTGAACCTGGGTGCTCACCCACAAACTGTACCCGAGTCCGCTTAAAAAGGGAGGTCTGGGGTGTGGTTCATGCGAACTCCAATACGCATTTAAAATGATGACTATGGCGCCTGAAAGTTGCGAAATGTGAATCGGGCCTAACTGAAATCTTAAACGGACGTTATAATACTTTTTTGTCATTTTAATATGCATAATATGAAAGAGTATATAAATTATTTTATATACCAGCAGACTAAGAAACAGCTTTTTTCTCAGAGCTGTTTCATTATTGAACTCTGCCCCCCACTGATTCCACTACCTCTCTTACCTTTAACTCCAATGCTGCTATAACATTGTTTACATTACACTACAGGGCTGCATGCATGACTGAACTGTACACACCAGTACTTCATGTTATCTGCTCTACTGGACTGTTTACACACGCACAGCATCATTTGCACTCTATACTGCTCACTTGCACATCTGAAATATTTAACTGAATGCTCATTTGCACTAATGGACCACTTTCATAACTACACTAATTTATCTATTGCACTGTAACTTCAATAACTGCATTAACTAATCTACTGCACTGTAACTTCAATAACTGCATTAACTAATCTACTGCACTGTAACTTCAATAACTGCATTAACTAATCTACTGCACTGTAACTTCAAAAACTGCATTAACTAATCTACTGCACTGTAACCTTATTAACTGCATTAACTAATCTACTGCACTGTAACTTCAATAACTGCATTAACTAATCTACTGCACTGTAACTTCAATAACTGCATTAACTAATCTACTGCACTGTAACCTTATTAACTGCATTAACTAATCTACTGCACTGTAACTTCAATAACTGCATTAACTAATCTACTGCACTGTAACTTCGATAACTGCATCTACTAATCTATCGCACTGTAACTCTATTAACTGTATCTACTCATCTATCGCACTGTAACCTCAATAACTGCATTAACTAATCTACTGCACTGTAACTCTATTAACTGCATCTACTCATCTATTGCACTGTAACCTCAATAACTGCATTAACTAATCTACTGCACTGTAACTCTATTAACTGCATCTACTCATCTATTGCACTGTAACCTCAATAACTGCATTAACTAATCTATTGCACTGTAACTTCAATAACTGCATTAACTAATCTACTGCACTGTAACTTCAATAACTGCATTAACTAATCTACTGCACTGTAACTTCAATAACTGCATTAACTAATCTACTGCACTGTAACTTCGATAACTGCATCTACTCATCTATCGCACTGTAACTCTATTAACTGTATCTACTCATCTATCGCACTGTAACCTCAATAACTGCATTAACTAATCTACTGCACTGTAACTCTATTAACTGCATCTACTCATCTATTGCACTGTAACCTCAATAACTGCATTAACTAATCTACTGCACTGTAACTCTATTAACTGCATCTACTCATCTATTGCACTGTAACCTCAATAACTGCATTAACTAATCTACTGCACTGTAACTCTATTAACTGCATCTACTCATCTATCGCACTGTAACTCTATTAACTGCATCTACTCATC
The DNA here is from genome assembly GCF_947034865.1 of Barbatula barbatula. Taxonomy (NCBI): domain Eukaryota; kingdom Metazoa; phylum Chordata; class Actinopteri; order Cypriniformes; family Nemacheilidae; genus Barbatula; species Barbatula barbatula. Next base: position 8,278,687 of record NC_136782.1, read on the forward strand.
TACTGCACTGTAACCTCAATGACTGCATTAACTAATCTACTGCACTGTAACTTCAATAACTGCATTAACTAATCTACTGCACTGTAACTCTATTAACTGCATTAACTAATCTATTGCACTGTAACCTCAATAACTGCATTAACTAATCTACTGCACTGTAACTTCGATAACTGCATCTACTCATCTATCGCACTGTAACTCTATTAACTGCATCTACTCATCTACTGCACTGTAACCTCAATAACTGCATTAACTAATCTACTGCACTGTAACTCTATTAACTGCATCTACTCATCTATCGCACTGTAACTCTATTAACTGCATCTACTCATCTACTGCACTGTAACCTCAATAACTGCATTAACTAATCTACTGCACTGTAACTTCAATAACTGCATTAACTAATCTACTGCACTGTAACTCTATTAACTGCATCTACTCATCTATTGCACTGTAACTCTATTAACTGCATCTACTCATCTACTGCACTGTAACCTCAATAACTGCATTAACTAATCTACTGCACTGTAACTTCAATAACTGCATTAACTAATCTACTGCACTGTAACTATTAACTGCATCTACTCATCTATTACACTGTAACTCTATTAACTGCATCTACTCATCTACTGCACTGTAACCTCAATAACTGCATTAACTAATCTACTGCACTGTAACTTCAATAACTGCATTAACTAATCTACTGCACTGTAACCTCAATAACTGCATTAACTAATCTACTGCACTGTAACTATTAACTGCATCTACTCATCTATTACACTGTAACTCTATTAACTGCATCTACTCATCTACTGCACTGGTACCTCAATAACTGCATTAACTAAGCTACTGCACTGTAACTCTATTAACTGCATCTACTCATCTACTGCACTGTAACCTCAATAACTGCATTAACTAGTCTACTGCACTGTTACTCTATTAACTGCATCTACTCATCTATCGCACTGTAACTCTATTAACTGCATCTACTCATCTACTACACTGTAACTTCAATAACTGCATTAACTAATCTACTGCACTGTAACTCTATTAACTGCATCTACTCATCTATTGCACTGTAACTCTATTAACTGCATCTACTCATCTATTGCACTGTAACTCTATTAACTGCATCTACTCATCTATTGCACTGTAACCTCAATAACTGCATTAACTAATCTACTGCACTTTAACTTCAATAACTGCATCTACTCATCTATTGCACTGTAACCTCAATAACTGCATTAAATAATCTACTGCACTGTAACTTCAATAACTGCATTAACTAATCTACTGCACTGTAACCTTATTAACTGCATTAACTAATCTATTGCACTGTAACTCTATTAACTGCATCTACTCATCTACTGCACTGTAACTCTATTAACTGCATCTACTCATCTACTGCACTGTAACTCTATTAACTGCATCTACTCATCTATTGCACTGTAACCTCAATAACTGCATTAACTAATCTACTGAACTGTAACTCTATTAACTGCATCTACTCATCTATTGCACTGTAACTCTATTAACTAACTCTCCTTTGACTCCCCACTCCTGTGTGTTCTAAGCAGCCAGGTGTTATTTGGACTCCTCCCTTCTGCACTGAGGTGTCTCCATTAGCCGTTGAGACAATATCTTGAAGATTTCCCTTCGACGCAGAGCAGCGAGATTATAAGAAAATGCTCGACGGTACTTGCATTCTCTTCCTTGGGTATCAAGATCCCCTCAGCTGATCTCCATTGGATAGACACTTTCCCTCTCTGCCAAAACACCTTCTGCATTTTCCAGAGTCGAACAAGTAGCTTTGGGCACGGTTACTAGACCCTATAAGGTACCCGGCTGGGACCAGGAGCGGAACTTGATCTTCTTGCCATTACTGCATCATTCACCTCTTTCAAGGTGGGCCAGGAGATCTGTAGGTTCAATGAGCTTCTCGCAGAGGCCGAGGTCTTGTTCCCTTACAGCGTCTCTCAATGTGACACTGAGGTGGTGGTTCATCTCCTCCACAGAGCACGTAAGGTTGCTGCTAAGATTAATGCAGCATTGGAGACATCTGGATGCTTCAGTGTGACTGGTTCTGGTATGTCATGTAGCGATCCAGCTGCTGTGTTGTTAAACGCGCAATTATTTATAGAGCTACAATGCTGACTTGGCAAAACATACCTACATTGCATACAAAATACTTTAAAATAGTTTGTATTTCCTTCGTCATCCAATGTGAATACGTATGTTATGTTTGAATACTGTAATATTAAACTAAAACTTAATTTGATATTATAATTGATTGTTATTAAGTCACGTAACTTAGCCCTGGATATATGCTTCATGTGTTAATGATGTACTATGCAATAACAATAAAGTAAATAACTAAGTAAACAATATGTTTGTAGTGTTTTTGAGAGGGGCAGAATGCAGTAATCAGAACCGTCAGAACTGTCTTTAAATAAGATTTACTTTATGCTCTTGTTGTGTCACGTGGTATCACTTGTTCTTAAAGTTTTCTGAGCTTTATGTTAGTGTTGTGACAGCCCATTACCGCAAAAATTATTTGAGAAACTTTATTTTTAACCATTAACAGAAATGTCATCTAACATGGTAACAAATACAAAACGGAAGTGTGGCGCATCAAACAGGAAGTAATTTGCGGTAATGGCGCCCTCCATGGAGATGTCAAGAAAAAGGTGGATTAAACACAATCTCACCTAATGAAACTCAGCAAATAGAGTTAAAATGATGGAAATGTTGACCGTTCCAAAAGGGGCGAACGTGTGTGAACTATGTATAAATATCTCTCTCATATCAATGATATCGACTAAAGAAGCTATTCTTTATGTGGAACTGCGGCATATAGTGGAGATCATGTGATCTGCCACCTCATGGTTGCATAAAGCAGGCAAAGAGGAACCCCTACTAGCTAGCAACAGTGGATATTCATAGATCTTTAGCGATTTAATGACTGTATGCATGAAGACCCCTGAGGTCCAGGTCTGGATGTGGATGGGTTGAAGGGGAGGCAAAGCACTCAGGTATTGCCTGAGGGTGGAGAGGCCAAGCTGTTCCAGTACGAACTTCCAAAGTCTCTCTGAATCTTTATCAACATGAACTTTTCTGGCAAAACCCTTTGGGTCTCAGACATCCCTATTCTCAAACACAGCAAAACAGTGTCCAATGGCTTGTTTGTTGTCCCTTGACACATGCACAACCACATATTGGGGCTCGCTCTGTCAGTTTGTTGAGCAGAGGTGTGCTATTCACTATTCTTCTGACGATTATCTTTTTCTTTCGACTCACAACATCCACCCACAACATTCTGGATTCGATCCACCCAGTCAAACTACCAGCATTGTCTCCTGAAAAAGTAAATAACTAGTTTGCCCAGACTTTCAGACAACCCGCTGACTAGCATGTCTTAAGGAAACAATGTATTATGACGCTGAAATCCCAAGAAACAACACACTGATAAGAAAACAAACTTCTGTGGGAAGAGTTTGGCATGCTGACAGTGTGCTACGATAAAACTCTCTTCAAGATATTCATTTTCCTTAAAAAAATACCAACTGCCCCTGCAGCCATCAAAACACAGCTTTTGTAACAAATCCGGCGGAATTCGGACTTCAAACCACCTGCTTTGACCATCTACAGGACTCAGTTTTGTGTGTGCAATGCTATTTTTGCGCGTTTTGTTTGTTGATCCTATTGAAGGTTGGTGTGTTATTGGTATTAATCTGTTTGAAATAACTGTTAAACTGTATATACAAACAAGTTGGAAAATCGTTTCACACCATAAATGATTTATGACGCAATCAGTTTTTTTGTAGTTCAGCTGGTAGAGCATGCGCTAGCATTGCCAGTCTCATGGGTTCAAATCCCATGAAATGGACATTAAGTACTGACAAAATACATCCTGAATGCAACTGGGTAAAATCAAATGCATAAAAATGGTTTTGAAATGGCATTTTAAGGCATTTCATTCTGCCATAAAATATCAAGCCGCTTTTGGAATAAAGACATCCAATCTGCTGGACATGACCAAATGCAGTTATACTTTCTTAATGGGGGTCATATGACATGGCTAAAACGAATAATATCGGGCTTAGTCAAATCATACCACGAACTGAAGTAGATTTGTGGGGGTGTGGTTACATGAGGCGTTTCAGGCAGGTATGGGTGAGCATTCGCTTATAGATGGAATGCATTTTATGTTCTGACGCCTTAATTTATGCAAGTTTACGTGTCTAATACATGCATATGACCCCTTTAAGAGTAATGGGAGAACCAACTAACTAGTCTAGTTAAAAATGCTTATAAATATGTTAAAACAAATAAAGTACAACAGTGTTCAGGACACCATAAGCTTTTGGCAAAAAAAAGATGCACACGACTGGCAGACGTCATTGCCATTATAAGAAATCAGTGTTTGAACGGCGGAAGGAGGGTCGGCCTGCTGCCGGACCTTAAGCCCGTGATATTCTTTGCATGTCCACAGACTCGTGTCCCAGATGATTAGAGTCTAGAGGAGAGATCAGAAACCGCATTTCAATCAGACAGTCAAGGTGACTTCGTAGTAAGCTGATTTCCAACGCGGTCATTACCCAAACCTGCAACTCTCAGAACTTTGACAAACCTGATTATGAGTAATAATGAGCAGTGAGCACCAATTACAAGACTGTAGATGTCCTTTATAACATTCACAGCAGTGAAGACACAGCACAGAAGAATGCTTAGTTATTTGAGAGGATCGAAAATTGATTTAGACAAGAAAAAAAAGTAAGTTTTGCAAAGTCTGTAGTTGTCCAGTTCCACGAGTGGACACCAGAGGACCTCATCCTCTGTAACAAAATAAAAAGGGACAATGGCAAGTACACGACTAAAATGTCCCCAAATAAACCCTGATCTGATTTTTGCGTGGTTGTTCAAAGTATCTTTTAAATGTGGCCTATATCAGTCATTTATCTAAATATGCAACAGTGCTAGCCTGCCTATACATTTACATTTGGCAGACGCTTTTATCCAAAGCGCCTTACATTGCATTATCCTATACATTTTACATTGGTGTCTGCAATCTCTGGGATCCAACCCACAACCTTGCGTTGTTAACGCAATGTTCTTACCACCGAGTAAATATAATGAAATGTGACATAATACTTTGCGATGAAATTAAAAGAACATCTTTCTTTTAAGACAACAAGCCACAAACTATAAATGTTTTACTATCTGTTCTCTCATCTTAGTTCATCCCCAAATGAAAATTCTGTCATTATTACTCTGCTCCAAACACTGTATACATGTATTTGTCCTGCTAAACACAAAGAAAGACGTTTGGAAGAATGTCAGTAAACAAACAGCTCTCATCCCCCATTTACTGCCGTTAGTAGAGAAAATAAATAATGTGGGAGTCAAGGGGAGATGAGATCTGTTTGGTTACTGACATTCTTCCAAATATCTTCCTTTGTGTTCAGCGAAACAAAGACATTTATACAGGTTTGGGACAACCTGAGGAGGAGTAAATCGTGACAGAATTGTCATGTTTGGGTGAATTATCCCTTTAAGCTAACACAGGGAATGTAGTAATAAGCTACAGCTTTAACTATAATAATTTTCATATCAATAAGAATGTTCATAGATCTTTTGCTTCATCGTTAACAATGGTCTATAAATAAATACAATATAAATGTATACAGCACAATAAGATTCATAAATCAAAGAACTATCATAAGGCCCAACATTTTATGCCAAAACAGAGATTAAACAAACAAATAATGTGCCGAAATTATTTAGATGTGAATAAATAAAACCTTGAGCAAGATTTAAAGAGTTTCTGAAAATCTTTAATTTTCTTGACAAAAGGGCAATTTCATGTAAATGTCTAAGAAGTGTGTGTGTGTGTGTGTGTGTGTGTGTGTGTGTTAATATCATTTTCTATAGTGTATATATATATAGTGTATATATATGTAAATTGTCAAATCAATACCGTTCCACATTCATTGTAAATGGACTTTGATGGATATAATTGCTTCCGATTTGCACATTTCACAGTTCATCTCAACGTTAATCCAGTTGAGAGTTTCCTATTTTGGATTCAAACCAAGATCATAGTAAACCCATTTCAGAGCCCTGACACATTGTGTAAGAACCATCCCTCTCAGAGGTCAGCATAACCAATATTCTCCTTCATTGACAGATATTTTTACCAGTGACGGAAAAATCTGAAGACCGTCCGTCATTTTGACAGATTACAATAAGGGCAATTTGTAACTCTCCGTTTGTCATTTCCTTTCATTACATTGTGATCGTAGGCTACTACCCCTGCCCTGAACACGATCACGAAGGGACGCGTGTTTCCCATTCATTAGCTTACTTACAAATGCCTGGTCCGTTTTGGAAAACACGTGTCCGGTCAGTGGAGACTAGCGATGCAGATGCATCTGTCACTCATCACCCGCGTCGCGTGCAGGCATACATCAAAAAGCTGGCAGTGATGCCGTGTTTACAGAGTTTTTTCTTTCAGAAAAGGGACCAGCATCTTTTTGGATAAACGTTAACTTTCAGTGAGTGGAAAATTGTCTCTCTTGGCGTCTCTGTTCAGCGTGCAGCGGAAGCAGGACATTCATGACCGAAACCGCAGCTTACTTGTGAGTGAGTGAGTACAAAACACCAATTCCAAGTACTTGTCTACTGACAAGACATATGCACAAACATTTGTCTCTAATTATTATTTTATGTATGACAACAGAAACATTAAATGTGAATATAAACAACAACAACATTATTGGGCATTAAAATACAGCAAGTTCCGAGAATAAACGCAAGTACAGCGTGATGACATCACGAACATGCTAATTACCACGTAATGTCACAGTCGATTTGCGACGATTTACGACACTGCACAATCTGTTCCACGCTTGCGCAGCTTTGTTTTACTGTTAAATAAAATACAATACTCAATTTACTTCGCTGCTGTCCACCTGGTCTCATTTCACTATGCGTTCTGTCAAGTCAGTTTGAAATACTGTAATGTTTCCCCTGACTTTGTAGTTCTTTCTTAATGTAAATGAACATAGTCTAGTTAGACATACGTGTTATGTTCCTTATTGGCTTCTGTAAACGCCATTGAAGGGATTATTTTACTAATTTAGTTTATAGGCTAATATATCTATCCATTTATAGACCCATACGAATAAATTACTTCATTTAAAGTTAACTAGTATTATCAGATTTTAATAAAAAAAAAACGACACAAACCGTCTTTGACAATACTACTGATCTCAGATCGAAACACGGTAAGGTAAATACACATTTCATACAGCAATGAATCGCAAAATGTAGTTTGGAGGAAACTGAAGATTTGCAGTCGATAAAAATACTTTATTCCACAAGTAACCAAAATCATCCATGTTCATGTAACAACTGTATTATTTTGGATTAGCAACCACATAAACACATCGTAAAGGTAATGCAAGCAACATATAAAAACATACTCGCCGTGATCGGTTAAACTATGTAACGTTAGCCTACAAAACAAAAAATATGCCGCCAGTTGTGCCACCTGGCCGTCAAATGTTTCATCGCCTGCGTGGTACCAATAGTGTAGGAAAACCATGACGTTTTCGAATACGTAGTTACGCGCATGCTCAGAACGGATCGTGCAGGTGGAACGTCTACTGACAGTCACCTTGCACCATAGGCCATGTCACAAATAGACCTCCTACGAGTCTACCCTTGGTGATGCCAGGAAGTGCAGACCTATAGGGCACTAGGCACGAGTCAACAAGGGTACATAGGAGTGCAGTTTGGGCCAAATGTGAGGTCGTCACGCCGGAAAGAGCAAGCGGTGTTTTCTAATCACTCTCGCTGTACTTTGTTGTCAAGTCTGGGCAGCGCCGCGTGAAGTCGACCACACTGTTGTCCCATTGTTTGTTATTTGGAACAGGAGCTGCTGGTTTTTATAGTTTTGTATTTCATATGTTGATATGCCACCCGAGCATTATGCAATACTTAGTAATGCAACTGCTTATGTATATTTATTTATTTGTATACACAATACTTGATGTGCATAATGTTTTCTAAATATGCATATATGTTGTTATTTAATATTTCCCTATAATTCAGAAGCGGTGTTCAGCTTTACAGAGCCCAGAGACGACTATAAATCTACAACAAAACATCAGAGGCTTATCACCTTAAGTAAGAAAATGCACTGCATTAAAAGTTTTTTATTCTTGAATTGAATTTGGAATTTTATCCATTAAAAAACATCTAGCGCAACCTCTGATCCCGCTGTCATCATTATTTCAATCTTTTATGAATTTTCCACGAGCTTTACTTTAGCGGTTAGAGCAACGTGCAAGAAATATCAAGGTCATGGGTTTGATTGAATTAAAAACCTGACTGATTAAAATACAACAGACTAAATGAACTGCGAGTTGCTTTGTATATAAACCAATGCTCAATATGCTCTAATGTCAGACTAGATTTGCATTCTCTGAACCATTTTCTTTATAATATACAGACTATGATTTTAATAAAGAAAGTGTATTAGCACTTGAGCCATAAAGTAGCTAAAAGACTAATAAAATTGGTCTGTGCACTAAGAAGAGCATTCAATTCATTCTTCTCCTTAAAGCTATTGGACGGATTCAGAAAACTTCGAGACGTGAACACAGTGCGGACTACTTTTATCCTGTTTTTATGTCATTTCGGAGCTTGACAGCCTCAGTGCTCAATCACTTTCATTATACCGAGAAAGGTTGCCGTGATACTCGTCAAAAATGTTTCTTTTGTGTGTCACAGAAGAAAGAAAGCCACGTGGGAAATCTGCGAACAAAAAACATGAAGCGAAACAAGCCTTCCTTCAGATTAATACCAAAATAAAAAAGCAACTCCACGCAACGCTAGTCAAAATAATTAAACAATGTGTAAAGCATGCAAATTAGCACCTAGCGCTCTGTGCGAATTCATGCATTTGGCACATTACTGAAGTTTACAAACAGTGTTGAAACCTTGCATTCAAGAAGCTCACAGACAGTTTCTTTGACATTATGAAGCACAGTACAGTATGTACAAATAAGCAAAAAAAAAGCAATCGTGTCTTGATTTCAGAGAAATCAAATGTTTTCTGAAGTTTAGAGGTTCAGCGTTTTTGGTTAAAACAAGAGGAAGCGCCAATGGCTGGTTATTCCATTTGAAAGATTGTTTTCCTTGCTAACTTTAGATATTTCTTGTTTCATGAAATAACATCATATATATATATATAGTCTCAACTCAACTCAGTTTTATTTTAATATCAGAGGGATATGACATTAGTCAGTACCAGGGTCATACGGAATCTGCAGACTTTTTTGGTTAATTCTGTGCTAAAATCTGGGAAATAATCTGCAGAATTCTGTGGAACAGTTTTAAAACCGTTTACATTTGCACAGAAATGTAAATGTGTTAAAATAGTGTTAAAATACTACCCGTCTATGCATTTAACTGCAGTTGACAGTGGTCTGGTTCTGCTCATCATTAAAGAGGAACAGCCTTCAGAGAAGTTTTAAGAGCTACAGGACTGTTTGAACTCACCATAGACCAAATTATTACTATGTGCATGTCATTTTGTATGAAAATTTATACATTTTATTGTTCGCAGTGTTAAAGCAAAACAAGTACTTGTAAAAAACACTTGCGCTGTCTCAAAAACTCGTCGCAAAATGCACCCATTTAGTCGCAGTCTAGAGCCCTAGAGGTGGGTCTCTCAACCTGGATGATGCGAGGGCAGCCACAGTACACCGGTGCAAGTGCGCTCGCCACACACCTGGAATAGGTGGAGAGAGATATAGAGCCAATTCAGAGGCTGGGGCCATGATTGACAAAGGCCAGTGGAGGGGGAATCTGTCCATCAGTGCCATGAGATCTTTAATGACCACAGGGAGTCAGGACCTCGGTTTTAACTTCTCATCGGAAGGACGGTGCTTTTTACACTATAGTGTCCCCATCACTGTACTGGGGCATTAGGACCCGTACATACCACAGGGTGGGCACCCCCTGCTGGTCTCACTAACACCTCTTCCAGCAGTAACCTGGCTGCAATGATCCCATCAAAGTACGGACCAGGCTCAGCCCTGCTTAGCTTCAGTGGGCAACCAGTCTTGGGCTATAGGGTGATTTGGCTGTATTCGTTCTGATCACGATGTGCTGTATTATACTGGCAAACCCGCTGTGTAAAGTATAAAGTTGATTCAACAAGCCAGCTTCACAGCTAAAAACATTACAGTGATGTTAATTTAGAGAAACTTAACAAGAAATTAAAAGTACTTGGATGCAACAGAAACAATATTCATCGAAACAGAATGATACAGAACAGAGAAATACAGCCAATACAGTTTCTATGGAATGCATAAATAGTGAACATTATAGTGCGTCCTGGGACTATTCAGCTATGTGTTAAATACAGGTTTTTCTCTCATCAGACAAAGATCAAGTCTGAGTCCAATTGAAAAATTGTATATGTAGATACGTACATGGCACCTGATTTTGTTAATTAACTCTCTCTTTTGCAACAGAAAAGCAGGTTGTCATAGACTTGTTCAACAAATGGCTCATAACAATGTTTAAAAACTTACCTTTCTGAGCCCAAGCGAACAAGCGTTCAGAAGAACACGTATCAATCACCGTTGTGAGTTCACAGAGTCTCTTTAGTCATCTGAATTCCTGACACTTCATTGCCTCTCTTCACTCGCAGCAGGATTTAGAGCTGCCTGCAAGACCTTGTTGATTTTGACGCTAGCGCTCATAAGAAACACTCCTGTTGCTCAGGGGCTTCTGACGCCGGGTTTGATCAAGAGCCGAGCAGCTATTGCGCTGGCACCTGCTTATGTACAATTATTTATGGGCTTTCGGGGACAGGTGCGAGTTTTACCCGGGGCTCTCTGAAGCCTGAGAAAAGCAGCTTTGCTGATTGAATGGGCTTGGGCTCAACGTGACCTCACACGCACAGAAAACAACTTATTCAACAAAAACATCACCTACCATGCAAATGCTGTTAGGGTTAGACTTGTGTAAGAAAGTGTACAAGCTTCACAAAGATGATAAAAAAGACAAGCCTTTTAGGCAAACAGCTAAAAAGTCCAAAATATAAATTAGTTAATTCAACCCGATCTCACAGGAATTTGTAACTATGTTATGAGGTAGCTAATTCGTATGAATTTATAAAATGTGAATCATACAAAAAAAAACGCACGATTATTAGAAAAAAGCAATACTGAAGCCCCTCCCCTAACCCCGCCCTTATAAATAACATCACTGGCGCTAAAGCAAATCTTACTAAAACGTATAAATGAGACCATACAAATTCAAACAAATAAGCCATCTTGAAAATAGTTATGAATTCTCGTGAGATTGTGTTGATTCATTTGGCGGCCATCACAGCCACGCCTCCAGCGAGACGATTTCAATAAATGCATCAAAGTGGAGGAAATAAACGTGAAACTTGATCTAAACCTTAACATACGGCAGATCATCAAAAAAGTTCGACAATAATGGTACATAGTACGTGTGTCTTAGTCTGTTATCATAAAACTAACACGAGCAGAGGAGAATTTGCTCAATTTAAATATTCATGGAGGCGAGGATGAAAAAAAGCTCCTGCACATTTTGTTTTAGTTGGCCAGCCCGTCGGCTATGTTGCCCATGTGGATTACAGACAGCCAGGGCTATGTGTAAATGATTAGCCTCTGTTAAAGCCATATACATCAGTTCACCCTATTAGAGTGTTTGTTTATCAAGGTACAATGGTACCGAGGTCAATACACAGTATTCACCACAGGGAAAAAAAAACTGAATGCAAAGTTCAGTTCGGATTGAAATTCACTCTTCACGGAAAATCATATCGGTTGTGACACAATCTGGCTCACATTTCGAGATCCCATATTTCTATACTTGAATTTGATTCATATTAAAACATGTATATTTAAAATGTATCCATGCAATAGCCTCTGAACAGATTTTTTACATTTACACAGTGGGTTTTTCCAGCATCTACGAATTAAAATATGAAATATGTGCCCAACCACATCCTATCTGTTCTGTATATACACAGTAAGAGAGAGTTATTTTTTCAAATTTTTGAGAATAACTTGTGTCCTTTTCTCAAAAAGAAAAAAACATCTAAACAAATGACTGAAGCATTACAATTTGCCTTCAACCTCATCTCTCTGCGGTCTAAGAGAAACAACTGAGATCTCATTTGCGCTTCTTCATTCCTTTGGGCTCTTGACCACAGCAAATTAAAGGCGCATTGAAATTTGAAACGTTATTAACCTTCATTTAAGAGTTTTATGAAGCACGCTAAGAAGAGTACAGACTTCCTTAATAATCGGAGGTTCGCAGAGCCCATGAGGTTTTTCCCTCATTCAACCTGTGACACATTTCACACGCCAGTATTCCACTTTTGAAAAGCGGTCCTGCAGAGAAGGGTAAAATTAGCATCCGTGCACATGTATTCAGATACCTCAATGGCTACCCCTCAAGACTTTGGTGTTAATTAAAACGATAATGAAGAACTCCATTTCACTTGTCAGTGGTCTCTATGGCACTAATGAATGGAGAATGTGAAGTCATAAATATGCAAAATGTGCCGCGTGCACTTAATCGGTGCAACAATGCAATTAGGCAGTATTATCGTTATAATCAAATGTAAAGACAGTACCATAGGACTACGTATATCGTGCATTTAGATGATGGGTGCTGAACAGTTGGGTTTCTGACAGTGCACCCACTGTATTGAAATTAAGTGCCATTTAATTGGTACAGTGCATTCAAAATCTCCAGGCAAAAGCAATCAGGAAATATGGAGTACCAATTTTAGGTCGGCGCTTATATATATAGTCAAATTACAAACCTGTTAAATAAGAAGTATAATTATGGTTCAGTAGTTTATTTATTTATCAAGGCTGCACGATGAAATGATAATAAACCGCCCACGATTTGGCGATTAGCTGCAATTTATTATGCACAGCTGCTGCATCTGAAAGCCAGATGGCGCACTCGTGAAGAAACTCCAAACTACACACGTAGTTCCAGGAAATGCCTTTCATCAACGGTGCGTTCCAAACGGGATATATCGCATCTTTCTACTGCTGTTTGTCAAGCCTGCTTATGTATTTTTATGAAAATAACGTATATATTTATAATGATGTCTTTTTTTCTCACTCCCGGCTCTTCACATATTGACGTTAAGTCGGCGTCCCTCGGCTTCACTTTTGAACGTGCAGGGTACTCCTTTGGCGCCATTTTTCACGCACGTTCTACCATCGTTATGAAATTGTATATTGTATATAATTTACAATGATGACGTTTGGGTCATGTAAGAAACAATGTTGTTCAAAAATATAACGTTAGATATTCCAAGGGTACCATCACAAAACGATCAATTTGTACGAGGAACAGATGAGAAAGCGATCCCCGTCTGCCGTTAAGCAGATCCGGTGAGACGAACAACAGACGTTCAAAATTGCTATCAGAAGAAGAGTTATGTTTCGATGCCATTGGCATAAAACTGCTTTTGGTCAGTCTGTTTGTGTAATAAATACCTCTGACTGTACATTTATTCACGGGGTTATGTTTAGGGTGGGGTTAACTCCAAGGGGCGATGACCGAGCATCAATATGTGACGAGTTGGGAGTGAGAACAGGTTGGATTTTTGATGGGTGTTGCATTTTTAAATTTACGATAAACAGTGCATATAACGCCTTGGACCACTCAACATTATTTGATGCGTTGACGTAATAATATCAACTGAAAAATGCATAGAGTGCAAGACATATTGGGCCGATTGTGTCACAAATTAGGCCGATTAACAAGCAGGTTCATCTGTGAGCAGCTAAGCATTGTTATGGAACAAGCGACATTCGGCAAACAGATTACAACTGGCATTACATAGTGATGTCTCCCTCTGCCTGCTAGCTTTTTAACTACCTGATAACTTCACAAGAAAACGGTAAAAGTTTAATTATTATTTATCCTTCGTTCTTAATTTAGCCTTATTTATCTACTTATTAAAAATAATGCCACTTGATAATGCGAGTAGCTTTTTGGAACTCTATTGTTAGCTGGCGTTCAACGACATAGTTTGAACACTATCGACTACTTTCGCATCTACTTTCCTGTCAGGCTTCCTACTGTCCTATAAGACAGAAAAAGGCTAAAAGCTAAATATAACTAAAAACGCTGGCCTGATTCCTAAAAATGGACATCGGCCAGAGAAAACCCCACATCCGTCAACATCTCATTCACCATGTAGAACACAATATACGTGCGAAAAAGTGACTGATATGAGGCGCCGCTTCAGCAGCTCTACCAGTCAAGGGGGCGGGACTCTTCGGCTTAGAAAGCGGATTTTATTGGACAAGAGGCTGAAGTGTAGCTTGATGTCATGGAATTTCTAGATCGGTTATATCTCCTAGATGCGAATATTGTCAGCATTTAATAGCATATCACTTTATTGACGTCCTCACTTATTGAGGCTCACTCTGTTATTTATATTGAAAGGAAAAAAAACTTTCATTTTAATTTCAGTGGGGCTTTAAGCAAAATTTTTATAAATGTATCATTCATCCCTAAATATGAATATTTTTAAGTCTTATATATATAAATACATCTTCACGACATTTGTTCAGCATTTTAAATCGGTTATAAATATTCTGTTGGTTGCATCTTGTGCAAACGTTTTTGAAACCGGAAGTTCCTCTGGACCGCCACAGAACCAGCATTGTTTAAATCACCCGAAGAGGTCTGTTTTTAGATTTAATAATGTATGTGACATTTAGAAATAAAGTTCATAAAAACGAAACCGGAAGTGCATCCGGACCAGGTTTTACATCTTGCGAAGTGGTCTATAGTCTGGTTAATCCAACTCATCATCCAGATATTTAATGCATGCAGAACATATGCACCCTGCGGACAGTATTCATACAACACAGTATTAACAGTACAGAAGAAATGAAATGGAAATCACAATATTATATGCAAAAACAACAATGCAGTAGGTGACCGCTACCGTAACTCCCCTGGTACGAGTACAAGTGGGCGGGGCGAGATCCGCCCACCTATATATACGAATTTACGTGACTGGGTATTGAAGGACAAGCAACGTCATGGTATGTTGTGGCAAAACACGCGCGTGCATTAAATGAACCCGAAGCCACGCTGTTTTTGCACATTAAACCATAAGAACGGATCTCGAAAACAGATCTGAAATGCAGGTACATCCACAACATGACCGGCGATGCATGACATTAGTTTTTATTGGAGGTTAAACGTATGCAATGGAGAGGAAACAACAGCATCAACATATTGCAGATCTGTATTTACGCACAACATGTTGTTGTAGGCCTTTCGCCATTAAAAACCACTGCGACGAGAGTATAGCAGGTGTCCCTCAGTAATATCAGAGAGTATAACGTTAGGTAATGTATTGAATGATATCACATCCCATTATTATTGCGATACTGAGAGCTCCGGAGCATTTTCCAGCGACAAGATGCTAATGACTGTTAAGACGCAGTTACCTCCTCTGGAAGTCCTTTACGTAGGGTTTAAGGTAAGGATCCATTTTCAGAAGGGACTGGAAGTTCAGATGAGGACTGGAAACATGATCCTCTGAAGCTGCCATGTTCGCATAAGACCAAAGCAATCGAGCAGCGGCGACTCGATCAGATCCCCTTTCACTCAAGTGTCGATGAGCAGCGGGTTGTGTCGCAGTGTCATATGAGACCAGGGTCATCTCTTTATGCGTTGCCCACGTGACAAGAAAACTTTAAAGTGTGACTTTTAGAAATGTTTTAATTTAACATTCAATCATTATTGCGTGTGTCTTTATAAGGACATCGCGGAAGCGTTTGGGGGGCTAGAGGGTCATTTAACTTCTTGCCCTTGAAAAAGTTCCCTTGTTTTTTCATAAGGAGAATTTCTAAAATACTTCATATATGTGTTGTAATATACTATTAAAAGATTACTTGGTGTAATTTTATTTGGTTTTATCAAATAATTATTCACTTAAATTGCTGGTTCATATTTTCTTATATCATGAAGAGTTGATTCGCAACAGATATATCAGTGAAAAAAAGTTTTTATTATTTTATCATGTTTTCATTGTGTTTAACTGTGTTATTTCGTTTTAATACTCAATTAAAACAACCAAACTGCGGTTCGATTGGAATGCACAATAGAAAATGCATCATTTTTTTATTTTACTTCGTATATAATTGTGTTATTATAATGTATCATTTTTATTATCTGATCTATTATCTTGATTCGTATTTATATAACCTAATAAACCATAATCTTCAAATATTTTCACATTTATTTTACTAAATGTTTATACACACACTGAGTATTATACATAAAGTTTTTTTAAAACACCCTAAACACAGCACAATGAATCTCTGTTATTGTTTTTAACACATCTCTGTGTCTCTTGTAAAGTTCATCACTTTCTGTGTGTTTTTTTTTTTTACTTAACACACAATAAACAGGCAATTACATGTAATGTGTTAAAATAGCCTGAGACAAAAATGTGTATCCTTTTTGAGAGATTAAAATGAATTGAGACTAATTGAGATATTATGGCTTCATGAAAGTTAAATGGTCACATTGCATGGTCTAACTGCAAAAAGGATCATTGTGATTATAGTGAAATTAATGGTTAAAATCAAACCTATGGATTTCACAGACTGGGTCACAATTGGTTACTTAAATTGTTGAACGAGAATTTGTGACTGAATGCAGTACCTCTTACGTATGCTGACCTTGAACATTTTTAACAGGGTATTTATCATATAAGGCATACAGACTTTTTCTAGCATACTTCTTGGTTTCTTTTATTTTAATATCATGTAGGGAAAAATACATTAAGGAGGAGTTTTGGCCCTGCAGGATCTCTTTATTCTTTAGCATATTGCATAGACTGTGCATATGTTACATGCCACCCTTATGGAACACCACCATATGGCTTGATAAGTGTCAAGGTTAGATGTAAAGACCGCAGTATGTATTCACTTTAACCTGAAAAAGAGCAAACCATATACTTACACACTTTATATTAGAGGTTAAACCTCATTTGAACAGAAGTGACACTTGTATAGCGATATACTTATAGCGAATAATTTACTTTAATTGACCGCAAAATGAATGATTTGCTCTGTCACAATACCTGGTATGATGCTGACCTTGAATCAATGTGTTACACAGTTTGCAGAGTTATACGACCACAAATATGGTTATTTACATATGCAGCTTTATATATTGTCCTTTGAACCTGACTGAGCTCACAATCACACTGAGATCAAATGGAAGAGAGTTTAATAAAAAGCAGAGAAATCAATGCATGTTAAGAACTAAATAGCCAAAAAGTATTTACTGTGAAATTAACCCTGAAAATATGTCTTAGTAGCATTTTGTACCCTTCAGGTTACCCTGAAACTCTGAGGTTTACAGTATAACAGACTTTAATTTACTCAATATCCTGTATAGTTGTATTCGTCACACAGTTGAAGAGTTGTGAAACATTTATCTCAGCGCGCTTGGTGTTTCAAAATATTTATCATAAGGAAAACACCATGCGAGATCACAGAAATAATGTAACATTCTCCCGCAGGGCTTTCACATGGTTGATGCCAATGCAGTTTATCCCATATCTGCATGTATTTGATAATATTAAAACCCATTTCAAAGCGTGAACCCTCAGAGAATTCCTCTTTTAACTCTGGTTGCATCACTCTTGATTTCGAAACGGTCCGGTCTGATCAAATGCTTAAGATTTAAGGAGAAAGAAGTT
Source organism: Barbatula barbatula (assembly GCF_947034865.1). Lineage (NCBI taxonomy): Eukaryota > Metazoa > Chordata > Actinopteri > Cypriniformes > Nemacheilidae > Barbatula > Barbatula barbatula. The sequence goes on from NC_136782.1 coordinate 8,296,505, forward strand.
TTATGTGGAACATCATTAGAATATCAGTAAATGTGACTTACATCATAGCAGTTTTATCGTATATTTAATTCAGATTTAATCATGCGTCACAGATGTAATCATATTAAAGAAAAGCAGATTCAATTTGTGCACATGCACATCTGGATCGTCTAACATCTTTTTTGCAATTATATCACCTGAGTGTATTTTTAGCATGACATTCACTGTGAATGCCTCTAATAATCCCATATTATTGCCGTGTGAGGTCATTTGGACCTATATGAGTGTATGCATTTAAATACCATTGTGGTAATATTCATATGAAACTAGAAAATGAAGGTCAAGGTTCCACTATGAATGTTGATATTATTACATGCTTTATAAAGAACGATTTCATTCTGTGGGTCATTGATTCAGAAACAGAGAAATTCTTGCAGCATGTGGAGGTTGAGATGAAAGTCAAGGCTGCAGAATATGTTCGGATTTTAAGAAATATGCTAAAGAGCTTTTAACCACATTCTTATAATAAGAGAGATTATAGTCAAAAATATACTGTAAAAAATCACAATTCAAAATATAGTGTACGTGTGTTGATTTAGAAAAAATATTCTGAATTAACAGTTTACTTTTTGAACCCAGTTAGCATTCAAAGTGGGATTGACACAATTAACCTAAATTAAAGTAACCTTAAAATAGCAATCTTGTAATTTTGTGAGCACTTTTATAATAAAATCAAGTCAACTTTATTTATATAGCGCTTTTTTCATTTTCCTTGTTACAAAGCAGCTGTACAAGAAAACATATTGACTGTAAGCAAAACATATAAAGTGAAAACACAAAAAACAGACACAGATTCACGCAGACGTGTTTACACATTAACTAAACTTAATTAAACTGAACCAGACAAACTTTCTTCGACACTACCTGACACCAATTATTAAACACGCAGAAAATGAAATATAACTTTTTTCTTTTTTTGCTTCTAGTGCATTAGGCATACAGCTGGTAAGATCTAAATTTGCAAGTTCGTGATTAGAGTTCAGGGAATGTCTATGTAAACATCTCTTATTGCTTAGGGCCAGAGGGAGGAACAGTGAGGTTATCCACCATCTATATTCAGGCAGAGTAGGGGGTGAAAAAGAGACGCAGTCAAGAATATGAAAAACGCTAATTTTCTGATGCCACAGAGGAGATGTGGGGTGTAGTTGCCATTGTGTTTCTAATGTGTTCTGAATAGAATTCAGTTGTTGCCGTGCGGTTTTCCAGGTGTTCTGGGAAGTTGCCTTTTGGTCGCTTAATGGCCATAGTCTCGGTGATAATCTGGTCTGGCCAGCTCTGGTCCCTCCTTTAATGGAAGATCTAGAATTTTACAACTGATCAATTGTCCACAAGTCAAAGATTCAATAAAAGGTCTCGTGCAATGGTGTTTTCTTCCCAATGGTGTATACGGGTCTATGACGTACTTCGGCTAAAATCGCAGCCAGGCTGTTACGTCCGGCGCCATTGGAAAGAATGGCGTTTCGTTTCAGAATGCACACAGGATTACGATCAACAACGTGACTCTAATATTCAAACACTTTGCCATACGTGGACAACCAAAAAGGAGAAGCACTTCAGGCTATTCGTTTCAAGGTACATCAACAGATTTGATAAAAAGCAGAGTGAACTTTTGCACTTACTAGAGTCATGATCACAGAGGCACTTAACAATGCTCACCCATAGTGCTGTCGGTTCACCGAAATCTGAACGTTTTCTTACTAAACACATCGTGATCACTTGGTGAAAAATCCCCTTAGTGCTATGAGAGCGGAAGTGACCTAGCCGGCTGAGATTTTAGCAGAGGTACGTCATCGTGCCGTGTGCATATACCCCATTGTGACAAACTTGGGCGAGGCTTCATTTCGTCCTTCTGGAATAAAGTGGTGCAGAGATGACGTATTTTTGAATGCAAAACACCGGAAGCGTGTTAGTATCTTAGCACTTCCGGTTCCATCGCCCCAGTCTATGGGTGTTTTGAATTGGTTTTTGGTAAATTAACTGAAATAAGATCTATGCTTAACAAAACCTCTAAATATTTTGACATAAAACACACCACTTATTACCCGCCTTGTAAGATTTATTGTGTTGTGTGCAATAGCAAATATTGTGTTCATTTGTAAAGATTATCTTGATAGACAAAACTTAATAAGTATCATTAATCTTTGTAAATCACAAATAAAAAAATGTGTGATCTTCCGAAAGTCTATGGTAAAAATGCATAGGATTTCGGTCGAGGGAACCAGTGCGGCGCTAACTTCCGGTTAGCCTAAAAAAATACATAATCTCTGAGGTACACTCTTGAGTTTGGGAAATTGGAAGCATGGCCATTGGACTGCCGGTATAATCTCACCCTCGCACCAAAATACACATCATGCGGCAAAGAGATTTTGGAAGGTAGGTTGTTTATGGAATTAAAAATCATTTTTAATTTCACTATTTTTTTACAAAGGAACTTTTTGACAGGTACAGTTTAATATTACACAAACAAATAATATAAATATGTCTTTTAATAACATATATGACATTATATTTACAAATGATCACCCCAAATAACATTTGAACTTCGTTTTTTAACTTATAACCAGTTGTAAGCGGCTTTTCTTCGTGGTAGGTCTTCATTCTGTAAAAATTAGCTAATCAAATTCACATTTCATGTACAGTTTTTTTTTCATGTGGCTAGAAGCCGTAAGCGGGATAATGTACATTCGGCCAGCAGTTATCGCGAAATTAGCCCCTTCAGTGTGATACAAGACCCTCTGCTTTGTGTTTTAGGGTTAATGGAAATATCTGTAACATTAACAGATGGCAGGAGATTACCAATACAATTTCAACATTTTTACAGTGTATAACTGTAACATCTCCCTATCAACAATAATGATGCCTGATCAATAAAACTCTGATAACTGCAGTTACAGTTTAACAACAGATACATGCTTAATTCAAACACAAAGATTAATAAATAATAAAAAGAAAGAAAGAAAGTGTTTTAAGCCTTTAGGCCCTGAACGTCTTTCAATCCAAATGAGAATGTCTTGAGAATGGCCTGTAGGGAATAACTTTTCTGCAGAACAGTTTCATTGAAAACGCTTTGACCTCTGCCTGAAATCTGCTTGATTGCCACATCAGCCTGTAGTGACCATGTTTTACCCTTCACGCAGTTCATGGACAGGACTCCAGAGAGCCCCCTGTGGGTTATTTCTGGAACTCATTTTATGAAATCAAATCCTTGTCACCTTCAAAAGACATTAATCTGCAACCGCACCCAAATTGAAAGGCATAGTTCACCCAAAAATGAAAATGTCATTATTCGCTCACCCTCATGTGAGAGAGAGATGTGAGACAAAATGTCAGTGACTGACAGCCTCGGTCCCCGTTCACTTTAATTGTATTGGGAAATAGAGAGCAGAATTAACTTCATCATAAAAAATGTCTCTCATGAAAGAAGAAAAGATAGAGTCATACAGATTTGGAATGACATGAGAATGCGCAACAGACAAAGACCTTGACCTTCAAGAACCAAACAGTTCATAAAATAACGCCGGTAAAAGTCTCATCCGGAAGACACCGCATTAAATGCATCCCGTTTCTTCATAACAAAACCTTTAAATCCACCCGGAGGTCGAACCCACTTGAGGCCTGACCGCATTCAGGTCCAGTGCTGTTGGCGAGCCGGTCCTCTGTCCTTGAGATCAGTCCCATGTACTCTTGCTGCATGACAAGTGTGACACACCACATAAGCTATGCAGAGCCGTGGAGTCAGGGCCAGCGGCTGGAAGTCACCGTGTCGATTTATGCCAGCATTTGGTGGCTGACTGAGCGTGACGCCTCTTGGTTCTCGGAAAGGGAGGAGAGACACCAGACAGCTGCTGACAATACCACAGGAGTTAACCAGCGTGCCATTTTACCCATGAATCCCTGGAGCGTGAAATCCGGGCTGGACGAGAAGGATGGACTGCTTGATACTTGTTGACATGGGGCTAAAATAGGTCACTCAAGCTTAGTATGGCCCGCCAGTTCCTTTTGGAGGTCGTGATGAAGATGAATCGTCACTGGACTTCGGTGGTCAGGAGGAGCGATGCTAGACTGTTTAGAACCTGTCATGGATCATTGACTCGTATGCTTGTTTATAAATGTGAATACGCTAACACAAAAGATCTTTCGAGTACTTTAAGATACATTTGGAAAAGTAGGATGTTGATCACATCTAATATCTTTGGTTCCGTGTGTATTGAGAATTGTTCATTTTTAGGTGCGCTGTCTCTTTAAATAACTCTATAGCATCAGAGGGAACATCCCTCCTAGAATCTGATTCCTAAACCAACAAAGAAAAATTTTTTTTGAAATATTATCTAAATGTCATGATTCCGCTATCATGTCATGTTTATTTTTGGTCTTGCAGCGGAGTCATGGCATAGCCTTAGGTTTTGTGTGAGAAAGACATGGCTTTGTTTTGATTCTGACATGCCATGTGCTTTCTCGTGTCTCGTCAGTGTTTCCCGCCCTTTTGTCTCGTTAGCCTTCCCATTAGTGTCTCATTACCTACACCTGCCCCTTGTTCAATTATCCTGTGTTTGTTTCCCTTTAAAGCCTCCTCTTGTCTATTGTCCTGGGCTCGTTCATTGTATTTGGTATCTTGTATCTTGTACTTTGTTCCTCTATGCTGTGTCAAGTATTAAGTTCTCGTTCAGTGTATTTTGGTGAGTCAGTTTAGTCTTGTCCTTAGTGTTTATTTTTCTAGTTTAGTTAGTCCATGTCCTGATGTCCTTATTATTTGTCTAGTCTTGGTTTTACTCCATCGTGAGTCTTTGTTTTGTGTTTATTGTGTATTAAAATTTATTGTTATCTCCTTCACCCCCGAGTCTGCCTGCAATTGGGTTCTTCTCTCCACACAGTTCATAACAGAATGAACGAGCCCCAGAGAATCCAGCAGGCAGCCAGGGACCGTGAGCAGTCCTCTGCCAGCCAGGACCACCAGCATTGGTGGCAGTCGACTGCTGACTTAATTCAGCGGGGCGATGGTCCTTTCCAGCCTCAGGGAGATAGGTCCCTGAGTGAGTATGCTCGAGCGTCTGTGGCAAGACGGGGTTTTCTGCCAGAGACGCTCATGAATGCCTACTTCCTGGCAGGCCTCGTTAAGCCTCCACCGTTGGAGGAACGGGAGAGGCTGATCCGGGGGTCCTTTCAGCAACTGGTCAGCAGTCTTGCCTCCAGCTGCCCCTCAGCTTCGCACTCTCCCCTGCCTCCGATCCCAGAGAGTCGTTCCCTGAGAATCGGGGCCGTGGGCCTCTCCTCACCCTCTGCACCCTTCGACTCTTCCAGCACGGAGCTAGTCATGCTCCCCACCGCTTCTCCGCAACCGGCTACACCCACCGTGAGCCGGTCGAAGAAGAAGAAGAAGCCGAGGAGGGGTGTAATCTCCAGCCCGAACTTCCAGCCGGAGGAGAACACCGGGACTCAGCCCAAATATTTTTTGGGGGGGCGTCATACGGGCAGGAGGGCCCCGTCCAGCGGGCCTCCTGATGTCCCGTCAAGTCCGGTGGTCCCAAGTCCGGTGGTCCCAAGTCCGGTGGTCCCGTCAAGTCCGGTGGTCCCGTCAAGTCCGGTGGTCCCAAGTCCGGTGGTCCCGTCAAGTCCGGTGGTCCCGTCAAGTCCGGTGGTCCCGTCAAGTCCGGTGGTCCCGTCAAGTCCGGTGGTCCCGAGTCCGGTGGTCCCGAGTCCGGTGGTCCCGAGTCCGGTGGTCCCGAGTCCGGTGGTCCCGAGTCCGGTGGTCCCGAGTCCGGTGGTCCCGAGTCCGGTGGTCCCGAGTCCGGTGGTCCCGAGTCCGGTGGTCCCGAGTCCGGTGGTCCCGAGTCCGGTGGTCCCGAGTCCGGTGGTCCCGAGTCCGGTGGTCCCGAGTCCGGTGGTCCCGAGTCCGGTGGTCCCGAGTCCGGTGGTCCCGAGTCCACCCACTCCAGTGTCAAGTCCTGCCCTGCCGGCCTTCCAGCCGGCGTCAAGTCCTGCCCTGCCGGCCTTCCAGCCGGCGTCAAGTCCTGCCCTGCCGGCCTTCCAGCCGGCGTCAAGTCCTGCCCTGCCGGCCTTCCAGCCGGCGTCAAGTCCTGCCCTGCCGGCCTTCCAGCCGGCGTCAAGTCCTGCCCTGCCGGCCTTCCAGCCGGCGTCAAGTCCTGCCCTGCCGGCCTTCCAGCCGGCGTCAAGTCCTGCCCTGCCGGCCTTCCAGCCGGCGTCAAGTCCTGCCCCCAGTCCTGCCCAGGCGGCCTTCCAGCCGGCGTCAAGTCCTGCCCCCAGTCCTGCCCAGGCGGCCTTCCAGCCGGCGGCTCAGCCGGCCTTCCAGCCGGCGGCTCAGCCGGCCTTCCAGCCGGCGGCTCAGCCGGCCTTCCAGCCGGCGGCTCAGCCGGCCTTCCAGCCGGCGGCTCAGCCGGCCTTCAAGCCGGGAACAAGAACAGTTCCCCCGAGGACTTCTCCCATCAAGTCCCCGGGGATTCCACGTTCGCGAGCGCCCCCGGGAACTAGGACTGTCCCACCCTATCCCTACCCTCTTGGACACCCTCCCGTGAACTTTGTTGTTCCCCCACCCCCCCTCCCATGTTTATTATTTTTATTGTCTCACCCCAACCCTGTGATTTTGCTTGCTTGTTTGCCCCTGATATTGTTTTCTTTGTTTTGCCTTGTATTGTCGTGTTCCCAGTCTGTCTTGTCTTGTTAGTCTACCCCTTGATGAACACCTGGAGGTGTTCATTTAAGGGGGGGCTTATGTCATGATTCCGCTATCATGTCATGTTTATTTTTGGTCTTGCAGCGGAGTCATGGCATAGCCTTAGGTTTTGTGTGAGAAAGACATGGCTTTGTTTTGATTCTGACATGCCATGTGCTTTCTCGTGTCTCGTCAGTGTTTCCCGCCCTTTTGTCTCGTTAGCCTTCCCATTAGTGTCTCATTACCTACACCTGCCCCTTGTTCAATTATCCTGTGTTTGTTTCCCTTTAAAGCCTCCTCTTGTCTATTGTCCTGGGCTCGTTCATTGTATTTGGTATCTTGTATCTTGTACTTTGTTCCTCTATGCTGTGTCAAGTATTAAGTTCTCGTTCAGTGTATTTTGGTGAGTCAGTTTAGTCTTGTCCTTAGTGTTTATTTTTCTAGTTTAGTTAGTCCATGTCCTGATGTCCTTATTATTTGTCTAGTCTTGGTTTTACTCCATCGTGAGTCTTTGTTTTGTGTTTATTGTGTATTAAAATTTATTGTTATCTCCTTCACCCCCGAGTCTGCCTGCAATTGGGTTCTTCTCTCCACACAGTTCATAACACTAAATGCATCATGATAAAACAAATATTTTGTACATCCTGATACACAATACACAATACACAAATGACTCATTTAACCGATTGACTACAATGACTTCTGGGGGGTGTATTGAGCGTATGTTGAGTCACACAGATCTGTGAGATAGAGCGTTCTTTTGGACTGACACTTTTAATAAGCACAAGCTCCTGCTGCTGGGCTTGTACAAACTTTACAATTGTAAACGAATGTACTGACATGTGGATAACACATCACCACATGTGCACATCATTTTTTGTATGAGTTCATTCACATCTAAATGAATTAGTGTAGTGTATAGTATAGTTCAAGATAACCGAATCCATCTACACCCCCAAATGGGTTCGACATTTAATCAGAGGCGGACAGAGTACACAGGTTCATTACTTGAGTAAAAGTACAGATACCCCTTGCTAAATTTTACTCAAGTACAAGTAAAAGTACTACAGTCAGATGTGTACTTAAGTAAAAGTACTGAAGTACATGTTTTTAAAAGTACTTGAGTATCAAGAGTACAAGAGTACATTTTCTAAATATTGCATTACTACTGCCACAGTGCTTACATTTATGTACAGAAACGTCCTACATGGAGTTATGAAAAATGTTAATGTTAATACCTTGGAGAATGTTAAAGGAATTTAAAGTAAAATAAAGTAATTTTAATCTTTTTACCATGCTTTATTCTTTTCACCTCTGCTAGAGTTTTAATGGATTTTTTGCACCCACATTTGAACCGAACAGTTTTAAACAACACACCGCATACTCAAGAACATCAAAGCAAATACTCGGCTTACATTAATGAGTAATATTAGAAAATACAATTCAGCTAACAATTGTGTGTACATGTGAGTTTCTCTGTTTTTTCATCAATCAGTAGTGGCGTTTCATCAAAACCTAGGGTATGGCGAAATTTCCTCAGACCATACAAAAACGAACCACAATGAAACCAAATGATACCACATATATGTAACCACAAAACTTAAAGTAGTAAAAAATAACCCAGCCAGATGTTGTCATAACCACCACTAACGACTACGTTAATCGACTATGAGACTAAAATATAAACCAACCATTGATCAGATTCAGGAAACAAGATTAAATATAAAACATGTCTTACCTTGTCGCGGGGTTGTTAAGCCTTGATTCTTTTCATTTTTAAGCTAATCCTGGCATAGCTAGTGGCAAATCGCAAAATACATAATAGCCTAAACTGCGACTGCACTACAAAGTCTTTCCGTACAATATATTTTTTTAATTTTTCACAGATAGCGTTGTACATTATGAATGAAATACAATAACAATAGTGTAAATTATTCGATTTATTAAAATTATTAAATGGATGCTGTGGTGAGGAAGGCGGGACGAGAGCCGTGACGCGGGGCCGGTGGCGTGAGTGATAAGTGCAATCAGCTGTGCGCGCACCGGTCCCGCATCTTATCACGGAGGAGATTGGGAGCTTAAATGGATGTTCGGCAGGACTGTTGACGAGAGAGGACCGGGCCCGGAAATGTGTTTAGTTTATGTATGTTTTATGGCCGACAGTCTACCGTGAGGTGGCTGTCGGCAACTTCCGTGTTTATTGTTTGTTTAATTAAAGTTTTATTATTTGAATGTTCGCCGGTTCCCGCCTCCTTCCTTCCCTTCTACGAACTTTGCTACAGATGCCAACTAATTGGGAAAATAAAGACCATCCCCACTACCCATAACCTCACACTTGATTCCAAAACCACTGTTAGGCATTTTGTAGACAGTTTCTTTGTTTTATTGAAAATAAATGCCTGTATATGATCTTAAATGTGGAAAATGCAGACAAACGAGTTTAGCCAAAAAGAGCTTCGAACCAACATTACGATGATGTCACTTCAAAACTACATATCTTCGGTCTTACCGACTATACGTCAATGACGCTATGTGAATTAACGGTGTTTATGCATTCTCAAATACACATGCTTCCGACGCCTATGCTACATGTACACATCAGTGTAAAGCAGTTTAACTATCTATAATGAGTCTCATTATGCACACGTACTTTGTTTCAACAATGTTTTCTGAACGCTATAGGGCCATACACAAACGCCGCTCCTGAAATCAATAAAAACAGCAAAGAAGGCGATATAGCAATGTTCTGACACACCTCTGAACCTGACCGTGTTATACACGCAGCATAGAGCAAAGAAGAGAAAATAATAATGATTAAAGAAAATCAGCTGACCGGCCGCGATGTTTTCAAGTTCATTTCATGTTATATTTAGCATTTTATATGACGCTATTGGCTACTCTTCCCTTACCTTTATTCTTTATTCATATAAAAATACCCCCAAATCGCATGAAAATACACACAAAACACATATTCTTCAATCGTGCATTTATTAGCTTCTTGTTTTGGTGAAGAAATGTCACTTTAGCTTCATCGCGGATGTCCTGAATGAGGAAGTGTACACAGGACGTGTCATGCAGACGTGAGATGATTGACAGCTGTGTACAGCAAATGAAAGAGCTCTGAGGTCTGAGTGATTGTTGCTGATAGGCTCGCCCAATAAGTGGCGCCTGCACAATCCAATCACGTTTGAGAGGGAAAAAACAAATTGGTGGTTTCCGAGATTTTTCTTTTTCCTTTTTAGAAGTAACGTGTACTTACGGTTATGGATAGAAATGTAGCGGAGTAAAGAGTACAATATTTGCCTCTCAAATGTACTTGAGTAAAGTCATGAGTACTCCCCAAAAATTATACTCAAGTAAAGTACAGATCCCTCAAAATTGTACTTAAGTACTGTACTCGAGTAAATGTACTCCGTTACTGTCCGGCTCTGCATTTAATTGGGTAACGTTTTTGATGCTGTTTATTGTGTCATGATCACGTTAACGTATATATTTGTTACTTTTCAGAAGATGCGTAACAGCATCCTTAGTCAATGGTGGGGCAGCACTGTGAAGAATCTTATCAATGGTGTTGTAAGTTGTTGTGAAAGTAGTCCATATACGAAAGTTGAATGATAGATTTATGTATATTAAGAACGTCTCAGAAGCTCCCAGAATAAACAATGATGCACTTTGTTATATTACGCATTGACACAAATGACACCTGACAGTGCATGAGCGTATGAGTTATAAAGACTACATTCAATATGCTTTTTTTAGACATGGTCACTTGTTATTTTATAAAAGTGCTCATTTGTGTTCTGTGGTAAAAAGCTTTGGTTTGGAACAACATGTGGGTGAATCAATAATAATAGCATTTCTATTTGGAGGTGTACTGTCCCTTTAAGGACAAACAAACTCCTGTTTGTTGATGGCCATTTCCCAGCCATCAATCACCATCCACACATATATGTTGGTGGGCTTATCTCTGAACACGACTGAATGGAGCTGAGACATCTCTGTCTTTCTGCAAACAAACAAAAAAAAATCGATCCGTCTATATTACACATGTACGAGCAATATGTGTTTCATTAGCAGTGACTGATCTTTAAATCTATATTTGACCACCTCCATTTTCTCATTCAATACCTTTGTAAAGAGAAAACAGGTCAACACATATATAGGCCTATCTTGACTAGTGGTCACATAGGGGAATGTATTGTGTTCCGCCTCAAGGCGATAAACCACAGGGCCAATATGTGTTTGAGAGACTCCCTCCGACTCAATACAAACATTACCCAAATAATGCGCACCCAAGCATGTCTTTAAATTGCAGCTATCTGACTTGAGACGCCCCAAAATATTCATAGTATCGCCGCGGCGCGCTCATTTCAAGCTGCGAGTATACGGCTAAATCTGTTGTTGAAGCATTACAAGAGTGCACGGATCATTTACCCAATCCACACATAGACACGCAAGCGCGCTGTCTCGTGGCCGTGCAGAGAGAACTTCTCTGATTGTCTCATATAAGAGTCCGCTCACATTTCCAGAGCCCTGCCCACAAATCCCATCACATGCACATAATCAAAGGCATTTTTCTGTGGCCTGTAGGGATGTGCACTGTGCATGAGGAAAGTGAGAGCGATGAGGGCACTTCTGCGGTGTGAATAGAATATTTATACATGCTGGGGATCATTGTGTGTTGTTTGGAGAGGTTTGGATACCTCTAGGGTGTGGTTTCGGATTGTAGGGTCTAAATGTTTTCCACTTTGTGGAGACGTCGGCGTTTAAGGTGACGCGTGTCAACACGTTCTCCAATTCAAATTTAATAGCAAAATATATGTTATTTATGGAGGGATTCAGTGAAAAGTGTCGCTATGTGTGAACACAATTGTTTGCGCATAAGTTTGAGACTGTGTGTTTGCTGATCAATGGCAGACTGAGGAAACCTGTTTACATCTTTTTTTTACTTTTCTTACCAAATGAAACATACTTTCTTAACTTATTTAATGTTGTTGTGCCTAAAATCATGTACTCATCCACTCCTTCACTGTTCCCTATTTGGCATTGACTTGATAATTCACTGTCACGGGTGTGTTGGGGTGGAAGAACCCAATTGCAGGCAGCGACAATGAGGTTAAACAAAGACTTTTATTAAAGACAAATTACAAATAATACACCCACGATGGGGGGAAAACTGAACTGAGGTACGATACAAAAACAGAAAACAAAGACTTCCCACGAGGGGGCATAAGACAAATACTTAAAGCTATAATAACTAAGACTTACTAAACAATTATCAAAACAAGGCGCAAGGTACTATCCAGGCCCACGACATGGAAACATGTACAAGCCAGGAAACATGTACAACGAACAAGCACAAGACAATAGACAAGAGGGCATTAAATAGGGAGACTAACAAAGGAGATAACGATGGGCAGGTGTGGGTAATGAGACACAGGAGGAAAGCTATACTAGGAACGAGAGGGGCGGGGCCAAATGACGAGACTGGAGAGAACGCATATTATGTCCTGATTGAAAATAATATGTTTATCTCCTCATAAAACACGAGGGTCTGTCATGATTCTGCCCCATAGACCAGAAAATCAAGACAAGAGAAGGCAGAACCATGACAATTCACAATATAGTGAAGATGAAAAAGAGTGCGCGATTTTGGACACTGATGTAAACACTGTGTATTGGGTAATTTGGATGAATAATTTATAAATATAATGTCATACGTGTTAATAAAATACATATTTATATTTAACGTTTGTGACTGTGAAAAGGATTTGCAGCCACTTGAATTACCACGCGTTATTGAGCGGTTGTTATCTTGGAATATCAGACCTTGGAATGTTGTGATTGGCCAATCAGAATCAAGTGTTCCAGAGCTCTGGTGAAAAGTTTATTTAATAAATATATTTAGAAATAAAAATAATCATATTACTGTCACATTTATTTAATCTAACAAATAAGTTATACATGTATAGATATACGTCTCACATTGTGTAATGCGAGTGTACCTCAGACATACGCTCAAAATCGGAGCATCTGAATAAAAAAAGTAGAAGGAATGAAGCTGTTCAATCTTTCAGATATCACAACATTTGGCAGATACAATCTCATGCGCTGTATAGGAAATAGGGAATGCCACAGCGACACATTTGTATTTATGACCACAAAATGATAAGGTAAGAAATTAGCCTTCACAAGACAAAGACTTTTATTCAAAACAACAAAAATTTTCATTTCACATCATTTTAAGTTATTTTTGGGGGCTTTAAGTTACCCTGTGTTTAGGCTATACAATGCTACTGTAGGTTGTAATAAATACCCTCCCTTCTCAAAATGTACAGTACACCTAAAATAACATCCATCTATATGCATCTTCTCATAAGAATCTATCTGCAACTGATCTGCTGTAAAAGCCAATATAAAAAAGCCACATTCCTCCAAACACTGAATTCAGCCGCTCTGCTTCAGTGCAATTGGATGTGTGTCATCTGATAACATCAATTCATAGGGGGACAGAATTAGAAGTCAGAGATCGACTTTGATAAAATGCATCTGCCCAACCATAATTCTCCAGCACTTTGCCGTGATGTGAGGAGGTTAACATAAAGCAATAAAAGGGGGCTGAGGAGAATGGGAATGAAGCTAATGAGAGGTGATAAGATTCATTTCAGACCTCAATTTCAAGGATGGAGAAGCAAGTGGTCCGGGAGACTGTGAGAGTCGCGCAAGAAGGCGGCCTTATGAGAGATATTAGCCTTTGTGGAAAAGAATGATATCCCTTCATCTCTCAAAGGTGAGGAGCAATCTTCGGGTTTCTGAAGCCGTACGTTCAGCTGAAGTGCGTGATTGTGTTTTATGAAGGCATTTGGGGAACTTCCAGCAGTGTGGCTTTCAGTTTATTCCATTTCAATTTCAATTTATTTACATGGGGCTTTTACTATTGAAAATGTTGAAATTTTGTACGCATGTATTTAAAGTCAATAAGGAGTCTTTACAAGATGCATCACATTAAACTAAAAATGGAAATCATTTATTCACGCTCAAGCCATTCCAAACCTGTGTGACTTTATTTCTTCAGCAGAACACAAAGGAAGATACTTCATACATTTCGTTGCACTGTACTTGTATGTGTGTAATGACAATAAATTTAATCCAATCCAATCCAAGATATTTTAAACAAACAACATTGGCTCCCGTTGACGTCTATTTGCATGAACACAAAACAAAGAGGCATTTCTCAAAATATTTTATTTTGTGTTCCACAGAAAGAGTACACCGGTTTTAACCACATGAGGGTGAATAAATGATGACTTATTTGATACGCCTATGATTAATATGACAAAGACAAAAAAGATTGATAACCCTAGCTAAAAGTTCATTCCAGTGGTGGCGGGTCTGCCAAGTGCTTCTGCAACGGGGCAATGGGATCCCAGCCACATTTTGTCAACACTGCCATCGGACTGTGAGGCCGCAGCGGTTAGCACAAGGCTATGAGGTTTCAGTAGGATTTCCACAAAACACAATTACAAATTTGAACCTGCTAAAGCTGCGGCAGTGCAACGGAATTGTTAACACTTGACCCGATGATGAAGTGGCAAAATTGGTTTCCAGGGGACGGCTTTAGCTCGGAGTAAAAACTGAAAGAGAGAGTGCGAGAACGCCGCCGAGGCTTTTATGTGAGTCAGAGTGGGGAAATCAAATGGCGGCAATGTAATTTTCACTGTGACAGGCAAGAAATCATTCAAGTTAATGTTACATTTCCTCTGTGAGACCAACTCTTTACATTTCCATCTTTCTTTCTCCCGGCTGAAGTTTGCGGAGTACAAGGTGTTTTCAGAAGTGTCAATTATTTAAAATGCTTGTTGTGCCTTTCACTGACAGGCACTTTCCACGTAGTCACTATATACTTGGTGGTCTCTGTCTTTTTTTAAAGCGCTGGAGATTTGAGTCCCATGTTTTTGATAGTACCGTTTATTTAATTCCAGAGCTGCGACAACAGGACATTGTCTTTGATTTGAAATCCAATTAATTTTACTATAAAATTGTTTTTCAAATAATAATAATGTTGTCAAGCAACAATAATAGGAATAATAACTTAATAATTTGCTCTTTGTATGGCATATCGCTTATTGCTCTCCGAATTCTTTGTAAGTCGCTTTGGATAAAAGCGTCTGCTAAATGACTAAATGTAAATGTAATAATAATAATAATAATCACAATAACATTGTCAAACAACAACAACAACAATAATACAAATAATAACAATAACAATAACAATAATAGTTGTTGTTGATGTTGTTGTTTTTTACTCATTTTAATTACCAAAATCATAAAGATTTACTTGTGTCATCATTACCAACACTAAAACTTCAATAGAGTCCCATTCATAACTATCTGTTCATGCCTTAGCTAACATTTATTTACAGCATGTATTCATGTCATTTACTGTTTATTCATGTTAGTTTATTGTGCATCAACTAATGTTAACAGATACAACTTTTGAATAAAATAATATATTGGTAAATGTTGAAAATATATTTTTTAAGATTGATAAATGTTTTATAGTGTTGCTGATGTCACTTCATTCAACTATTGTGGTTAACTATCTAAAGGGAACCTGCTGTAAAGTGTTACACAATTAAGAATATATACTGTACATTTTACTTTACACTCCTGAGGTTGGTGATCAATACTTTCTGACTGGTTAAACCCTTCCATACACTTACAATTCGTTGAAAACGTTTCAACGACTTTAAGAAAAGTGTTCAGCCTTATTTTTATAGCCTCTCTGTGGAAAGTGACCAGAGCCAATGCTGTGATCAGCCAGCGTGGTGGTGAAGCGTTCCTGGTAACATTGATGCCCATGCACCTGTAACTGCTTAAAACACATTTAAAATTCACATCAAGGAATCGCAGACAGAAAAAAGTTAGCAGCCCAACAAAGCATGAAACAAAATTTCCATTAGAGTCATTAAACAATATTACTGCAAGTGGCATCAAGTTGTCTAATGAAATCTTCAATTAGTGCTAAAAATGCTTGAGCACATTAAAATGGACTTTATCCAATTAAGTTCCATAAAGTCTGGTAATCATTGAATATTTCAATTAAAGCCCACTTCATTAGCCATCCATCACAAAATCAGCCATCACTAATAAGCAACATTCAAACATTTAGGCAGTTTTCCTCTCCGCGTTCTGCACTTTTAATGCGAAGCCCCCAGTAAGAGGGGGTTTCTATTAAAATGTCTAAATGCACGAGCGACTCGCCTTCAATTAAAATATTGAATCTCTATTCGCAGACTGTGCTATTTATAATCAGCCAGACCACGGATGTCAAGGAAACTTAACATTCTGTGTCAAAATGAACATCGGCCTTCCAAATTGTTTGAATATCTCTGTGTTGGATCACGCGGGAACTTGGTTAACAGCTTGATGACTTTGAGAAGTGAAGAATGTAACATTGTGGGCTTATCGGAATGAAATAGACTGAGATCATATATGGATGATATATCATATCTGTCTTTGCCTTGACTTTGAACTTCACTAAGCCTCTTTTTGAATACATATTTCTCTCCTCTAGTCTTTGCCCTCGTGGATTTCTTCTCCAGTAAAAATAAGTCTCCCTAAAATACAATTAATTTACTTGAGAAGCAAAATTATGCAAGATAATATGGTTTGTTTTTCAATTCAACCGTTTGTCCGATGTGGTATAAGAGAAAATGTACACTGCTCAATATCTCATGCAATATTGTTTTTCTAGCGAAATGATTGTGTGAAATGGAAATTCTTACTGTATACTGACTAAAAAAGCCTCAATGAAAACTCTCAGCAAGGTGACCTGTTTCAGGTGAGCTCTCGTGAGGCAGAACGTAATAAAGTGTGTGCAGACATGGGGCGTTTTTCAAGAACACGTAATGACACTTACCTATTCTAACCCTTCATAGACTTGAATCTGCACCGCTCCAAATGAACTCCCTGTGCGACTTCTCTGTGCTTCCGCATCTGTTCTGACAACCAATTAATGACAGCCACATTGTTCTTTATTGAAGATGAGGTGAAGGCAGGTCATTACCCACTTCCATATTTCATTGCAGTCTCTCTCTCTCTCTCTCTCTCTCTCTCTCACACACACACTCTTTTTTCCCAGCCCTGTTTTGTTTTTCAGAATATTAGCACAGATGGTGAAGAGCCAGCGTACTCCCCTCAGACTTCCCCGTTTTATAATCGACGTGAAATGATGCAGGTCTGTTATATCTGGGAATATGTGTCGGAGTCAGTAGGTGCGCTGCGAGGTGCTTCGTGGTGGGCTTTGTAATTATTACCGACAAGAGCAAACACGTAAAATGAAATCGATTTCAAAGATTTAATTTGGGCCTGATTAAAGTATCCCGACTGATGTCTATGCTGCATCATACGACTCTGTCCAAAAATGCAATGAATCTATTAGATCTGTTGATGACATAAGCACATTCATTTAAATGCTATTAAACAAACAAGATCTGCATCGGACAAGATTGAAGACAGATATAGAAACTGGTGTTGACAATAACCGTGATAATAAAAATGAATAAATCTAAATGATAATCAATATGATGTTCATAGCTGATTTCGCACCGGATAATTGCAGGAAATACGTTTTGGAACCATGCACTGTAAAAAATTGTTCTGTAAAATAACGGTAAAATACTGGCAGCAGAGACACCAGTAATTTACTGTAATATCAAACGTCACGTTTAGTGGTGAATGGCAGCTAGCAATAGACTGTTTACGTTGGCCAGTTTGCAATACCCACAGTTTTGAAAATCCAGAGATGACAAAACAAGCCGATAAAACACGGGGTCCGTAAAATGAAAGTAAATATGAACATTTGGGTTATATCTCGGAGATGACGAGCCCTTTTTAAATCGCGTAAGTTACAACCCTTGTTAAGCAGCAATTTCAAACATAACTTGATAATACTTCCTTTCTGAACCACATACTCTCGATAAAAGTAAAAAAGTGTTTATTGACCGTGAAATTTGAACGTGCAAATGCAGATGAAGCGCTACGGATGGTCCGTCCTCCTCGCGTGGGTCCTTCAGGCACAAAAGTCTGACATTAGTGGGAAAACTGAACCTCGCCAAAAGTACCAGAGTGAAAATGACGAAACAATCACAAACTTTCACAAAACTCATTCTCACAAAAAAGTCTGATATTTTATCATTTTTAAGACCGCATGTCCACTGGGATGGACATTAAATAAATAAAATCCTGTGTTTTACAACTCTAAAATATCCTCAAATAACATAATCAAATAAAATATAACAGGGGCAAGACAATGAGGTCACCATTAACTTGGTTAACAATCTGTGAAATATTATTAAAATGATAGAAACATGCAGTTTTGTTGGTCTAAACAGAGAAAGACGAAATGTCCATTCTTGTTGAAGCAGGGTCTGACGGGGTTAACACAGCCCATAATGCATTGCATAAACAGTACTACAGTACAAAACCGTATTGCAGAAAAACAGTTGATTACTGTTGACAGATGGCTGTAAATTAACAGTAGTTTTTTAAACTGGGAAATATTGCCCAGGATGCATTGTTTTCTACAGTATATTACTGTTTTAATAAAAAACAGTTTGTTACTGTCAGAATTAGGCTGTTTTTTAACAGCAATTTTTTACAGTGCAGTTAAGAGGGCTGACAAGTTTTCTCTCCGCACATTGCATTCACACCGGCACGAGGGCCTTTGAAGTGACGTAAACCAGCCGACAGTGCAATAAACACAGAAGGACATTGGGATCTGAGATTTATTTTTGTTGTCTGTGGTAGGCTTTGTGATAACCGAGATTTAATGTAGACATATAGGGTGCAACTGAAAGAGCTAAAAGGAGGTCTCCTGCCACAATTTAAAGTGCTAGATATTACTATTGCTGAGGCAAAGAAAAAACTCAACACCTCAGTACAAATGAGAGTGGACAAAATGATCTGAATTAGCCAGTCGACTGCACAGCGGCACACCAAGGCGAAGACACTTACTGTATGTAAAGCCGGGGCGCCAGAAAAATACCATAACATTTTCTTGTATATTTATGAAACAAAAGTAAATAAATTACAGCGTTTACATTATATGTGAGAAATCTGTAAAGAAATAACAGTTAAATTATGTGAAATTATCATTTTACCACATACATGAAAACTCTTTAAAAATGAACAGTAAAATGACATCATATATTAAAAATCTGTAAAGAATAACGGTAAAATTCTGGACAATTTCAGTTTTTTTTACAGAGCTCCAGAAATCGCATTACACAGCTACTGCGTTTGTAAATGTTCAGATATTCCTCATTGTATAAAGTTGGCCATAACTTAAGGCATGAGGACAACAATAAAATCAAACACCTACTGACATTTTATCTGCCGCTACCAATCACCCTGCAGAAAAAAAAACATCTTGTATTTTTTTGTTAGAGACAGACACGGATCACTGGCTTTTTGGGCATTTACTGAATGTCACGGCTTAACGTGTTGTGCTGGGTTAAAGAAAACAAAACCTTTCAAAAGAACCGTTTACCTGCTTTCCCGTCAGGTCACAGCAGCATATTCTTTTACAACTCACTTTACTAGAGTAATAGGACATGACGGGGTAAATAAATGTATAATAGGGGTTAAAATTTATCATTTCTTCAGACCTAAATGTTTGCTAAAACAGTGGTAAAAGTTTACTGGAACTTATTGGTTCATATTAGTCGATATGTGAGCCCTGACGTTTTGGCAAATAAGTTTTGATGTTTGTTGGGTTTTTTTCTCAAAGTTTCATGCCGAGTCATATGGTGGCCTATATATTTCTGTGGTTTTAATACACTCAGGGGTGTCATGAATTTTTTAATGCAGCGACAGTGCAGTCTCAGCTCACTTGACAGCCTAGACCACTAAAGTTAAAATAAAATACTTTATTATCACTTTTTAACTTCCTTAATTATAGTTGTTTGGTGATATACAGTAGGAGCAGGGTTTTTGTTTAGTGTGAAAGAGAATCTCATCCTGACACATTTTTCAATAAAACAAGCGAAATGTGCAACTGAACTTTGCAGGCAGTGATCATAATGTATTTTTTCTTTCATGAAAAAAAGCATTGACATTATTCACCGTGAGGACAAAGAGCATCACAAAAGTCGATGGATGATGACAGTGTTCCTATACCTCAATTGATGTTTTTTTGTCATTGTGTTAGCAATGCAAAGGTCATGGGTTTGATTCTCAGGGAACACACATAATGAGAAAAAAAATGTATAGACTACATGAACAGTAAGCTGCTTTGGATAAAAATGTCTGTCAAAGAGATAAATGTTAAGGAATTTTATTCAGAGCAAATGATCTGCAGAAACAGACCAGTGACCAACATCAAATATGTAATGTTTTGGGGTAAAATCTCCCTACAATTATTAATTCATAAAAAAATTATAATCAGTAACCTTTGCGAAACCTGTTTTTTTTAATCAACTACTAAAATAAATATTTGAATTTAATATTACATTTTAAAGGTGCAATGTGTAACCTCTCCTCTCATCTGTCAGCCACTACAGCATCAGCGCTGCTGTATACGAGCAGATATTCAAAAGAAGTCTGTATAGCAGAGAGCTATAGTGTTTGTCACGTGGGAGGTTTTGAAACAAGCTCATTTATCTTGGTGACCTTGAAATATTGGGAATATCAAAAATGGTTCTAAAATCACATAAACTCCTTTGGAAATCTCTGTCAGAAGAGACGGCGGGTGGTCCGTGTAATGATTAATGACGTTTTTCTGACTAATGTTAATGTAACGGCTGCTTTAATGAGGAAATAGTCAGTTATCAGTTGTCAGGTTAGTTAGATGAGCGATAAAGCTACTTGCAGAGACTACCAGAATACATGATTAGCAGCGTATTGATTGAGAAAAATTAATACACAGATCCAGCTAACTAGCTTCTGGTTAGCATGCAGCTAACATCATCTATACAAATATCTCTCTTTTTATATTCTGTGCTTTGAGACAGAATTCAGAAAAGATTTTCTCACCAAAAGTGGAGATCACCAAGTCACTTGAAGGTATTTTATAATGCATTTGTGTTATTTTGAGGGTCACCATCCGTACCCATTGCAACCAGAAAAATAAATCAGGGGTTAGAGCGACATGAGAGACATGCTTCCTGCAACCCAAGTTCTATTCCCGACTCAAGTTTTTTTGCCCCTTACTCTACATATAATCTCCAATCCAATAAAAGCCACAAACTGGCCCAAAATATAACTTAAAAATAACAACAAGATGAGGGTGAGGTTTTTGAACGAACTCTACTTTACGTGATGTTAATACTAGTTATTTGGTCATATTGCCAATGTATATAAAAATGAAGAACTTTTGTAGGCCTGTAGACTCTATAACTTCAAATGGAAAGATTTTACATTCAAGGTATGGATCGCCTCTGACCACCTCTGGATTTTATAGTTTCACTCTACAGCTTGTTCACCCGTTATGCTGATCACTCAGGTTTAACAACCTATCAGTCTGGATGGCCTTCAAACTGTCATTGAAGGATGATGTAAAAACACGTTATAAAATCTGACTATTAAAAACAGAACCGTTCAGAGCTTTAAACATTAGCAGCGGGACACTGCTTCTCTGAGGGGGGTGACTCTGGGGATTAGCCAGTTTAGTCGTGTCCGAACGGGACATGTCGAAACGTTCCCCTAACTGCCGACGTGTTAGCACCCTTAGGATGAGTTCATCACTACAGCTGTTGTGCTAGCACACCATGCCAAGGTGTCAGGGGGGAAAACATGTTAGAACGACATTTGGATTGAAACAGAAAATCATGAGCCTAACACCGTGTCTACACAGGACATGACTACCTGCTTGTTCTTAATGGGTTTGTGGCGTCGTGCCGTGTCACATCTAGTGTGGACAACATTTTTAATTATCATGGGTTCTAATGCGTTTCTAATGTCTTTTGCCATGTCGCATCGCGCAGGTGGCGTTCGGTGTAGACACGGTGTAATAGTTCAGCTTCTGTTATGAATTAGACCTAAGAAACTAGACTTTTGAACTAGAACTACAATTTAGGTAAACTTTCTGTAGAAAGTATAATGATATCAATGTACTGGTAAATTACTTGCAAGTGTACTACAAGGGACCTAATTGGCTATCTAAAATATCTGTTTTGTAAGGGTATACACATGTTTTTGTACTGTATGTCAATCAGAATGAATGGTTGCATGTGTGTCTTTAAATGGTTAATACAGTACTCTACTGTAAGTGGGTGCTTACTGTCAAATAACATAAATGTCCTTGGACATCAGGTAAGTGCCTGTAAGCCTGATGTTTTTGTTCACCTAATTGCTTCATTTATAATAATGCACTTGGCAGATGCTTTTATCCAAATACTTTACAGTGCATTTAAGATGTCCAGAATGCGCGGTAACTGGGATCAAAGGCCCATCCCTAGTGTTGCAAGCACAATGCTCTGCTATTTAAGCTACAGTAATACATGCTGGACCATGTTTCTGGATCGACATCATTGTTGGTCCTAGAACAAGACTTCTATGAACCAATCAGATTGTAAGATTAGGTTTTGGGCCAATGTTAGGCTTGTGTTCAAAGGTTCTGTTTTTTACAGGAATGTAAAATCATGCCGACCAATGCAGCACATAGGAATTGCTTTGAAAAGTTTCAGCACACTTCTTAACAAACCCCAAATTTTGAGGTTTCACTCATGTCCGTAACATATGTGATACACAGCACAACAGAGCAGGATGAATCGCGTGTCAAACTTGCATAACTTTGAGCGCCAGCACAAGTGATGGCGGCACTAATAATTAACATGCTGAATGAATGAGTGGCGTTATATTGGCTGCGCTTCAGCTCAGCTTTCATGCCGCCTCTTTTATGAACTCAAACGAAGCTTTTAAGATGGGAAACCTGGAACAAACAACGCTTGACTTTGTGAATAACAGTCAGAACCGGGAGCTGATTCAGCGGTTTGCCTAGATCAAGCCCAAGGTGATTTTGAAAAAGTATCTTCAAAAGAAGACCCGCAGTAGGCAACGGAGACGCCCGCATACATACTAATATGCACAAGTAAACATCCTCCACCAGCGAGAGAGAGAGATCTGCTGAAATTATACTACATCACTACGAAATCCTTTGGTCTGTCCAACCCTGATGCAATTTACACCACTTTTCATAAAATGACCCTGCGCCTTTAGAGCGCCATTAGGCCGTGTTAGTGTTTGTGTGTCATCATTATTTATTCAAATGATTTCATATGACTTTGATGATAGCAAAACTCATAAGCGCATGTACCTCACACTACCATGTTTCCCTGATAAAACTTTTACATATCTATAAATAATGCATTTAATCCTGAATAATGCAAATCTCAAAAGAGCGCATCGCCTTGCGAAAAGGCAGACATTTTTTATTTGCTCCGCTTAGTTTGAAAAACAACATTTTCCGAAACCAAAACTAAATACTGTTGGTGCCAGAGAAATTTAATATTTGTTAAAAGCACGTTCCACAGAAACAGAGGCAACAAGCGATTTATTATTATGATGAAAAATTCAAATGGAAATTCAATCAACAATAACAAGCTTTCAAAGCCTGAATCCTTGAATAGCATCTTTTTGATGTACACCGCATATTGTGATGTTCTTTGAGTCATTGGCAGAATCACAAGAGCGTGCCATTTCACGACAGAAAATGTTCAATATGCTGAATAATGCAATGCCACGTCTCTCTTTGGCTTTGTTCTGGAAGCTTTATTTGAGACTAGAGCTGCTTCAGTCAGTTCTGGGATGTGACTGTCATATACTATCAATGGGACACCTGGAGGTGATCCGCAATGGAAGCTGACGCAGTTACAAAACAGAAGACAGAAGAGATTTGCCGACTTTCACGAGTCAAGAGACGAAAAGCTAATCTGATTTTCATTGAGGACTATAAGAAAGTAAAAAAGAGATTTGTCTGTGAAACGCATTTTGGGATTTCAGTTGATTGCTAAAAGGCTATGGTTGCTAGGGTGTTGCTAGGTGGTTGGGTTCGGGTTTCAAACACCCCTTATCCTGCTGTTAAACAATAGTTAGTGACACTTTACTTTACTAAGAAGTCATTGATTTCTAATTCTGAGGTGCTGTTTAGAGAATTATCCCATCTTTAAATACGTGAGAACAAGGTGAGCATGAAACGGCACAGGTGTGTTTGAGACACCTAAGCGTGGCATCTTCTAATCTCTGAACGGAGGCCAAGAAGAGGGATTACCTCTGATGTTACAACGGATTGTGTCCTCTCAACTGGCGTCTGTGACAGAACAGGGGATCAAGGAAGCAGGATCTGGCAACCACTAAAGATTGGCAGCAGAGAACAGATGGTCCGGAGGAGAGGAGTAATGTGGACAAGCAAAGAAGGATGCAGTCCTGAAAATAGACACTAATAGAGGAAGCTACTGATCAGATTCCTGTTTAAGCACAGTCCTTGCCATCTTCAGCCCACTCTTTAGAAACGTTCGATCAGAAACATAAAGATTTCCCCACAAAAAAACTTTGTTATTCACCTTTCTGTATGTTACACCTGAGTTTTCAGCCGAGTTGTGTCTGAACTTGTTGCTTTATTAGAAGGCTTTGTGCTCCCTTCACAGGCTATTGGAAACTTCCTCCAAGTCGTAATTACTACGTTCTCCACGTTCAACAGCTATGTCTTCGTGAAGAATTAAGACTCATGGAGGACGGCAGGTTAATTTTTACCTGTTTCTGTTGGAAATGTTATTTTAAAGGTCTAGTGTATGAAATCTAGTGATATCTAGTGGTGAGGTTGCGAATTGCAACCAATGGCTCACGCCACCCGATTTGAAACACTACGGTGGCTGACACAGCATTAAGATGTTGTCACAATTTCCCCTCTTTTCCGTATTTAGATCATTTTGTCTGTTAAGGGCTACTGTAGAAACAACATGGTGAATTCCATGTAAGGGGACCCCTGCTGTATGTAGATAGAAACGGCTCCTTCTAAGGTAATAAAAATAAAAACATTACACTTCATTATGTAATGTGTCCCGGCATACACCTTAAAACACATAGTTGTGTATATTATATTGCATTTCTGTCAATAGATCCTACAAAAACATTACATGCAGCACCTTTGACATCATTACCCACATCTTTTGTAGTCATTACAAAGTTTGTACAACATGATGTTGCGCTGCCATATCATTTCTTTATGCACCCTTGCGGTACATTGTTTGGTTTTTAGTTTGGGCGGGTTTGTCTTTTCGTTCCTGTTCTCCTGGATTGTTTCCTTCTGCTTCTTGGATTACACACCAACACCACAATACAACTATATAAACTAAATGATTATTTATATATGTAAATATGCCAGACGTTGACAACAAGACAAGGCCATGTAACTGTTGTGGAAAAAAGTCACAAAAACAGTCTGTCTACCCTCCACCAGGTTTAAGATTTACGACCCGTCCAACTCGCATCAAAATTCTCTCTCTCTCACTTGAAAATACAACTTGAGAGGCAGTTCACGACCAGTTCACAACTTGTAAACTTCGTTGCTGCTGTCATTTTAACCCTTCCATTCTACTGCAAGGAACAGTACAGAAAAAATGAATATATCACTGCGTGCTGTTTGTACTCGGCCACTATCAAGACCGTGCCATTACAGTCTGGTTTGGTTTGTCCACCAAGATTTCAAAGGACAGTGTGGACTGCTGAAAAGAATATCAGTTCTCTCCTGCTCATCCTTCATGACCTGCACACTAGCAAAGAGAGGAAACAGGTGAACAGGATCATTATGGACAACACACCGCCCGGCCACCTCCCTGAACCGTTGCCCTCTGGTCAGCTCTTCAGAGTTTTTTTCCTCAGGCCTTTTACCTCATGAACAATTAGGTCCATCCTTCTCCAAACCCGCTTGTCCTCTGCAGGGTGACATGACAGCTGGGACCCAACAATAAAATTCTATACAATATATACAATATCACCTCTGCGATACAATCTTGTGTACAAATTGTGTTACGCTAAAGGTCAACACACCTGCATTAGACAGGTAGAAACAAAATACAAATTTTAACATATTGTTCTTTTAGTTATCTGTGAGGTTGGCGGTATGGTTATGGCCTGTGTGATGTATCGTGGTGGGAAGCATTTTGTGGTGGCACATTTTGCTCACTCACATGTTTTCTCTGAACACAAAAACAGTCCAGATGGAGACACGACTAATCACCAAACAAAACAGGTTGCATCATTTCCCAGTTAATGCTATCAGTTTGGCAACAGCAGCGCGTGGAGTGAATAGCACCTCTTTATGTGTCTGTAGGGCAACGTGTGATTTTTATTAACAAATAAAGACAAAGCAAAATAAAGGAAAGAGAATAATGTTTCAGCACGGCTGATCGCTTAGTAAATACATTATTTAGACCAATACACACTATAAAATGGAGCTGTCAAAAGGACAATGTCTTGTTACTAAGAGTCAAAAGTGCAAATGTGGTCCCCATTTCTAAAATTGTTTTACTTTTTAGTTTATAATTATATTAGTTTTCTAAACCAAATTATTAAGATTATAACGTGTTTTCTTGCTTTTGTGGGTAAATAATGATTGTATGAGTTGCAAACAATGCAGTATAATGAAGATACAGTAAATGTTATCCTGAAAGTTTGTTCGGTTCTTAGCGCAAGGATTTTCCATTAGAATAAGATTACAACCCAATAGCTTTTTCCACAAAAATTCCTTTTTGTAGCGTGTTTTGGGCATTATTCCTGTAGGTTAACATCCCACCAATAGAATCCATCACAAAACAGTAGACACTACCGTTTCCACTTAAAGGGAAAAAGTAATTTTGTAATGGTTTTAATGGGAAAACGCTATTGGGTTGAAATGGTATTCTAACAGAAACCATTAGAATTTCTATGATGGTTTCAATTGGGTTTCTATTATTTTATTCAGCAGGGTTGTTTCCCTGGTGAAAAAACAAACAAAAGAAACCCAATAGAAACCATCACAGAAATATATATGCACGCACGCACGCACACAAACACACACACACACACACACACACACACACAAATTATAGATCTCAAAACTCTTGTGAACTCAAGACAATTTGATACATTATAATATAGGAAACAAAAAAGAAACAGCCAACAATGTTTTTTAAGATAAATTCAGATTCAAGGTTATGACACCCAACATCTTATCGCAATACATTTCTTAAAGTGTAATAGCGTGACAACAAAGTATTGACAAAGACAGATGCAAATGCAAACTTGACAAGCTCTGGAAATATTGCGGGGGACGGCGGGCACATTTTCATTTAAATGAAGTGCAAAGGGATCAGCGAAAGTTTTTGAAATGCAAAAGGCTATCGTAGCCTGCGACAACAACAGCTGCAGCGCTCCTCTGAGTTGTCATTGGTCCAAATGCACATATTTAGTTATGCTAATGAGTCATCTATTGTCATCGGATCAAAATGAACATGATCGCATGGGCCGAGCCAAGAAAGAGCATGCTTCTGTCATTTGTCTTGTCCTGTTTTACAATGAATTTTTTTTCTTGGCTGCTTGGAGTTTTGAAGCAGAGAGAAGGAGAAAATCCATCGTGGATAATTAAATCCGAAAATCGGTCCATTTTCCATGCAGTGGTGTGTGAGAACGCCATCTGCCACGGGCCATCCGTACCGCACGCCGGCAAACACAGAGCAATCAATGCGACGTATCTGCGCTGGCGTTAACTTCTTCCTCATCCCATCCCGGCCTCTGTGGGGGACGTCAAACTCACTGTCGGCCATTCTGGAAGATGCTGTCTTGGATAATGCAGGTGTGAAGCTTTTAATACAGGCAGGAGATTAAGTACAGACTCTGTTTTGAATTCTCTGAACGTCTACTGGGTTCAAGAATGGCCCGAGCATCCATGTTTGTGTTTCTGGGGGGTTACTATTAAAAAATAATATATACCTGAAATCTTCTGAAATTGTAAAACCTAAGTTATTGTTAGTGGTGGTTATTTGTGCTATATGTATATGAATGATACCTCAAAACCAGCAGTTTGTTATGGAGAGATCCGATTATTTCTTCATTTCAAAACATCATAGGGCTGTTGGGGTTGGCTCTGTTGATTTAAAGGGAAAGTTTCCCCAAAAATGGAAATTCTTCCATCATTTATTCACCCTCGTGTCATTTCAAACCTTCAAACGTTGATAACCAAACAACATTGGTCAATTGTATGGACACAAAACCCTTAAGACATTTCTCAAAATATCTTCTTTTGTGCTTCACAGAAGATGCAGTCATATAAATGAGGGTGATATTAGGGTGAGTAAATAATGATCATTTTGGCTAAACTATGCCTTTAAGTAACCAATGAATATAGGCAAACAACGCCCTAACAACAACATATAACTTCCAGGCAACCATCCATAATTTTTGCTTTGAAACACATCCAAACATCGCGAGATGTTAAGGCCCACTTTTAATCTGTTTATTCTGTCTTTATTCTGAATACTTAACATCAAATAATAAATAATTTAAATACATTGACAAAAGTTAAAGTCAAGAAAGCTGTGTAGCGTGGATGACGAAAGGATGACATGCAAATAAACTTCCTTTTCATATGGTGCATGCTTGAACAATTGTAAAACGTTTCCATTAATAAATGAGACGATCATGTCAGGCTTCTTATGTCACTACAGTTGTCACAAAGTCCGTTCAATTGATAAATTCCATTAAATTCCATTACTTTAAGTACCACAAACATACGGTCATGGTTGTATTTGTGCATGCCTGCTGAACACATTGTTTTACTTGTACTTTGCAACCTGTTTGCATTTTCAGTCCTTTAGAACGTTGTTGTTATGTAAACGAACAACCAAAATGCTAAGTTTTTCATTTGACCTGAAAAACGTTGTGTAAATGTTGCGTAAACAGCCTTCAGAGAGCCACTGGCCAGCTGTGTCTGACGAAGACACTACTTCATAATGCACCCTCTTCAGCTCGCCCGGGTAGCGTTTGTCTGTGTGGTACAGCTTTTCACCACAAAAGAAAAAAGAAATGCAAAGATTACTCGCAAGCATGTCTTTCTCTCTCGCTCTGAACACTGGTGATTGTCTGATTGATTTGATTCATGAAGCCTGATTGTCAAGAACATCTTTTTTGTAGTGAGGAGTCCATTTCTTTTCAATGTCCAAAAATGTAAAGTGTTTTTGCAGTTAGAACGCTTAAGGGGTCTATATGCTTCAGATTTTTACACTGTTTCTGGTTTTGGGCACAACCTCACTTGTAAAGCGATGTGTTGTTTACTTTGTAAAACTTGAAAAGTAGAATTGCCTTTTTGTGAAATGACCTTATTTAAGTTTATTAGCGTATATGGGATTATTTTATAAATAAAAGTCGCTTACACTCCATTTGCGACACTGTACGCGGTAGACCAATCACAGCAGCAGCCTGGACCATCTGACCAATCCGATCAGAGTAGGCTGACGGAAAGGAGGGGATTAGACGGATGAATCGCCGTCCGAATCATTTGAGAGGCAGTCAAGAGGTTAGGAGATAATAACTGCCTATTATAAGAAATATGTCTTTGCACCTTATACGTAAACTTGTTGGACACTCTTTAAACCAAAAGAGGGCATTAAATATTTCCTCTTTAAGCAGTGTCTGGGAAACCACCCCTGAAACTGTAACAAAATATGATGATTTTGAAATGTATGGTTACACAAATATACAGCTGTGACAACAAGCCCCGGTATCATATCATTTTATACATGTCTTTATAATCCACACTGAAAATCATTCAGGCAAGATCATCAGTGTCACAACAGCAAGTCCCATTATCTCGAGATGAAATTAATTAATCTCAGCGGTATAATTTGAGTGAAAGGCTCACTTAAACCTATGCTCCGTGTTTTCTTTATTCAGCACCTTGACATCTGTCACAACACTCAGTGTGATCTGTGTCTTATCACCAGTATTAATCACAACTATTTATTATTTCTGTTTTCTTTAGTTGTTTTTGTGCATTTGGTGTCAATCTCTTACTTAATATTAGCTTTTGAATATTCATGAGATATATTGGGGAAGACGTCTCCTTCAAAAATATTTACTTTGCTAAAGTGCAAAACAATTATGTAATGCATCATCCAATGTCCATTATAGGCTACTATTGGATACCCTAGTTTTGTCTGGGACAATTGTCCCAGCTGTCATTTAGTTTAGTCTGAAATACAAAAAGCTATTTATTTTTAATTACATGTGAAATGCTAAATGAAATATTTTATTTAAAATACATGTGTATTTTATCGATTTCCCTCAAATTGAATCATTTAATAAATGAAAAATCCCAGTCAAGACAAATGATCAAAAAGGACGACATTTTATCCGTTTCCCAAAAATTAGATCATTTTATAAATGAAAAATCACAGTCAAGACAAATTATCCAAAAAAAGGACAACATTTTATCAGTTTCCCTCACATCTTGTCCCATCATACCCTATCATACATACCCTTCATACAAGTATGAAGACAATGCACTAATCTATGTTCATTGTAGATGGAACGAGGGCTATGTGTCATCTGAAGTGTCTGGTGAATAGAAAAAGCTTTTGGGGTTGCACTCAAGATGCCCTTAAGCCTTTAACAGTTTTCCAAGATTGCCTCATCTGTTTGCTTTTCTCTTCCAGCAAGGAGTGCAGAAACAATGGCTATTAAACGGGAAGAATCCAGTTAGTTGGAAACTAGGTGTTAACCTCGCTTCAAAGGGTTAAATTCATTTCACCGTAAGATTGGGATCGAGCAAACATGTTTTGTTGCGACAGAAGTTTCCAATGCAACAGTCAAAGCTTTTTTTAACGCTCTCACCCGGTTCTTCTGTAGAATACATACACTCCATATAAGAAAAAGATGTTTTTTTCAAAAAACCAATTTGCAGTCGCTTGACTCTCGGGGGCTACAATGACATGTGCACTGCGGGCATATTTGCTAGAGCGTTTCGTGGATTCAATTAGTTCATCTGTGAGGCACAAGGAGTGTTTTCTCCAGGCAACCATTTTGATCGAATATTTATAGATTTGCAATGTAATGAGATCTGTAGAATGCTGACGTACATGTCTGCCGAATGCAACAGGAAACTTTGTATGAGATACAGCCGTGGCCACTGGTTCAATGAAGTGATGCTAATCTCATCTCTATTCAAGAACTTTAAGAGGACTGTAAGCTACAGAAACTGGTGCACAGTACAATATCTTAAAGGGATAGTTCACCCAAAAATGACAATTCTGTCATCATTCACTGATCTGTATATATCTGTATATACGATAGCCTTTTGCAGTAAAAATCTGTATATATTTCTGAAGAACACAGAGAAAGATATTTGGAAGAATGCTTATAACCACACAGATCTTGTTCCCCATTGACTCCCACAGTTGGAAAAATCACTTTCTGAATACAAACGTTTTTAAAAAACGTAGGACAGCAAACAGTTTTTGGGCACTTTTGACTACCATTGTATGTTGTCCTACTATGGAAGTCAATGGGGGGAAGGAACTCTTTGGTTACAAACATTCTTCCAAACATCTTTTTTTCTGTGTTCATCAGAACAAAGATATTTTTACAGATTTGGAACAACTCGAAAGTGAGTAATTTATGACAGAATACAAATTTGTGGGTAAAGTGTCCGTTTAAAGGGATACTCCACCTGAATATGAAAAGTCAGTCATGAATTACTAATCTTTTACTTGTTACACACCTGTATACGTTTCTTTGTTCTATTGAACATATTTGGAAGAATGTTAGCAACTGAGATTGACTACCATTTCTCCTGAGAAAATGAGTTTCAGAAGGGATCTCTATCTTAGCGCAGATTTGCCATGACTACAAACAAAAGAAAAATATTTCAATCCAAATTACTTTATCTATACATTCTTTTGACATACCCCTAATGTCCTTGAGCAACTGTGTCCTTTATTTGAATTTAAGAAGAAACATCTGATACTGATATTTAATGAAACACAACTTAGAACTCCATCAGATCTCCTATGAAGGGCTTGAAAGAGCAACATAACATAAATGTATCTTTCCATTCGCATTCTGCCTTCCAGTCCTTGATGCTTTGATTCGATTTTGAGCTATTTTTGTTGGCGGAGAAAAAAATGTGAACAAATTGGCCAAACTATCTAAAACATATGTTACTCAATTAAGTTCTTTCCAGAACACTTGCATAAAAATAACCTTAGACATTTGTTTATGATTTCTTCAAACGATGACAACGTTATATAAGGTTAAGGCCAGAGAAGTAAGAAATAGCTCATTGAGGTAACAGTTGCCAAATATTTAGAAAGTACATCTAAATGAGAGTTTAAGCACTTTTCTATAACGTTTTAGAGACAGATGTACATTCTTCACATATACAATGGACTTTGCTTGCCTGGGCCTATTTTATACGCAGCAGCGCTGAAAGTGCGGTTCAATCACACTGCTGATGTAGTCTTTTACTTGTCTCTGTGTCTTTGTCTCATAGAAATGAGAACCTTTGTCTGCTTCTAGTTATGGTCTATTAACTATAATACTTTCCAAAGCCCTTGAGTGAAATTCATTTTCTATGGCCCAATGAAATGATGAAGGTTATAACCATTTGCTATCAGCCTTACGTCTTCCTTGTGAAATATATCCTGCATGCTTTTTATATTGCTTGAGTTTTAGTCGTTCAAAACTTTGGCCAACAGGTCCTGCCGTCTGTGACGGGCCGACTGGGTGCTCTTCGTAAACCAGGTTTCACAGAGTCACATGTGAACGCTTCAACAAGGCCTACATTTTAAGCAGGACGGGAAGTCAGGTTTCTGTGTTAAATTGGAAGATATTTGGTGGGCAGCATGTGAAATCATGTGTCAAATCTTTTCAATGAGTTTGGACAGTGAGCCCAGACTACAGTCATGCTTCCTTCCTTCCGTGCTTCAGTCATGGATGGTAACCAACTCAATTCGGCCCACCCGTCTTGGAATTTGTGGAAAGAAGGAAGACCAGAATCCCGCCACTTGGTTGGCTGTCTAGCTCTGTTGCACTTGGCTCTGCGTGCTCGCCTTCCTTCTGTATCATTCTGACTTGCTTCCATAGGTAAAAATGTCCATGGTATTCATTTGCAAAGTGATTTCATTAGTATTTCTAGATATTTGTAAGGTTTGTATGCATTCCGATGCAAGGAATTGGTGATAAGTGCCAACCACATATGTGTTACAGCAAACACATTAACACAATTTAGCATTTTAATGTCTGAAAAATTAAAGGTTTGGGTTCAAAGGGATAGTTCACCCTAAAATTAAAATTCTGTCGTCATTTACTCGCTCTCAGGTTTCTCCAACCGTGTATAAATGTATTTGTTCTGCTAAACACAAAGGAAGATATTTGTAAGAATGTCATTCACCAAATCGATCTAACCTACCATTTACTGCCATAGTAGGGAAAATAAATACTATGGGAGTCAATGGGGGATAAGATTTGTTTTTTGGCCAAAAATATTAAGTATATATCATGTTCCATGAAGATATTTTGTAAATTTCACCATAAATACATCAAAACTGTATTTTTGTGAGTCGTTGGCCTGCTTGATTTTCTAAATGAGTTTTGAGTTGTAGGTATATCTTGGCCAAATGTGGTCCTATAACAAACCATATCAATATTCAGCTTTCAGATGATGTAAAAATCTCAGTTTCGAAATATATACCCTTAACTTTATATTGTCCAGGGTTAGACATAACCATGTTATTATAAATGAACATATTTGTTGATTTTGTCTCTCTTACACTTTCTAATATCCATCCAGTATACCAAATAAACATAAATAAATAATGCCAAATATCATTCAATATGCAAATTTAAGGTAAACATACGTGCTTTAATGTGAGAAATACAGTCTCTGTGTTCTACACTGTTCAGTGTTCTACCTCATGATTCTTATGGAGAATTGTTTGTGCTTAAAATGTCATAAACGCATGCATGTTGCCGAAGAAAGTGACATTTGCGATATCAGGAATGAGGTTAAAATGGTGCCCTGTGTGGCTGGCAAGGTCTCGTTGCTAATGGAATGCCTGCAGACTCAATTAAAGATGCTAACAGCCGGGATAAACAACATTTCCTTTTACCACGTCAGAACCATTACAATACAAAACAAAACAAACACCAACAATGCAAAACCTTCCAACCACCCACATAAATATGTAAAAGTGTTTTGCCTTGGTTTGTGTTAATCTGTTATTTAATCCGTCATTCTATCCACAGAAAAAAATCTCTTCACTCCTTTTGTAGTGCCAACATGACTTTCTGGAATGCAAAACACAGATAACATTATATTGGAGTTTGGTCTTTTAAGAAAAATATGGCTACACTTTACATCGATGGAGTAGGCCTACATTACCAAACGCAACATATGCCAAATGCTCACATGACATTTCTATATTTGAAGCTATATTTTTGCTATATTGTTGTTGTTTTTGAAGTAAATTTAAACTAATTGAAACAGTAACTCAGTTTGAACACTAAAGCGCAAACAAAAGTTTGTATACCGCCCATACCAAAGGTGAAGCGCACAATGAGCATTAATAGGGGCTGGTGTTTTGAACGTCTTTACTATTGCCAAAGGCGTCTCCATGTGTCAGACTGAAGTGGGCGGGAACCGCGTCTGCTGCGGTGCTCTGGAGAAACAGAGACTCAGTCAGGCGCTGAAGTGGCACTTTATCAGTAGTGTCAGTGCGGGCAGCATCTCTCCTCAGCCCGGCTACAGCAACTGCCGCAAACAGCAGATCCTCCGGATCGGGACAGGACGTTCAGTTTTGCTTTATCCTGCGGAGTCCCTCCGTGCGCCCCGCGTCCGCCTGAAAGCGCACGATCCACCTGGATACGCCAGCATCAGCACCACACTGTTCGGAGAACACGCACGCATCGCCACGAGAACATGATGCTCCAGCAGCGCTTGCTTTTCGTGCTCTGCAGCTTCTGTGGGATTGTAATTAAAGGTAAGAGCCCTGAGATGTGTCCACGGTGCGATGCCCTCTGGGCGTGGTGGGAGTTGGCAGAGAGAACGCATGCCAGCGTGATTTTAAAACCTCATGGATGATCTGTCATTAGTAGCCCGTGTTTGTAACCGGTATATCGTGGCACGACAACGCAGGTTTGAGTTCACTTGCACAAGAGATCGTCTGAGAGCCCGCATTCTTTCACATGTGTGATCAGGTGCGTGGGAAGTTGTTTGTATAGTTGCGGAACCACAGATGCTTTCTCCGTTTATTGTTAGGGATTTGCTTTATAAAATGATGAACTCACCCTGGTCTTTACGGTTAAGTCAGTGATCCAATATGCTCATCACTTAAGCGGAGTTTTGTTCAGTGTGTGAGTTGAGGTTCCCTGCTATTTGTGAGTACGCAAAATAAGCTGAACTTGCATGGTTTTGGATGCGTAATGGTGTAGTTGCTTTATAAGAGACTGTTTTAATGGGGCAACGCTGGTTTAAGACAGACGTAAGCATGGCAGAAAAGCGCTCGTATCGTATCCGATTTGGGCATTTGCAGGATTCTACATCTTGGGGTCGTCGTAGCATAAGTTTTTGTAGTGTGCAGGTGTAGCGGAGAGCATCACGGTTGTTCGAACAGCATGCGATGCATCTAATGCATTTACAGAATGGAGAGATATAACAGTCGCAGACTATTTAAAAGAGACAAAAACGAATGCACGAAAGTATGAAAAGAGAAGGACGCACGTGGGGTAATATTCTGGTGGTCTGACTGCAGCGAGCCGGTGCGCGCTGCTGTCCTACTTTAATCGTCTCAGAATCCCGCAGGCGGATGCGCGCCGCCGCGCCCCACGGGTCAGACCACCCCACGGTGCAGTGTCAACACTTGTCTCTCTTGAAATCAGACTAAAATACGCGATTGTATTTTTCACAAGACAATATGGTTGTGTGCGTAAATGACATGATAAACCTTAAGAAGGTAACCACGGGAATTTATGTCAATGCTTGCTAATCGTGTCCTTCTATAGATCTAAAACTGTCTGGCCGGTGCTCTAAGAGTTATTATTATATTACAACACATTCACATTCACATTGACATATTATTATTATTTTAGATGTCGGTATATAAAGTTACCGTGGCTCACTTGGTATAGGGTATTGGTCATGGGTTTGATTCCCAGGGGACACGCATACTTATAAAATGTCAACTTTATATGCGAGTTGCTTTGCAGAATATTGTCTGCCAGCTGCATGAATGTATACAATATATTAATATTGACTATATTAACGTTGAATAAAACTCTGGTTTCACCCATATTTCGAAGACATGAAAAGACAAGACATGCTTAAGTTCCCTTAAGTGTCTAGGTGTAAATGTGTACGTGTCTGGAAGTGTCCTGTGACTGGCTATGATGTATCCTGCATGTGTCTTAAGATGCTCGGATAGGCTCCAGCTCAGGTTTTAATGTCAATGAACAAAGATGGTTTTAAACTTTACAGAACATTATTGTTATCATATACGTCTTTCCTGTGCCTCAGTGGTTAGAGCATGACGCTAGCAACGCCAAGGTCATGGGTTCGATCACAGGGGATTGCACATCATCAGAAACAAATGTATAGTACAATGCAATTTAAGTTGCTTCGGATAAAAGCGTCTTCCAAATGCATACATGTGAATGTACATCAACGTCTATATGTTACACCTGTAAAAGCGTTCCTGTAGCTAAGGGGGACAGTGTCGGCACCAAGGTCATGGGTTGGATTCCCAGGGAATGCACGAACTGATCAAATGTAAACCCTGAATGCAGCACAGGTTGGATAAAAGTGTCTGTCAGATGTATATAGGTCAAAGCGGTTTCTACAGTTCAGTCTCCTTGAGTTTAGCAGACTGTTATATAAGAGAGTTAAGTGCTAGCGATTTGTTACTTGATGAATTACAGTACATAAATGTGTGAACTGCTTGGCGTTTACATCCCCTGTGCTATTCCAGAAGCATCTCACCACTAGCTGCGTGGCACACCAAACTCACCCAGAAAGGTCACTGTGAAATGCATTTTAATAATTCATGTCCCCAAAAATTACAGTTTTCTGTCAGAGACCCGGCCATAAGCAAGTTGCCAGTTTTCTCTGCACCAGCTTGATCTTTATCCCCTTTTAATCTAAGACCCAATAGCAATGTGTTGCAGCTCAGTGTGAATGCCCACAGCGAAGAACAGACGGCGCTTTTAGTGAAACATTTGTGGATGGAGCGACGTGTTCGGTTGATGCAGTCATTTCATCATGGAAAGATGTCTCAACCCTGATAAGAAGTGACAAATAAATTGACGCTGAACTGTTGACTCCCAGTCATGCAGGGAGGATCTTCTATACAACAAGGTTTGATTTGCTGAACTTCAATTTGAGCAGAATTGTGCATATTTAACTTCAAGGTGGCTAGTTCGTATGAATTCGTACGATTTTGTTTGTACGTTTTAGTTCGATTTGCTTTCGCACCAGTGACGTTTAGGGGTGGGGCTTCAAGTACTACAATTTCTATTACGTTTTTGTTCGATTCACATAGTGGCACCTCGTATAATAGCTACGAATTCTCGTGAGATCAGGTTGGTAGAGCGAAAGAGGGAATTAGAGCAGAACTCAATGCCAGCATCAAACCTGCGTGTGTCACACAAGCACCAGGGAACGACGTGTCTGGAGCGATTGCACAAACCACTAGACCACAATGCAGTGTCGTTCGAGTTGAGTATGTTGTGTCCAAGTCAGGTCTGAGTCGACATAAGGTTGGGTCTGAGACAAAAGAAACCTTCAAGAACAAACATAAGACGAAATAGTTTATCGTATGTAAAACCTGATCTCATGGGAATTCGTTACTATTAGTTAGATAGTTACGAATTGGCAAATTACGAGGTGGCAAATTCGCATGAATTTAAACTTAGTGGGTTGTACAATAGCATATGATTACTAGAACAAAGCAATACTGAAGCCTCTCCTTATCCCACCCCTAAACCTAACATCACTCGCATGGAAGTAAATGAATTTATCTTTTTTGTTATGTTGACCACAAAAGAAGACATTTTTAAGAATGTAGGACAGCAAACAATTTTGTGGCCCTTTTGACTACCATTGATAGTCAATACCACCATATGTTCAAGTCAGATCATTATTTCAAAATGTGTAAATATCGAATAAAGAATAACTAAGTGACCCTAAATGTTTAAAAGGTTGTGTTCCTGTAAGAAGTATACTGTAGGCGGAACGTGGTGTACGTTGAGTTTAACATGACAACCTCAGAGTACCGTTTATATCTCTGGTCTCTTTCGAGGCTATAAAAATCTCACATATCAAAACACTGTTGCATTGTCTTAACGGCTATATAAAACTCTCCAATTACATCTGTGACCACACATTTAGGTCAGGACTTCATAGCACCTCTGCAGTTATATTCCCATTAGAGCGACTTCTTTCCCACCTTAGTTAGCAATTCACAAAAAAGACATTTGTTCAGGATATAGCCGGATCTCTGCGAATGTGCCATACAAATTGGGCCTAGGGGACTAAAAGCCCTGAAACATCTTGTGGCTCGCTCGCCCCAGGGTCTGGCTAAATGTGGGGATAGATCCTCTGTCAGCTGAGCGTTTAAGGTAGTGTGACGGGCACTGAAGTGCAGCATTAGCGTATCACAGCATTTGGACGTGCGAGCCGTGACGGGCAGAACGCTTTCTTCTTCCTCTTAAAGATGCTCTCTACACGCCATGTAGGGTTAGCTTATCCTAGCAGAATGGGCTGTAAGATGAGTGCTGGCCATGGAGCTACTCTGCGTACCGCAGCATATGTGTAATCCAGTAAAGGAAAGCAGGCCATGTGCGGACAGGATGCTGAATGGCGGATATACATCTGCACACATGAGTCGTAGAGGAAAACTGAGGAGAAAACAGCGCGATTTGAGATATACCTGAAATGCGGGAGCTAGTGTTTAATTCGCTTTTTAGGAAAATTCATATTTTGTAGTTGAACAGGATTTCCTTTTGAGAAAAGAACTTGATCTACAGATACAGATCGTGTATGCAAAACTATTGGCTCGCTTTCATCTAGTACTGTGTGTGTGATCAAGGTAGATATCAACATGTAATGTAAATATCTTTTTGATTCGTTTTTTATTATTTGTGTAAATAAATCGATTACAATGACTTCGGGTCATCATGGTGGTCTCAGACTTCCCTACCCTATAGCTACATTTTAATGTGAAGCGCGCTCTAGCGACCGACTCTTCCATGTCACAACATAAAATAGCGTTTCAGTCACGATCAAGTGAATTTACTTATTTGCAATATGTTAACTTTTGACACGGTTCCCTGCCCACTATTTTATAATATTCAAAATTTGTTTTTATATTTGAAGAGTTTGTTTCTAAACTGACATAACACAACATTAACATTTCAAAATGTTTTTATTGGGTTAGTTAGCTGTATTTTTGAGTTATTATGGCTTAAATCACAACAGACCAACTGCAGTTTTATTGATATTCATTGGAATGCACAATAAAAAACATGATTTTTTCAAATAAACTCTTCATTTATATGTTTGGAAGTCGCTTTGTACAAGCGAAGTACAATGTGTCCATACCAGACAAGATGCAACGTGTGACATCTAGAAATAAGAAAGTTTCTATGTAAATCCATTGCGTTTACTTTTCCGCTGCCATCCTTGTTTCAATGAGTTCACTTTTTTGATCATTTTGCAAAACTTAAGTGGTCCCCAAAATTTTCTTTGAATATATGAACACAGAACAACGTGTAAAGAAAAAGAACCATTCTATCTTCATCTGTTCTCTGTATACTTTCTTGAAATGGATGTTTTCTGTACATTTTAAAAGAATATTTTCGAAACATTTCAAACAACCTTTTGAAGAAAAAGCTGTGTTTTTGTCAAAGAGTTCGTCCGGATCATATTCATAATGATGATGAAACGTACAGAAAAAGCCATAAGTGGCTGGAAAACGTTGTGTTATGAATGACGTAAAATGCTGTCAATGGCAGGAAAGGAGTTAAAGCGCTTCCTGAAACAAACTCAAGAACACAGATGTTAGGAAAAACTTTACTTTTATTGACGTTAAAATGAATGAACCACATTTACAGCCATTTTCATTTTGATAATTTCATTTGACAGAACTCATTTATCTATTAATTCTACTCCTCTCATGTGCAAATCTTTGCTTGTGCCTCAAACCCCGACACGGGGGTCAATGCTGATGTTTTATTAACTGCCAATCGAACCTGTTACTGTTTTTTTCTGTGAAATGATTCGACCACTATTCACTGGAGCCCAGAGGAGCGTCTGGCAGGCCGCTGTAAAGCCTTCAGGTCAGGTGAATTACTTCATTACCTTTTGTAATTGCACGGGCTTCGGTACAGAGGTGTCGGATGCAGATTTCGTGAGGGTTCTGCTTATTGGCTCAATGTGGCTGATTAATGGAGATCGTGGTCTAATTCGGTTTGTCTAGTCCTAACTACAACCATTACAGCTCGACATGGCAGATGTCGTAATGACATGTTTGTTCCTGCTGGCTGTAATGAGGTTGCTCTGAGCGGATTCAAATGCAAGCGCTATAGTGCGGTCATGAAAGACTTCTGTAATGAAAGAACAGATATTCCACGCCTGAGAAGGCCGTATTAGCTCTACTGATAAATGATGCTGTGACATGAACAATTAAAAAGATCACCTTTGGGCAAACAGACATGGTAATTAGCTTCTGGAGGAGATCCGTTGGCCGCGGAACAGACGGAAACGGATAAAGATCGTATTCTAAATGTTGACGTTTAATATAACTTCTGCTGTACTTTCTGAGCGGAGATAATGGGAAAGATGAGATATTAGTAACTTTTCTTCTCGCTTCTGAAGCTTTCCACCTCTTTTAGACCTTATGGTTTGTTCTGCAGACCTGACGTCTTATTAAGGCTGGTTGTTTACGGAACATTTCTTACCTTATGTTATGGTGTGCTTAATGTTCATATGAATTATTATGGTGATTTCACCTCAGCGCTTTAAACTGTAACACAACTTGCCTGCCTTTAGTGCTTGGATTTATTTCGCTTGAACAAAAGCAAGCCGTGCAATTAGATATGCGTAAAAAATGCGTAAAAATCGTCTTTTTCAACTAAAAAGGTCAATCGCTTCATGTGACAATGAGTCATACCGTCGCCTTTCACATAACCACACAGATCGAGAGATGCAACGTGTCTATGTAGACCTTCTGTAAATAACAGTAAATATCATATTTCCAATAAAACATTACACATTATTGTGTGCTCCCTATTTAGTGCTGTATTATAACTTTGAAATTAGTCAAACTTTCTCTGTGGCACAAACCGCACCCAAGAGAATTGAAAAAAATGATGATGGTTTCAACACAGGATACGTAATATGTCATATGTTTTCCAGTGGCAGACAAGGAGTATTTTGGAAAAAGTTCACTCTGATCTCACATAGTTTCATAACTGTTTTACGAGTAGAACTGGGAATGGAGTCATTTATGAAATCGTATAGCTAAAATAAAATGTATAGTTCAATTCCTCTGACATGCTGATATCTCTTTTTAAAGCATATTTTTATTATCGTAAACATATATTTGTTGTAAAGCACAGTACAGATGTTTCATAGTTGCAACACTTATTATGTTTTTTCCTTTTTTCAAACCATTCTTAAAGCAGGCTAAATGATACCCAACTCCAATTACGAGGTCTTACATCGCACTAATACTTTCGATTAGGCCACCTTAAAACGTTGTTTTTTTTATTTGTCAAATACACAGTTATACACACATTGTAGGGCTATACAGCCCATAAAAGTCACATATTCCCTTGAGATCAGACTGATTTGTTGCAACGAAAACACATATCTTCCCATTCACTTTAAGACAAATTGAGAATTTTAACTTAAAAATCCATTACCTTTACGTTTCATTCTATTGATATTTTCCAACGGAGGGTGATGTGGAATTTGTTCATCTACACTAGCGAGCGCTGCGTCTGCAGTAGTCTGCTGTACTCAACTAGACACACTTTCAGCGATGGCTTGTTTTGGAGTCTTTTGCCTCTTCTGTTGGATGAAATATGTGTGTGAGAATGAAGCAGAGGGTCCATCTCATCGTATGTCTGCAGGCCTGACCTTTAAACACACTCTCTCACCAGTCTATACTCTTAAAAGAAAGTCCTGGCTCTGCCTGTGGATGAGAACAACACAATGAATCTCATTTACTCTCAGCAACACCAAGATGCTCTGCTTTTTCTGTCCGCCGCCTGGCTGTAAAAGCCGTGCCTGCTGTTTGACCAGACAGTATGTGTATGTGTGATTCACCTCTAATAAAAAACAGGTTTTATTTACTCTGGTTTAAATTACAGCAACATGTGTATGATCAGCCTACATCACACATCAAATGAACTGAAAAAACAATGGGTCTCATCTACTTATAACTGTGACTTGGCTTATATGCAAATGTCGGTATTTAACAGACAGAGATTATTGTAACCTCCCTTTAGTTTAAGGATAACACATTTTGTCTTTAACTGAACACAATATGTGTTGTTTTAAAACAACCGTTTTAAAGTGTGTATATACAGTATCACTGAAAGTTCTAGAAGGGTCCGGCTGCAGAATTGCATTTGCACTCTCAGTCACCTTTGCTTCCTGTGCAAGTGACGTCACTTGCATTCGACACCTGCACTTTTATTTTTTCCTCTTATGCTGAACAAAGAAATCCAGGGGATACATAACATATATACAAAAAAGGAAATAATATATCAAACTAAATAATATTAAACAAAAACATCAATATATAGGCTGAATCAAAGAGTCACATACAAGAAACAACAAGTAAGAATCCTCACAAGGAGACCACAACTGTCTTCAATAGAAGTGCAGCTGTCCGGTTGAGCGAAGAAGATAGACGATCATAGAAATGTTTAAATCAGCATCAGAAATTCCAATATTTGGTAAACGATCGGTTGCTTTACATTTATGAAGGTCAAATAGGCCTACACCACAAAGAGTTATGAGTTTTAACGTCTCATCCGTGCACCTTTATCGTCATACTTGTCATGTGGAAAGCTCTATTTTCTCAAACGTTGAACATTTTTAAAGACAAACTTTGTTTATTCTCATCTTTGTCATTCAGAGTGTGAACAAGTCAAAACAGCAAACCTCAAGACTATCATGTGTCAATCACTCATTGAGCTGATTTGGATACTTGCACTGAGTGACTATTAAGAGATGGAATGTGTTACGTCAAAACAACAATTAAAGCGGAGGAACATGATGAGTGTAATCAGAACTGTGCGGATATATCAGTGATGCCAGTGAGGAAACACAATGGTGGCAGATGGAGATGACAGCAACCCAAATTGAAAGCATAATCAAAGAATAAACAGGCAAAGGCGAGCGGCTATTTAATAAGCGCTTATTGCTGTGATACAGGCGTGGAGAGAGCAATAATTGATTTCTGTCCTTAATTTCATTTGAGGAGACAATTTAATCTAATCAAGAGAAGGAGGGGGCCTGTGGCTATACATACATCTGCTCGGTGAACGGAGCAGCCCTCATAACACAGAAACAATCTGAGGTGAGTCCAGAGACAAGGCTGTCCGGAGGATGTGTATTTGGAAACCGGGCCTGTGAATCATTTATCATGGAATCTTTGCAGCAAAATGTGTTAGGCATGTCATGGTCTGTCATACGGTTTGGACACTACCTATGATTAACAGATACGGCGCACATTTTGTATTAACAGACCGCCACATCATTCACACCTTCAGAGGAAACCTGTCCTGCTCTGCCTCTCACTCATAAGTGAGACGTAACGCTAGCCAACTTTCCACAAAGTGAAGGTGAGCAAGGTACAGACTTTAGCTGAAGCATGTTTATGCCCCGGTATCGATTTGATCTTTAAAACGGTTCCCACGGGAGAGCGAGACAGAAGGAGGGAGGCGGAATATGGGCAGATTTGCAAAGAAGAAGGCTGGAGGTTCGAGGTGGGACGGTGAGATTGGGTTTTCGGGGGGGGATCTAAAATCACACCAACTCTGCGTCCTGGTGTCGTGAATTGTGAGGGGAGAACCCAAGTGCAGGCAGACACGTATGATGAAGGGGTTAAACAGAGACTTTAATATAAAACACAAAACAAACACCCACAA
The DNA here is from genome assembly GCF_947034865.1 of Barbatula barbatula. Classification (NCBI taxonomy): domain Eukaryota; kingdom Metazoa; phylum Chordata; class Actinopteri; order Cypriniformes; family Nemacheilidae; genus Barbatula; species Barbatula barbatula. Next base: position 8,340,399 of record NC_136782.1, read on the forward strand.
TGGGGAGAAAACACTATCCAAAACTAAAAACAAAGACTTCCCACAAGGGGGGCAAAAAGAAACAACTAAGAACTAAACAAACAGTGTACAAGACCATAAACTTTACCGGAAACATGAACAGGGACCATGAACAGCATACAGGTATACAGGTACATCCAAGGTAACACGTACACAGGTACAACGAACGAGCACAAGACAATAGACAAGAGGGCATTAAATAGGGGAACAAACACAGGATAATTACTAAGGGGCAGGTGAAGGTAATGAAACACTAATGGGAAGGCTAACGAGACAAAAGGGCGGGAAACACTGACGAGACACGAGAAAGCACATGGCATGTCAGAATCAAAACAAAGCCATGTCTTTCTCACACAAAACCTAAGGCTATGCCATGACTCCGCTGCAAGACCAAGAATAAACATGACATGATGGCGGAATCATGACATAAGCCCCCCCTTAAATGAACACCACCAGGTGTTCATCAAGGAGTAGACTAACAAGACAGGGCAGACTGGGACAATGACAAGACAAGGCAAAACACTGTAAACAAGATCAAGGGCAGACAAGCATAAATTACAAAGGGGATGGGGTGACATAATAAAAATAACAAACAAGGGAGGGGGGGAGGGGGAACAACAAAGTTCATGGGGGGAACACATGAGTCCATGGGGGGAAGTCCAAACGGATTGGGACAAGGGGGAACAGTTCTTGTCCCTGGCGCTCGAAAGCGCGGAGTCCCAGGGGACTTAGGGGACACCCTGGGGGGCGGCGCTCGAGAGCGCGAAGTCCCAGTGGCCCTAGGAGTGGCCGGCTGGAAGGCCGGCAGGGCAGGACTTGACGCCGGCTGGAAGGCCGGCAGGGCAGGACTTGACGCCGGCTGGAAGGCCGGCAGGGCAGGACTTGACGCCGGCTGGAAGGCCGGCAGGGCAGGACTTGACGCCGGCTGGAAGGCCGGCAGGGCAGGACTTGACGCCGGCTGGAAGGCCGGCAGGGCAGGACTTGACGCCGGCTGGAAGGCCGGCAGGGCAGGACTTGACGCCGGCTGGAAGGCCGGCAGGGCAGGACTTGACGCCGGCTGGAAGGCCGGCAGGGCAGGACTTGACGCCGGCTGGAAGGCCGGCAGGGCAGGACTTGACGCCGGCTGGAAGGCCGGCAGGGCAGGACTTGACGCCGGCTGGAAGGCCGGCAGGGCAGGACTTGACGCCGGCTGGAAGGCCGGCAGGGCAGGACTTGACGCCGGCTGGAAGGCCGGCAGGGCAGGACTTGACGCCGGCTGGAAGGCCGGCAGGGCAGGACTTGACGCCGGCTGGAAGGCCGGCAGGGCAGGACTTGACGCCGGCTGGAAGGCCAGCAGGGCAGGACTTGACGCCGGCAGGAAGGCCGGCAGGGCAGGACTTGACCTTGGGGTGGGTGGACTTGGGACCACCGGACTTGACGGGACCACCGGACTTGACGGGACCACCGGACTTGACGGGACCACCGGACTTGACGGGACCACCGGACTTGACGGGACCACCGGACTTGACGGGACCACCGGACTTGACGGGACCACCGGACTTGACGGGACCACCGGACTTGACGGGACCACCGGACTTGACGGGACCACCGGACTTGACGGGACCACCGGACTTGACGTCTGGGCAGGATTGGACTGGGCACTGTACACGGGCTGCAGCGCCATCTGGGCTTGCTTCCGTGCCCTCATCTTTTGCCTCTTCCTTCTCAAACGGGCCACCCGTCCGGTGGTTGGCTGAAGGAAGGAGACGAAGGGCAGGTCTGGCTCCGGATTGGAGGCCTCCGAAGAGGACCCCCAGGATTCACGCCTTCCCCGTTTGCCACCCAGGCTGACTACGGGTGGGGAGGCTGAAGGTGGTGGAGCAGAGGGTGTGGGGATGCCCAGAACCCCAACCTGCAGGCCGCGACCCGAGGAGTCAGCGGACATCGTCCCCGAATCTCCCCCCACCCACTCGCCGCGGATGCAGCCAGGCGGAACATGAGCCGCGGAGCTCGAGCCGGGCGGAGCCGAGTCCCCCGGGGCGGCGACAGTCAGGACGCAATCCTCCGGGACGCTAGCCAATGGGGCGGGTACCCCGACTGGCACTCTGGCCTCGTCCCGGTTGATCACGAACCTGACCATATCGTCGAATCCCAGGGGCTTAAGCATCCTCTTCTCCGATGGCGTGAGACGGTTGGTGAGGCAGCCATCAAAGATCACCTTTAATTCTGCATCACCGAACTCCGTATCCCTCGCCACCGAAGAAAATGCCCTGGCGAACTCCCGCGTCCCATGATCCCCCTGACGGAACCCAAACAGCAAGTGGGCAAGGCGAGATCGCAGGAACGATGCTGAGCTGTCCATGCTGCTGCTGCCTACTGGGTTCAGTTCTGGCTCGTTCGTTCTGTCGTGAATTGTGAGGGGAGAACCCAAGTGCAGGCAGACACGGATGATGAAGGGATTAAACAGAGACTTTAATATAAAACACAAAACAAACACCCACAATGGGGAGAAAACACTATCCAAAACTAAAAACAAAGACTTCCCACAAGGGGGGCAAAAAGAAACAACTAAGAACTAAACAAACAGTGTACAAGACCATAAACTTTACCGGAAACATGAACAGGGACCATGAACAGCATACAGGTATACAGGTACATCCAAGGTAACACGTACACAGGTACAACGAACGAGCACAAGACAATAGACAAGAGGGCATTAAATAGGGGAACAAACACAGGATAATTACTAAGGGGCAGGTGAAGGTAATGAAACACTAATGGGAAGGCTAACGAGACAAAAGGGCGGGAAACACTGACGAGACACGAGAAAGCACATGGCATGTCAGAATCAAAACAAAGCCATGTCTTTCTCACACAAAACCTAAGGCTATGCCATGACTCCGCTGCAAGACCAAGAATAAACATGACATGATGGCGGAATCATGACACCTGGTAAAGGCAAGATCAGGAATCAGACGAGAGCTGCATGTTGATAGTGTCGTGGGCGAAGTCCAGACCGTCGGGGAGAGAGTTACCGAGGAACAAGCAGATTTGTTTTCTTCTCTAAACAAAAAGCAATTGGTAATAAAGCGCTTGGAGCACTTTCAATGACAGATGATCAAATCATCTTAAACATTTCGGTTTAGTTTAAAGTTAGATATTAACATGTAATGATAAAGACGAGCACAGACTCCTGTGAAGTTTCTTCTTCTTCCTGCTGCTTCAAACTTTTCCTGCTCCCACTCATCGCCTCATCTCACACGTTTGTTGAGTTTGGCCGTTTAGTCATCTTTAAGGTTTATGTTTATGCAAAACTCTGACATCCTCTGAACATCGCTGTTTTAACAGTACATGGTTATATTTTATCCGTGCTTCAACTCATTATCTATGGCCTCGGTGTAGGACTTTACTGTGACATTTTATGTTTTCTCACATAGTTTAATTAAACTGGGGACAGAATGTGGGTTGAGTGAGTGTATGTGAGCTGCTATACAGTATATGTGTGGGTTGAAGATATTGGTAGGTTTCAAATGAGGTTTCATAACAAGTTACTTATAGAACCAATCAAAGTTCACTTTCTCATTAAACAAGATCGTCGCTCTTCATCTTTGAAAAAGATGTCATTTTTAATAGATTAACCAAGTATATTTTTGTTAGCCAATGTTGAGAACAAAATGATATATTAAGCATTGACATTAATGTTTAAGTACTTTGAAATCATACCCAACTGGTTGCTGTGGTGCATGTAGATACTGTTTTACTGGTAAAGGTTGAAGTAAGCAGCATCCAGGGAATATCCCTGCTGTCCGACTAATAGCGGTTTGTACTTCAATTCCATCATAGTTAACTTAAGTGATGCAGACAGTGATCATCGACACAACCCTCTCTGTTGAGTTGGCACAGGCAGCAGGAATTCAGGATTTGGCACACAGCGGTGGAGTGGAACATCGAGCCGGACTAAAGATGGATCTGTCCGGCTCTGGTGTCCTCGGTATAAATCCATAGAATGAGACAAGTGAATGAAATGAAATAATATTAGCCTAGATGCCTCGTCACTACATCACTATCAGTTGAAAGATGAATTAGGTGCTTGGCTCAGTAGTGTAGATCTGAATTAAAGGGATAGTTCACCCAAAAATGATCACCCTCTTGTCATTTCAAACCTGTATGACTTTCTTCCGCGAAACACAGAAGAAGATATTTTGAAGAATTTTGGCAACCAAACTAAAGACTAAAAGCCTGAAAAATAATCTGCGTGCACGTACGGGAATATGGGAATGTTTAACGTGGTGCTGTAAATTGACTTGCTGCACCTAATCTAATGCGGTTGCTAATATGACGTAATCACCTCGGGGTCCCGATCGAGGGGGAAGAAATTCCATGGCTTTTTATTTATTGTTTATTTTGAACTTAACTCATATTTTTATGTTTAATTACACTTATTGATTAAATAGGCTATTCCTAATAATAAATAAAAAAATCTGGAAACCACCTTGCAACCCCGTCCTTGCGGCCATTCGACCCCCCGGGAATTCCCGACCCCTATTTTGCGAACCCCTGCCTTTTAAGAGAGTGTGTCTTAATCGTTAACAATGAAGGAAGGTTATTCCAAAATGTAGGAGATTAAAAAAGTTATTTTCAGATTTTGGCATTATGGGTATACTATCAACAGTCCAGAGCTCCGGTGAACGTAATGGGTTTTAGTGCAATACAATAGAAAATAACTAGGGGTGCATTATAAATTATCAGCCATATCGGTATCGGTCATTTTTAATGTTATCGACCGATTATAAAATTTAACATAAATTATTTCCTCTGGTTAAACTTCTTCTGCTGCACGCTGCTCACAGTTCTTTCTGTCGTCATCATTCACTTTCTGCTATTAGCAAAACAATGTTGATGTAAATACAGTATTTATGAATGTGTGAATTATAGGAACGAAAGCATATCGTTGGAACCAGACTGCTGTCTGAATGCGTTCTGTCTTGAGAACATTGAAAACATCTATAATTTGTTTGTTGAATAGAAAATATAAGAGAAATCTTTACATATAAAAGGAGTTTTTACCTTTTGTTTCAGTCTTAGGAAATGTTATATTAATATTTAGATACTGTATCCAATGTTAAAGAATGAAATGTTATCGTTATCTTAAGAGCGAGACCATTGAAAGCATTGCCAAATTGAGTGATTTCTACTAAAATGAGTTGAACTTTAAACGTTTGTGACAATAAAATCTAACAATGTTTTGGTTCTGGTTGGCACTCCAGCTATTGCATTCTCTATGAGCTTTACGTGTTAAACTGTAGTCGGATTTGCGAAGTAAATAGATTTGGGCCGATATTCATTTTACAGCTCTGTTGAAAGACAAAGGTTTTCTCACATCTTAGGAATTTTAGGAGAAACAGTTGATATAACGCTATTTTTATTGTAAATGAAACAATTGAGATCTCTAGTCCTGTGTTTAAAAGTCTCCTGAGCGATTAAAAAGCAATACATTTTCTTGTCATCAAATCGACAAATTCGCAACCTCCCTAAAGGCTGTGTGGGAGTTATATTAGCAGGGACGTGTTTCAATTCATTTCTACGTATCAGTAAACATTACATTTAAAGATACAGTAGAACCGTACAAACACACATCCTCAAGACACATTTCAGCAGAGTAAGTGGAAACTCTGCATACCCCGAGATAAACTGAAATGAAATATCGTCATGACAGAAGAGCCACTAGCACAGAGCAGCAGTTTGGCTGTCACGCGCAATTATTGTGAGATCGCATTAAATGCATGTCTGAATGTACAAACCGACGCTTCGGCTCCTCTCCGCCGTCAAGTCTGTGGCCCGCTTGCTTTAACTTTTCCAGCGGTTGTTGAGTGTGATATTGTGAGCGGGGATATACACAATAATGTTGGGTAATGGTACGGCGCTCTGTGCACCTGCTGGCTAATGACTCTCCGCTATGTGCTAGCAAACACTGAGATGATTACAGATTTAATCTCATCCAGCCTCTGTGTATGTGTTAGGCCATCCAGGCTTTCTGCTAAATTACCTCAGTTATCTGAACCTGTGCTTCTCCTAGATAATGACAAGATCTCTCTGTACATTGTTTGCCTGATAGAGAACTTGTTTCTCTTTTAATTTGTTAGCATTTTTTGTACGAAATATTTTCTGGGGACTTTGCTAAACAGTGGAGCTTCTTGTAGTAAAGCAGCAATCCAAATTGTTGTATTCATTGTACTTAATTCACACTGAATTCATTGTCTGTGATATATGAGCTTGAGCTGAACTTCTTTTCAACTAAACAAAACTATTAATCGGTGCAATAGACGCACGCAACGTGACAACGTACTTCTGCTAAAATCTCAGCCGGCTAAGCCACTAACGCTCTCATAGCACTGAGGTCATGTTCTAGCCAAGCGATATGTTTACAGAAAAAGAACTGTTTGGAAAACCGATAGTTATTACCGATATTTGTGGATGTAGCTTGAAACGTATAACTTGAAGCTTTTCTCCTTTTTGGTTGTCGGTGTGATGTACATTTTTTATAATTTGACTCGCGCAGCTGACCGTGATGCGAGGTGCATCTTGAAGTGATGGAGTGAAAAACACCATTGTTCCCTATGGACGCTGCGTGTGCCGGATGTAACTGAGCTAGCTGGGACACAACGCGGAAGTGATTGTGAGTCTGTGCATTTCCTCACTGCACAGTTTGCACAGACACAAAGACAGATACTCTGCCGCTTCACATGCGCTCCAGTTGTGTCGGTGTGTTTTATGTGATGCAAGCTTGTTTTAACCCTGAAAGCAGTGAGCGGTGAAAATATATTCTTGATTAGGTTCTCAATTAAAAAAATATGGAGTGACTTATCTAGTGAATGAGCTGCAACCATGGGAACGCAGGACTATGAGGAACATTATAGCTGTTGAGTATTTCATATCGTCCATACGTTAGCAACACGGTCAAAGTTCATCTCCGCAACGAAGATAGTGGAACCGTGACGGCGTCTCCGACCAACCGTCTTGACGGGGATGGGCAGCGTTTGCTAATTAGCATGTTTCTCGTGGTTCTCAGGAGGAGCTTGTGAGAAAGTTCGGACGAGCGAGAGTTGACCTGTGGAAGGGGAAATGAGAATCTCGGAATAGGATTCCAGCTGAGTTTTATTCCCCGCTTCCACCGAGTTTCTGTAGAGGTATCAGTTTAAGGGCTTACGAGTTCACCTTTCCCTGGGATGAGTTCAGGGAAGTGTCAACAAAGATACATACAATGCACACTCACAAACACGGATCTCACCAGGGCAAGAGATATGCAGCAATAATAACATTGTGATGAAATATGGAGCCATGAACAGAAGAACAGAATAATGAACAGAAGTATTTTTTTCTTTCACATATTACTGCTCTTTTTGAAGTTGTAGAAATATGTCAATTCATTTTTAACCTGAATATACTGTGTTTGTGACACGCTGTTGGTTACAGCTAATAATAGTTTTGTTCACATTAGTTTAAATGCAAATGTATTTGAAATGTGAAATACATATACAGTTTAGGTTTAGCAGGCAAATTTTCACAAAAAAATACAAATATATTGTATTGAGTAAATGGTAAAAAAGTTATATACAGTATGTTGGCCAAAACAACAATTAGTATTTTTTGGTGTTTCACTTTTTTCTGTTAATATAACGAATTACATGATTGGGGCATGTTGTCACAAAAGTTGAATGTATTGTATGTTTAATGAGGTGTTACTTTTTATTTCTGGCCAATTGCAGTGGAAATGTTCAGTAGTTATTTTCTTTGCACGACGGCTGGTGAGGGGAAAAACAATCCCATCAGTCTTTAATTAAATCTGCAGAATAAGGTCCATTGCACATATACACAAATTGGCTGCAAATTACTTTTTATCGTTTTCTCATATTAATTAATAGGTAACAGTTGTAACCAGCGCAAAACCACAATAATGTTTGCTGTAACTGCATGTGTCAGTTTTGTCAGCGATTTGCCACACATCTGTTGCTTAGATTGAAGGTCCAGTGTATGAAATTTAGCGGCATCTAGCGGTGAGGTTGCGAATCGCAACCAACGGCTCACTCCACCCCTCATTCTAAGGTAATACAAACATAAAGCTTCATTATGTGAGGTCTATACACCTCTGAAGACATAGTTATGTATATAATATTTCATTTATGTCAATAGATCCTCCAAAAGAATCACACACAGCACCTTTAAGTGCTGGAACATATATATGTATTTATTTTTATATAATAGATTTTATACCCAAAATACGTTGCTTTTATCTTATGGTCTCCATGTATAGAGCTATTGATCATACAAATTTTAGTGATTGTGAGCTGCAAGGTAACACATTTTCCCTAAAAAAGAAGCTGAGTATTTAGACATTTGAACACACAAGCATCTCAATATACATCTCATATACATTGCAGAAGTCCATTTTTAAGGTAATAGTATAGAAAAGCATAGAATGTTACATGTATGTGCTTGAGCCCGAGTTTCCAACAGTCAGACGTTTGACTTTGGCATGAAGTGCGGTTCATTTTGTCACTTATTCTCAGCAAGAGCCATTTCAATACACACGAAGAGACTGTCTGTGTGATCACAACATATGAAGCAACAAACCACAGTTTGGGGTAGGGAGGTCCGAAATAGATGGTACTATTTACAGATACTGTATATTGCACAGCATTTTTGTAGTCAGACGTTGGTTATGAACACGCATCCAACGGTCACTTATACCATCAGTCAAACCATTATATAAACTGGCTTGGTGCTAGAGCACAACTTTTTTCACCTGCTGTGACTAAAACAGCCGTACTTTCAAGGAACACAGTGTCTTTTTCTTCACCTCACCTTTTCCCAAACCTGCCGTTAGCCTTGCGGCAACAATGTCTTCTTTTGAATTTGCACATCTGAGTGTGTTTGAGATGGTCTCTTGTGATATTTTGATGTCATTTTAATCTCCCCGGAGCAGATGTGCGCAAACAAAACCCTGCTCTATAAGAGAAGATATGGGGAACGAGAGGGTTTGGAGAAACTGCTGCAGAGAACCACCACCCCCCCACCCCTTAAAATACTGTGGAAGCAGAAAAGAGATGTGCCAGGGCTGCAGAGCTCCTATAATCTGCATGGATGGCATTGCTGCATTTCAACAAAGTCTTGGCCAAGACACACACGGACGCTTGAGTCTGTATTCCTGAGGTTCCACTTTAGTGCTTTCACTTCCCTGCGTTCTTCCTTCTCAAGTTAATCATCTGACAAAGGTCACTTTATTTTACTTTCACACAAAGCTGTCGTTTTTCAAAAGCACTACAAAACTACTACATTTACTCATTAAAGCAGCTCTATACAGTCTATAGAAATATACACTGTATAATGTACATAGGACGGAAGTGCAGTCCAATAATGTCAATCAAACACACAGCGTCTCCGCGACATGGCTGCGCCGGCGACAGACCGGTACAATGAGATTTACAAGATCGCCCGCCTTACTTGCGTTAACATTTGGGCGGTCTCAGTCAAATCATACCACGAGCTGACGTCAATTTGAGGGGGTTTGGTTACTCGAGGCGTTTCAGGAAGGCCTGGGTGAGCATTCGCTTCTAGATAAAATACATCTTTTGTACCGACATAAAATATTTGCTGTTTTACGTGTCTAATACATGCATGGGCAACTTATAACACACCAAAGCCAAAGAAAAACACGTATTTCCGGCGAATCACCCCTTTAAACTATTTTCATTAAGCATGGACTTGAGCATGCACTGAAAAATTTCATTGTGAAGTGTTTGCTGACTTTGACTTTGAAGCTCAAATTTTTTTATCTTTCGTTGTCGTGTCTCTCTCAACCGCTATTTGGCACAAAATTTGTTAATGGTCCGGTGTACGACATCTAACGGCACATGTTCATTATTTTGCCTTTCTGTCAATCGATCCTTCAAAAGAATTACACACTGGACCTTAAAATTGTCCTGAGGCTTGTTTTCTTAAACGTTTACGTTTTCTCAACCTCAGACATTAAAATAAATTTTTCTCCATGCAGAATAAAGTCATCAAGCCATTAATGAAGGGAAAATTAAAAGCTTTAGTTGGCCACTTGTTTTTTATTCCCCATTGCTCTGGGCAAATGGTTCCTATGGAGTGCTTTAGTGTGTAGCCTGTAAGCGTGCTCATGATGGCAATGTCAGTGAAGAGCAGATGGAATGAGACCTCCTAAAGAGAAATCCCCCTAAAGCATCTGTTGTCCGCCTTTGATCAGAATATTTCTGTAGCTCAACTGGTAGTGAATGGTGCGTGCCACACCAAAGTTGCGGGTTTGATTCTCAGGAATTATACTGGTAACATGTCTACATTAAATGTGTTGTAGGTCACTTTGAATGAAAGCTTGTGCAATAAATCTGTTAAAGAGATCGTAATCGATGGATTTACTTAACAACAGAAAGCTTATTTGCTTTTTTATGATTCAAATCAAACATCAGTCGATGGTTTTGCGCAGTCAGGCACAACCTTTCTAAGGTGAGAAACCTCTAGAGGTGCCACAGTACATAACAGGATTTATTTGGATTTAGTAATTCCCAGAATGCCCAAATAAGTGTGAAATCTTCTCAGGGAATGCTCAGTTGCTGCATTCATGCAAATTTTATGCAAACTTCTACAGGACAGGTTTGGTAGGCCACATATGCTGTTATAATGCCATCTTTCAGGAAGTGATTTTGACGGACAATACAAGGTTTTCTTTTGTGCAGGGCGCTGAAGTGTTAACCTGGCACAGCAGGGTCAGTAGCGCCACAGTCAATGTTTCCTTACTGATAGGTGTGCAAACCTCAGTACTCATTTCTCTGATAAACCTGAGAACGCTGTTGAAAACAGAATGATTACTAAGCTTGCTGTTACCAGCAGGGGGTTGTGGGAAATATATAGAGGTGAATGCATTGAAAAGCCTTGTATAGCGAGTGTATTATCTACAGTGCGACCTTCACCCTGAAAATAAGCTAAAAGAGAGCAGACGCACTGTATCATGCACACTAGAAAGAATTGAATGTCAACCTCAATATATTTCAATGAGAAGAGAGAAACACTGCATCAAACTTGACTGGCCTGTAGTTTTACTTTTAAGTTGAGTTCCCCAATATGTTGGATGTGTAGATATCTCTAGTAATGCCTGAAAAATAATTTTGGAAATAATCAATCTATACAGTCACATGGGTCGTTGGGACGTTCACCTGTTGGGTGGAAGTAATTCGGCTCTGTTAATTTTCTGATGAAGGTGTTCGGATTCACAGCTTGTGACAGTCTCCAACTTTCCCTGCCAGCTCTGCCTTAATCTCTAGCCTGGCCAGCACTCTTGGGGTTTGTCTTTCATGACTTGAATTTATTTTTTTACCCATAAATAATTCAGTGTTTTGCATCGACTAAGTGCCATATGCTTAATACGCAAGACCTGAGACAACGGTGCTTCCTGCATGTTAATACTGCATTCGACTTTCTCTTGTTAGGAGTTGCTCTTAAAGAGTCATCGCTGAAACTATGTTTTAAAGTGCACCTTAAATCTGCCATGTGCTTGTTGCTCTAAATAAAAAGTTTAATATCAAATACTGTAGGAATCAAATATTAATGATATTGAATTTGGTCATGGGCTTTAAAAATGTTCATGCCAGAGGTAATTTCAGAAAGGCCATATATACCTGTAAAACATCATAATTTAAAATTAGGCTGCAAAATTTGTTACACTACATAGTTTGATGAATGGCATACATCAGTACGTCCCTAAGCGACAAAAGAAGTGGCAAAATAATTCAATATTTTTTTTTATTATTATTTAAATTTTTAAGTAGTCAAATTGGCTTTACAAGTCATTGAAAAAAGAGTTGATGAAACTGAAATAAACTTGATGTAAAAAAAGAAACAAATGCTATACTTATTGTGAAGGGTTGAAGAATTTTAGACATAATTTAAAAAAGGAAATGGAAATTACTTGTGCAACCAATTTGACATTAAAAACGTACGTTTAAACACTACTAAGAGCAATAGTAAGGTATGTTTGAATCCCTGCCCTGTGAACACAAGTTGTCTCTGTTTGCACCTGTTTCCTGCCCTCCATCCCTTTAACATACAACACACAGTCCCTCCGGTACCTGTGGTCTTGGCCGTATGAACATGTTAGAGGTGGCAGCTTGTTGGACAGAGCTGGAAAGAGCTTCCAGGCTCCTGGCAGGAGGCTTCTTCACTGTCAGCTTTCTGTGGTGAGCAGCATTGTGGTTTGTCACGTCTCCTGCGTGGGGCTGATCCTTCAGCCATCTGTCCTTAGTCATCTCCAGCGTGGCCTCGTCCACTTCTCTCTGTGACACACGCAGTAATTACAAACACCAGGCCGACGGAGGCCAGCGTGGGGCGCGGCATGGAGGCCATCTCTGTTACAGTGTCACGCGGGTTACCTACCAAGATTTCGCCGCAGGCATGGAGGAGATTTTTTGTTGAGTACGACCCCAAAAGCTCGAGAAACTGAAGATGATGATTAAGATGCAAGTTATTTCCTGACAGACTGTGTACAGTATTTAATGGAGTGATTATCAAATGATTTCGTTTCAGCAAACATTGACATTGGACATCAATGCAAGACCAAAAGTCACCTGTAGTATCTATTGACAGAAAGACAATATAATATATCTTTAGGGGTGTATAAAGACCGTACGCGATGAAGCATTATGTTTTTATTATCTTAGAATGAGCTATTTCTATCCACTTACACCACGGGTCAGCTTGCAAGGAGTTCGCCACATTGTTTCTACAGTAGCCCTAAACAGTCAAACTGCTCTACAGAGAGCGTTTCGTTAATACGTTAACTACTTCGGCAAACAAGGCAAAATGTGACATCTTAGTCTTGTGTCAGCCACCGTAGTGGGAGGGGTGGAGTAAGCCATTGGTTGCAATTTGCAACCTCATCACTGGAGGCCGCTAAATTTCACTCACTGGTCCTTTAAAAGAGCCGGAATTTAACTCTACACATTTCATAAATATGCAGATTAGTCGCCGACCAAATACATTCATACCAGATCCAATAGCATCTGCCTGCAGAACTGCACTTGCACTCTCAGACACCTTCGCTTCCTGTGCAAGTGACGTCACTAGCAGTCGACACCTGCACTCTTCGCTGCCTGCGACTTCATTTGCAATCGACACAAATCGAAAGTGACTGTTGTGATATTTATAACAGCAAATCTATTACCAGGTAGGTAATTCCAGTGTTATGGATGTGACATTTTATTGATTGATTCTCAGAGAATGTCTACATTATCAATATATTGAATCATCTGTTTATATTTTACTAAACCCCTTGATAGAGTCCAGACATCGTCTATGCACAAGCTTTCCATTGAAAAAATGTGACAAAAAATATGTTTTAGAGATATAACAAGGATCGTAAACAGAACATTTCCATTATATTAAAATAAAAAACCTTTAAGCTTATGCAAATTATATAGTGCGTCAATTTACAATCTACTAATTTTCATTGCTGGGTAAGCTTTTATATATGGTCTTTCAAAACTAGTAACACTTTCATAAGTAAAAGCAAAAGAAGCGATGCAAAAAGAAACAATGGCACATTGTGCAGTTTCTTTAGTTTCAACTTGACAGAACACTTTCAGGGTCAGGACGTCGACAACGTGTTCAAGGAATACGTGCATATCTTCGATTTCAGTGAAGACAAAACTGGAGCGTTCCAGAGCTACAATTTTGTCATCTGAACATTCAGCCTTTTGTAATGTGTCCATGGCCTCATGGCCTCTTGGTCCTCCATGTAGAGTACTTTGGGCAGCTGAACAAAACCAAGCTTATTACTTGACTGCTCCAAACATCACTCATTGGCTTTTTAACTGAAATAATATACAGTCATACATAAACAAAACATTGATATTCAAACTGACGGCAGTGACCGCAAAATTTGTCTTTTGAAAATGCCGTCGCACGCGAGCAGTGCGTGAAGAGTGCAGGTGTCTAATGCAAGTGACGTCACTTGCACAGGAAGCAAAGGTGTCTGAGAGTGCAAGTGCAGTTCTGCAGCCGGACCCTTCTCATCAGATCAGACACTCGCGTACATGTAAAAGTGTTACAATACAAAAATCAAACCCTTAGGATTGTGCCAGGAGCGTATTCCAACCTAGGGTGCTTCTCTTTTCTTGTTTGTGCATCCTTGTTTCCTTTCCTCGCGTCTTAGCGGATGCAAGGAAGGATGGAAGGAAAATAATTCAGCATTACTTTTAGTTGAGACAAATTTTCTGTCCAATCGACTGCTGTTGGTAGAGGTGCTTATATAAAAACACCCCATATGGTGATATGGGTTGGAGGATAGGTTGGAGGAGTAGGATGGAAATTTATTTACCATGGGTTGGCTGGGTTGCTCTATAACCTGATGTTTGGGCCTACTTGAGTAAGATATGTGAGGTGTTCAAAAGGGAGCACATGCATGAGGTCTTCCTCTGAGCCTGAGGCTAAATAAATCACGCAGCAGCAAATTCACACTCTTATTCTGATAAACACAATAGTTAAGAGCAATGAAACATAGCGCTGAGCAAATACATTACATTTCACAAAACTACTTTAAAGAAGTCACATCATGAAAAATCGAATTTTAAGTAAAACATGATGGTGAAAGTTGGCCCTTTATCCAAGACCCGTTATTTCACTCTCACCCCACATGACCCTGAGACGCATTGAAAGTGCACCCAGACATAACCCTTGAAATTTGCGTTTTCCCCAAACCCGTTGGCCATCACATTGAGGAGCTAAAAGTCTCATTAACATATTAAACGAAGTGTGACATATTTTGTAGTGGATGACTTGCTGTCTGTAATTAGGCCCCTGAGTTACACACACAGTAGCAGAGGTGAGCCGCACTTCAGCATTGACTAAAGGGAAGGTGCCTCAACTAATGAGAAAGAGCTTGTCTATGACTAAAACAGATGGAACTGTTATGTGCCAACATTTATAAGTTACAGATAATTGCGGAGAGGGAAACAGTCAGAGAGAAAAGGGCAACAGTGGCAACAAAAAGAACACAAGAAGGAAATCTGATAACAAAACGGGACATTTTGAGCTGGGAAAGTGTAATATTCACTGAAGAACGTCATTGTATTGCAATTAAACAATAAAAAAATATAAAAATTAAATATCTGTATGCTTAAATCCCATTACTGCACATGCAAATAAATGTGCAGACATTTACAAATTCCATAACAAATTTTCATTTAATCACCATTTTTAGATGTACTGTTGTGATTTTAAACCTGTCCGATTTTTTCTTCTTGGTAAAATGTTGGTAACAGAAAACGTGTTGGTTACGGATGTAAATTCAGTTCCCTGATGGAGGGAACGAGACGTTGTGTCGAACCGACAGATGGGGTTTGATCTTGAAAACCTATCAACTCTGATTGTTCTTTTTAAAAGGCCAATGAAATTGGTGAATGGCGCGTGCCCATTAATTCACCTTTTGGTCACATAATGAATCACCGCGATGCACCTTGACCTACCTGAGCAGGACTTAAGCCCGTGGAAAGGACACATCTGTCCAAGGGGCCAGGGTCGGACAGCAGCAAGGCGCGATAGGAACACACTTCGTGCCGGTGTGCTATGTTCTACAAGGATCTAGACTCTGTAACCAATGCTGAAGCAGTCTCATATGCATCAACCCGAGCTGAACACTGCCGCCGAGGACGCCATAAGCCCCTGGAGCCTTTGAAAGATTTTCAGTGGGACCGCTGGTTGTCACCTGTTACTGTAACAGGCGGCACAGCACTGACTGGGCGCGTTCCGCAGTGTCATGGTGACAGAGTCTAGTTCCACACCGAGAGAAGAGGTGCTCTCGCGGGGGGAGCGTCTCCTGTCCCAGCTGACCCGCAGGCCCCCACTAGGAGCAAGTGCCAGACCGGATGGCAGGACTTCGCACTGACATGCTCAGGTCTCGAGTGAGAGGGAATCGAGACATGAAAGTATGTGTCCTCCAGCTCGACAGCCACTAACCAATCCTGATGTCAGACGGACCTCAGAAAGTGCCTCTGCGTCAACATTCCGAACGGAAGCCTGAAGAGCTTAGTTCAGGGGGCACAGCCCCATGGGCTGTAGAACCCTGAGGACATCTCAGTCAGACTCGACCCCTGGAGTGGCGAGCGGTTCTGCAGACTTCATCTGCCTAAAGTCTTCGCTGCATGACACACTGTCGAGTGAAGAGTGCAGAAGGCAGGGGGAACACAATGATGCAACGTCGAGTGGAGGCTTCGCTATGTTGAAAAATACACCCAGGTAGAAGGAAGCTCTCTTGAGAGGAGCCGTCCAGGTGCTACTCGACAGTGGTGTTGACTGGAGGCACGCCCAATGTCCTGGCCTACTCGGGCTGTCCACGTCGGTCGCCATCCAACGCCGCAACGAAAAACTAGGGACTGGTCAGTAGCTCATGGGAAACACGTATTGGGGTATGAATGGTCCATAGCTTTGGCGGCGGATTGACAGGGGTTCCGTCCAATTGGCAGTAACTACCCCGGTCAAACAAAAGACCTACCATATCCGGGTTGACTGATTTGTCGTTGTGTTTTCTGACTTGTTATTTTGTTTCCGGAATTGTTGTTGTGCTTTATGGTTTGTTAATATGTTTTCAGATTTGGTTTTGCGTTTTCAGATTTGTAATTGTGATTCAGAATTAGTTTTTTGGCTTTTAGATTTGCTGTTTGTTTTGCGATTTGTTTTTTGTTTGCCACTTTACGGCTTCCGTACAAACCCCATCTGTCGGTTCGACACAACGTCGAGAGTCCGACAGAAAGGGAACCACATTTTTCAAAATATCTTCTTTTGTGTTTTCCAGAAGAAAGAAAATCACAAAATGACAGGGTGAGTAAATTATGACAGAATTTTCATTTTGAATGTGAACTATTCCTTTAATTTAATTGAGAGAAAATGTGAATTGGAGGTTTAAATGGAATTGAATTAACAATGTAACTGGTTAAACCATTCTAGGTAAAGGAAGTCAAAGTGAAGTAACTATTCGTCTTTCATTAAAATGAGCCCACATGCATCCTTGAAATAATCTTTGTTCAATTAAGTCCAATTAAACTGAACATCTCGTAATTGAAAGCTATTTGTACCGGTTACTTTATTCAGAACTGATACATTTGCCTGACAGTTAATAACGTGAATGTCAAGCCCAATGCATTATTGAATAAGTGTCTGTCCTCACTCTCTGCCTGCATTTTCTTACACAACATTACTTGTCAAAACTCCCGTTTTTGCCGGCAGTCTCCCATTTTTCCACACCCATCTGCTGCCATCCATCCGTTTAGTTATTTCTCTTGTGACTCCAGTAGCCTATTCCAGTTCCTCCAGTGAACGCAATTGCGAACGGTCCGACTGAGACCGCAAACAGCCCCGGGAACCCCGAAACTCTGTGGGTCTCCTGAATTTTAAATGTTGAAGTATGGTCTTCTTGCTTTTGACACCGTGGCCTGTTATCAAGCTGTTCCACAATCACCTGCCACATTCTGTTTCTCATACTACTTTGTGCTGCGAAACGAAGTGGTCTCACACAAGCCATCCTGAAATTTGGCGCTCGCTTTTACGGTGTCTCGGAAATGTCAAAACACCTCTCAAAATGCGTGCTATGCGAATAACGCAGAAAATAGAAACCAATGTGATTGACACAACGTGAGGTCCTATTTCTTTTTACGTGCAAAAATGTCTAAGTCATGCTGTCAGGTATGTTTATGCAAAAGTTACGGATTACAGCTTTAAAGGAACAGTTTACCCCAAAAATGTACTTACCCTCAAGTTGTTCCAAATGTGTATACATTTCTTCAGATATAGATATCTGAATGCTTGTAACCAAACGGTTCTTGGTCACCATTGACAACGGTGGTAGGGAAATTACAATTACAGTTAAAAGTGCCTCAGAACGGTTTGCTCTCCTACATTCTTCAAAATATGTTCTTTTGTGTTCATACGAACAAAGACATTAATAAAGCAAATGTTCCTACTATGGTAGTCAATGGTGTCCAAAAAGTATATGTAAATGAATAATGAATTTTTGGGTGAACTGTCCCTTCAAGACAAAAGGTAGAGGTAAACAGAGCATAAACTGTGTTTATAGAAAGAAATTGTATCTCTCAAATAATCTTTTAGTTTTGTACATAAAAAGATTAAAGAGAAATAATTTATGGTATTTTTGAAAAAAAAGTGCTTCAAAGGAGTTGGTAGCTTTGCTTACATTTGCAAACATATGAACTCTAGTCGGCTCAGTATTTTAGTGAATTAGAAGCAGTTATTGCATCAGAAAACATAAGCAGCATGTTTATGGTAAAAATCCAAGAGTTTGTGTTCAACCCGATGCCTTTAAAATAAATATCAGGAAAATATTTAAATCAACTTCCCTTAATGGTCACGAGGAACGTGAGCATGAGGGTAAGATGCGTTTGGAGATTGTAATTAGATATTCAATTGACTATTATATTTCAATATTGATTATTTCATCTGACACTTGCCATGAGTTCACAAACATCCTGCCATGCTCAGGTCCAAATGCTAATTGGGTTACATAGCAAGCTAATTGATCAATAAAAAAAAGGAAAAACACTCTTGTGCTTGAATGTGAATAAAAGGCATTGTGAGTTTTCATGCATTGAAGAAGCCATGTTCCTGTGTACTGCTTTAAAATATGAACGGCAGCTATTCTGCATAATATTTTAATTAGCAAGTCCGCATGTGTCGTGGTGTTTTGCAAGTGAAGGGAATCTGGATCATAATATCTTTCTGTGAAATGCAATCCTTTTGTTTATTCAACCCTCCGCACGCATTCATATTAATAACTTAC
The DNA here is from genome assembly GCF_947034865.1 of Barbatula barbatula. Classification (NCBI taxonomy): domain Eukaryota; kingdom Metazoa; phylum Chordata; class Actinopteri; order Cypriniformes; family Nemacheilidae; genus Barbatula; species Barbatula barbatula. The sequence goes on from NC_136782.1 coordinate 8,359,255, forward strand.
GGAATACTTTCAGGCTTCTCCCAACCAAACACATTTTACTCTTTGTCTGTGGCTCTAATAAGCACCAGTGATGTATTTCAGCTCCTAGATGTTTCACTTTTTTTTCTGACGAGATTTACTTGGGAAAAAAATCAATTTGGTTTGTGCCTAGTGGGAATTCTATCTTGTGACCTTGCTGCTGGATAGCTGATTTACTCTGCATCGATCTGTGTTTTTTCCCGTGCACGCTTTGTTGAGCTCATCTCATGTACCTAATAGGCTGTTCTTAACAATCTAATATTCAGCATGTGTATATGTGACATTACACGGAGTGAGTCTATAGACAGGTGCGTTTATAATTAATGTATCGTGCTCCTGCACATTATGGCGCCTTAATGGCACCACTTTGTTGAAACATTTCCTACACGGCGTCCCTGCGCTTAGCTGGAAATGAGTTTCCACAGATGTCTGTTTTTATGATCCGGTTGACCTCAGCATTCCGCTGTCGTTCATCTAACCTTGTCAGTTTCACTGTCACCTGACACATATTCATAAAAATAACAACAAGCATATAAAGAGAAGAGGAAGGCCAAAAGTGCGGTTAAACCTACAGGACTACAGAACACGACAATATGGAGCGAGACAAATGCTGTGTTATAGAGACTTGTTGGTTTATGTTTTTTTATTCTTTGTAATCTAGATGTACAAAAACTGGGAATGCATCAAAAGTGAAAAGGGCCCCACCCTCCCTCTCCGAAGGGGAGGGGCTTCAGTATTGCTTTTGTATAAAAGATTGTCTTTCATGCACAACAAGACATGTTTTAGGAAAGACATTTACTTTCATGTTTCCTATATTAAAGGTGTGGTTCAACAATGTTTCATGCATTCAGACTTCTTTACAATGTTAAACGTGCTGTCTTCTCATGGTTGACTTGTAAAGAAATGATTTCTGTGCGCCATTCACAGCGTTCGTATAGGTTTCGGAATGTTTTTTCCGAAGAAATTCCCTTTCGTAAGAGAGAGAGAGCAACGCATTTGTGAAGTTCAGCTGTGTTTGTTTGTTCACTGCTTTCAGTGAGGAATATTATATAAACGGTGGATATAACGCTGGATTTGGAGATCGTATGAAACTGATAGACGGAGCAGTCCATGCGCTAAAAGATTTTGGTCATGATCCGTACAAAGTAAGTGAAACTGAGCCTGTGTTTTATTGGCAATGCGTACGTGCATAAGGTAAACAGCATGAACTTGTAGTGAATCGTGAGTTATGCAGGGATCATGCGACAATGTATTGTTCCATCCCCCTGCACTTCAGGATTCGCCTGAATCGCTGTTTTTTATAAAGACTCTTTAAAGATAGGAAGTATGCAATAATACTTTATAGGTACTCAAGATTAATACGAGATTGGCAGAAACTGCGTGTGTTAGATCCACTTTAATAAGAATGTTTTGGTAATTTTTTTTTTCGCAGAGCAAAGCCCTCAATCCTCAGAAGTCTATTCTACAGGGCAGAATATTTCCAAGCAGTCTGATTTCTTTAAACAGCCAATACCGACTTTTGGTTTATAAATATCATATACAAGTTTGCATATTCACATCACTTCGTTGTCCCTCCTTTGAGAAACGTGCAATATTTTGTCTCGGCAGACGGTACTTTTGTGAGGAGAATGTAATGTCAGGCTGTTTATTTAGTAATAGGTGAGCCCTCTAAGTGTCATGCCCTGAAAAAAATGCTTACGAAGTGCAATTAGTCCCATTTGCATTTGGAGTTAATGCATGTAAATGGGCTTATTTACGGGGGTTTCATACATAACCTTTTTAATATATCATGCAAATGAGAAACTCCTGAGTGGATATGCTCCGAACCGAAAAATAAATAAATAAAAAGATCCTCTCGTCATGCTCACGTCAGAAACACATTCATTAGATTAAAATATGGCTGCCTTTTCACGACCTTAATATGCATATAGCACTTGAGCGCATCCCGAGGCGTCTAACTTAAAGAAGATTCTCATTAAAAGTGCGCTCAAATGCTGTATCATAAGCGGCAGGATTCTCACACAATGATCATGCCTGCTGGGTAAAGTTTTGATTTAACAGTTATAATTAGCATTTACTCTAGACAGCCGTGAGTTTCAGTGGGGGGAAAAACCCTTGCAAGCAGCATATACTGTAACCGTAGTATACGTAGTGCCACAACCAAACCCATTAGAAAAAGGAAATCGTTACTATTTTATAACCCCCAAGAAAAACGCCATGCAGGCCGAGTGGTGTGTAAAATAGTGTTTTATATGTTAATACTGGTGAGCAGCAGACAATTTAATGAGTTCAAAACTAGAAAAGTACTCCAGCGTCTCTAGAATCTCATCACCTCTCAAACCACTCGTTCTTGCGCAAGTAGAGTCAGCACATACGACCGCTGACACTCATTTCCATATTGTTTGTATTAGCAGAATGATGCTAAATTAACTTCTAATTAAATCCCCAGAAACGGCACTTGAAATCAAACACCGTGTGGTTATTCGGTCCTCTCATGCAAAGTGTAATCTTTGTGAAATTGATTTAATAGTTGTTTAGCGAGACGCCTGCAAATAAAGAACGATGTACGAAGAGAGGTTCGTTGAAATTAATTTACTTTACGCCAAACACGAAGTGCCTTCGCAAATATCATTATTATTTAGAAGCTTGCCAGATATTCGCAAAACTTTAAACAATGCTGCAAGGACAAACGCGGCCACTTGCCATATGGTTCGGATAAGCAACTTTGTCTGCGTCATAGAAAATTGCATTTAGACAGCATGAGTAATTGAAATGAATCTTACGATTTGCATAAAGAATCACATTATTAATTGCTTGTTTATTAGCATTCATGCTTTCCCGGTTAGTCTTCTGTACTTAGGAATTGAATGATGAATTGGACTTTTTGTTTGTGTTCTGTTTTTGGATGTATTCCGTTTACACGTCATTTGAAACTGTTCGGTCTGTGTTGTAGATTAATGCAGATGTGTGCATGTAATCACAGACCGATTGCTTATTTATAATAGTATTCAAATGCACCATGACCTTGAATGTCTACTCAAACTAACTCTTCTTTGTGCCTTCACACCTTTAATTAGCTAATTATTTCAGACGCACTTCTCTGCCTGCATTGCAGTTTTTACCTGCACGACCAAAGGTCATTACTTGTACATTTCGCATTTTCTCCATAATTGTTCACTGAATTGAGACACGGATACTGCCAATCTACTTTTACTATTTATATGCATGGTACTGTATGCAAATGTCCAACATGCATGGAATACCCAGATGACTTGCTGCCAGAAAAAGCAGACTGCATAGAATACTACATCCCACAATGCAATGTACTCCAATTGACCTTTCAGTTCCAGTTTGACAGATGGACCCATTTTTCAAGGATTTATTTATTTATTTATGTATTTATTATTATTCATTATTTGATTGAACTGCCAAAGGTTACTATAGTGTTTTATAATGAATTCAGTTTAAACATTAGTTTAACATGTGACAACAAGATAGCATTCTGCTGTTCAAAATATGTGTTGTTGCATACTGTATTGTATTTTTCAGCTTCGCTTAATCCGAAAAAAAAGAAATATCTTTACCTAGACATGACCTTTTTTGCAATTTAGCGAATGTGAACCAAAAATAGGTCATGTCTTAGTAAACCTCTGCCGACAATAACCGTGATATTAACAGTCATTTGTATTATTAATAATATTGAGTTAGTAATACACATGATAATATTGCAGATCATTCAGCGGCGATATCCGGAACATCAAAGTACCGCGAGAGCGCTTGAAAAGCATTCGGATCAGTCTGCTCTCGCAGTACTTTGATGTCAAAAGCCTGTCGGTATGCGCAGCACCGCACACTGGCCCTGCGTTCCAATTCGCATCCTCATACTAGCCCTAATGTTTTTGAGCTGGAATAGTAGGTAATTGAGTGCATATACCAATCCTGCGCAGGGCTCCCAATATTAAATGTGAAAAATGAGGCAAAGAAACTAATTGATTTGCTTTTTTTGTTCAAAATGTCATATGTCATAAAGAATTGTTTTGGTAATGATAATAGTGTAGTAATCTTATATTGTTACAGCCCTAGTGTACAGTTCTCCAACAATACTTGAAATATAAAAAATAAACACAGGCAGTGTGTTATGTATGAGCTAATTGCTAAACAGGAACATGCTTATGATAAAATCTGAAAATTTCGTTCAGTTTTCTTTTTCTTGTTATCTCTTTCAAGTTTTTTCTTAGTTGATTCATGGGGAAAACTGCATTCACATCACATGCTGTTCTGAGATAATGAGCTCGCTAGAAATGTCCTAATATTTCTCTACCAATTTAGACTGTCGGATATACAAAAATAAATGCTCGTCGAGAATTATTTTCACACACATTTTCCCCGCTGTTCTAAAAGACAATCTTCAGTTTCAGAAAATCTGGCTCCCATCTGTATTTTACCTCTGAAACTGCCTGTGAGGAAGACTAAGGCAGTGTGCTTCACAGTCTCCAACCCGACTCAAGATCCGTCCCCAAATCACCAGCACACATTTTATTTAAGTATGTTATATGAGAACTCCATAATCTGAACCTCACAGGGTCCAAGGGGAAATGAGAGCAAGATGGGTTGGTTTTAAGTAAAGAGCAAGTGTGCAATGATGAAAGCGCATGAAACGGAGAACCAAGTCTTGGTGCGGTACACGCGCCGGTGTTCGGGAAGTAGGCTGCACCTGCGGGTGAATGCTGAGCCAGGGTTTGTTTGTGTGGTTTGATTGCAAAATGATTGCATTTCTGAATAGAACGTTTAACAATACATATTTCTCCAAAGCAGCCTTGGGGAAAAAAATAACGTTTCATGGTAAATACAAATAATTGGTTATCCAAAAATAAGAATAAAAAACTTTAGTTTTAAGAATTAGTTTTATAATAAACTGAACCACAGAACATCTAATAATTGTTGGTTTGTTTGAGTGTTCAACAAACACACTACCCTTATTTGCAAAGATACACTGTAAGAAACTGCATTCATTTTATGGAACCTTATGGAAATGTCAAATTACAGAAATAGACTTCAAATGGGTGTAAAATATCATGGGAAACATGTCATTTTTGGTTTGATGTTTATATTGCGTCTGAGCTGTTGGGAATATTAAATTTTTTGGTAAATGTTTTTATAGTGTTAGCTTATGATGATTTGATAATAATAACTTTGGCTCCATTTGCCCACCACGAGTGTAAAGAATAGTATCTGCAATATTATGTTTGAAACAGAGATGGTAATATGAAAGCCGAAGTTTGATATATCGAGATGCAAATGTTTTGGTTTCGGTTCATTGCTATCATCTGAAACACTTTTAAAGGCTACACTTGTTTCAGAGACAGACCTGTGCCGAACTTGACAAGATCAATGGTTTGTACTTCTGTGTGTTGTTCACACCCAGCAGATGGATCAGAATTTCAAAAGCAGTAAGGCCAAGCAGCTGTTGAAATGTTTGAAGTTAGTCACAGTTGTACGTCTCTATTTGGTCTCGCGCTAATATTAATAATTACTTTCACACTGCTGTGTCCTGAGGATATCGTGTTTCATTACAGCACAGACCGAGCTCTCCCAAAAACTGCTTAACCGCCAATTCCAAAGAAAAGCCTGTCTACCGCCAGAGATAATGGAGACATTTTCCCAACAGGCTGAGCAAGAAAGCCAACGCTATGGATGAACCCAAAGTCCATCTCTCATGCGTTATCGGTTGCAAGCGTAGGCTTCCTACTATCCCATTAGTTTTAAGGTGCAGTCGCCTTGAAAAACCTTTTAGAGCCATGAATGGCTTTTTGGTACCGGAGTACGTAATAGGTTTATACAGAATGACAAGGATATTATGGCTAATGCTTGTAAGCCAAGTGAGAAATTACCTAGTGCTAAAGGTAATGTAACATACGGGAAGCAAAGCCGCATCGTGACTTAGCGAGTTGTCCCTGTTTGAAAAGGTTCGAGTTCTGTCCTTGTTATAAAGGTCGGCAGAGGTTTGGTGAATAGCACTAATGGAAGGGTAATTGACTTTGGTGAAAGTTAAAACGATAGAGGAAATCGCTAAGTATTTTTTAATCACCAGCAATAATGATCTATACAATCATTCGCTATGATGCCACCGGTTGTTCGTAATGGTAAATAAGCGCTTTAAATAAAATAAAATAAATGAACCACAGCAAGCTTATCCCATAATACCTCAGGTTTTGGAATTCTGTCTGGAGCTCAGATCTCGCTGCCAGAGGGTCAACTCTTTGCATTCATGGATGGCTAACCTTTTTTAGGATTTCTTTTGAAAGCTCACTGCCTTCCACAGCCATGCCGATTCAAAACAATAGTGCTTAGCTTGACCGGCCACAGCAGGTAAGACATTATTCTAAATGATGAAAGAATTAAGGAGGCAGGCGAGCTCCGGCACTTATTATTACAGAGATCCAACAACCGGCCTGGCACAAAACGAACAGCCAGGCTTTTAAACCAACGTCTGGGGTCAAATTAAAGTTCTCCACTCGCTGCTCCATCAGTCTGGCTCAGATTTGTACAGACACGTTAGAAGTTCCCCTTTGTACCCCCGGCGTGTTCTGGAGCCGGCCAATGCGGAGCGGTGGGGTGCAAAGGAAAGGGCAGAGGAGTGCGTCTCGCCTGAACCCTGTCAGTTTGATAGAGTGAATACATTGTGAGAGATAATGGATACTTTCTATTCAATGAGGAGCTGAATAAAGAAAGCCTTTCCTCTCATTCATCACCATTGATTACCGCAGGCACAGCGCACCGTCGGTAGAGAGGGTGAGATGGGCGGCGCGCTACTCGGAGATTCAGCTGAATCATGGGAAACGAAATAAAAGTGGGTGAGCGGATGAGTCAAGGATAACATACATGCCGAGGAGAAACCACTTCGACGCTGCCCTTCCCCGGCACGTGTCTGTGAAAATCTGGGTCTTTGTGGATTGTTTTTATGGAGGATGTGAATATGATGTGAAGGTCACAGGATTTTAATAAAGCACTTAGTGCTCTGTAACACGTTCTGTGTCTTGGAGGGGATGTAATGAAATCCAGCATGTGACCGTGATCTCTGGCCTGTTATTGATATCACTTAGGGACACAGCAGTGGTTTGAAGATCTGTGAAGGTGGCACTGGTTTTAAAGTGCATGCAAAAATCAGAGATGGAGACTTTAGACCTCGACACGGACACAAGTAGCAGTAATGCCACAGTACATTGAAATGGATTCCAAATTAGAAATTTGCATCTAAAATATAAAAAATATTGTCCTTGATTCTGATTGGTTGAGTCGAGTTCATTATAAAATACACTGATTTATAACTGCCGACCGCATCATATAGCCTGAATATAACTTTATTTACTATATTTTATGAAACCATGCTTTGCATATGGAATAACCGTTTTAGCCGAATAGCCCCGCTTAATTGCTTTAATAATATAATAATTTGGCAAAACACATGTGATGCTGGAAACGTTTGCTATGCTACGTTTCGCTATGCTAGTATTTGCTATGCTACGTCACTTTACTATAGGCTACATTACATTAAGCTAGGCTACGTTACGTTCAGAATTCCATTTCTTGAATATTTCTAAAAACAATTATTTAGATTCCTACTGTTGTTTTTCATTTTTTAAAGATTAAATAGTTTAATTGTAACAAAACAATATATATTTAATAATATGAAACACTTTTTCATATTAACACTTTGCATTTTATTTCCTGCACAGTCTGAAGCGGGTTGCACATCACGAGTACAGCGCTGTGTCGCACCACATTTTTAAAATCTGAACACATTGTAAATTACAAGTTATACATGAGGGCTTTACACACACCGGTGAGGCCTCTTGGTGTCTGGCGGTCGGCGTTCATCTATAACTCTTGACACTGTTGTCCAAGACACAACGCAACGTGGTTTTGTGCTTCTCGTCTGGTTTGGGACCCGAATCGCCTATAGTCTGTACAGCTGTGAAACATACTGCAATAAAGCGAAAGAGAAATAGTCTTTAATAATGCAGGAAAAATATGTTTCATTATTATAACTGTGTCTAGAACCCAATTTCTTTTAAACTAGCATGGAATATAATTTTTGCCCCTTATGCTTTTTATTACACAAATTATTTAACATTGGTTGTTAAGTACAAAGAGAATTATAATAGACAATAGAATTTTCCCTTTTTCATGCACACAGCGCTTTATTCAGTTCCTAGTCATGCAGTTTGAAACACATGGACAAATTATTGTATAGTTTCCTTGGGTGCAGTGGTGTAGTCTATGTGATACGCCGTATACCCCCTAGAAAGAAAATCAAGGATTTCCGTATACCCACTTTAAAAAAGCGTGAGGATATGGACCAACATAGTTTTGTGTCCGAAAAGGACGATGCTCTGACTTTTGGACCATTGCTGCAACCGGGAGATATTAAACAAAAGGAGATCATGAAAGGCAAACATTTAAACTACACCATTTCAGTGTTTTTGTAAGTCTGCCCCTGAAGCTACCGCCGATTCAGGTGTCGCTGCAGCAGGTGTTATAGAAAATGAGCCCGATGGGGTCCTCCTCCATCACGATATAGTTGAAGAGTTGAAGGGTGAATCAATAAATGAGGCAGGAAGCGAGAACAATATTCACAATTGTTTTAGATGATGAGAGATAAGAACTCAGCCTTGTGAAAGTCAGGCTAGAGACAATGCCAGCAATCTATAAGTGCAACGGGTACAATGTTGTAATAGAAAATTTGTGTTCGTAATGGTATTTCATCGGAAACCCCAAAATGTATGGGATGGTTTCTATTTTCTTAGCACAAATATCACAAATAAATGACTTTATAGCTGAGTTTTCACATGGATCACAACTATACATTGAAAATTGCCAGCTGATAAAACCTGTGCTTTAGGGATTGTACATACTGTACATACACCATCTAAGGCTTATTGGCTGAGAGACAGAAATGAACAAAACCAGTAAGTCCCCCCAGCTGTCATTGGCTATAGAAATCTTGCTTGCAACGAATCCTTCAGAATGCTCTTGTTAACATATAGAGGCATACTCTTTGCATTCTCGTGAGTGTGGTGGCGCTCATGGGTTGTCCATCCTGGACAGGTGAGTAGGCTGGGAGGTGAAAAATCTGAGTATACTCACTACAAAAAATAGACTACACCACTGCTTGGGTGCAGCCACAAAGTTCACATTATATTTCGATGAAGGTCACCCAGGAGATCAGGAACAAAATGCTCTCCATGGAAACCTGTGGTCCAATTAGATCTGCTCTCTGCCTGCACCGCATAGCAACTCTAGATAATGTGTAGGCTACGTCCTTTTAGCACCACACATTAGCCTTGCCTTGCGGCCGCAAGATCTGACCTGATGTCACCCGTGTGTGACAGAGTACGTGTGTGAGAAACCTAGTGAGTGGCCTGGTTTTAAAAAGGAGCATCACAGGTTTCCTAAAAGGATTAAGACAAACCCAGAATGCTAGCTTGACAAAAATTAGGTGGTGAATAAAGAAAACATGATGATTATTGACTAGGTGAATATGAATATGATTTTTGATGGATGTGATATGGTATAGAAAAGTATTAATGCCAAATATTAATTTATGAATGAACTATTTGACCTAATATTGTGACTTGTGCATGGGCCTATAGGCTAAGAGCAAAGTGTTGTTAGCTTAGAAACATGCTAATAGCAAACTCAGAATCAATTGACATACATTTTAGCTGCCTTTTTATTTAGATGGAAGTCATGATGCAGTTAGACACCCGGTTAGACACCTCTTCCTGGATCACAGCTTTAAATGGCTGCCAGACTTAAACTGCTGTAGCCTACTATCACCAGAGGCAGCGATGCATATTTGTTTACTGCTGACTTTGTTTTCCCTCTTTTAGGCTCTCGTTTAACAAATTAAGGGAAATTGCATGCTCAATTTACAGAGAACTTGTGTAGGCTGCAGTTTCTAACAAAACTGATGTGCCACGAGAGGCCTCAGCAGGCTTGTGTTGCCATCCGGACAGCGGCCGACCTCAATCCATTTTTATGCAGCCAGTGTGGGCCTTAAAAGAAACGGGGTTTCTCTCAGTCAGCTGTGTAGTTTACTAGTCAGGGCACCGGCCAAATCATTCGGTTAAATGTTGTCTCACTAGAAAGACCCAGAATGCACTATTGTTTTTTTTACCCTGAAAGCACAGATGCATCTGGGGGACGTCTGCATTTACATCTGCAAGACATACTTTTTGATTGTTTGCTCATCCGCAATACGTCTCTGAGACGTTTTCCTGTCAGATTTCATATAGACATTTAGAAGATGTCTGTAAGATGTTCATGATTTCCAATGGATGTAACATTAATTTTTTCCTAACATTCCTAAAGACGTTTTCGGATGTTTCTACACAATAGATGCTTTCCAGATCCCCAAGTCTTTAGAGGTACTTGTGCTATCTGGGTAGAATCGCGGCCTGTTTGCTGTATTTTATTTCATTTGTTTAACTGAAGAGTTTCCATGTGTTCTGAAGACTCAGATCACAGAGTAACAATAGCTTTTTTGATTTTGGGAAAGGTCTTTCGTCCTGAATGCTTGAAAGTTTTACTGTTGTTCAAAGACAATTTAACAAAAATCTGTGCGATTTACAAGGTATATAGTTATGTTTTGAATACCCACATATAAATACTAAATCCTCCAAACTGTAAAATATCACTGCAGTCCTTCTGAAACCTTGCTTCTCCATATTTCGTTATCAATTTAATGAAAAACTGCACATTTGGACATCCAAGGTTTTAGAAGGACAGCGACGATATGTTACATTTATAGTACACCTAGATATCTGTGAACAACTCAGATTCCTATATTTGTAATGCATGAATTATATTAGGTCTAATTTAAACCATAATGTTATATACATCATGTGGCTATACTGTATATCAGCTTTCTGTATAGGTATTCTTAACTGTATTATTATTTGCATATGTATGCTCTATTTCATAATTACACTGTACTTTATAACATCTACAAGAAAATGCCTTAGCACTGTCTTTTATATGGCGATGTTGTTGATACCAGCACCTGCGTTGTAATGCATGATCCTGTCATCACGTCACAGGTAATTGAGTCATCAGTGTTGACTGGATCAACAACCTTTCCTGTGCAAAGACTCCTGTTCACAATATACGGCATTCATTCACGACACAGCCATACAGAAAAACCTTCTTTTGAGTTGGATTGCTCTGTCACTCCTTACAGCGGCGGTTTGCGAAAAACAAAAAGCCCACTGGAGATATACAGTACTATACAGTACATGCTCCTCACGAGAGTAATAACAGAATTTAAATAATAATTTATTCTGCAATAACAGTGTTGAGACGAGTCCCAGATGCTTCATTATTAGTGTTTGGCATTACTAACAAAACCCTAAAATTTGAAATTATATTAGAAATTATGAATTGTCCCTGGAGCAGTTTTGCAGGAGATTATTGGATGTATCACTCTTGTTTTTGTATGTCTGGTTTGTTATATCAAACCCTCATGAGGTTTACCAGTTGCCAGCGTTTCGCAATAAACTTTGACATACACAGACCATTTGTATCATAACAATAAATGTCTTTAATGTTTAGTCTGTAATGTATCATTTTTTCCCTTTTAAATGGCATCTCTTCTCTATAAGACATATGTCTTGGCATAGAGACAAAACTTTAATAGAGTTAACTTCCGGTCTTTGTTTGGCTAGTGTCTAAAAATAGTGTCTTATAATAACTACTTATGTTTTATTTTATTTATGTTTATATTAAGTCATATTATTATTTTATTGCATAATAATTGTATTAAATAAACGATTTGTTGAATGGGTCCTGTTTTGTCGCATTTAAATGAACCGTATGGTACGTTGACATCTAGCTGTTGAGCTTGGTATAACAGTCTAAATTTTAAATATGGAGAGGCAAGTTTAGCTGAGTAACGGTTCTTCTCAGTTTTCTTTGCTTGTTATCAGAAATAATCTACAGCCACTCTATTGTTTGTAAATGTGTACCGGAAGTTAAGGCCAGTCCATAAAAATGCGCATGCGCAGTAACATTTGTTTATGTTGTCCCTTTGAAACCATTTTTGTGTTTCACAAATACGTCACAATATGGGAAAAACAGCATTGCTTCTGTTTCATATCAGCTTAAATTAAAATAGTATATTTTATTTGAAGCATCTTTGTGACTAAACAGATCCTGTTTTGCTTGTTTTCAAAGTTGAGCAGCCCTTCACTTGGTAGCGAATTGACTCTTACTGAAAGTACCAACACAGTGTTATAGATTCTGACAAATGTTCCCATGACATGAATTGACAGCTGTCAGGTCTTGACATTATGAATTACTCTCGAAGGGATTTTCGATATAGATCCAGTAAATGCGGCCTGTCATGTTTAAAGCCTCTTTCTTAGCGATACCTATTTTGACACAGCGCTTCATTATTGATAACTCCTTCAACACGTCGTCTGAACCCGAGCTGTCATCACTTTTTTAATAATGGGAAAAGTGTAACACTTGTTGTCTAACTGTGAATAACTTGCCGCTTTTTTGACGTTAACACAATTATGTCTACATACTGTGTCAAAACAGCACACTGTATGTTCTGTAAGGGATTGTTTACTCAAAAATAAACATTCTGTCATCATTCGTTCACCCTCATGTCATTCAAAACCTGTAAAGGACTTTACAAAAGAAAAGAAGATATTTTGAGAAACGTTTTAGGGATTCAGAGATCATCGTTTCATTCAAATCATCTGTAACGAAAAAAAACAAAGTATTACACTCTTAAAAATAAAGGTGCTTAAAAGGATCCTACAGCGATGCCATAGAAGAACATTTTTGTTTCCACAAACAAACATTCAGTCAAAGGTTCTCTAAAGAACCATCTTATTTTTTACCTTTTTATAATCTAAAGAACCGTTTTTTCGCCACAAAGACCTTTTGTGAAACAGAAAAGTTTTTCAGATGTTAAAGCCTAAATCTATGGCATTGAAGAACCTTTTGAAGCACCGTTTTTTAAGAATGTAAATCCATGATTCTCGCTTTGTATTCAAGCAGCTTTGATGAACAGACAGAAGAACAATATGACAGTTTGTGAATCTGTGTCTGACCTTATAATTTACCATAACCGGTTTTATCTTCTGGTTGTTTTTGTAGCCTACACACAATGCATTTTCTGGTCAACATGACACAACAAACACAACAGATCTCAACAATAGGCCGTTCTGAAAAGTCTGCCGTTTTTCATTTCTTACAGTATGTCTAGAAATAAATATAGAAACAAAACAATGAGGATAGGTTTAAAAAGATGTGTCTCCTCACATCTGAATATAATATAAAATACATAAAAAATACATAATGCATTACTCAAAATAAAATCTAAAACATCAGCGCTAAAATTAAAAAAAAATTGTAGCTAGTGGTGTGTAAGGTGGGATCGATTCCAGTGACCGGCAGGTCCAGGGGGTCCACAACAATCCTATATTTTATATTATAAGGTTGGGGCCCAGAGCAATATAAAGTAAGGGTCTCCAGAATGACTAGCTGCAGCTCTGGAGACACCACGAGCGGTTACGTACACTAATGCCGACATGACTTTTTGTAGAACAAGCGCTGGTACAACTGTGTTATTGTCCAATCGTCCCTAGTCTCCCTATGCATCAATATGTGCTAGAACGGAGAGGTGATGGTTGACTCGAATCATTAAAAGGAAAAAGACGTTCTGTGTTTTGTTTAGGGCTGTGACGATAACCGTGTGTGTGGCAGGCATCCGCAACAAACGCAATGTTCACGTTTATACTTTTTTTACTAGCTCATGTCCTTTTTGTTTCAAACTTATAAAGCTTAAATACATTGGCTATGAAACAAGAGGTAAGAGTAATTCGTAAATCGTTTAAAAAGTAAACAGTATTATTCGTATTTAGCTAAATCATGCGGGAATGCAAGTCCCGACTCGCGAGCACCCAAAGTGAATCGGAGATGAGAGAATGGCGTCTTACATTTACATTTAGTCATTTAGCAGACGCTTTCATCCAAAGTGACTTACAGACGAGGAAACATTGGAAGCAATTATAACAACATAGCAACAAAATACATAAGTGCATCAAAACTAGTCCATTAAAGCCTAGCACAGTATACAAAGCTAAGAATAGTGAGGTTAGTAAAATTTGAATTTGAATTTTTATTTATTTATCTTTTGAATAAGAAGAAAGAAAGGGAAAAGAATTAGGATAAATCAATCAGAGACGTGTTGACGGAAGAGATGCGTTTTTAGGCGTTTTTTAAAGATGTCAACCGAGTCTGCTGATCTTGTAGCAGCTGGTAGATCATTCCACCAATGTGGAACAGATCCAGTGAAGGTACGGGAGAGTGACTTTTTTCCTTTTCGGGATGGTACCACTAGTCTTTGTTCCTTTGCAGACCGCAGTGATCTGGCAGGAACATAGGTCTGGATTAGCGAGTGGAGATACGATGATGCAGATCCGGTGGTGGTCTTGTAGGCCAGGAGCATAGCTTTGCTTCTAAATGCAGTTTAATCCAAACCAATACAAACCTCTTAAATAAACTTGATCGCTTAGCGACTTTTAAAACACGGATCTGCAGCACCTGAGTGATGAAGAAGTGAGAGAGCCAGCTGCAGCCACAGGCATAAAGACTGGCTTGCTTTCCCTCAAAAACATGCTCTTTTCTATTATTGTGCTCTGGGCAGTCCGCATATTAACAAGTTTGCTGTTCGCTCTGCGTGAGCTTAATTCCTGTTATTCTGCAGAGTGTTACATTTGCATACATACTGGTTCATTTTTTCTTTATTTTACTTACTTCCGCTGTTTGATTGTAATTTGCTGAGGCTGCGTAAATTTCCTTGTATCAAGCCTACACAATTTGCTTTCATATATTTTCTTTTGATAACTAATGCTTATATTATATGTAGCATAATCTGGTTGGCCTTGAGTCTTTTCTTTCGTAAAGGAAAAAAGGCGTGTAGGCTTCTTGCGTTTTAATTGCACCTCAATGCTCTTTGTTGTTCTGCATTCACCAATAAATATAAAGAAGTATTTAATTTGTTTTAAAAGGTCTTTGTCATTTAAAAACAAAAATATATGCTACATAATAATAGCCCAACAACATACTTTTTGGATATTTACAACCGAAATAAGAATGAAGGCGGTAATGTTAGCAATATAGAGCCACACAAAATCACCGCACAGGAAATCCCATCACTGCCACAGCCCTAGTTTTGGTTAAATCATTCATATAATAAACAATTTCCTGTGTTTATCAGCGTCTTCTCTGTCTCGGTATTCTGTAAAGAATATAAACAGATTTCTTTGCATTCAAAAATAAAGTTTTGATTTCACATTTTTATTATTTCATTGTTGTCGATTATGTTGTTGTTGATGTGTGCCCGCAATTTTACAGCAAATGTTTACCCTCCTTGAGTCATCAGTGGATGTGCTAAACGTATCTGTCAGTGATGTGTTTGGATCGAAGCTCTATTACCAATGCACTGAATTCTCTTCATGTTTTGTAATGTTTCATACACACTTCAGTACAAATTGTCTGCCCCCCTCTGTGTTTGTATCACACTGGATTTATAAACTGCACAGGCACAATGTGGCATTGAAATGCTTTATTTCAAGATTACACAGTTGCTCATTGCAATAGAAAGATGCAGAAGAGAACTGATTTTGTCACATGCTCATTTTGTAAGTACATCACTCAATTTAGCATGAACTTTATACAAAAATATGACTGTACCTTAATGTTGCATTATGATGATATTTGTTTTAAAGCATTATGTTTTTATTGTTCTATGTTTACAGGTGGGAATCTGATTATCTGTGACAACAGATGCTTTAAAAAGTTTTCTGATCTACTCACATGCATGTTATCACCTAGATGTTAATTCATTTGCACTTAACAGATGTTATACAGATGTTTATCTACAATGTACCTGTGAATTTATTAGTTGATACATTTTAATCAGATGTTTAAATATTCAGGGTTAAAACTTGATATCTGTCAATTGTCAAGTCCAAGTACAAGATGGCTTTGGCGAATACACAACCCGGTACGCTTTGTTAAAAACTGTGTTTTGTTCACCAAGAACAATAACTAGATGACAACAATGATGACTATATCAGCATTTCTCTTCTGATGAACAATTTACTTTTTTTCTCATTTCCGTGAGCATTTCTGTGATCTTAATGCTGCAGTATAGAATGATGTTTCAGAAAATTCTAATTTTACACTGTAGCAACAGTTTGGACTGGGCACTTTTCTTTTCCAACATGATAATGTCAATGTGCACAAAGAAATGACTGATTCAGTCTAGTAGAAGAACTTGAGTGGTCCCAGAACTGAACCCAGGGGAACACCTTTGAGCCAAACACACAAACCCGTGAATGACTTCTACATAGGGTACAGTCATTTCAGAACAGATATCTGACACTGTTAATATCCAATATCTTAAAAATCTTGTTTTTATCAGAATCACTGGACTATATAAACATGTTTATATAGTGTATGATCTTTGTAAGTAAAATGGGAATTGTTCGTGTAAAATCAAATAGAATACTCTGCAGTGCTATAGAGTAGAATGGGACATCGATCAACTGAAGGTGCACTGCGCAGCAACGGTCTCATCCAGTGTAGGCAGCATCATTGATTATAAAGAGACCTATTGGCTCTTGACGTGTTCGCTTCTGGTGTTGAGAGGGTGTAAAAATGGATGCAGCCACATTTAAAGCCGTTGACTATTGACGCATACCTTGAATTGCACTTTCTCTATTAGGAATATATATTCCTACATTGCCTTGCAACTGCAAACAACATAGAAAGAGTACTTTTTATAATGTTGTGTTTTCTGTTGCTGTGTTGCTAACCCATGGTACAATCACAGAATTCCTCCTGAATTTGGCACATCCAATTTTAAGTGCACACAATATCCACACACAGTGGTGTTAATACAAAACTTTGGTGTCATATTCCAGTCCCCTCCAAATTTCATAAAACACTTCTGAAAGTGATAAACATTATTGAATGTGTTGTCAGTCCTATGAAAAAGGCACAAAAATAAAGCCACTTTATAAAGTGGCACTAAAGCCCAAATTTGTCTGTGTTTAAGTGCTATAATCGGGTCCCCGGTGCATCTAGAAACCCAGAAAACGTGAAAACAAGAACCCAGTAAGTTTGTTTTGGTGTGCCTTTCCCTGCAAGCATGTGAGAAATCAAGCTTTTCTGATTTCACTCCTGTTGTGACATAAAAACGGATCTTATTATAATGTTACCGCCCCTTAATCTAGACAATTCCAGTGGTGTACGTGACACCATAGCTAACGTTTGTGGACAACATGCAACATAGTCGCTGCACAGAGTCCCAACCTCGGAAGAGAAAAGAGTGGATTTATTTTATTTTTAGTGGAAATCCATCAGAAACCATCACTTACTTGTTTGCGCGGATCACTTCAAGCCGGAGTGTTTTTCCAACTGGGACAGTACAAGCAGGATTAGCTTTAAAATGGTTCCTCAAGAGGGACCGAGACCAACTGAACAAGACAAAGCTGCCGATATAATTAATATTTATCAAGTCTGAATTGACATAATAGTAGTGTATATATAGGAGGATTATGTTAGCATTTGATTGGATTGGATTCAATTTATTGTCATTACACACATACAGTGTGATAGCGAAGGGAGCTAAGTCAGTCACAGGCTAAATAAAACAGCCAAAAGCCATATATTTATGTTATTTGGCAAATGGGCCCTTGTAGTTTAGCTGTATGATTTGAGACATTTAAAACTAAACTAACCACAGAGTTCAGGATATATTGAGAAATGTCAAAAAAAATGTGTGTCCATACAATAAAAGTCAAAAGGTACCCCCATTGCTCATATACCAACATTCATCAAAAGGTGTCTTTTGTGTTCTGCAGAAGAAAGTAAGTCATACAGGTTTGGAATGGCATAAGGATAAATAAATGATGAAAGAATTTGCACAGTTTCTCAATGTAAAGGCACTAGCTGTTAAAGTGCAACCTTTAAAACAAAAAAAAAGAAACTCAAAAAGCTCATTAACCCACTTTTTTTGCCAACCCTGGTACTTATAACAGCCACTACTCGGCACGCAAGGCTCCTGTAATAGAGGGATTTGCCCTCATCCATTTTCCATGCACAATGCATCTCCTTACTCATACATGCGTTGATTGGCATCCTCTAAATGCCAGCGATGTTTCAGTGGGCGAACATGAGCTTGTGATGGAGGGATGCAGAGGAAAGACAAATGTGTCTTTCACAGAAGACCAGATTCTGATTATCTGGCGTCCCGCAAAGTGGGCCAGTGAAGCTGCGGTAACCGACGGGGGACTCGGAGGGAAGCGGGCAAACAATGAGGCGCGAACGGGGCAGGGACACGGCTTGGCAAGCGATGGATAGTCAGGGAAGGCGGGCAGACAGATAAGAAGAGCCAGAGTGAGATGGCAGTCTTTTTGCCCTGCTCAAGCTGCTTGGCTTGATTAATCCCTCTCCGGCTATAACCTCACGCTCTCTTGATCTGTAGGCTGTGTGTGCGCGAGTTCAGAATGAGCGGGAGACTGCTATTGCATGCCTTTGTATGTCGCCGTATGTGTGTGATTGTGTCAGCAAAAGATGTAAAATGTGTGTCTTATGTGCTTGCATACAAATGAAGGTTGTGGTTATCCGCAGTGTGTGGGTGAGAAGCTGAAGACGACCCAGAAAATGTGCATGTTGAGACAGAAGGAGAAACATTATGAGTGAAGCTGTGGCATTGCTGGGATGTGATCTCGGGGAGGGCATTTGGATGTGTGAGGTGTGCAACTAATGATGAGCCGAAATAATAATGTTCGGTTGAAAAAATGCTACCACAGGTAATTTTGAGCGCATTCTGGGAGAAGGCCTTAAAAGGCAACTAGACATGCTGATAAAGAATTACTCCGGAAGGGGGTTTAAAGAAGTAATTTGCCAATTTTCTTTTTAGCATTGACTACCCTCCATGTCTTTCTTCTGCGTGACACAAAAGAAGATATTTTAAAGAATGTGGGTAACCGAACATCACTGGATCTCATTGACTTCCATGTCACAAAAGACATTTCTCAAAATATCTTCTTTCGTGTCCTCTATTGTGGAGGACATGACTCTTCAGGAATGCAGAAGTGTCATTGAAGCCAAGAGTATTGGCTTCAAAATGCCAAATAGTTGTTGTCTCGAAGTATCACGAAAAGTTTTATTAATGAGCTAAATAAAACTGCATGTCTGAGGCAAAGGTGCATTGTCACGCACTTTATTGTCATTTCACTGAAGTATAAGCCGCTGGCAGAGTACAGATGTGAAGGAGAGAACATTGCTGATCTAAAACGGGATCTGCTGTCGCAAGAAACAAAATCTTCAAGTTCTTTCAACAACATCACTGCATAATATGTCTCGCAATAATAAAACCGAGTATGCAGAAGTAGTTTTAGAAAAACCAAACAGATGAGCTTGTTTCACACACTAAACCTATTTAGGAGACAATCTAAGCTAAAGTGCTATTTTAATGATTTACGCGGAAATATTTACAACGATTTTCTGTTTCAGACGCCCATGCCCACTAACAGTCCCTGCTGAAATCTATGGATGGAGAAGTTGTACTCTTCTGAAACGTTTCTGTGTTTGTGGGTCAGATTTTGGCTAGATTGCGAGAATCAGCAAACCGTACCTGTGAGGAAAGCAGCTTACTGACACACTAAATAATGTCTTCATTAAAATCTAAAAATGGCCATGTAATGGATTAAGAGGGAAAATCTGGGGATAGACGATATTATTAGCTCAGTGAAATAACAACAACGGTGTGAAAAGTGTGTGCGTGTTTACTTGGACTAAATCTCACAGTCTTCAGTTGGATACATATGGTGGCGACTAAAAATGTACATTTACTGTAAATGCACTCAAATAAATGGACAATCAGTTAAAAGGTTTCAACGGCCGAAAAGGTTTGGTGTATGACACCACATTGTCATGAGAGTAATGTAGCAAATCTAGTTATTTCTGAGTTACAAACATAGGACACAAGGTCAACTAATTTGATTGGACGTTTATTGTACCCGGACATCACCATTGTGCTGTTTGTACACTAGAGGGGGCACACATTATTTTGGCTGGTGAGAATTCATAAGCTCGGCACATACATGAGGTCTTTATTTACAATTTCGTTAAAATACATTTCGTATCCCTATGTGTTGGACAAGTTATGTCCTCATTCACACACCTGTGTTTATTTGTTTTGTGCAGTGCTTACCCTACAGTGTGAAAGTAATTTGCATTAGTCTATGTTTTTAATACTTCATCTCATTTGTGGTTATCGTCCCATGCCATCGTTTGTCTATATTAGACCAACTAGCGTGAGGAAAAAATGAAATTTTCTTCATTTAAACATAAGTTGTCTTTATTGATTAGTCTCCATTTCCCCGCACTGTAAAGCAGTTTATGTATTCTGAACGCTTCACATCTTCAGTCTCTTTCCACCCTCACTCTACGCCAGCTACTGCAGTGGGGAGAGGTGATAAACTGTATGATTTGTGTCCTTCTGTAATGGATGGATATTGTTTAAGAGGAAAACACAACGAATTACAAAAAACAGGAACAGTTTGCAGTCAAATTAATATGATGATGATTATTACTGTAAATAACAATAAATCAAATTTCTTCTGACAGTAATTTAAATACGTTCATTTGCCTATTGATTAATTCTTTCTTTCTTTCTGTCTTTCTTTCTTTCTGTATTTGTAGTTAAAGTTCTCAATTTTCGCACAATAATTTTGTATACTAACTGTGCCATTTTGAGATGCAATAAATAGAAATACTGTACAAAAGACTATATTTTTGGCATGTTAACTACAAATTTAATGTGTGAAAATAGGGCACTTTATAGTCCCGTGAAACCGGTAGTTGCGATCGTTTTGACTTCTGTATTTTGATGCATTTCAGAGTGAAATTTCAATTCTTGAAATGCTTCATTTCAAGCACCATGATTTGAGCGCTCATGTCTGGATAAGGTCCATGGGTTTTGTAGCTTTGAGTGGTGTTGAATCTGATTGGTTGTGATTGCTCTGATGGATGGTGAAACATCTGACTCCCAGTTTCGTGTTTAGCATCATCAATGGCCTTGTACCTCAAACGGGCTCTCGTACTGCACGCAGGGGCAACAGCCCGGGAAACCGGGGCAAATGGGATTGATGCATCAATTAGGGTTGTTCTGAGTCCGATACCAGTATCGTAAAAGTACTCTGCCGAGTACTTGAATCCATGTACCGATCCGATACCATTTTCTTAAATAAAGACCTAACGTTAGCTATGCACGCTAGCTTTGTTTAGCGCTGCAAATCGGAAACTAATTCTTCTTCGCAGCCACTCTTCGGAGCAGCGAAGAAACGAAAAATAAAAACACGCTACCAGCAGTATGTACGCTGTTGACATGCTTCAAAATTGACCAACCAGTAAAAGGCGTCATGTCTCATATGCCATTCTGCCATTTTGTTGGGTGGCACAAGCATTAGCATCTTTATCACGAGTAACCGAATGAAGCATTTGAAGATGCGTCACCCCGAAGAACACGATAGCTACACAAAGGCTAGGAGGACAGAGAGCAGAAATGCTCATTTTCTTAAAGAAGAACTTGCCGTTGTTATTAAAATTGTGAGCAAATTTTTACAGCCGTGTTTAACCCAGTTTAATTTACTTCAAATATGTATATTTTCATTGTTCAGTTGAGGTTTATTTGTGTACTCCACTACTTAAGTCTCTAGCTATCTTTAACACTAGATTGAGAAAGATTTGCTGTTGCACTTTTTTTGTACTTTTGTATTTTAAAACTCAAAGCATTTTATTTTACAAAATTGTTCCTGGACTTTGATGTTTTGAAGAGACTATTCTCTTCTCTATTTTTTATATTCCTAGATTTATTTGTTGCACTGTATTTTTATAAAGTATTTTGTAAAACTAAAATGCCATTTACCCTTTTCAGAAAAAGGACATCCCTGAGACTCCCACCTGGTTGCGCCATAGACCCCTTTAGCATCCCCCACCTCCCATCTTTCTCCTCCATTTGTGCTGTGCTGGTGAGGAGGAACAAATCCAGTGATTAGAGAGGGGGCCTGGTTTATCCTGGTGGCAACCTGCTCTCTCCAGATAGGCGCATTAGCGTTGCGCACAATGGCTAATGGTGTTTATCATTCGAGACAGAGCCGAGCAGGACCGTAGCGGAGCTCCTGCGCCAGCCCGCGCCGCTGATGAGCCTCTCTCTTATACAGTCTCAGGTAATGACAAAGCTCGTCCTGCACCCCCCCCCCCCTCATTTGGGGATCACTCTGCAGGTAGCTGTGAAATCTCCTCTCCAATCCACTTTAACACGGATTTAGCCGGAGGACGCCTTACTTAATGGCGACACCGGTGATGGGGAACCGGACCGGTTTTCAATGCTCGTAATTGGAGGTTGTTTTCAGGTGGCAAACAATGAGTTTGTTTCCTTTTCTCACTGTGTGAGGCCTGCTTACCGTCGAGTAGGGAACGCACTCATGCTGTCAAAATGTATTAGGTTAAATGTGCTGTTTTACAGCAATTGAAAGGTGTTTTCATTCGCATTGTTGGCGTAACCCCAATAGAATCAAAATATGACACAAATCTACTTGTTTAATAAGCATGGAGCAATAGATATTGTAAATTATATTGTGATTAAGGACAGCAGGTCTCATTTACTAAAATGGGCATGAATCAGGATCTCAATGCCAAATAATATGCTGTTGCACTTGTATAAATAGTGAATGAGACTCTCTTCTGTGTCATATTGTTGATTACCACAAAGAATGTCCACACAAACCACAGACTCGTCCTTCAGGTTTCAAATGAGATGAATGGAAACACGTCTAAAAGATACACTTATAATGGATGCCGAACAGGCAACCGGGCTAAAGGATCTAAACGCGAAGATGTTTTTACAACCTGTGTGCAATCGCTAATGCAAAACCACATTGCAAAATGTAAGTAGGAATGATTTTGAATCGTTATGTTACCTCCCTTTTATAATATTTTTGTATCCTATATTATAACATATTATATATACGTAACCCAGTAGCATATACACATACTGTATATTGATAATGTACCGTATATCCTATATATAATATATTGTCATAATATATCATATATATTTATGTCCTAAAATCATTTTTCAAGATATTATAGTACATTTATTATTTGTTATTGCAGATTAAACAGAAAGCATAATTTTATTAATGGCCGATAACAGCCGACTGGATGTACATCCACTTATTACATGCGGCTGCTTGCCACATGAGTGAATTATTAGACATGAAATATTGATTTGAAATATTTACATTTACATTTAGTACCCCACCCCACCCTTTTGAAGCACTACGGTGGCTGACACAGGACTAAGATGTCGTCACATTTTAAAGCTACTGTAGAAACAACAAGGGTGATATCCATGTAAGGGAACAAGCGGTGTATGTAGAGAGAAATAACTCATTCTAAGGTATTTAAAACAAAACACTTCACAAAAAATGATACACTGGACCTTTAAAGGTGTTCAATATTGTGTAATCTTTACTTATGGTTGTGTTATTTTACTGCACCTTCTTAATATAGAAATATATATGTTATTGATTATTATAGCAGACTTTGAGAATATTGTTATATTATATAATTCACAGTGCAGCACACTAGAATAAATAATGGACTTCTATTGTAAGTATACCACTGTAAACACATTTTGCATTCATGATGACTGTAAAACTAGTTAAAATGTTTGCGGACAGCATTATTACATTGACATTCATATCATATTCATGTTCATTCTGGGAGTTATTGACCCTCTGACATTAATCTGAAATACCCGTTAGACTTGTGTTTGGGAGAGAAAGAGTGATTTTGATCTGGATTGGGGCTGTACTTTTGATTAACCCAGGAATCATGGGTAATGTGTAATCTGTGAGACCGAGATCTTGGGTCCCGCTGGGCACTTAATGATCAGTTCACACAGATCTGTCTCAATAAATCCAACCACTTCACAGCATATTTAATCTCCACCAGAGAGCGGTGGTTTTAATGTTTCGCTCACATGCGTACCATCCATAAAAAGACTGACCTCAGCCTGGCGAAGAGATCCAGTTTTTAATGTGTATTCCAGAGCCACCTGTTTCAAAAGAGATGTTTTATGGAGTTTATACAAAGACAGCGACACTTACATTTTCATGCTCTGTCTCAAAACTAATTGACATCAGAGGAGACATTAAATAATGGGAGGAACCATTGAGACAGGACTTGTAAGATCATTTGCGGTTTGCACGTAAATCCGTAATTATTAGGGGACTCTAAAACTGTTTTATTTTTTAAAGAACATTGGTTGCTAGTGCTTTATTATCAGATTGTTTTCATATATGTTAGATGCATGATTGATTTGGTTTATATTTCAAAAGGTTTAGACTGGGCTGGAGGTAAAAATATGTTGTAGAACAAACTTGAAAACAACACTCAATATTAGAAAGTTGCAGAACTTAGTTGTTTTGTAACAGATGTAAATCGCTGTACATTTAAATTATTAATTTTGGCCAACGGACAGTTAGAGGGCATGTAAACCGAGAGATGGAGAAGTTTTCTCACACTCGGATAAATCTCAAATCACAGATAGCACCATAATAGACTTGTTGTTGAAAAAAGTATTGATCTGTGAAATGAAAAGTGATGATGGACTTTGTTGATCATATACCAGTGCCTTATGTACATTTTTGCTTGAGGTTATCCAGTTAGCTCAATACTTGTTCAGTATTTTATGTCACAAACTTTGGAAAATTCAATGCTTAGCATTCAAAAATGAAGATATTTTGTAGAATGGACTGGACACTAAACCAATGCAAGTGAACGGGTACCGCTGTTGTCCGGATGAGAGAGACAGAATTTCCATTCTTGGGTGAACTGTCCCTTTGGAGCAATGCTGAGATCATTTGAAACTCTTATGGAGACATGCTGCTTGGTATAGAATTTTGTTTACCATTCTCAATATTACAAGCATTCAGCCAATCAGATTCTAGATTGCGTACTTTCTAGATTTGCGCCATTAAGGTGCTTCCTGAATCCTTCTTGAACTCTCATATGACATCTTCATTGTTTCATTCAGCCCATGTCGGGTGATTCAGTCATCCATCATGTTGTTTTCTATTGCTTGTCTTGCAACATTTTGCGATGGAAGTGCCAATTAGCCTGTGATTCATTGACGATTGACTGTCAGAGGTCAGTCCACCTCTATCAGCCCTGATGGCTTCATTTAACCAGCCATGAGGATTTTGTGCATGTCAGAGGTTGATGGAGCAGATGGATGGATATGAAGCCAATTAAAAGGATTGCTTGATAATTTAGCATTTTGCTGTTTTTTGTGTTTGACAACATGAAACAACATTTACAATCCATGTAACTTCTGTTGAGTGGCGTGTTTGTGAGTGAAAAGGAAAATTTAGTGGTAAAGATGTTGGATGGGAATTTATTGAACATAGCTTTGGTTACGCCAGTAGAATGGCGCCTAAGTTATTGCATTTTGATGAAAGATGATGAAAGCAATATTTAAGTAAATAGAGACTTTTTGATTTAATATCAGACTTTTTTTCAATTTTGAAAAATGTTACTTCAGTTTATTATAGTTTTGCATTTTTCAAAAGTAATCTTGTAAAACATTTTCTAATGTTAAGAGGTAAACAGAAAGTTCAGGGAAAAGGAAAAATTCTGTGTTTCTAAAATACATTTAATGAGCTACACATACAATTGAAACAAGACATTTTTAGGTGTTATATTTTTATTCTGTAGCGGTTTTAGCTGCATGTTAAAATAATGACGAGCTTAGCTCACCGAATACAATTCTCCACCAGATCTATCAAGATCAAATCCATGAACGGAGTTATTTAAAACATGGTAATTCAAAGGATTAGTTTAGCTCAAAGTAAAATACGTATAATAACCGTGATTAAATATACATATTTTACAGTCTCTGATTAGTAATGTACAGTATAACAATATTGGTATTCATGCATTGGTCCAGCGAATGCATCAATGATTAATACACTTTCCGTTATCTCATGGCCATAAGTAACATGACTTTACTCTACGTGGTAAACATAATGATCACAAAAATACAAACAATACACAACATGAAACATAACACAAAACCTAGAAAGAGGTAGAGAGAGAGAGAGAGAGAGAGAGAGAGAGAGAGAGAGAGAGAGAGAGAGAAGGATTTTGAGAAAGCATTACAGCGATTCCTGAAGACCAATAAAATCATCTTTAACAAAGAGGCACAAAGTTAACGCAGCTATTCTATAAAAAGGAACGGATTCTTGCGAGCTCTGTGCTAGATGTGTATCCGTATGCGCTTGGAGAGATTAAAAGGTTCAATTGGTTTCAGGATGCGGTCTTGCTGGAAAAGTTCCGGCCTCGTGGCAGGCCGCGGTCCATTGTCCCTTCTCCCCCCCAGTGGGGGGGAAAGGCGGTCTCAGAAGAGACGCCACAAACTGGTTTCTGCTCGAGGCAGGTATGTAGGAAGAGGTAAAAAGCGAAAGAGCGGAACAAAGACTGACGATCTCTTTTTTAAGTTGTGAGAATGATCACGCCCTACAGATGTGACTGATTCAATAAGACGATGGCACGTTTGGAGGGAAAGTAAATTGTCTTTGTCTTCCAGCACTTGTTTTGCATGTGGAAGCTGATTGGATGTCCTCTAAGAGACTTCTAAAAGTTGAATAAAACTAATATAGAAAGAATTACCCAAAAAACACAAACATTAACATTAAGGAAATCACAAATGGTCATGGTTAAATGAGTTCTAGTAAATCTAGTAATTCCAGAAGTTATACACATTCATTCCAACTACTTTGGGTAAATGTTTAAGACAATAACAAGAACATCAATACATGGTAAGGTTCTAATGAACTGTGGATATATGTACATTTCTATCTAACTGGATATAGGACTGTATTCGGAGAGCAGTCTCTATACATTCCATTGGGTTGTAAAATAGTCTTATCTTGATGGTTTGGTGTGGGTCGCTATGGCAACCAGGGGTCTGGTTCTGTGGTGTTAGTTGCAGAGTGGGGGTAGATCACCCGGGCCCTAGCTTGCTGGCTGGGTGAGGGGTGAAGTTGTTATAATTTAGAAACCAAACTAGTTATTGCATGTCTGACCTGCCTCAGACACTGCAATTCTGTATAATAAATATAAAATATGTGATATATGGGTTATAGGAAACATGCTAATTCAATTATTTTCTAATGCAAGATTAACATAATAAAGACACTTATTCGATATACACATTCCCAAGAATAACCCATAACTGTTGCTGCAGTAAAGTTTGTCTCGACTTTAAAAACTAGTAAGATCCATCTGCTTATAGCATAAACCAAACATCAGAAAGCTTGATAGAGTCTGAATCCTCTTTAAAGTAGCTGTGTTCTATAGCCTTTGGATTTTGTCTGTCCTGTAGACCATTCTGAATATTTCTAATAAATAAAAGTTGACAAGGCAAACCACCTACATGCATTGATGAAAGACAGCAGGACCTGTAGATGTGTCTAGACCTTACCGCAGTCCTTGTATATATTTAGGTTATGTGTTAGCTCTGGCAATTTTGGTCCGATTTTGGTCCGAACATGATCCAATCATTCTTTTCTCCTTCCAAACGAAGCCATTGATATACGTCTGCTTTAGTTGGACTCTTGACTTTCATTAAGTTTATTCTCTTTCCTCTTTGAGTAGGTTATTTTGTGATGGGCGTCAAGCTGTAAAAAGATGATAAAAAATAAGTTTTCCTGACATCAAGACTCATCTTACAAAACTCAACAATGGTGACAATCATCAAACTAATTCAGATAAACAGAGGAACTGCAATGCATACTGGGAGTGATGAATGAGTTTTGTATTATGATGTTTCCCAGTGTTCTGTGGAGCATGAAGCTTTCTTTTATTGATTGTCACTATTGTTGAGTTTCATACACTAAATCTGTGAATCAATCAGACATCAAAGTTCAAAATAATCAAAGTTTGTATTTTCTGTCAATTCAAAGAAGTATAATAAGCCGTACGCTTTAACCTTACACTGTAGTATCACACAATACTCATAAATTAATAACACAAAGCACTCATGATTATTTAGCAACTTCACAAAGATTACTATCATTATCACCTGATCCCATTGGATCTTAGTTTTTATTGCCTCAAAAATTTTAGTTCAGCACACTATTATAACAGACAATGATAATCTATTTGTGAAAACACAAGAATCAAGAACCCAAATAAAGCAAATACTGATCACAATAATGATGGTTTGTAGAAAATTTAACATTTTTTCAACATTAATTGCGCTTTCAAAAGTGATGTTGAGTCAACAAGCTGAGAATGGGAACATTTTCCATTGGCAGCCCAGAATGTGATTGTTACACTACCATAAAATGACTGAAAATCTGAAGTTACACTTCGGCTTTATGTGACTCTGGTGAAATTGCTATACCTACAGTAAAAAACTTCTTTTTTATCCGCTTTTTGATCATTGCAAATCAAGTATGTGGTCTTGAAGAGGATTCTTTTTACCGTCTCATTTGGACCATGTCTTGACTTGGACTCGAACTTCTTTGGACTTGGGCTTGACTTAGACTCAAATCTCTTTAGACTCGGTCTTGACCCGGTCTCGACTATTCCTGGTCTTGGAAGGTGGACTTGACTACAGACCTGGTAAAAACCCAGTGGGACATGTATGGATGAAATAGTGATTAAACACAGAGATGATAACATCTGTTATATTTGATACCTTTTGCATGACACAGACACATGCTGTATAAAATATACTCAAAACTATTAATTACAATTATATGAATAATAAATGAAATATAAAAAACTATTTTGTGATTTGTTATCTAACATACAAGTACATAAAATATTTGTACGTACATGTTACATACTGAAAGTTGAAAACATCTGCTAGAAAGAGATGCTGGACCGCAAAACCAGCCATTAGATGAGATTTAAACATCATCTGAAAGCTAAATAAATTTGCTTTCTATTGATGTATGGATGTATTGTTAGAATAGGA
This sequence comes from Barbatula barbatula, assembly GCF_947034865.1. Lineage (NCBI taxonomy): Eukaryota > Metazoa > Chordata > Actinopteri > Cypriniformes > Nemacheilidae > Barbatula > Barbatula barbatula. Next base: position 8,388,422 of record NC_136782.1, read on the forward strand.
ACATATAAAAATGCTAAATATTGAGAAAATCATCATTAAAGTTGGCCATCAGAGATGCTGTAGCAGGTTGTGTATAAGAAGATACATGTTTGTTTTAATGCTTTCTATAGGCTTACCGCTGTAATGATGTTGTGGAGACTAGATGAACCCGAAAGGTGAATTCTGCGCTTTACCTAGCCTGAGTGGGTAAGGGTATTTCCCAAAGACCGGTTAGCAGCAAGCACAGTTTGTAGGTGTATTTCTGGCCACTCACAAAAATAAAGTTTTGTTATTTAGGGTAGGACAGTGGTGTAATGGTGCCTGAAGTGTGTATACTTATAATTTATGCACCCATTTTTAAAGCGGCCCAGTAAAGGATACACGCCTCGGTGTTATAATGTACCCTGGTTTCCAACCTGGTTTATGCACATTTTAATGTTTTGTATCAGAAATGAGTGTTGGCCACAGAAGAAGTGCAGATTCTGCCATCAATCCTGGCCTACAGGCTATATGAAGAGACAACCATTATTTCGCAGGAATTTAGAAATACCAATGTCCAAAAAAAGTTTTTCTTCCTTGATCTATATACGTGCAATTTAAGACTTTTTATAGTGCAAATGAGATAACGATAGCTAACGTACAACCATGTCGGTATTTTCACGATTATCAGGATCAGTAAAAAGTAAACTCATTGTCAATATTTTTATACAAATAAATTGGGATTGAAATAACATGAGGGAACTATCCCTTTAGCTTTTTGAGTAATAACAGACATCAAATGACAAAGGTTGCAGATACTTGTTTTTTTTATTTAAAAAAATGGTAACATTTAAAAGAATATAGAAACAGAATTTAAGAACGAGAATTCATTTTGAAGTTATGCATTTGAAATATCTGCAAACATTACACTAGTGAAGGTCTGGTCATGTTTTTGTCTTGTTACACTGACATTACCTGAAACGTGTAAATGCTTTTTACGTTTTGTAGTTTACATGACTGGATTTTACATTCGGTCATTAACCATGTTGACGCGAGTCGATCATGCCCACACTAAGCGACACCACGGGCGTGCAAACTCCTGAGAGCTGTGTACACAGGAAGAAAGCGACACAGCCAGCGTTGAACTACACCTGACATTTCTTTGTTAAACGTCTCGGTTACGTATGTAACCTCTGTTCCCTGATGGAGGGAACGAGACGTTGTGTCGAACCGACAGATGGGGTTCGCCCCTGAGAACCTATCATCTTCTGACTACTTTGAAAAGGCCAATGAAATTTGCGAATGAAATTTGCATGCCGGGCTCCGCCCCGGATATCCGGGTATAAAAGGGGAGCCGGTGTGCTCATTCATTCACCTTTTGTGCTGAGGAGCCTGAGAGCATCTCACGATCGCTACAGCGGACGGCTAGTGTTGTGGCATGAGGGACACAACGTCTCGTTCCCTCCATCAGGGAACAGAGGTTACATACGTAACCGAACCGACAGATGGGGTTCCTATTGAAAACGCCACAGCACTAAGCCGCGTCACAATCTCTAGCGAAGCGACGTTGACCGGCCTGGGCGAGCCACACGTGAGCGCTGTCGCGAAATTTGTAAAATTCCAGTGGGCAGGCAGGGGCTCCCAGAGCTTTTGGCAAAGATGAGTAGCCCCTGCCCTCGGCCACCACAGACGGAGGCCTTGTTCTCTAAACGAGAGCCGTCCGGTACCGTAGGGCTACTGGGTAAGCGCTGTTCCCTCAATGTGGACGTGCGCTACGGAGACAACTTCCCACCATAGGGGGGAATACAGTGGAGACACCAACATGGTTTTACCAAATAGGGGAGAACTCATGGGAGGTATGTGCGGAATGCCGCAAGGTGGACGTCCACCTGGGGGAGGTCATGGGTTGCCACGCGGGGAACCATCTCATGACGACATCTCAGACGGAACCACCCTAGTGGGGGGTTACTACGTGTGGGGCACTAGGTCCGGTTAGAGCTATATGTAATTACTCAGCTTGATACCCGGCCATAGGCGGCAGGGCTGCTCCGCCAAGCCCGCCGCCCTGAGTGCTTATTGATGGATGGACGGACTGCCTATTCTTTACCCTTGGGGAAAGAAGGGAGGCAGCCCATAGCGCACTGATCCACCTTAGAAGGGGAATGGCGCTATGCGCAGGCGTACGCCCTACGACCGCTGGTCTCACCTGTTGGCAAGACTCGAGCTGCCGGTTCCCCACGGAGGTTGCAAGCCTCTGCGAGGTATAGCGTAGCCCAACCCGCAACTCTACATATGTCTGCCAGAGAGGCGCACTGAGCCGATGCCCACGAGGAGGCCACACCCCAAGCGGAGTGTACCGTCACTCAAATGGGCACGGGCTAGGATCGGCACGCCGTAGTGACGGCGTGAGCGATCCAGCGCGACAACTCTCCTCGGAGACAGCTCTCCCGTTGCTGACCTCCATAACAGACAAGAGCTGCTCAGGGCCCTGAAGCCCTCTGTGTGGTTCGAGTAGAGGCGCAATGCGCTTACTGGACACCCCACGTACAGGTTGGGTCTTTCTCCCGGTGTGGGAGCGCCTGCAAGTTCACCACCTAGTTCCCAAAGGGGGCGGCGGAACTTTGGGCACGTAAGTCGGCCGGGGTTTCAGGATCACGTGAGAGTCACCGGGCCTGAATTTTGGCAATCGGTGGACACGGAATGCTTGCAGGTGCCTCACCCTCTGGATGGACTCGAGCCCCAGCAGGAGAGCCAACCCCCCTCGCAGAACGAGGAAGGGGGCTCTCCGCAGGGCCCGAAAAAAGGGCCCAAGAGGGTACGGGGCGCGGACGAGGCCTTAGCCCCTTGCGCCCTAGAGGAACCTAATAATCCGGTCATGCCGCCCCAGAGGCTCACCAGCAACTGGTACGTGATAACCGCGACAGCGGTTACCCACGCTCCAAAGTGGAAGGGGAGATTACTCCCCAGCCTCTCCTGCAATAGGACAGCAAGTTCCTGAGCGAGCAATTCCGCGGGTCTTCTCCTCGAGAAGAGCACCAGGACGAGAAGGGGCGCCACTTAAAGGCATCCAGCCTTGTGGGCATGGCCCTTGCCTGAGTGATAGTCTCCACCACTGTGGGGGGTAAATCATCCAGGAACTCCTCGTCCCATCCAGGAGCCAGACCCAAAGGTCCGGCTCGAATGCCACAACGTGTCCATCCCCTGCGAGTAGGCCCTTCGCCAGGGGATTTGGCCAGGGGGAGTGGTCGTCAGGAGTATTAGCTCCGAGGACCAAGTGTAGTTGGGCCCGTAAGGCGTAACTATCAGCACTTGATACTCCCTTCCCAGCCCTTGACATAGTCCCTAGATGCCTCCCCGCCCCGAGGGAAGAGAGGGCGATAGAGTCAGCTAGACGGAAGCGCGCCGAAGGGGGCGCTCCAGGTCTTACTGAACTCCTTATGCAGCTAGGTAAAACTTGGCACTTGAGCCGGGCACGGCTTGGAGTCGCGCCCGGGCCCAATGTGCGAAGTACCCAGCCGCGAGCACCAGGGCTGCGGCGCACCGCAAACCGACGCTCACGGCGGTCCGAGCGAGCATGGCTGACATCCTGACGTCTGCTCTCACCTGTGCTCGACCTCCCGAGGGAGGGAGCTTCAGGGAATCGCCAGAGTCTGATGCCAGCAGGTCGCGCTCCAATGTTGCAAGAGACACTTCATCTCCACGGCTCGTGTCCGAGCGCGTGGCTGAGGAATAAGATGGCTTAGGACCATCCTTGGGGAACTGCTAAACAAGCGAGACGGGGCGCGAGTGGTCCGCGAGCCGGCCGGCTGACGGATTAACGCTCACGATAATCCCCACATCACCCTTTCTGCTCGCCGCCGCTGACGGCAGGGCCGTAGCCGCTGCGGTCACAGAACGGGAAGCAAACGAGGTGGTGGCTTGATCTTGACAGAACATAGCCACCGTGACGCAACGTCTGAATAGCCATCCGCCCGCAGTGCGTGCAGGACGAATCCACGAGGCTGCCACAGTGGTCAGATGCGAAGGCTCCGAAGAACAAAAGGTGAATGAATGAGCACACCGGCTCCCCTTTTATACCCGGATATCAGGGGGCGGAGCCCGGCATGCAAATTTCATTCGCCAATTTCATTGGCCTTTTCAAAGTAGTCAGAAGATGATAGGTTCTCAGGGGCGAACCCCATCTGTCGGTTCGACACAACGTCGAGAGACCGACAGAAAGGGAACATTTGGTTACCTGCATTGCGCTCTTTCACAGTTAAACTGACCTCGAGCTGGGCTTCTGTTAAAAGCAACTCTCGCCTTCTTTCATTTGACTGGCCATCTCAATTAGATAGATGACCGCTTGTTGAACGCTGAGGTGGATCGGGGACCCGTTTCAATAAGGAGGTTCAAGCAACACTGAGTTAAAATATGAACTCTGAGTTGATTTACTCAGATAACCGCTACTCTGAGTTTTCTGTTTCAGAACAGCTGGTTTCAATGAGTTCAATCCACTCTGAGTAAGTTTACTCTAGGGTACGCGCGTTCATCGCGGTTTTAAAAAGCCATCATCAATAGAGCGAAGATAACGCGATTCACCATGGCAACGCCACGTGACAAAAAGCGCTCCGTTTATTTCTCGCCAGTTGAATTGGAGGCACTATATATATAAACATATATATATATCTATGTATGTATATATAAACATATATACCTACGATTTTCGCTTCCGCCGCTAGCGCGAGCATGTCTCCGTTAGATGCACAAGCGGACGCCATTAGATTCGCCTTGCCCGCCCCGGGCTCTTGGCTCCCCAGTGCGAGGCTGCCTCCGCTGGGGACACAAGCTCTGGTCTCCGGACCGCAGTTCTTCGCTTCCGCCGCTAGCGCGAGCATGTCTCCGTTAGATGCACAAGCGGACGCCATTAGATTCGCCTTGCCCGCCCCGGGCTCATGGCTCCCCAGTGCGAGGCTGCCTCCGCTGGGGACACAAGCGCTGGTCTCCGTACCACAATTCCTTGACACCGCTACCACCGCTACCCCGAGCCTATCTCTGTTAGACGCACAAGCGGCCGCCACTAGATTCGCTTTTCCCGCCCCTGGATCTTGGCCCGCGGCGCCGGAATTGATTTCTGGGGTGAGGCTGCCTCCGTTAGAGTCACAGGCCTCAGTCCCTGGGCCTCATATCTCCGGCGCCGCTGCCAACGCTAGCACGAGCTTGTCGCCGCACAACGCGCAAACGACTGCCATTCTCTCTCTTCAACAGGCACGCCCCACGTTTTCATTGGCCACAGCCGCTGCGATGCCAGCGCCTCCACACGTGCATGTGATGGAACCTCCACCAGTCTCCAGCAACATCAGAGCGCAGATTTTGGCAGAAGTCCAGGCTGCTGGCGCTCGAAGCGGACCCCAGGCCTATTCCTGTACAACCTTATCCGGAGTTGATCTTCCAGTGAATCACCCACTGCAAACGCTTCTCGATGCCTCTCTCAATTCCATAACTAAGGCAGTTTCCCCCAGGACCCTGCAATCATACCTCACGGCGTGGAGAAGCTTCAGATCATTTCACCAGGCTTTCAGCATTCCCTTCCCAGAATTTTCTCTCCTCACAATTACCTCATACATCTCATTTCTCAACACCGCAAAAAACCTTCAGGCCAGCTCCATCAGAGGTTACCTCAGCGGACTCCAGTTCTTCCATAAATTGATTTTCAACTCCCCGTCATAGCAAGCTCCCAAACATCAATGGTTATCCAAGGCATACGAAGATCCCAACCCGCCCGTCAGGACGCTAGGAGGCCCATTACCTTGGAGATTCTCACCAAATGCATCTCCACCCTCCGCAAGGGATATCACTCCACACATGTTGCCCGCACACTTGACGCCATGTTCACATTGGCGTTCTTCGGCTTTCTACGATGCTCAGAGATCACCACCACATCCAAATTCGACCCTTCAGTTCACCCCACCATGAATGACCTCCAGGTGCTGGATTCGGAGACGATTTCTTACTCGATTAAGCAAAGTAAGACTGACCAGATCAGGAGAGGTCATTTCGTCTACGTGTTCAACATCAATTCACCGATTCAGCCATATCGAACCCTCCTAGCCTACCTTCGCTACAGACAACCCCGGTCAGCGGCCTTATCGGATCCCCTCTTCGTCGACGACTCTAATCGCCCGGCCTCACGCTTCTGGTTTCAGAAGCACCTCAAAGCCGTCCTGCTCCAATCTGGCATCCCAGCAGACAACTTTTCCGGTCACTCCTTCCGCATAGGCGCAGCTACCACAGCCGCCCAAAAGGGCCTATCCCAGCCGCAGATCCAAGCCCTAGGCCGTTGGTCATCAGAGGCTTTTAGAAGCTACATCCGGACAGACTTGTCGCTCCTCAGGGAAGCCCAGCAAACACTCCTTGCCCGTATCATCTGATAGTCTCGGATGTTAGTTCAAACCTCAGCCACTTTGACTCATGATTCCTTGAAGATCGCATCACCTTCGGACCAATCGACTCAAGCAGGCGTCGCATTAACAAGTTACCAGTTGTCCAGCTTTGACACCCGGGAACACCTTCGGAGGAGATGGTTCTCACATCTGGGGCTCGGCTGAGCCAGTCTTCTTTGCTGAAGGCGGCACCACAATACAGTTTGTTAACAAGGCAGCCAGCGCTTCCATCTCACGACGTTGTTCTCAAAGTCTCGAAGACTGCACCACTCGCCCAACCGGCCCCGCAGGGGTCCTAGCCTCCAACAAGTGCTCCGTAGCAGTAGGCACCACCAGCAATGAAGCCAGTATCGCAGCAGCGACCGCCCCCGCAGGGGCCCGAGCTTCCAACAAGTGTTCTGTAGCAGCAGGCACCACCAGCAATGAAGCCAGTATCGCAGCAGCGACCGCCCCCGCAGGGGCCCGAGCTTCCAACAAGTGCTCTGTAGCAGCAGGCACCACCATCAATGAAGCCAGTATCGCAGCAGCGACCGCCCCCGCAGGGGCCCGAGCTTCCAAAAAGTGCTCTGTAGCAGCAGGCACCACCAGCAATGAAGCCAGTATCGCAGCAGCGACCGCCCCCGCAGGGGCCCGAGCTTCCAACAAGTGCTCTGTAGCAGCAGGCACCACCAGCAATGAAGCCAGTATCGCAGCAGCGACCGCCCCCGCAGGGGCCCGAGCTTCCAACAAGTGGTCTGTAGCAGCAGGCACCACCAGCAATGAAGCCAGTATCGCAGCAGCGACCGCCCCCGCAGGGGCCCGAGCTTCCAACAAGTGCTCTGTAGCAGCAGGCACCACCATCAATGAAGCCAGTATCGCAGCAGCGACCGCCCCCGCAGGGGCCCGAGCTTCCAACAAGTGCTCTGTAGCAGCAGGCACCACCAGCAATGAAGCCAGTATCGCAGCAGCGACCGCCCCCGCAGGGGCCCGAGCTTCCAACAAGTGTTCTGTAGCAGCAGGCACCACCAGCAATGAAGCCAGTATCGCAGCAGCGACCGCCCCCGCAGGGGCCCGAGCTTCCAACAAGTGCTCTGTAGCAGCAGGCACCACCAGCAATGAAGCCAGTATCGCAGCAGCGACCGCCCCCGCAGGGGCCCGAGCTTCCAACAAGTGGTCTGTAGCAGCAGGCACCACCAGCAATGAAGCCAGTATCGCAGCAGCGACCGCCCCCGCAGGGGCCCGAGCTTCCAACAAGTGCTCTGTAGCAGCAGGCACCACCATCAATGAAGCCAGTATCGCAGCAGCGACCGCCCCCGCAGGGGCCCGAGCTTCCAACAAGTGCTCTGTAGCAGCAGGCACCACCAGCAATGAAGCCAGTATCGCAGCAGCGACCGCCCCCGCAGGGGCCCGAGCTTCCAACAAGTGTTCTGTAGCAGCAGGCACCACCAGCAATGAAGCCAGTATCGCAGCAGCGACCGCCCCCGCAGGGGCCCGAGCTTCCAACAAGTGCTCTGTAGCAGCAGGCACCACCAGCGTGCATTGGTCACGCAACGCGCATTGGTCGCACAAGGGTCACACTCGTGCATTGGTCACGCAACGCGCATTGGTCGCACAAGGGTCACACTCGTGCATTGGTCACGAAACGCGCATTGGTCGCACAAGGGTCACACTCGTGCATTGGTCACGCAACGCGCATTGGTCGCACAAGGGTCACACTCGTGCATTGGTCACGCAACGCGCATTGGTCGCACAAGGGTCACACTCGTGCATTGGTCACGAAACGCGCATTGGTCGCACAAGGGTCACACTCGTGCATTGGTCACGCAACGGGCATTGGTAGCACAAGGGTCACACTCGTGCATTGGTCACGCAACGGGCATTGGTCGCACAAGGGTCACACTCGTGCATTGGTCACGAAACGCGCATTGGTCGCACAAGGGTCACACTCGTGCATTGGTCACGCAACGCGCATTGGTCGCACAAGGGTCACACTCGTGCATTGGTCACGAAACGCGCATTGGTCGCACAAGGGTCGACCGCCCCCGCAGGGGCCCCGAGCTTCCAACAAGTGCTCTGTAGCAGCAGACACTACTAGCAATGAGGTAAGTATCACAGCAGCATCTGCCCCCGCAGGGGCCCGAGCTTCCAACAAGTGCTCTGTAGCAGCAGACACTACTAGCAATGAGGTTAGTATCACAGCAGCAACTGCCCCCGCAGGGGCCCGAGCTTCCAACAAGTGCTCTGTAGCAGCAGACACTACTAGCAATGAGGTTAGTATCACAGCAGCAACTGCCCCCGCAGGGGCCCGAGCTTCCAACAAAGCTCTGTAGCAGCAGACACTACTAGCCATGAGGTCAGTATCGCAGCAGCGATAGCCCTAACAGGCCCTCATCCTTTCGTTTATTAAAATTCAGGTTGTACCTCCGTAACGCACAGCATGGCATTTGGGGGGGTGTATGCGTACTTCGGCGGTTGTCCAGCTTTATTTGCATTTGGGGGGTGTGTTCTGGGCTCGAGCCGGTTCCGAGCCCGGAGCACTTGCTCTGAGCAGGGTAGAGTGCTCCGGGTTCGGATAGATCCGGCGGGCTCGGAGCCCACTCCCTGCACAACACGCCAAATACGCATAACCTTCATTCCCATGCTTTACCATCTATCCCAACAAGGAGCGGTTTATTAGCGAGGGCGAACTCGTGAAATGATGTTTTATTAACAAAGTTCGGGAGGAACCTAAGCATATAAATCAGCCCGATGTTCCATCAGCAGTAATCACCTATCAGCCGAGCACGCTATCTCTACTTAATTATCTAGGCTGGTTCACCATCAGCAATCACCTATCAGCCGAGCACGTAATCTCTACTTAATGATCTAGGCTGGTTCACCATCAGCAATCACCGTATCTACCCTATCAGCTCCTGCAAGCTCTATCATAAATAGACAAACAATCTTACCTGTTGCATCTTGTCAGATAAGCATCCCTCCTCCACCCCAGCTCCTCTCATTTTTCTAAAGTCCCGCAGGACCCCCGGGGGGGTGTGTTCTGGGCTCGAGCCGGTTCCGAGCCCGGAGCACTTGCTCTGAGCAGGGTAGAGTGCTCCGGGTTCGGATAGATCCGGCGGGCTCGGAGCCCACTCCCTGCACAACACGCCAAATACGCATAACCTTCATTCCCATGCTTTACCATCTATCCCAACAAGGAGCGGTTTATTAGCGAGGGCGAACTCGTGAAAAATGTGCACCCAATCACATTGGGAAATCCTAAAGGGTATTTGAATTATTAGAGGTGGCAGCAAGACCACATTTATTTGATCAGCCTAATTCAGAAAGACGTTCACCATTCACCTGCAATCTTATGAAACTCCTCTTTGATGGCTCTCACAGGAAACTTAACACAAATGTATAAAAAGTGCGTGAGAGCGATGCACACTTTTCTTACTGATCTGCATACAGTTGCCTTGCTAACGTGTTCTGCATCCCCCGGTGTTATATAGAAAGCTTCCATTAGCAAAGAAACGTAAGGCCATACAGAGAATCTGCTCAGATGTAAGAGCGCGGCCACAACGAGTGAGGTTTGTGATGTGAGAATGAAGCAGATTCTGGATATATTTAATGGACTGTAAAGAAAAACGGTATCGCTCAAATAAAGAATCCTCCGGATATGAAAAAACATCCAAACGGGGCTTCACCATATATGCTCTCCCGACGTAAATTTAACTCTCTCCGAATGAATGCAGCTTCCTCATCTAAAACGGACATGCCATTTTAATGTATGTGTTACGAACTTGTGCGATTAAGGAAAACGATTGAAAAAACTAATGGCGAAGGCCGCTCGCGCTTCTAAAAGAGGCAGAGATTGTAACAAACCTCGGGTTAGTGGAATAAAACCTGCTCCCGACCAGGTTAGGTTCACAGAGTAGGGTACTATGGTTACTCACTCTAAGTATAAGATACCTTGATTTCTGAAACGGGCTTGACTTACCCCACGGTCGCGGGTTTGATATACCTCGCGTTCTGAAACTGAAAACCCAGAGTATCCCGTTTTCTGGGGTTAACTTACACTGAGTTTGCACTTACCCTGCTTTCTGAAACGGGTCCCGGATCTGAGATCACTCGTAGACGTTTTCTACAATATTTGCAGCAGTTCATTCTGTTTGTTCTGTTATTCATTACTTTTATGACACACCGTGGAAAAATTACAAACATTACCTGCGTATACATCGACTACATCACTTAGGTAGGACATTTTCAAAATATCTTCGTTGAACATGATCTTCACTTAATATCCTTATGATTTTTGGCATAAAATAAAAAAGTATAATTTCGACTGGTTTTGTGGATCAGGGTCACGTACAGTAGACATAAAATGCATATTTTAACCAAGTGGCCTGAATAATTTCTTATTTTAGCAATCGTGTCCCAATACGATTATTTTCTGTTAGTGGAAATGTAATATTCAGTGTTTCTTACATAAGAAATGGTCAGGATATTTGAAGTAATTTGATGAAGTATGACAATAATAGAATTTGATATAGGCTACTGCTATTCTGCTTTTCTCAGTAGTGGATATTTTAATAGAAGTTGAGACCTTATCAACTCATTAGCCAGATGGGCTGAGCAACTCAATCTCCAAACAAGAGTCCTAATGGAGCCTGTGGCCTAATTACATCCATTCAGGACGGTGGATAATCAGAAATGAAGAAATTACCATTGTGAGACTCCATGTAGATATCGGTTCTAAAGGACAGTTTTCTTTCTGTAAGTGTTTGTCAAAGTGATGAACAAAAGCGAGTTAGCGTGATTAGTACGGTTGTTCTTGTGTGGGTAGTCTTTACCTGATGTTGTTCCAGAGATGTCTTTTGTTTTCTCTGTAGAACACAGAAAAAATGATTTAGGAAGGATGCTTCTCTGCCATAAAATGAAAGTGAACCGGAACTTAGGCTGGGAGATATGAATATTATGTGTCACATTGCACAAAAGAAAGAATCAACGTTAAAGCGATACTGTAGTTCACCTAAAAATGAAAATGTTGTCATCGCTTACCCACCATCGTCATTTTAAACATGTATGACTGAACATCGGCGGTAACTATTGACTTGCATTGGTTCTTTGTCCAATAGAAGTGAATGGATACCGGCGCTGTTGGGTACCAACAATTTCAAAATATCTCCTTTTGTGTTCTGTAGAAGAAAGAATGTCATACAGGTTTCAAATGTTAAGGCAGGAACTTAGCGAGTGCACATCGGATGTATCTTCAAAATCAAAGTGCATTGTGGGTAAAACAGTAAGCTGATGTAGAAAATAAATGTCCAACATTCAATATAGTACACCGTATATGAGATAGAGAGCAGATTTGGACACGGTTACAGACAGGTGTGTTCAGTTTAACTCACATGGTTTAGTCTCCCTGCAGAGTTCAATTCCAAATCTCATTTTACACACCTGTCTGTAATTTTCAAGAACATTAAAAGATGTTCATTAGCTGTTTCAGGTGTGTTTGATCAGCGTTTCATCGCTGCGGGACGGTCAAGTTCCAGGAGCTGGGCTATTTTACCGCCTCGCTCTTAGTTGGCAAATCATTCTTGGATATCAGTGCTGTGATTTCTTTAAACATTCAAAATACAAATGTAAAAATACAATGTCTGGTGCTGAAACTTCAGAATATCATCTTTTATTGTTTCTCGTAGGGCGCTGGCAATAGCGAGAATAAACGCTCAGCAGTTTGACACCACCAGACCGGTATCTGTGCTTCTTAACTCCACTTTTCACCAATAAACTAAACGAAACAAGCAACAGACATTAGCTGAGAGATTAATTTGAAAATAAACTCTGTCCTGGCATCACAGACTGTCAGTTTCGGCTAAAATATATCCACTCTTTGTTATGGATTTGATTTTCCATGCATTGCAAAGTTTGTTGATTTATTTATTTCCCAATGAGAGCCATTTGTTTTGACAGATGCTTGTTCTGGGGCTCCAGCCAAGGTTTGTCAGATTTTCTGGATATTCACATTAGACTGCAGGTTTATACTTTGTTGTTTAGACACACAATACTGTACAGTTGCCAGTTTCAGGATAATTATGTCGGCATATTCAGGCTGGGCTGCATTCAGAGGATGGAAGGAGGAGAAGGATTAAGATACAGGGCTCTTTAATCCATACTTATTACTCTCTCTGCAAGTTTATTGCAAGGGAATTTCAGTGGAAAATATACAGGCCACTGCTTCTAAACACAGTTAAATTCAAATTACATTCAACACACTGTGGGTGGAATGAGAAACAGTCCAGGGCTAATTTCATAAACTAGACAACTTCATGTTTTGACGGCTTTGGTGTTCTTTATGTTACTATGGAGAAGCGCAAGATATTAGTTGGAAGCTAAAATAAATAAATAAAACTGAAAAATAAATACTGGTACTCATGTGATCGGAGCATCCCTGATTTTTATTGATAGTTTGACTAAGTCAAAAATGTTTTTTTTACGTATTTTTATGTTTGCAGTGCGTAAATTTGGACAAGTGGCATATAGTGTGTTTTTTTTATTTACTGTTATGTACAAAATTACCATAATAAACACTGACATCCTATATTGCGACAGTTTTTAGAGGGTGTAATATTCGTACAGTATAACAAGCAACAATCGTGAAGGACTATTTAAAATCGTACACAGAACTTGTAAGACGCAGATGCAACAGGGAATTTCAAATCTGTGACAAAAATCTATGTTGTAGCTACTAGTATGCATTATAAAAAAAGATCCGTACATTTTTTAGAGGTCAAAAATCAGCAAAGAGTGGAAGTCAGCCTAAAAAAATATTTTGTGATAGATCGATATTTTGCAGTGGCCGATATATTTTTACAAATGGAGATGACAACAGATGTTTTATACTTGTGCTACAACTGTTTGCCATGTGCATGACTTTAAACCTCGGTAGCACCAGTGCTATGAGCAAAGAAAGTTAACATCTGACGTCAAAGAAGTTATCGTCAGCCCTGATAATACATGTGTACATTTCTACATTTTATTCATATTAAGCTGTGTGTAGCTGCCCACAATCAATATAATTTCATGTTTGGACCTTATTATGTGTTCAAATCTATTACAAACTAGGCACGTAATACACAACAATTGTTGATTAGTTTCACAAATTTTCTGTATGTCTCTTATTTAATTGCATTTGTTATATCGGTGCTTTCTTAATATAATGCCGATGTATTAAGTGACAAATCACTTTGAAAAGAACTCTAAGCTTTTGGCATTTAAGCGACGATGAGAGTGCTGTCCTACTCTTTCAGTTTGCGAGAGAACATACAAAGTTTGCTTTGCTTGACATATTGAGCATCAAAACGGCCGTGTTTCAGCATGATACTGGACAAAAGTGGTTGTCATGTTAATGTCTAGAGCCATTTTACGGTCCAAACAAGTTTGTTTACAGCGAACTGAGCCAAATGCGTGGCGAAATTGTTTTCAGACAAGCGTCAGGCAGGAACATTCACAATATGATGATAATCACAACAAATCAAAGGAAAGAAAAATGTTAATCTGCCTCTCACTGAATGCAAAACAACATTGGCTGTGAATTTCTCAGAGTTGTGATCATAATTACCCCATGTGGAGAGTGACAAAAGCCATTACTGCATTGGGAATGGATTGGAAATACACAGCGCAAATTAATTCAATTAAAGTCTGTAAATTAAATGTTAATTAAATCCAAACATTCTTTGAGATCCAATCTTTGCTGTATCAAATTAAATTCTCATTCTGATAATAAAACGTTGAGAAGATGCATTCAACATAATGTTGGTTATTCTTAAAGGGATAGTTCAGTTTTGTTTGCTCAAGTTGGCACATAAATTGAATCAGTCTTTTATAGCGTAAATGTAAAAATAAAATAAATTGGTTTCAAACAGTAACACACAAGCTGGATTACAAAAATAATTTTAGGCTATATTTCTTTGGTCTTCCATAGATGTACAGTATGGGTCGGTTTAGATACTCATCCTAAGAGTACACATTTAGAGAACGACTAGAAATATAAATGAAGAGTTTGGTTCCAAAATGAGATAACTCTGTTTTTAAGATTTTTCAAAAATCACGTTTTTTATTATGTTATCATGTTTTTATTGTTTTTTTGTGTTAGTTTGCTGCACATGATTTTTGCATATGACAAATTTAAAAATATATATATTTCTTCTAAATAAACGCATAGATTCGCTTCAGAAAACCTTTGTTAAGACCAAAGAGTTGGGTCAAGCAGTCCTTTGATAGATGGATTAACTTTTTGGAGCTTAAAAAAATCAACACCCGTTCACTCCCATTCTACCGCTTGGAAGCAAAATGTTACGTAATATTATTCTGACTGGATTATTCTTTCAGAAGAAACACATATTCGGTTAGGATACCTTGAGGGTGAGTAAAATTTACTAAAATTTTAATTTTAATATAAGTTTAAGTTTATATGTTCACAAGATGTTATTTAGGTTATACAATATACATACAGTTACAGGACACATAAAGCAGGACACATACATTTACTTATATTTGTTTTTTTACAGACTGCGTCACATATGCACATGTCTAGGATAGTTGTCAGGCACAATTTTTAGCAGAGTTGGTAGAGCACGTGAGCCAATAAAAAGATGATTTTTATCAGTTCTGAGTATTAGATGGCCCCCTCCTCTCCCCTCACATATTCGATTATGTGAAGGCAGGTATAGAGGAGAGACAAGTAGGTAATTAGAGGCTGAAAATGGCGTGCCTCCGGTGGAAATTTGCATATATTGATAACAGCCCTTCAAATTTGAGCCGCACTGGGATTATCACGCCGGGATGTTTGGAGAGGTGCTTGAAAAGTCCCTTCCCAACTCTGACCTTGAAGTGCACTTGAATAGGTATTCATTTTTAGAGCGAGATTACCCGTAACAAAGACACTTCTGCGCGCCTGGTGTGTGATTGTGGGTGATCCGCGCTTGAAAGAAGAAGAGAGGGAAGAATGCGGTGCTTTATTTGGCAGATCTGTGGCGCGGGGGTTAATTAATAACATTCCCTCTGAGATTCTCTGCGTAACTCGGAGAGACGGATGGATGGGCGTCGATCCTACCCACAATCATATACTAAAATTGCACAGACCCAGGAAAAACTGCTTACCCCGTCGATCAAAGTATACTGGGGCACAGAAACTTAAAGAGCTCATTAGACTCAACAGATTTTCTTTGTGGCGAAGGTGTTTTACAGGAGATAACTCCAGCATTTCTTTTTTTGTTAAAAAACGTGTTTTATGTTTAGGAATGAATGGAAGGCTTACAGTTCTCAGTATTCATAATGTGTTTCGAACCTAACACCTCATGTTCTCCAGATGCCCTTGAACTATAGCCGCCTGGACTCGAGTGCCTATATGTGAGACGTTTCCAGAAACTTCCTCACTTTAACCACATCAAAGTGATAAAAGGTCTCGGCTGTAATCTAACTCAATCTCGTGGCGTTCTTATGCTAATATCCTATTTGTCATTTAGTCTTAAGGGATGGAATAAATTAAGATGTTTGGATCAAGCAATCTGGCAGGATTAGAGCTAATCCGCTCTCTCTGCCCCTGACTGAGCAAAGCACCGGGCCGATAGGGACCGCAGATCTCATTAGGACTCCATGATAATTGTTCATGATAATTCATTTGAGCTCGGATCTTTTCTCTGTGAGGCAGAGACTAACTCCTAGTGTTTCTGCACATCTGGTAAACATGAGTCATGCTGTTTTTGTAGTTTAGATTGTTTTTGCAGGTATTTACTTGGATGAAAATCAATTTTGTCAAAGAACAAAACATAAAGCTCACATTTCCTACCTGAGTCGTTCTTTATTTAATGAGTTTTCATTGTTTATGGTATATTTGGATGCGAGTAGTCGAATATCAAGTGCTTTAAAGTTTTGAAGTTAAACATATAACAAACATATATTAAATCATATGTTTGTTAGAGATAAAAAAATGTAATTGAGGTTTTATTAGTATTTTGGCTTTATTTGGCGATAGATACGTCACTAGCACGCCAGGCTCTCCCGCCACACAACGATCACATTTGCCTGAATTCTCGATCACGCGACGCTGGAGCTCATCACCGCACCTCATCACCCATGCCATAAAACCCAGGTCCCTTCAGACACATTGGCCGTTTCTCAATATGCATTCCTCAGCGGACTTGTGTCCTCGTGTTCTCGCTCTACGTCATTAATAACCGTCAAAGTCCGGATCCAATACTCAAGAGCACAAGAACAGAGAACACATGAAAGTAACCGGATGTGTTCTTGATGTCAATGCAACCTTGTGCGTCCGTACCGAGCCCGCTTGAAGTCCCATAAGTCATTGTGGCGCATCCGTCCGAGTTCGTTCTTCCGAGGCTGCCTCGCAAGACCGGTCTCCGCAAGAACACAAGTTCGTTCTTTGCCTTCTTGGAATTGAGAAGCGGCCATTGTCGGGTCTCCACTATGGTAGCAACCTGAATAGCTCCAGTGTTCTCGGCAGTGTCACTTCCTGTCTTCTGAGATTTATCTGACATTTTGAAAACTATCCGTGCAGTTTAGGTAGCTCACCCATACAGGGATGCAGACTCATATGCAACTGTCGAAATGTGTACAGTAGCATGCTGCCTCGTGTTTAGTGAAGGCTGCCTAAGAAAGCCTTTAAAGGGATTGCATGTGTAACAGCACGTTTCAATTACCTCACTACGGCATACTGTATATATAATTCATTATAATTTTGAAAATTTATTTAAACATTTTTATTTCTATCGTGTATTAATGCCTTTTGGCAGTGAAAACAAAAAGTGAGTTGAAATGAGAACATCACTGTAGCAAAGTTCCATAGAAGGGAAGGAAGGAGGCGGGAACCGGCGAACATTCGAACAATAAAACTTAAATTAAACAAACAATAAACACGGAAGTAAAGACCGGCAGCCACCTCACGGTCGACTGCCGGCCATAAAACAAACACAAACTTATCACATGTCCGGGCCCGGTCCTCTCTCGTCAACAGTCCTGCCGGTCGTCCTTTTAAGCTCCCAATCTCCTCCGTAAAATATGCGGGACCGGTGCGCGACCGGGGTCCCGCCTCACGGCTCTCGTCTCACCTTCCTCACCATACCGTAGAGCTTGCTCTGGTTTCTATATACTGTACTGTATTTTACCAAATTTAGGCCGACAGATGCGAGGGAATGTTACAACTACTTTCTTTAAGAAATTGAAGTATGTCATTCTGTCTCTAGTACCTACAACGTATGCCATTCTGTCTGTTGTACCTACAGCGCAAACTAACAGTATCAGCTATGTAGTTAGCTTGACTACAGCAGCTCAACTAAGAGATTGGGGTGCTTTTAATGTCAAGGTCAGTGGTTTGTTTTTTAGGTAATGCTTGTGCTGATGTATAGTATGGCTTTGAATAAAAGCGTCTGCCCAGTGCATAGTGTTGTGGATGTAGCATGGTTTTCAAAAGCTACTAAGAACAATCCTTGTTTTTATTGAAACTTGGCATGATATAACTATTTTGCTGTGCTTATCCAGATATTGCAGTTTCATAGGTGATTAAAGGGGATTATGCCGTAGATTATTTTGCCGTCTTTGATGGGATTTCAATTCAGGTGCTTAGACTGGGTTTTAAGAGATAAGAAACATTGCACATACCCGTATTTGTAATTGAGACTATGTCCCCAGAGCACTTCACTTTATCAAGAATAAAATATTTAAATCAGAAAGCGGATTTACAAAAAAAATATGTTTTGAGAGCTCCTGTCCTTCTTCTGTCCTCTACAAGTGCAAGACTCCTTAGTTCACACACGCCACAACAACCCTGTTTCTCACTTACGGTCTAACAATATTCATTCAGTGGACTGTAACCTTTACAGCGGGATGCTCATTCATCTGCGCTCTGGTTTTGACATTTTGTTGTTGTTTATGCGTGCCAATTAAATTGGCACACATAGTCTCCTTCCGAAGATATTGTAAGAGAAACCCAGCGCAGGTCACAGATATACTGCATGACAGCAGAGATCTTCCCTGTCTCTTGATAGAGGTAGGCAGGGTAAGAAATCAGCACTATTTGCTCCTTCAGCACAAATTCTCCTCCAACCCCTGAATACATTTTGTGATCTAAAACCCCACAAGGAGCCATAACAGGATGTCCTGTGGAGAGAACTGTGCAGCATGGTCAGTTTATAGACGTCTGCCATTAATTTTGTGCAGTTTGTATGATGGGGGCAATATCTATATGAGATTCTAACAGGATTTTGTGAGGTTCTGCTCGGTAAAATTCTACCACTACCCATTAGATTATGAAGGCTATATCGATGCGTTTCTGTTTAGCATGAGGATGTATTTGGTGGGTGTTTGGATTAGCCGTGGTTTGGTGCCATTATTTGCAAACTCAGTACTATGAGATTAACGCAATTGTATACCACATAATTCTAGTTTGCTGGCTTTTACGTTTTTAGTTTGTGACTAGTATGCACGTCACAAGTCAGCGACAAGAAGTGTGCACAGTGGGGGCACATCATAAACCCGACATGACAACTTGCAGACGCTATGACAGATCTGAAACCAGCTTGATATCTAGATATTGTGTTGTCAGGAAAGCAACAGGGCATGCTGTAATTCGCAACAACTTTCGTGTTTTAAAGAGTGTGACTGTGTGGGCAGAAATGGACGAATGTTTTTAATTGAAATCACGTCGACAATCAGGCAAAAAATGCGGCGGTGGACACGTTCAGTATGATATAATGACGTCGAGCTGCATATAATGGGTAAATGATCGTCACGTTTATTTTGCTCAAACTTTCACGGTTTTTGTGTTAGTTTAAAACTCTTTACATTCTGTTAATATGTATAATCTGACGCTGTTGAATTTCGGCATACTATGCGTACACATCGCACATTATCGTGATGTTTGTGCTTGCTATTAGCACATTAATATTGTAAAGGTTATGCTTAATTGTGGAGGTCAGAAATTGTTATGAGTAAAGTACAATTAATCGTGCAAATATATAATAAAGGGTAAGACTTAATTTGTCCATCCAAAATGCTTTGGATGTTAGGAAATGTTGGTTACATACCATAATAGAGTGACTATTGAAAAAGACTGTTTGGTTATGTCAGTTGAAAAGTCATTTATGAAATAAATTGGGATATTTATTTATAGACATTTATTGATTCCGTACAGTAGGGCCAACTGACTTTAAATTTGCTACATCAGGTATGCAATGTTTTAACAAATCGAGAAGCTAATTTCTGCCATGTTGAGTACTGTGTCTATTTAACACAGGGAGTGTAATTAACTCTTCTATATTCACAACCGTCAAATCAGAGTAGCAGTCTCTGCTGGGGATAAATAGGCCGGAGTGCGCTTTGTGCCAACAATCGTTCTTTATAATTAGCGCTGTCTAAAAACTCGGCTTTCTTCTTTCTTAACTTCTCTCTCATCTAAAGGATGAGCTGAAAGTCATATCAGTTGTAACTCAACCACACAGATCTCTTTATTTCTATAAAGCGTTATGTAACTGTACAGTGCGAACCATGCACAGATCTCTTTATTTCTATAAGGCGTTATGTAACTGTACAGTGCGAACCATGCACAGAGTTTCAAAAGCACTGCTCGTCTGAATATAACTGTGTGCGTGAGATAGACGGGAGGGTCTTCAGTTTGAAATGACAACTCAATTTTCCGCCAACAATTAGCTCGGCAAACACATTCTTCTACCTGCAGGGCTCGCGAGGGTCGATTCTCGCTCTATTCTCCTGCCTCTGAGCCATTTGTCCAATCCGTTCACTTCAGAATAACACCTGTCTATACTCCTCCATTAATCACAAGGCAGCCAAGTCCTAAAGCAAATTTGCATTCGCAGTCCGTCAATATTTGAAGTCGCTTTGATTTGAATTGAATTTTTTCAAGATTTTTCGCCTCAGTGTCTCTGGTGAGCGGGGGTTATGATCTGAAGTTTAATGACTCTTTTATTGCTTGAAGAGTTTGAATCCGCACATATGTGTGGCCATGAACCTGTTATCTCGAAAGTGTGCAGCGGTTTCTTATAAAAAACGTATACATTTAATAAATATGTTTATATAACATTTACTAATTTAGCTAATATATCTAGTGCAACTTCCAAATAAAGAAGCATTTCACGATAAAACATATTATTTTATACATTACTTTGTGGCACTGTAATTATTATTAGTCCTTCTACTATTACGCATACTGCTAGTTTGCTAACCCTAAGCATATACTTATAAAGTCTATAAACGGTCTATAAGTCTATAAGTTATGCAGCCCTTAAGAATGCAGTGAAGCAAGTACGCTGACACAGATGTGCATGCTCGGCCATATTGCAAGCATGTGGGTCAGGTGTATTTAATGTGCAGTCTTGCTTTATTGTTGCAATAACAAAAATCTGTTCTCAGGGGGGCGATAGAGCTACCTATAAATGTGCATCTAATTAATCCGGCTGTGTTTTTATTCAGGTCACTTCATATAAACATGTTTATAGGATCTACTTTCTCAGCAGTATTTTTTTGTAATTTGTTTCTCAGTTAAATTATGAATTGCACGGACGCATTTCAGTGCTAAACACTTGGGAAAACTGCTGGAAACATCTTAGCAAACATGAATGTCAACCACAAAGAACACGATAACAACCACATAAAGCAGGCAAATAACCATTTATCCATCTTAGCAACTGCATAGCAAGGTTCCAGCCACCACCCTGAACACCGGAAACCCTACCACAAAAAAAGGTCCAGATAACCACCCAAAACACTCCAAAAACCCCATAGCATTATCTTGACAACCACATTAAACACCCAAACAGCAAACATAGAAATTACAGGGCAACCACCCAGAACACCCAATAGCAACATGATTACGACCACTTTAAACACCTTTGCAACGACATACCTGACACATTTACATTTATCCATTTGGCAGACGCTTTATCCAAAGCAACTTACAAGTAGTTTTTTTACAATGGCACATTACTGCCGAGCAATCAGGGGAAAGGTGCCTTGCTCAAGCCATGAACCTTCAGTCAGGACCTGCTGGCACTGAGATTTGAACCAGCAAGCTTCTATTTACAAGCCCAACGCTCTAACCACTAGGCCACAGCTACTAACACAGCAACTACATACCGTAGAAATGACCAGGCAACCACCCATAAAACCCTAAAAAACTTTAAACTCCCTAGCAGCTGCATAGCAATGTCCCGGTAACAACAGTGAACACTACAATCATGTGAACAACCACTGTAAGCAATTTAGCAACTGCATAGTAAGGTTCAGGCAACCCCCAGAACACCCTTAGCAATCCCTATAGCAACATGCTGACTACCACTTTAAACACCCTAGCAACTGCATATAACTGACCTAGAACTGCCCGGATTGCCCCAACAACCCAATAGCAACATGCTGACTTCCACTTTAAACACCCAACCAAAAACAATGATATGACCTAGCATCCACTCATCATACCCTGGCAATCATGGGAACAACCACTGTAAGCATCTTTAGCAAATGCATAGCAAGGTTCTGGCAATCCACCAGCACACCCCTAGCAATCCCATAGCAACATGCTGGCAACCATTTTGAATACTATTGCAACTAAGGCAATGTTCTAGTAACCAGACGTTGTAGATATTGGGGGCTTAGCCCAAATGAATGGGCATGGTCACTCAAAGGAGAATATGTTTTCCCCATTTATGGCAGCTATATTACTATTTTTTATGTAATTGCTCTTTGTATTTTCATTTTGATACCTAGTCGGTAAAAAATTATTACTTATATTATTTCTTTATATCCCAACAGTGGGCCAGCCCACTTTGAGCAACATAGACTATTCGCCATTAGGCATTAACCGGTAATCTCTGCATCAGACAGTTTTCACATCACATATCTATAAATATACACTTTCACAGTAATAACGAAGCCACTGTAATAATGACCGATTGCAAAAACGTGTTAAATGTCAAAAGATTCCGCATTTTAATTTGCACACATGTAATTTACCTTTGTTTTAATCTGAACGTCTTCTTCTGTAAAAAGAACTGGAGTGGAGGGCCGAGTTTAAAGCTGATTGCTGCCACCCAGCGTACTGAATGAGTTCATTTTAGAATCCTGAGATGGATTCAGGGCTTTTAATAAATACATTTGTGGCTTGAGCCCCAAAAGCCAAACCCCCACCCCCCGCTCTGCCCATTCTAGTAACCACTGGTAATATTCTTCAGGAAGTATAACATCCGGTGGGAGATAGAGACACGTCCATCCTGTCCACAGCTTAACAGCAGGGCCGGTTGCTCATCTGACTCGGAATGGGCAGAGAATCTATCAACATCATGGATGAAACACACATGCAGCCCGGCCACAGTAGCATCTCCTGGGCTCTCACATTCACTTGACCCCTGTCAGCTCTGGCAGCGAGACATACAGGGCGACAGTGGCACAGCAGCCTTCTGGAACTGATCTGAGATCAGCTGTGTCCCGATGCCTGGTGTGTTGAACATGCCTGCAGTGTCATGGACAGGTGCGAGCAGGAATTGTTTCCGTCAAATATATGAACTATCAAATTTAATTAAATGTGTATGTGTTCAAAAACGACAGTAGAATATATGAGTGGTACTTGGCCTCATGAAGCTGTGGAGGGTTAAAAGGGCGTTGCTAAGATATTCTGAAAGTTTCTGAGCATGTTGCTATGTGGTGGTATACATGTAGGTGTTTTGGGTGATGGCAAGTACCAGTTAAAGTGGTGCCTGCCCCAACAAATCAACTGGAAATGATATGTTTTACTATCTAGTCATTAACCTCTTAAAGGTGTCATGAACTGGCCTTTTTTATTGTTTTATACTGTTGTATGAGGTCTACCTAGGACTTTTGGGCAATTTCTTCATTCAAAAAAATCTAAATCAATAAGTAATATACTAGTTTTTACCTGAGTTTTGAGGCTGGCTCGACAAACGCTCCGTTTTACTGGGCGTACCGCATTGAAGACTTTGTTTAAACATTGCTATGATTGGATAGCAGATTGCGTAGTAAACTTGTGGAGCCTTCTGTGAATTTGGTTAGACACGTAAGGTTACATTACGCATTAGACCTATTCGCAAGTGATTAGTATTATCTGGGGACCTCATGTGATTTAGAAATTACCTCCCCACATCTGTACTTCATGTGGCGCATTCGCACGCGATAAGTGAAGCCTGTGATTTTACTCAAATGTATTGATTTATTTCCCGGATGTGATGGCAAGGCTTTGCGTATAGTTTGTTTAGCCTTTAGTTATATGGTGCATAATGATATGTGACCGTACCGAACAAAAAATCACCGTCTCAAATGTTACGAGAGGTTCCATGATAAATAAACAAACGGGAGACTCCGGGCCAAAATTACAGTGTTGGACCCAGCACCCGAAATAAAAACACTTCAAAACAGCCTCCATTATTCACAAACTTGAACAATTTTATATGAGCCCGCCAAATCACAGAGATGGTGAGATTTCTGTTACGCGCCCCCCTGCCAATTGGCTGAAGTTCGGTCTTCTTCAGTCTGATTGGCTGTCATTCAGCTTGGCCTCTGTAATTTGATTGGCTGGAATTGCGTAAACTCTGTCCTTCTTATTTTATTGGTCAACGTTTTGACATTGACGAGTGCCAGCCGCTGGTACCGCTGCTGCAGCTGCACCAAGTTACTATAGGGCACAGAAATCACAAGAAAAGCTAGTAACAAGTTTGTAAATAATTATTACTGTTATTATTTCTTTATATCCCAACAGTGGGACGGCACACATTGAGCGACATAGACTAATCGCATCCAATAATCCAGCATCGACCTGTGCCTTATTCACAAAGGTATCCGCGGTGAAATGAAGCAAACAAACGCTCAATGTTTTACCCACGTGAGATGCAACATCTTTAAAAATAAACTTCAACTTCTTTCATGGCATGTTTATTGCTTGCTTGCTCTAAATTGTTCCGTGCAACTTGTGTCAGTACTTTCATGCGCAAACCAGTGGGCGGGGCTAGAGAAGTAGTGGTTGATATTCTTAGTCGTGTTCAACCTATCAATTATAGAGAGGTGCATTCCAGGACCTGGTGTTCGCTGGGCCTGGTGTCAATAACAGTTGTTATTTCAGTAAAAAGGTCGTTTTCAGGTCTGACACTTACAGGATGTTCGCTTGAATCCGATTTCCTCTTATACAACAAAAGCTTGGGTAAAAATGTATGTCTCAATTCATGACACCTTTAAGCTCTGGTGCATATTTAGCATGTTTATCTGAATTGTATCCACTTACATTACAGTAAATTGATCAAAAATTACAGTAAACCTTCTTAATTGTAACAATTTGACAATTTTTTTGTTATGTTACCCTAAAGTGCTAGATCTGTACAGTGATATTCTTGAGAGTTTTAATTTGATAAATTTGATTAACGTTTATGTGATATAGAATATAAATAATATTACTTTTCATATTTATACGATTTTCAGTCGGCTGGGGTTTGTTCTTTCATTTAAATAGCTCAATAGTTTAAATAAATAAAGCTCAATATTAAAGTTTCACATCTTCAGATGTGTATCTCTAAACGCTGCCAAGATTGAAATTACACTCTCATCGTTGTGAGATGCACCTCATTTTCACCTCTATTCATATGCTAGACATGCAGAGGGAGAAAAGTGAAAAGTTTAGCAGACAGGTCTGCGCTCTTATACCGATATTAAATCCATTTGATTCTGTTCCATCCTGTTTGAACTCGACACTCGTTCAATTCACCCTTCCGAGCAGAAGTTTAAATGTGCCTACCAGGCAAGAGGGTGTATGCAAAGCTGCGGAGAGAGAGAGATCGTCCGCGCTCAGCAAGCGGAGAAATTAGGAGGCAGAGGGCAGCTGGAGATATTGAGCACCTTATTCTCCTTGTAATTGTGTCGTGTCATAAGGCTGCATAAGATAATGGCGGTTGATACGAAGGCAGAAATGATGACACGTCTCGGATTGGGCGATTGCCACCCTGGGGGTCTGATTTTGTGTGCTGGCTTACCCCACTTTCAGAGGTAGAGAAACGGAACCAAAATAGCCAAAATTCGTCTACGGGGACGTATTTGCACACCCTACAAAATTAGAGCTACACATGAGAGAAATATTGCAGAAATTGATACACCTACAGTGCGGCGCTTGGGATGAGCTTTTTCATTAATAAGACATGAAAGAACGGCAGGCTCGGCCGGTAGCGAATAACCTCGTTTGATTTTGTTGCAATTACGCGCATTGAAATTCTAAGAGACGTTTGCTGTTGTTAACTTCGTAAGCTGCCGGCTCCTCTCTGTCTGTGTGGAGAGTTTCGCCAGTGGTATTTAGATGATCCGTTATGGTTGAGATGAAAAGGTAGCCATTAAGCTTTAATGGAGAAAGGCGTTTGATTTCTTTTTTGCTTCACAAAGTGTAATGGTCCATTTATAATAACAGATCACAGTCTTCACAAGTAATGATTGGGGCCATCTGTGAATCTCATAGTCGTTTTGTATTAGCAGACGGGGAGGAAAAGCCATGCTCGTTCCAATTCAGTGGTCTGCGTTAAAATGTGTTTTATAGTAAGGAATGTATTTGTAGTGTATTAAAGTGTGAGTATAGCTCCCGAAGACAGAACAGTCTATAATGAAGAACAGTAGTGTATGTTAGAGATTTAGCTAAACTGTGTACTGTAAGCATATATTTGCATTATCATCAGTGGGCACGACTACTTACTGCTATACACTTGAGTGACATTGAACATAACCCTGGAATCGACTGATGTGAAAAGACAGAATCAATAAGGTAGTTTGTTTTACAACACCACCAATTCATCATTTTGGGGGGTTACGAAATGCACAAAAATCTGTTATTGATTAAGGAGATTAAAATCAGTAAATTTATACTAATTTACAAATACTTATAAATACGAATTTATACTGTATGTTGTGGTACAATAAAAAAATGTCAGATTGACGTCATTTGACTTATATTATTTCCATATTCAAGCTGATCTCTAAATTGTACTAAGTTGGTTTTTCAAGCTAAATTTGTCGTGTAGCATATGGGGAAACGAGATGTGATTGACTGCCATTCGGATAGTCTGAAAAATGTCTGACATGCCACTTTTCGTGAGACTATCACAAGTTGAAGCAGTCAAATAGTATGATCGCATAAATCTTTGGAATTACTTGTACAGTCCAAAGTCTGTGTTTAATGAAAATATCGCTGAAATAATGCATAATAAAAAGGATGTAAAGTACATAACGTAACCTGCAATTCATTATTAAAACAGAGATGGCGATAGAGAGACAACGGTTATAAATTGCTCCTTTAATATAAAATTCTGTATTAAATCCGACCACAAGTGTTTCTATAGACCACTTCAGAAGACGTAAAGAATCCAATGCTGGTCCATAAGATTTTACACTACACAATCGTTTGAAATCAAATCGACAGATGTATAACCGAAACAAAATTTTAAACAAATATCTTTGTGATTTAATTATATATGTAAGATTGAAAAATAATAGAATTAAATAAAAAAGTGCTTCTGGACCAGTGTTTACATTTTCTGAAGCGGTCTATACCAGGAACTTTCTTATGAGGCTCATACAATAGATTGAACAGTTATTAATATTTATTTTATATTCTTAGTGAAATTTATTGAAGGTGTGTAGTTTTTACCCACAGGGTTACAATATGAGAAGCTAACTTTGTACTAATGCCAGACTTCTCATTCATTTGTAATATTGTAAATTATTTTTTTGCTTTTTATTTGTACAGTACAATTACAACAGATGATTGAAAACAGACTTTACCATAAAGTTATTAAAATACATAAAATTATATTTCCGTTGACTTTTCAGGCAGAAGTAACTGTATTGTGGTACTGGTAAATGTATATCCTGGAAGTCAGTATATTGTTTATACAGCAGCCAAAGACACACGTTCATCTATACATACAGTGTTTTAAGCGCACACAAGCTTGCAGTCAAGCATAAGCATGCGGACACACACACACACACACAATTGCAACATTCAACTGCTCTCACAAGTATTAATTAAAGTTATCGAGAGAAGACTTCTGTTGTTGTGAAATACCAACGGGACAGAGCGCTCACGGTTGTGCATTTCAATTAAAGCCCAAATCGCAATGAAAAGCCAGTTCCATTAACCTAATAATAGAATCCACTGACCTTATTTTCAAAGAGATGAATTATGGCAGGAGACTCCATGCATTTTCTCTACATCAGATCTGTGCGTCCTGTTCGTCGGATCTACTCTCAAGGTAAACCAGATGCCATTAGCGAAAGAAAAGCAGGCCTATACCCGCATTCCAGTATATAGACTGTCTATAAAAACGAATTTAATTCCGGACACGGCTGGCAAAAGAGCCATTCCCACGCATCGGCGCCTCGCTATCAGGCCTGATCCCAACACAATAAAGATGGATGAGAGGCTTGTCAACCACTGGACCACCCACATTATAATATTCACGCCCTGGGCCAACGGAAGCCCCTTATCCTAACCTCGGTGCATGGGAGTCAATGGGCAGCATCAGGCAGAGCTGATGAACGTTTCTGTGGCCACGTTCTCCTTCAGCGGGGCTCAGGAGGAGAGCCGCGGGCCATCGGCTACGGAAGAACAGATTGGCACTTGTCACAGTCTCCGATTAAAAATCACTCTGGGAGCCAAAGCCACAAGGCAGGGACCCCGCGGACGCAAGGGAGATGCAAAGTCATCTATTTCAATCCGCTCTCACCCGCGGTTAATGCTCTGGAGCACTTCTGCTCTTAAGCTCCCAACTGTATCTTGCCACAGCAGGTGGCTGAAGAGGTCAAAAAGAGAAGGTCATGTGACCGCTTTCATCTGGTGCCAAGTTAACCGGGTTATGCAAGAACTTTTACGAACCGTTTGTTAATGTGCTTCGATGGTTTTGAAATCTCTGTTTTATATTTACTTGAAATGTTCACTGTGATGATTTTACAGTTAGAGAAGACTTATATTTTGTTATATATCATGTACGTAAACTGTGAATGTTGTTTTTGCATGTGGCTCATAATATTCCTAAAACGTGATTGGATTTGTGTCGTCGTGCATGTGTCTCTTCCACACACACTCTCTTCTACTGTCAACCGACAGATCTTCAACACTCTGTCAGTTTGGTGGACTGCGATACTTGTTTCGGCCGATGCCTGGCAGAGGTGAACTTTTATAAGAGAGATAAGGTCAGAAGATCAAGACCACACATTGACTCTGGAACACATTGTTTTAATGAGGTGGACAATCCCAGGGACTTCGGTCAAAGGATGTGTGTGTGCACAAGTTTCAAGAATCGTGGGATATTTTATATCAAAACGATGTAGTCAATATATAATTGGGCATTCACTAAAGGCTACATTTATGTACAAAACAAGAACGTGTTGAATTGATCTTTTAAAGACTCTAAGCTTTATGTTTCAAAGTTCTCAGAGAATGAAATAGTCTCACAATTAACAGCCACGTCTTCCCTAAGGCTCTATATTTATATGAGAAAATGAGTTTGGATGGAGAGATGCTGAACCACATGAAATAACACCTCCGGGTCTTGGCTCAAACCTCTCCAGCTGTCTGTCACACAGTTAAAACCCCATGGTGCTGTAGACCAGCTCTGGAATCATTACTCCGGCAGGAGCTCCGATGCGATATTGAAAAAATGCCTTCTGCATGTTATGATACTACAGAATCTGATTGCCTTTTTGGATATCAGACGTTCACTAACAAAAATATGCTGTTTTGGCAAACTCCTGGGGCAACCCTGCATTTTTGCATTTGAACATTGCTGTCTTCCAATCTGCATTTATTTCACGCCGTTCACATTTCCGTTCCACTGCAATACTTTTTCTATGTAAAGAAACATAAGATTCACACGTACATTTTCTCAATTCGCTGGGAATGAAATCCATGACCTTGGTGTAGGCAGCACTATGCTCGACCTGTTAAAGGGAAAGTTCACCCAAAAATCAACTTTGTGTGATGTTTTACTCATCCATATGATGTTAAACCTGTTTAGAGAACTTCCGGCGTCTTTGGAGATATTTAGGTGACATCCGAGAGATTGGTCCATCCGCGCAGAGTGGCTCAGTTGAATTTTTTTGAAGTGACGAGATTGCTTTACAAACCAAAATACAGACTTTAATCGATATATTCTCCTCTTTCTTGTCAGTTCACGAGAGCACTTCTTCTTCATCTTCTTCTTGGACGAGAGCACTTGAGGCATGCGTATTATGTTCGTGTGCCGAACGCCACGTGGGACTTGCCTCTATTTATCGCAGGCGCACTGACTCACAAGGCGGGAGCGCAACTCTTTGTTTACATGCAGATGCGTGCTGTATATAAGCTGATCTTCGCAAAATGTCTGAGGATTTCGATATTTAGGAAGACTTGCACTTTTTTGCCCAACCGTACATATTGGACCCAGAATATACAGAAGACGAACTAAGAAAGAAGATTCACTTTTATGTTTTTCGATTATTTTCGCGCGGTTCGGGCATCCTGGAACTCAATGGCATATACAGCGTGCGTCTGCATGTGAACACAGAGTTGCGCTTCCACGTTATGAGTCAGAGCTCCCGCGTGAATGCGCGCCATACACTGACAAGAAAGAGGAGAATATATCGATTAAAGTCTGTATTTTGGTTTGTTTTTCGCACATAAAGCATTCTCGTCGCTTCAAAAAAATTCAACTGAGCCACAATGCACGGATGGACCAATATAACTTGTCTTTAGTACTTTTCTGGACCTTGGCAAAAACTCACACCATGATGTCTATGAGGAGGCCAGTAAATCTCTCGGATGTCACCTAAATATCTTCATTTGTGCTCCAAAGACGCCAGAAGTTCTCTAAACACGTTTAACGTCATGTGGATGAGTAAAAAATCACAGAAAGTAGATTTTCGGGTGAACCAAGGTTGGCCCAGAGCTAGGCCCTTCAAAAGATGTTATTTATCTTATTCATTTCTTTTGAGAATACCACATACAGCAAGAGTTGAAACTATATATGAACTGCTCGTCTGTAAAGTCAGAAATGTATTATTTAGATATTAATGTTCGACTACTGTTTGCTTTAGTATGAAGTGGATCTTTGGGGTTTCTCTGACCAGTGCTTTGCTTTTGTATGAGAAAGTGGAAAAGCTAAGAAAAAGAGTTGCAATTGTGCGGATGAAGGATTGCAGGGGGCTCTGGAGGTTTGACCCTGGGCTTCATAAAAGGCACAGGATATGAGAAATGCTGGAGGGTTAAGAGACAGAGCAGAATGTGGAGGACAATCTCTCGGTTTTATTTCACCATGACTTATACAATTTCCTTGCCAAATGGATTTGGCATTGTGTGTGAACATGACTGCTGCATATGGGATACAAATGAAAGCCTGTTTGGAGGTTAATAATTGCCCTTCCCGTTCCACCTGTGATAGGATTTTCAGTGTGACTTCACTGCAGTACATAGCCTACAGTGCATACCTGAATGTGTATATACCTGGAAAACTTGAAGGTCAAGTGGATGCATCTCATTAAATCATGTGTAATATTTTAACCTCATTGTTGATTTCTTATGAAGTATATTTTACATAAATAGAATCGAATAGAATACAATGTTTTTTTTATTTTTAATGTATTATTATTATTATGTTTAATGTATTATAATAGTATTAATAATCATTATTTTATAATCATTATTACATAATTACATATTATGGTTATATTTATTTTTACTTTTCATAACTAATAATAATATTATGATTAATAACAATTTAATAATTACCACAGCAGCAACAACAGTAGCTATAATTATAATGCTTGAAAAGCATATGACACATTAATTAGAATATGTAAACAAAACACAATCATCTTTACTATGTTTAACATAAATTAAATTCAATTATATTTCATCAACATAAAAGGTGTAATCTACATGGACCAGTTTCCTTTTGATTGAATTTTGTTTTGTGAGATCTAAATTTGGGGGTAAAAAGTAAAAGCTCAAAAATTATTTCATCCTTTATTCACGTTTATGTCATTCCAAACCTGTATATGATTCTTCTATGGAACACAAAATAAGTTGTTTTGAAAAATGTTGCTGTTTATACAATAGAAAAGGGTCAATGTTATTACCAACATTCTTCAAAATATCTTCTTTTGTGTTCTGAAGAAGATACAAGTTACATACTAGTTTGGCTTGCCAATTTTGGATCCATCGCATTGTTATGAATAAATGTGCAGATTAAGTAAAGTATATATAATTTAGATTTTTTGTTATGGCATATCATGTATACTCAACAGACCCAAGAACACAAATAGTGAGAAGCAAAGGGGGAAAGTTTCCCCCTTGTAGTCCTCCCTTAGCCCAGAACTCTGACAAGCTGTGATGAATTACCTCATTATTCTAGCTCAGTTGTTCATTTCTCCGCTTTTGTAATTTCCCGGATTGATCCCCACATGCCTGTGCCTACAGTACTTCTGTTCTATTCATACCAAAGCTGTTCTCTCGTGCACACAATACCTCTGTCATCCAGCTTTACACGTGCTGGCGGTGGGCACGGATCTGAAGAGGCAGCGTATGCATCGCTTACTCCAAAATGAGCGTCGTAGAAAAGGCAGAGGTCAAATTGACTTCTACACTCTGTCAAAACTAGAGTAAACTCTCATCACTGCTATCACCGCGAATAGAAATCCCACCTCTGACACGCCTGTGCGCAATAATAGGGTTTAGGTTACGCCAAGCAGCTAGGCTAGTTCATTTATGATTCTGGTTTGTTAGCCCCTGTATTGTGGGGCGCCCTGCGACGTAAGATCATTATCTTTCGTTCTTTTTTTGTGCGGCACAAAGTTAAGTTCAGTAGAATGAAGCAGATGTAATAGGTTCCATCCTACAGCTTTCCCAATGTCAATTGATCACCATGCACATACCTCATTGACTTTCCTGCCTTGTTATATTGTCCGAGGGCTTTTCTGGCTACTATTTAAAATGGTTGATATACATTTTTAGATAGTCTTGCATAGGCCAAATGGACTGTATCATTTATTATTTCTGCTTTTCCCTGATGTGAATTCTTCCTATAAGTAGATTTAAAGAAATTATTTTGGCAAAAGCATATGAGCGAATTTTAGGATAATAGAGGCGTCGGTAGTAGTGTTAAATTGTCAGTGTCAATTGTAACTAAGTAACAGATCATTTCTACTGCAAACATTACAAGATAATCGGGTCGAATTAACCCCCTTCCAACAATCCTAGGTAAAGTTCTGATTGTTTTAGTGGTTGTGCCGATTATCTTACCCAATCTCTGTTTGGTGTGTTGAATCTGCGTGGAAGCACGTCCGATGGCAAATTGTAAAAATTCTACATTTTTACAAAATCTAAATTCTGTTGTTTCGGGAGAACACTGAGGACAAACACATGCCGTAGTCATGTGGCATGAAATGATACCCAATCAGAAAGCAAGCTGATGAAAGACTGAAGCATAACACTGATGTCATGGTGCAACACATCATATTAACACGAAATATATATTTATACATTATATGTCATTTACATTAAGAATAATTAATATTCATATTCTATTAATTGTATTAAATGAAATCAAAACTACTCAACAGTTATTGATTCTTTGCGTAGGTCTACCGGAAGTTTATGTTGCTGCCTCTGAAACCGTCTATTTCTTTACTACTCTGTTACCAAATGTGCTTCATCTACTATGGTTTCTGATTGCCGCTCATAATGCATCTGTCTTGAAACAAGCATGTCAGCTTACATCATATTTAAACCAAACGCAGATTTTATATAATTTCAGAGCATGTCATGGTAATTATACTCTGTGATCTATAATACTTTCATTTTCTCTCTGCCGGTGGTGAGCTTGATGAGCGTTCATACTGCTTATTTATGTACAGCTTTCAGACAGCCTGTTTGTAATTGATCATTATGCAAAGATGCCATATGGTGAGTGTGTGTCCAAATGCGACGTGTGAAGTGATGCTGGCGCCGTAGCGTCACATTCCGCCACAGAGAAAGTCGCAACCCTTTGTAAATATCCACTAATTATTAGATGCTTTTGCTGCCTTGATCTATGTGGAGAAGTTTAAAATAAATCTACCCAAATATTTCGACTTGAAACACCTCGGCACGGTTGGTTATATAGAAAAGCTGCCTTTTTATCCACTGGAACACTGACAACATCACACATTTTACTTCCTGTTTTTATTCTCATTGTTTTATTAGTTTATTTGCCTTTATTTCTTAAAGTATTTGTGATATTGGGCCGAGACTAAGAGCACGCTCAGTTTCACAGCGACATGTTCTCTGAGTAATGGTCGCCATATGAAAGCAAGCCAACAATGTCCAGCCAAACCATCCAGTGCATGCATTTCTTCAGCTGTCACTGCATTAATTTGACAAGGATAACAATACAAAGAGCTATCTCAATATCTTTGCAGCTTTTTTAGCCTGATTTAGTGTTTTTTAGTTTATTTGCAAATTTGTTGTGTTTTGAAGATACTGTACATCTTTACATAAAGGCTTGTATACTTGCGAGAGACTGCTTGCGAACAAGTATAATGATGGGAATCCAATGTGTCATTTTTTGGAGGATCTATTTGACAGAAAGGCAATTATTTTGTACTTAACTATGTCTTGAGAGGTGTATGAAGACCTTACATACGGCACTTTTCCACTGCATAGTACTGCAGGGTACAGTTCACTTTTGAGGGTTTTCCACTGGGTACAGTACATGTACCGATACCAAAATGTGACATGTTTACACACAATCACTGATTTGGCAGAGAGAATCATTACCAGCGTCATTGGATTTGCAAAACATGAATACACATCTCTCTTAATACGTAATATTGGCATTTCGTCAATTATATGCTTTGTGACAGTAATATAGAGATTGAGACCCGTAACGCAATGCTCAATGCTACATTGGCTTACCCTCGTGCGCCGTCGAGCAAACCAAATGATTGTGTCTGCTCTGCTACAGAGCAAAATACTACAGAGTATTTTGCTTTGCTACCATCCGCCATTGATCTTGTATTTGGTTATCAAATCATGTTCTTTTGCATTAAAATCGGTTTGAAACAGTTGGTTATTTAATACATTTTTTGTTTTGTTTTTAATTAATGTTTAATTTCTTCAAATAAATGTTGTTCATGTACATTTCATTGTTACACATGGAAAACTTTGTAAAATGTGTTATAAATGTGAACATACTGTATGGGTTGAAATGTGTATTAGATTAAGTTCTAGTTATGAATTGAACCTGCTTAAGGAAATTAACCTTAATACCGCTTACATTTGATCCTTTTTATATTCTTTTAATACTTTAAAAAACTTTTAAAGTGGTGCTATACAATTTTAACATGAAAGTTATGAACAGAACTTTCCCCATCTGTTTTGTGTATTAATTCTGTGTGTACTGTATCCTCAAAACATGCATCACGACCCGGATTGTGTCTCATTTTCATTTCTTTTGTCTCCACAGGTAAGCCAGTTTCCTGTTTCTAGTGGGCTTCATGTTGAGAGTAGGTCTGTGTCTCTGCTGGGGATGATGCATTCTTGTTCAGGGCTCTGAATAATGGAGGCAAGCAGGTAAAGTAGCTTCAGTGAATAATGTAAAGTGCTTCTGGAGGTTTCCAGTTTGCAAGTATATATATACTTTACATTTCAGCGCTTCAATCTATTTCCATGGCTAATGCCAGGAGTGTATACATTTATTTTATGGATGGTCTATTAACATTTATTCTTGGCATTTTGGCTTGTCACGATGGGACTTCTTTTACATATTCCTCTTGGATAAATGGACAGGGAAAATGTCACCCTAATTCTGAATGTACATCCGGTATGCTTTGGTGTGATATTATTTTTCACAAGGCATTAGAGACACACACATGTTTGTTTTTGGTATCTTCATGGGGACTTGCTGTGTTTTTTATACTGACTTGGTGTTTTCCATTCCCTAACCACACCCCTAAATCTAACCTCACTGAAACCTTTCATTCTTTTTCGTTTTAAAATAAGCATAATTTAGTCCGTTTAACAAGTTTCCCTCATTTTGAAGCAATGGAAAACTAATCTTGATATTATTGAGTTTCAATATTATTTCAATACAAACTGATATTTATTATTCGTAGTCACAGAAATTCTAGAACGTCTGTTGTTTCTCTCTCTCGTTTTTTCTTAAAAGTGCCCAAACTTTTTCCTCATTCTGAAGGAGTTCCTTCATGCGCAATTCATGTTAAGTAGTCTTTTGGGGTCCAGCGGATATCTGGGAAGTAGAGGTGGTTTTACTAGGGCTTGTTTCCCATTGGTCTCGTCATTTCGGTGTGCCCACTCTCCAGACTGTGATATGTTCTGGTATCTTCCACAGAAAAGAACATTAGTTACTTTGCCCCTCTTATTGGCAGGATTAATCTGACATTATGCAAGCTGTCATTTTTGGAACTAGTCTTTATGTCTTGTTATTTATAACGAGAATAAAACCGCTATGGAGGGGGGGATTTTGGTGGTAATGGCAACATAAATGTAAAAAAAGGAAAAAGAATCATGAACCTTGTATCACCTTTTCATACGTGCTCTTTATTTGTCAGGTATGTGAATACCGAGCTAAACTTAAGTTCTTCTGTATAATTCAGAGTTAATGTTGTAAGGCACCAGACTTCTGACTTCAGGCAAAACGTCTAGCCCATATGTTTCTGCAATAAAGTTCGTCTTTTCCTTAGACAACACTGATCCAGTCAACGAATAAGTTTCTGATCATTTATTCAGAGTTCCTCTGCATAGATACTAAACACATGAGACAAATTGTTGATTCATATTTAAAGATTTATTTATAAAATATGATTCCTCGCTAATGTAATTCTCAAGGTGAACGCCTACCTTCACTCTAAAGGTCAAACAACAAAAACTCAAGTCAGGAATCTCGGTGTGTCTTTAGAGTCAGACCTTAGCTTCAGTAGTCATGTCAAAGCAATAACTAAATCAGCATACTATCATCCTAAAAATATTGCAAGAACTAGATGCTTTGTTTCCAGTCAAGACTTAGAGAAACTAGTGCATGCTTTCATCACCAGCAGGGTGGATTATTGTAATGGACTCCTAACTGGCCTCCCCAAAAAGACCATAAGACAGATGCAGCTCATACAGAACGCTGCGGCAGAACCAGAAAATATGATCATATCACACCAGTCCTCAGGTCTTTACACTGGCTACCAGTTACATATAGGATAGATTTTAAAGTTTTATTACTGGTATATAAATCGTCCAATGGCCTAGGACCTCAATACATTGCAGATATGCTCATTGAATACAGACCCAAAAGTACACTCAGGTCATTAGGATCGCATCAGCTAGAAATACCAAGGGTTCTCTCCAAGCAAGGAGAGTCTGCATTTAGCTATTATGCCAGTCGCAGCTGGAACCAGCTTCCAGAAGAGATCAGATGTGCTCATACAGTAGTCACATTCAAATCCAGACTCAAAACACATCTGTTCAACTTTGCATTTAATGAATGTGCCTCTGAACGTCCGACTGTTTGCGCTGTACTTTATTTTATTTATTATCTATTCTAAACTATAATTTATTTTATTTTATTAACTGGTTAATTAAAATTTTTCTTATTTCTTCACTGTTTTATCAAATGGATATTTTTAATTTCTTCTATGTAAAGCACTTTGAATTGCCATTGTGTATGAAATGTGCTATATAAATAAACTTGCCTTGCCTTGCCTTGCCTAATGTAACGTTTCAGCATTTATACACACATCTCCCACAGATGTCTAGACACGTCTGCAGACGTAATGTCAAAGTTGCGTTTCCATTGTGAATACATAATAGTTTTGGAAACAATTAAGTAAACAAATCGAATCTGACTCCTTACTTTAAAGTCTCTCCCATTATAAGGCTAGTTTTAGGTCACGACTCATGACTCGGTTTTGTGAACGAATCAGTTGAGTGAATCATTTAATGACATACTTAAACATTTACTGTTTTCCACCTACTAGTGTAGTGATGTAACCTACAGCGAGCGACACTGAATATGAATAGGGAACTGAATTTATCTTCATTAAGTAACAATGAAGAAAAATCTATCTTATACTATTTTATATTATACATGTTAGTCATATAAAATGACTAAAATAAGTTTATTTTCTACATTTTTGCTGTGTCACACCATAGGACTCATGTACGGTATTTAATTGTCAACTATTCTCGTACATCAATAACCAGGGCTGCAAAACTTGAACTCCTGAAATAAGTAGTTTTACTTTTTACCAAGTTACGTAATTCCCGAAAAAAATGCATTGAAAACATCAACAACTCAAACCTTCATGGCAAAAATTTCAAGCTCATTGAGTCATGTACTTTCTCATTTCCTTCCTCACCCAACATCAGGAGAGAGAATTGTGTCCTTGCATTTGTTTGCTTCTTTGTTTGTTTACACCAACAGTGTAACAGGACTCTTATAAAACCCAAAGGGAACCTTGCATGCGCCTCAGTGTTAATTAATAAAGATGAATACAAAAAACAACGGCAGTAAACTGTTTGCAGGTCTGTTGGCACTGTTCCCCAGCATAGGAAATGTTGTTAGTCATGTCAACAAATCAGCTCTTCGATGGCACATCATTAAAATAATTCTGCGTAATTACTCGCTCTTTATAATCATCTTAATAGACACAGTGTCCCGATACGACATCTGAAAGATAAATGCTGTTTACCCAGCCGAAAAGAGCCTGTGTTTTCTCTGCAAACTTTAAAGCGGCTTGCTTGATTGTGTTTCTGACGGTTCGGTGCGCTGAAAGAATTCCAACAGGAGCTGCGGAGTGCTTGTAGACAGCCGTACGGTCCTGTTTGCATATATATGGGGCATGCTGGGTAAATGGTCTGCGCTCACTTTCAGCGCTCACTACGACCGAACGCTTCGGTAAAACTGTAGTCTTACGGCAATGGTTGAATATTTACAGATTCATTATTGAATCAGAGAGGTAATTACTGTTGAATGGGTCGTATTTAAGCATCTTAAGCCCTTGTGAACTTCGTTTGCCAGGGAAAGATTTACTTGGACAAGTGCCGTTGGTCGCCTGACTGTGCATTTCATGTTTATTTATTTCGAACGAGAAGACCAGCCGTTCCTAATCCGTGCGGATGGATACATCTTCTACAAACATTTGAATGGCAAGCGTTGAATTATTAATGCAGCCCTCATGTATGATTTATGGTGGATTTCCCACAGATTCCTCCTGATGCGATTCGTAACACAAAGTGGACCCCTCAGTTTTAACTGAAGGGAGAAGGGAGAAAGTCACACAGTTTTTTCTTCGAATCCTAGATTGTGGTAATCTTAGCATGAAATGCTGTTTAAATATTTTTTTAATTCTTGCTTTTAGGGGATGTTCGCATAGGATGTGTTCTTTTTCAATTATAAAATTATTAGTTCTGGTCCTTGATTCTGATCATTTTCTAAGCCACTGTAAAACTCTCACCAGTCATATTTTTATTAATATCATTTTAGTTGTTTTGCTTAATTTTAGGGAAAAATTGCTATGTATATTGAAGAAATTGTGCCCCTTAGCTATTTTAAAGTCCCTGTAAAATAGGGGGATTGCGCATCATCACTGGTCTCACCGTTCGATTACAATTACTATGTCAATGATTCGAATCGATTCAATATCCGATTGCATAATCAATTTTAAACACACTTGAACACTCTGTCTACATCACACGCAAAACAAAAAGACAACAGAAACCATTAAGAACAAGGTGTTTGTCGCACCACATCCAGTTGGGAAGGAATTTCTGTATATCATAGGTTATATAGTCTTTTGTTGCTCCGCTCGCGTGATGTGCAACTGTCTCAGCTTTCGTCTTTCTTGTCAAAACCACTAAATCGCCCGATGTTCCATCAGCAGCAATCACCTATCAGCCGAGCATGCAATCTCTACTTAAGCAAGTGGACGATCCAGAGCCTTCGTCTGGCCCTTGCCAACCCGGACGTCCCATTCAGCAGGCGGATGTCGAAACTAGAGCTCTACACGCTCCCGCCGTTAGATTCACCTTTCCCGCCCCGGGCTTTTGGTTCTCCAGCGTGAGGCTGCCTCCGCTGGGGACACAAGCGCTGGTCTCCGGACCACAAGTCTTCGCCGCCGCTAGCGCGAGCATGTCTCCGTTAAACGCACAAGCGGCCGCCTGGATCTTGGCCCGCGGCGCCGGAATTGATTTCTAGCGTGAGGTTTGCCTCCGTTAGAGTCACGGGCCTCGGTCCCTGGGCCTCATATCTGCCGCTGCCAACGTTAGCACAAGCTTGTCTCCGCACAACGCGCAAACGGCTGCCATTCTCTCTCTTCAACAGGCACGCCCCACGTTTTCATTGGCCACAGCCGCTGCGATGCCAGCGCCTCCACACGCACATGCGATGGAACCTCCACCAGTCTCCAGCA
Organism: Barbatula barbatula; assembly: GCF_947034865.1. Taxonomy (NCBI): domain Eukaryota; kingdom Metazoa; phylum Chordata; class Actinopteri; order Cypriniformes; family Nemacheilidae; genus Barbatula; species Barbatula barbatula. Next base: position 8,428,252 of record NC_136782.1, read on the forward strand.
ACATCAGAGCGCAGATTTTGGCAGAAGTCCAGGCTGCCAGCGCTCGAAGCGGACCCCATGCCTATTCCTGTACAACCTTATCCGGAGTTGATTTTCCAGTGAATCACCCACTGCAAACGCTTCTCGATGCCTCTCTCAATTCCATAACTAAGGCAGTTTCCCCCAGGACCCTGCAATCATACCTCACGGCGTGGAGAAGCTTCAGATCGTTTCACCAGGCTTTCAGCATTCCCTTCCCAGAATTTTCTCTCCTCACAATTACCTCATACATCTCATTTCTCAACACTGCAAAAAACCTTCAGGCCAGCTCCATCAGAGGTTACCTCAGCAGACTCCAGTTCTTCCATAAATAGATTTTCAACTCCCCGTCACCGGCCATAGCAAGCTCCAAAACATCAATGGTTATCCAAGGCATACGAAGATCCCAACCCGCCCGTCAGGACGCCAGTTGGCCCATTACTTTGGAGATTCTCACCAAATGCATCTCCACCCTCCGCAAGGGATATCACTCCACACATGTTGCCCGCACACTCGACGCCATGTTCACATTGGCGTTCTTCGGCTTTCTACGATGCTCAGAGATCACCACCACATCCAAATTCGACCCTTCAGTTCACCCCACCATGAATGACCTCCAGGTACTGGATTCAGAGATGGTTTCTTACTCGATTAAGCAAAGTAAGACTGACCAGACTAGGAGAGGCCATTTCGTCTACGTTTTCAACATCCATTCACCGATTCAGCCGCATCGAACCCTCCTAGCCTACCTTCGCTATAGACAACCCCGGTCAGCGGCCTTATCGGATCCCCTCTTCGTCGACGACTCTAATCGCCCAGCCTCACGCTTCTGGTTTCAGAAGCACCTCAAAGCCGTCCTGCTCCAATCTGGCATCCCAGCAGACAACTTTTCCGGTCACTCCTTCCGCATAGGCGCAGCTACCACAGCCGCCCAAAAGGGCCTATCCCAGCCGCAGATCCAAGCCCTAGGCTGATGGTCATCGGAGGCTTTTAGAAGCTACATCCGGATGGACCTGTCGCTCCTCAGGGAAGCCCAGCGAACACTCCTTTCCCGTATCATCTGATCTCGGATGTTAGTTCAAACCTCAGCCACTTTGACGCATGACTCCCTGAAGATCGCATCACCTTCGGACCAATCGACTCAAGAAGGTGTCGCATTCACAGTTACCAGTTGTCCAGCTTTGTCACCCGGGAACGCCTCCGGAGGAGATGGTTCTCACATCTGGGGCTCGGCAGAGCCAGTCTTCTTTGCTGAAGGCGTCACCACAATACAGTTTGTTAACAAGGCAGCCAGCGCTTCCATCTCACAACGTTGTTCTCAAAGTCTCGATGACTGCACCACTCGCCATGGAGACAGTATCGCAGCAGCAACCGCCCCCGCAGGGGCCCGAGCTTCCAACCAGTGCTCTGCAGCACCAGTCACAACTTGCCATGGAGACAGTATCGCAGCAGCAACCGGCACCACCAGTAATGAAGCCAGTATCGCAGCAGCGACCGCCCCCGCAGGGGCCCGAGCTTCCAACAAGTGCTCTGTAGCAGCAGGCACCACCAGCAATGAAGCCAGTATCGCAGCAGCGACTGCCCCCGCAGGGGCCTTAGCTTCCAACAAGTGCTCTGTAGCAGCAGGCACCACCAGCAATGAAGCCAGTATGGCAGCAGCGACCGCCCCCGCAGGGGCCCGAGCTTCCAACAAGTGCTCTGTAGCAGCAGGCACCACCAGGAATGAAGCCAGTATCGCAGCAGCGACCGCCCCCGTGGTGGCCCGAGCTTCCAATAAGTGCTCTGTAGCAGCAGGCACCACCAGGAATGAAGCCAGTATCGCAGCAGCGACCGCCCCCGCAGGGGCCCGAGCTTCCAACAAGTGCTCTGTAGCAGCAGGCACCACCAGCAATGAAGCCAGTATGGCAGCAGCGACCGCCCCCGCCGGGGCCCGAGCTTCCAACAAGTGCTCTGTAGCAGCAGGCACCACCAGCAATGAAGCCAGTATCGCAGCAGCGACCGCCCCCGCAGGGGCCCGAGCTTCCAACAAGTGCTCTGTAGCAGCAGACACTACTAGCCATGAGGTCAGTATTGCAGCAGCGATAGCCCTAACGGGCCCTCATCCTTTCGTTTTTACAAAATTTCAGGTTGCACCTCCGTAACGCACAGCATGGCATTTTTGGGGGGTGTAGGCGTACTTCGGCGGTTGTCTAGCTCCATTTCGCATTTGGGGGGGTATTCTGGGCTCGAGCCGGTTCCGGGTTTGGATAGATCCGGCGAGCTCGGAGCCCACTCCCTGTACAACACGCCAAATACGCATAACCTGCATTCCCATGCTTTACCATCTATCCCAACAAAGAGCTGTTTATCGGCGAGGGCGAATTCGTGAATATACGCTGCAGTGGCATGTGCTTTTTTGATAACGCGAGTAGACGTTTAAGACGCAGTGTGGAGTCTTTAACATGTTGATCGAACGCTTAAAATCTTAAACAACTTTGACAGCGGACCAAGTTAAAAATATTTGAAAATATTCCTCCGTGTACATCCACTCATCTGAACGGCCCAAAAGGGGAGAGAGAGATGCAAGCGCTGATCGCACTGAAACTGCAGTCTGAAAGATTTATGTATACTATTTTCTATAAAAACTTTCTTTATACAATAAAACAGAAACCACTGGCACATTTTATGTTTAATTGCATGTTTTAGCAATCGATTAGATGTTTGTATATCATTGATGCAGTAATCGTTCACATCTGCATCATTAAATATATTATTTTTAACAGCTCTAATGTAAACCATAGCTTCTTGGGACTTAAGTAAAAGTTGATCGAACCGAATATTTTTTATTTATTTACTATACAAATGTTTGGGTTTGCAAGTATAACACTTTTTCTCAGAAATGACTTACATGCACGGTATGTGGAAAATACAAAGTATTCGAACCTTAAACCGTGTGTACACATTGCATTACATCTAAAACAAACTATAATATTTGTTTTAGCCGTGTCATATGACCCCTTTAACTGCTGGTCAATGTGCAAGATAAAGAACTGCAACTTTCTCAAGATGTCCATCAACACCAAAATGCCATTTCAAAAACACTGCAGACTTGTGTGACGGCCCCTAACTGTCCTCGCCTATGTAAAGCGTAGAGGCAGAAACTGTTGCCTTGAGGAAATCAAGCCCTTAAGTACCGTGACCTGCGGAGTCAGATAAACACGGACCTCCATCCCTCTCTCATTCTATCATAACTGAAGTTACAGCCTTGCAAAATGTCAAAGTTAAGTGCTTTTGTCTGCCTCTGATCTGTCACCAGCCACAGCCCTACGTGGCCAGACAGATGCTAACATTTTTATCTGTCTTTACAGCACATGACATTACAGGAGACCATTAAACTTAAATTATATATACGGATATGTCATATATTTTATATGTGATAGCCCAGCGTGTAAGTTTTAAGGATTTCACCTTACAGTAGACATTACCGCAGGCGCCATGTCTGCACCAGCGAGAGTTTATTTGTTTGGGGTTGGATAGGAAGGTTTTTCGGCAGGCTGATGCTTCACAAAGATCATTTCAGGCGTGTTTTGGGAAAGCCACAAAGCTTAATCTCTCCCGACAGCCAACTCCAGGCAATCAATTTCCAAGGAGAATCAGTCGACATACTGTCCGTCTCTCCTGCTGTCTGATGGAGGGCTGAAGATGAGGCATTTTTTGGACTCCTCTGCATCTCTCTGTCGCTCTGACCATCTTTTATTTTCTCATCTCCACAGTACTGTGGGCTCATACCAAATAATATAGGTGTATAGTTCTGTAATAGTACATTGCTTGTTGTGAAGGTATATATGCATATATGCATATTTTTGTGTATATTATTGATTGAAATGCATTCCAAATGTACAGATAACTTTATATTTATAAAAAAATGCACATAAACCAAATTTTAGGGCCATAAAGAAAACAAGCTTGCTTTTCCTGTTTGTTGCATTTGTATGGATAGTAGTCAATGAAAGCGTAATGAAGCGTTATAATTTCTTTACCTTAGAATGAGCTATTTCTATATATAGACATATACGTCTATATATTCCCCTTACATGGAATTCACCATGTTGTTTCTACAGTAGCCCTAAACGGACAAACTGCTCCGCAGAGAGTGTTTCCTAAATACGTTCTCCTTCAGCAAGGAAGCAAAAACGTGTCGACCGCTAAACCGCTAAAATCTCCACATTGCTCCTTTAAATTTTTATTTTTTTATCGGGCAGATGAATACATACAAGTTGAAGAGTAAAGTACGAGCGGAAGCGTCAGGGCTGTTTCTCCTCCAGCATGGATCATGAGCAAATCTGATGATTGTTAGTCTTGAGGGGGGGATAGGCTGCCACGGGCATCAGTCCGGACAGCCTGATATTACATGTTTTGGAGCTTGCAAAAGACACGTGAAAGAGACACTGGTTTAAAAAGAAAATACGCCGGGCTGACACGGCAGGGGACGGGGCTAATGCGAGTGCGCTGGTGGAATCAAGCGCGGTTAAGAGTCATATTTCCTTTTGACAGGCGGGTGAAAAGCAGTAAATACATGATCGAACTGGGGGAAATAAGGCCATTGTAAACAACATGCCCAGGGAGACCTATTAGTTTGATTGATCATAAAGAAATGCAGACAGGTCCTCCTCTCGCACTGGCTCTCTGGATGCCTCAAACTGGTGGTGCTGATAGAAGTTAGTGGTACATAGATTCAAGAATGCACGAGTATCCGGAAACCTTGGACTCTATGACAGATTACAACAGTTTGAATGTGGTGGTTGGTGGTCAGATACGGACGATGAGAAAGAGCAACGCACAGTGGCATTTACACTGTCAGGCAATTCTTTTTTAGAGACATCTGCCATAGATTTGATCTTTTGTGCGGGTAAACGGAAAAATATCTTATTTGTATGTGTAGCTCTGAACTAGCTTAAATCGAAATGTGTAGCTCTGAACTAGCTTAAATCTAAACACCTATCTATACCATTTAATCCTCGTTTGTTTTTAATGGTAATTGTAGTTAAAGAAAATTATTAAATTTTATTATTTATCTATTTTATATATTGCTATAATACGTTTCATTTTTTTCAGCATTAGTGTTTTTCAGATCATATTTAGAAAAATATGTTTATTGATGTCATTACTAAAACTAAAAATATGACAACATGTTAATTGATATGACAAACCGCAATAATCTTGGTTTTGACTATAGAGGGCTTTTATATAATGTAATTTCCTCATTTTCTCTCATATGACAAAACTACATGTATAGATTTGGTGCACACAAGATTCAGAATAGAATAGAATGGAATAGATAATACTTTGTTATGGTTGAAATTGGAGAACAAAATACCTGGCCTGAACAATATGTGTAGGTCAGATAACCTTACAGTACATTTCAAGACATCGTTTCTTCTATCCCATTTAGCATGCAATAAAAAAATCTTACATTATTTACTCACCCTCATGTCATTCCAAACCTGTATGACTTTCTTTCTTCTGCAGAAGACAAAAGAAGATATTTTGAATAATGTTGGTAACCAAACAACATTCAACCCCATTGATTTCCATTGCATGAACACAAAACCACTGAGACAGTTCTCAATATATCTTCTTTTGTGTTTCAAAGACGAAGCAGTCATAAACAGGTTCTTCGCATGAAGGTAAATAAATGATGGCACATTTTTACTTTGCCCAACCAAATATAAGCGGACATTGCAGAGAGTCTGATTTGTGTTAGAATCAAGCTTTGTACATATTGCAATGTAATGAAGGCTTAATGGCTTCCTGTTTTTCTGTGTGCATCAGTCTAATCCAAATAGGACTTCTAGAAAAAACAAGCAGGTTTACAAAAAACTCAAAATGTTGTATTTAAACCATTTATAAGCAGGGCTCATGCTAACCAACTCAAGTTTGACCCTCAGATGTAAACCCTCATTCTCAGAAAGACTCAAAGGGAGATAGAAATGCTTCTAGTGGAAGTACATTAGTCCCGTTTCAATCTATCTGAACCGAAAATGACCAAACAACTCAACCACAGGCCACAGGCTCTATTCTAAGAAGGGATCATTTTGATATCTAGATGTTCTTTTGATTTGGGAGGATTTTAATGCTACATACCGGTTCGGGCACCTGAGTGTCCTCAAATTGCAATATACATGTATTCACCTGACGGTCCGCCCACATTCATTTCCTGCAGTTCGCAACTGCCGTATGGTGTTGAGATTGTACTGATATTTTCGAAGTTCTCTGGCCACATCACGAGGTCGAGAGAGTTGAGGTTTGCCAAGGCAGAGGTTTTTTGATAAATGGGATGTTTGTTCTAGGCGCCGGATATTGCCTAAAATCTGAGCGAAACCGACAGATTACCTGTGATGAATGAAGACAATTGCACATCTGCTACGACCGTTGCATCACACGGCCCAGTAATAAATGGAACGTTAAGAGGCATGTGCTCTACAAGATATATATCGAGCTGTTCCTCAAGGAAACTTTTGGTTTATGATAGCTTTTTATAGTATTTTGTCTCAATAGTATATCAATTTAATACAGTGTACATTTTGCGTCACGGGTGTATGTACAAGCGACATATGTTAAGTATCTAATTAAGTAACAGAACTTGCAAGCCTAAAGGGGTTGGACCAGAAAATTGCATCATTCATCTTAATTCGTTCGTGTTTTGTTTTTGTTTATTGAACAAATGCGCATTGTATTATTTCCATTGTGTGCTTCACTTCGTCTCATATGTATAGTGCTTAATCTCTGATGACAGCATGGAAAAACAAGCTTCTCGTAACTGAAAGCCTGCATATGTTGACATCAGCATATATGAGCTTAAGGCGCAGACAATCATTTCCCCAGATCAAACTCATGAGACTCAGAACTGTGCTGTTCATACTCATCTGCTTTCCTCTGCCGGTTTATTTATACAAGAAAACAAGACACAAAATAGCAAATACAGCTAAATGCCACTCTGATAAACACAAGCTTGTCAAACTCATGAATTATTGAGATTTCTCAATTTTAGTCATGATAAGAGTCTTAGTATAGTTTTGTTACTAGATTAATTGTAGTTTTATTCATAGTTTTAATTGGCTTCTGTATTTAAATTTTCATGTTAATTGTTTTGTCATTATTGGTAATTTATTTTTCAAATATTATTTGTTTGTTTTTTATATTGCTGCTGTCATTTATTTTTATTTTAGATTTTATATATTTTCTGTTGATAAATTGATTGCCTCAACTTAAACTTATTTCAGCTAAAGCAACGTGTCCAATTTTCGTTTAGTTCAAATCATATTTCAAGATTTTATTTGTCACACAGTTATGTAGACATACAACCAGCGGTGAAATGAAATCTGGCCAACTCTGCAGACTGTGTATTTAAACAAAAAAAAAAGATTAAACATATATATCTAAAACCAAAAGAACAAAATAAATAAATTATATATATATATATATATATATATACACATGTACACAACCAACAGAAGAACAGAGTAAGGGGACAAGAGTGGAGCAGACCATTACATAATGTATGCATGTAATGGCCAATATATTATTTAATAATGTTCATTTTGTTTAAATATTTTACGTTTTAGTAAACTATAATAATCTTGGTCATGACTATAGTGAGCTTGCCTATGATGTAATTTCCTCATTTTGTCATGACATGACATGAATTGTGTTGATATTGTACTCATATTTTCGGTGGCCTAAATATTATTTGAAAAACTTAAACTAAGCGAAAATTACAAATGTTGCTTTAGCTGAAATAAGTTCAAGTTGAGACAATCGAATTATTAAACATATATAAATAAACCCCAAAAACGAATAAAACAACAATACACATATATACTATAATAAAAAAAAATTCATTGATTTGTGTAAGCTTGAGTTTATCAATGTGGCTTTTAGCTGTGCTTGCTATTCTGTCCCTTGTTTTCAAAACCTTCATATATTCATACATTTTAAAGCCAGTCTGCTAATGTGCCGTATTTATTTATGGAGTAAAAAAGAAAACGCAGTCGGAGAACAATTACAGCACCACATTTTTACTTTTGTGCCCTCAAAAAAGTTAATAATTTATTTGAAAACAAAAATTAAAAACAAACTGAAGCGTATTCATTGCCGTTTTGAATGGCATTAAAAAAAAATCCGGAATAAAACAATAAAGCTGACCCACAAAAATATTCCCTTGCAACCAAATTCATCTTGGTGAACGTGGGAAGTGGGAAGCAAAGAGAGAGAGAGACTGGCTCTTTTCCAGCACAGTTTATGGATCTAAATGAGGAGGTAATTATGGGATGCTGCATTGCCATTGTCAGCATTTTATCCGCGTCTCCTCATTTCAGACTCTGGCTGTTTGGAACATACTGCTGGAATCAGCCATTACGAAAGCCAATGAGCTCTCATGAGCACTCAGACTCAACTGTCTGTCTATATGATGTGAAGTCACAGCACGTCAAATCACTGTCAGACTCCACATCGCATGATGTATGTCTGCTGTTTAGAAACATTACCAGGGAACCTAGTCTGAGCGACCCATTTCGTCCCAATCTGTGCGTTAGACATATTTGGGTATTTGAGGACTGGCGGTTTATAGTGTAAGCCAGAAAGGGAAATGATTTGCAATTTGCAAAAACTTTGTTGAAAAGAAGTGTCGCCACTGAAACGGATCGCTTTTTAGAAAAGGTGACCGCATATGCTGCCATTAGCCTCTTCTTCTCTTGGCTGATCAGACAAATGAAGCAAGACGTCTCGCTGCCGCCCATCCTGAACCCTGATCATAACATGTAATGGTTTGGCCAGGTGCTGGGGTGGCATTAGACCTGCCGGACAGGTGGCTGTAGGAAGGAGGATGGCTTCAAGCTCCAATAATGAGAGCTGTGCCAACTGGACTCCCATCTGCTGCCATGCTAAGCGCTCTGAGCCATTAAAAACAGCCTCTTCTCATTCGGATGGAACAGAAAGGGCTTCGGATGGTGGATTTCTCCCTCAGGGCACTCACACAGCGAAGAAGGGTTTGTGAAAGACTTCCCTGGCGACAAGTGTGATGGGCTCCTGGTTAAGGGATGATGGGAGGTGTAGATCTTTTGAGGTTTGCTGCGCACACACACACAACGTTTTAAGGTGTTAAATGAATGGTGCATGCAAAAGGTGGAAAAATAAAGAAAAAGCAATGAAAAATAACCCTTTTTATCTCACATTAGATCAACCATATTATTTCTCAAAAGATCTTTGTTTGTGTTACACTTACACATAAAAAGAGAGTCATATACAGGTTTTCAATGACATGAGGGTGAATACAAAAAGACAGATTGGCTTGTCTTAACTATTACATTTTGACAAATGGAAACCTTACCTCATTCATATTTTCATATTTCTCTCTTACGACGCGACGTGCACAAACTTCAAAGTTGAAGTAAACTAGGTCACCCTGGGACAGTTCGTGTGTACCGAATGCCACACGTAATTAAAAGAATCATAGTTCAATTAATGATTTTACTACCATTATGAATGGAATTTGTTTATAACCAATAATCGTGCCAACTGGAAGACGTCTATTTTAGTTGTGCTCAGTCGTGCGCAGCAAAAAAACGGATCTTTAGGATGCGTGTTCTAATACGCACAACAAAACCAATTAACAAACAGTAAAACATTACAAAAAACTAATAATAACATTTATTCTGAAATCACACTGGAAAAAACATATTTTAAATCCATGATGTGTCAGAGAGAAAATTATTTTAAATGTTCATACGTTTTAATTTGCTATGGCTTCCTTTACTGTTGTTGCTTACAGTGATAGTTCACAACCTGTATATGATTTTTTTCTTCTGTCGAACACAAAAGAACATATATTGAAAAATCTCAGTGTTTTTGTGTCCATACAATGGAAGTCAATGGGGTCCAATGTTGTTTGGTTACCAACATTCTTCAAAATATCTTCTTTTGTCTTCTGCTGAAGAAAGTCATACAGGTTTGAAAAGACATTCAAATGATTGTATTTTAAATTGTACCCTAATGAACTTTATGTAGACATGAAAAATCTATCCGCAGAATTATGCCAGACATCCAGAAATCCACTTCTTATTTTCCAGCAAAAACAGAACTGAACTGAATGAGTGTCATCAATCTTATTTGTGACTAAAGGAATTTAATGTGTTACAATTGCCACAATTCTCCCTGCTCTGTAACCTTTCCCCTGCTGCTCAGAGCCAATAATGTCACAATCCACTTCATTTGCTTTAATTTTATTTAGAGAACAAGAAGAATGTGAAGGTTTGCACTCGTAGACTGATTCGGCCTGACGTCTCACAGTATTGGCTGCGTGATGGTTGTAGTTGTTAGCTGTCAACATACGTCTTCTTTTTGATGACCTTGAATCCCTGCCCTCACTTGCCTCATGCCATACGTGCAGTCATGATTTCATTCCATAATTTATCACGAGATTGTAATGGATGACTTCAAAGAGAACCGAGTGAAATCCGTAAGAACGCGTGCGGGACATTAAAATGACAAATGCTTTGTTTGGGGCGACGCCTGAATTTAGCTCTCTCTGTAGACTCAGATCGAGCTCGGTCGTGTACTGAACAAACACTTTGGATTCCCGATGGTGCGACTTTTAAGAACCCTTTGTATTTAGTGGCACCGACCCTCTAGGACATTCATAAATATTCACAGCAACAAATAAAGAAGCCTATGAAAACAAAACATCTGTCCATGTTTGTCCGAATTGTGCTGTTTCGAGCACAGGAGGCACTGGGGACCACGAGTAAATTACTGGCCCGGAAATTGAGTTATTGGGAATCACACTGTCAACAAGGGTGTTATCGAGGCGTGCAGTTGCCTTGGATTCCCAGGGCCCAGTTAAGTGGTTGCTATGTGCCGGAGCCTGTTGGTCACCCACTAACCACGAGGAGGGCCAAATATTACCGCTTGTTTTCAGACGCCATTTTCTGTTGGCTGACTTGCAAACGGATCCGCCCATACTCTACTGGATGTGTCCATTAAACAGGTGACCTTGAGCCTCACCTAACCGCCCTCTCGGTTTCTTTCGCCCGCAAGCCAGATGGGAATAGAGGCTGATGTCATTTTTGGAGTAAAGCATCAAGTTTGACCCTTAAACGTGATAAGTTTCGTGAACCTTTGTTCTGTCAATTTTAGAATGGTGTTGATGATTTTCCTCTTCTTGAGTGCTTTGTCTTGGCAGGTGTTTAATGTGGTGCTCTTCCAGACTCGGTGGATCTATGGAGACCCAGGGAGTGGTGAATTTTGAGACTCCTGAAATCCAAAGTAGAGGACTGCAGCTAGTTGTATTTGACCACACTTAAACATTGATCGCTATTAAAAATATATTAAAAAGAAAACAAACAAACAAACAAAGGTTACCTTGTCAATGTATAATGCACAAAATATTTTTTTCTTGTTGGTCATGCTTTTTCCGTTAGGATTTTGTGGAACTGTGATGCTGGATGACGTCACATACTAATAACATATTTGTGATGTCATGTTTATCCAAGTATACTTCACTAGATCAGATTTAAACTGATTTAAGAAGTAAAACTTAAATAAAGACGAAACCTCAGATGTCCAAATTTGCAGTTTTTCAAGAAATGAAGAAAAAACAATGTCGTTTTTAAACGATTAAATACTGTGTTGCCAAAGTTAACAAGCACTTTTTTTAATACTTTCCATTGGTAAGATATTTTCAAAAGGCAGTGATAAACATAAAGGGGGAATAATAATAATGATTAATGGCATAAAAATAAAAACCCCTGTTGTCCTTCTGAAACATTGTATCTCCATTTTCATGATATTGAACTCGCTCGCATGTGATTAGAGAACAAACGACCTGTTCAACCTCACAGTTTATTTTTATATAGCGATCATTCCACAGCTTCACAAGAAGCAGAAGTTTATCTAAGAGCGAGCTTTAGACTGTTCCTATACATAGCCTCTGTTCTTTCTCTACCTAAAATGAATCGCCTTCTACAAATCAAAAAGAAAAACATTACAAAACTACTTGAAAGAAGTGCTTACACCTGAATTTGGACGTAGCCCAGCTCACTCGGTGGAATCAACACTGGTTGCCTTTCAATGTCTTTGCCGCCTGCAGTGTATGCCAACAGTACATATTAGATGTGTGTTCACGGAAGCATGACATAAGAAATTGTTTGTCTAGAAACCCTGCAGGGAACAGAGCCGGTCTGCTCCGCACGTCCACATCAGTGCATGAACTTCTGAGAGACACAGATTAATCTCAGTCCTGGATTAAATTACACTGTCAGTAGCGTTTCTCCAATGAATCCGCTGTTTACTCTAGTACTTGCTTTAATCTGTCTGAAGAAAACTGACCTGTGTGCTTTTTGAGCGTTTTTCTGATTTCGTCTCTCTGAGAGAAATTAAATAAGAGATTTATGGCAAAGGCTGTATCAGAGCATAACCGCTTGTGTACATCTGAACGTGAGTGATGGACTGCTGCGGTTCAATGGGAATCTGATATGCCGTAGGAACTTGGAGTCGTATTATGAGGTGTTGGCCTGAAACAACATCTTTGTTGGTCAAAACAGCACAAGAAGGAAACAGAATTATTAAGCCGACCTTGCAGAAGCTGTCATTTAAGCAACTAGCATACCTGTACAGCAATTTGGCTACTTTTTATACTTTCATCTGGTCCATATATAAAAGGATAAAAGGGGCCCACAGGTCACCATTTAGGGTTGATGTACCCTATAGTCAATGCTCTGAATGTGATTTTCATTTTTCAACGTATCTAACAGATCTACATTTTATAAATGCATCCATAATTCATGAAAAGAATGTAAAACTACCGTGAAAAAGATGAAACGAGTTTCATTTACAGTAACAGCCATATATTCAAATACATCTTATGGTAAGTCATGCATATCCACATTTTAAATATTATGTTGCAAATACATTTTCTCTTGTAAGTCTTTTTTTCTCCATATTTTTGTGTTCTTTTTGGTTGCTTTCAAGCCAAAATATCACCATAAGAAGTAAGTTGCTTTTCATGAGGCGGTACCATAGAGAAGATAGGTAGGCCTTATCTCTCTCCAAACCCCATCATTTTTTATCCTGTAATACAACATCACAATTGTTATTTCATGCACAGAAGAGATTCGGGCGGCCATTAGCAGCAATCTAATCTATGATGCTATTATTCTTCTCTGTGATTTGCTAATTGCAATATTTATGGATTAGTGTAGAAAAACATCCACTTCCTTAATGCCAACACAGCCTTACGGTTTTTCCTGCTGTGCTGTATTAAACAAATCAATCTGTTCATTTGTTCAGATATTTCAAGGTGTCATATCATCATTTATTCATTGCCCAAACTAAAGCAAATTGGGTTTTAAGTAAGATCTTTTGGACTAACTGTTTGTCTGTTTGTTTGTCTATGCATCCATCTCTTAAAATCTATTTGTGTCTAGAAGTGACAGACTTAAAAATTTTTGTCTGTTTGTGAAATATTCACCCATCCACTTTAATTTAGTCTCTTCCCTTGATCGAATAACGTCATCCCCACTGTCCTTTTAACAAAAAGAGCAAAACTAATAGCTTCCAAAATGAGAGCAGCGGTTCACGCAGCCCCATGTGCCGTCAAATCATCATATCGTGTCACGAGGTGCCAAATCATCCTTCCCTGTTTATTGAAGTTGAATTTCAGAAGGTTGAATACACAAAGCTCCGTGAATGAGCTGGGCTGATCTCTGAAGCATTAGCTCTCCGTCAGGCTGTGGTTTTGGAGCAGGTGGTGGAGCTGTATGGGGCTGCTGGTAAGGCTAAAAGCCTCCAGGCTGTAAAGGTCACATTTTACTCGGATGAAAACCGATGTAGGGCACTGACTTTGAGAAGGTCACGATGACACGAGACGGTTCGAAACATAAAAATAGATGGATTGAACTCGCCATTCTTGGGGCCAAAAGACCACATGTACCTACCACACATGGGTCATTTCATGTTCTGCAGGGTTCCTCTGCACGCTAAAAATTCATTAATGAGGAACTGGGTAGGAGGAGTGAATTCGGGCACTATTTTATACCGGTATGACATGCTTTCTGCATGAAGTATTTGGATACTTAAAGGTGCAATGTGTGATATTAAGGAGGCTCTATTGACAGAAATGCTATATAATATACATAACTTGTTTTCAGAGGTGTATAAAGACCTTACATAATGCAGTGAATGTACACCGCCGGTCCATTTCGTAAATATGTTATCGACTTCGGCATATAAGCCAAAAAGTGACGACATCTAAGTGCAGTATCAGCCACCATATGGCTTTGAACGCAATAGACACAAACTTTCACACACAGGACCTTTAAGCCAAACTTAAAATGTTTGGATGCTATAGTAGCTATAAGTACACAATCACTGTACACTACGCACACCATACTATGGTTAAACACAGAAATGTCTATTGTGTAAATGTGTACAAGAAAATGTCTATTGTAAAGTATTGTAATATTTTGTAACTTGTAATCTACAATTCTGTCTCATACAGTATCTGTCATGTCATGTTGGTCAGAACTGAACCATAGTTTTTCACCGACTGTTGCGCTTGTGTATGATGTTGAGGGACAATAAAGGGATTTAATTTGAGCATTTAATTTGAACAAAAAGTCGTTGCATTTTATTTTACAGTGCTTTTTTCATGTACAAGTGATGTAACACTTCACCATACGGTTTGATTATTTAAAGTATTAAGTTTGTTCTTTGTTGGTTCAAATAATATAAATGCTTTAAACAATGCTAAAAGATACAAATTTAGGTTTTAATACTGGATTAGTTAAAGTTGAAACTTAATGAAGATTAATAAATGATTAAGACTATTTTTTCACTCTCTGTGAGGTCTGTCAGTAGATCGGGTAGCGATCCTCCCATGTCAACTGATGTCAACTTTATTAGCCGAATAAAAGTCACTAAAACGTCGTAATGTGCGGCTTTGAAACTGTATTTAGCCTAGAAATGCATACTTTTTCATTATTTTAGTTTTGAGTTTTCTCTTTTTGAGAAGAATCTGCAAGCTGTACATATACATGATAACTCCGTGTCTGATTTGCGTCTGTTTTGAGCTCAAAACTTAAAGAAGTGAACCTTAAACTGAACTGTTATATAACATTTTATCTATGCCTTAATTATGTTGTAGTTGCAATGAACAAATTATTTTTATAAGCCAAAACAATGTATACACATGTTTTTATTCTGTTATTGTATCATATCATCTTTTAATGGTTTTCTCCCAAAACCAACATTGTCCCACACAAACCGATACCTGTCCCACATTTGGTTTGTTGGGTGATGGTCAGCCTAACTTCAACCGATCAGCACTTCGAAACATGAGTTACTTGTGGCCAATGTCATCAGTGTCGTAGACATAAGTCAGAGGTGAGCAGTAGATGCAGTGCTGACGGGCCGTCATTCCTCTGGGGAGGTGTCAGATAAGGACTGCAGAAGGTTGAATACTCCATTACCTGCAGGCACCCTCATATCTGCATGCTATGTGCTGCAGGGAATCATGCAAAGCGAGCTTAATGTCAAAACTCTTATTTTGAAGTGGCAAACATGTTTCGGAAAAAAGACGGCGTCTCGACAATTTACGTTGTGTTTGGAGACGGTGCCAGATCAGTGGCACCGTTTCATCAAAACCTAGGGCATTGCAACATTTCCTCTGGCCATACAACAACCACGTTCCAAAAAAACGAAACCATAAATTGTACCACATCATATCTAATGTTAAACAAACCGTGTACAAGAATCTACGAAACTGAATGAATGCAGGAACATGCACAAAGACAACGTTTATTTGGTGGGAGTCTAAGATATTGGCCAACCCAAAAAAAATGTATGAATAGCAAACAGGATTATATATAAAACATGACTTACCTTGTCGCAGTGCAATTTTGTGGGAAAGGCCATTTATAAGGCTAAAGCTGTGAGGGTTATTGACATTTAGCAAAAACTTCTTGTAGTATTTATTTTTAAATGAAGCCTTTTTCTTATATTTTGCATTCACATCAGTGTATTTCATGGGAATGTTTTCTACCAGTATGTGATTCAGATATTTGGGCCTTGTAACTATATTTCGTTTTAACCTTTTACCAATTCATTCATTCCAATCTGCCCTTTAAGCGCTACTCTAGCTATGATTATGCGGGAAACGAAAAGCGTTAAACGTGCAAGGTGTTAAACGTTCCCATGGGAAGCGGCGAGGTGTTTATATGGGGTTTCTCCTGCTGCTGGAATTGTGTTCGGCGTTGTCACTGTAAATGGCCCCGGGCGTCGGCCATTACTTACAGCTCATTCTTCATTAATAATACAGAGATGTTGAATTATTCACATGCCGTTGGCCACAGGTGAGGAGGACATCATGGGGTGACATTGAGCAGACTGTCACTTCACGCACTCGAGGATGTTGTGGGTTGAAAACTCCTGCTCTGTTGGCATCGGTTCTGGGCGAGTTTAGAATGTCAGGTGACTTTCCCTTGGAAGCCATAAGGACTGAAATATTATTAGTGACACTTGCTAAATTTAGAAATAGTATTACAATCGCTCATACTTGGGGTTAAGGATTTGAACAAATCTAACTGTTAGTGTTAAACATAGCTAGATACTCAATATGCTTGATTTGCGCTACAGACGTATATACTTGTTTAGGTGTGTTATTACTTCTCTAAGGGATCGGTTTAAGGATTTTTTATATTTATGAAAAAAACGTTTTTTCAAGATGCCAAAACACTGCGAAGTTTTGAGGAGATATAAATTAGCAAAAAATTAATTTTACGGGTGTTAATGTTTTTTTTTATTGATTTTTATTAAATCAATATTACACATAATTTCGAACTATGGTAACTTTTTCGTGTAGTGTTATTAACACTTGTTGCATTGTGTTAGTTTCGCAATCGTAAGACCACACTGTAAAATACATCTATTGGATTTTTCACGTTTTACACACATTTCTTTTTAAGTACAATTTACTTTATAAAGCAGTGTGCAAAAACAATCAAAACTAGACAAAAACTAGCACAATGACCCTGAGCCAACACTTTAATAAATAAAATCATTTTACATTAAGATTTATAGCTGGTCAACACAAACCAACCACTTTTAACCTGCAAAAAAAGCCGTGGCAAAATGCAACCCACAGAGAGCTTGTACTGTACACCTATATACGACCTACACACATTATAAAAACAGTCCATAATGGGACATCTATGTGTATGTATCTGAACGGTGAAACGTAAAATAATTATCCTTTAGACTTTCATTAAAGGAGTTGCCCAAGCAACTTCTGGAAATATCTTTCTTTGGTTACTGTTTTTGCTTTATTCATCCAAATGTGTGTTGAAATCGATGTAATGTTAAAAAAACGTCCAGATGTAACATTTAATCAAATTCTCATTCAGTCAGAGCAGTTTTGCTGCAGGAAAATGTACTGATACATAACCATCAAACTCATATTCTGGGATTTGTAATGTGGTAATACGGAACACATAGAGTGTTTTCTATCTCCTTCGCCTCAGACATTCGGTGTTATCAGGACGGAGAAGGCCTGCTTAAGTGGGCACTAGCCGACTGCTGATTTCAGTTACTCTAGCAGGTTGTGTCCCTGGGGAAAGCTTGGAAATCTTGCAATATTGCAAAAGTTTTGAGGCACAGCAAACAGGCAGGGTAGCGGCTCTGGTTATGAGGGCTATATTTAGTTTTACACATGTAGTCTCCAGCCAGCCTTATTCGAGAATGCTGAAACAGGGAATGCACACTGTTCTATCAACCAACATCACCGATATGACTAAACTTCTTGGAATTAAACAGCAAAACCTTTAGGCTTGGCTGTGATTCTGGTTCAATACTCGGGAACGGCGAATTCACACAAACGGTTCAAGCTGCTCCTGATAAATTCTTTTTTTTACCCCCTTGGCCGGGGAATGATGGGTTACTTTTTGACGGGTGGTCAGTCGCAGCCAAAGAGCCAAGGGGACTCTCGGTGTTTGGCAATGTGAGGTATGATTCCACCATTCGCCCGGTGAGCTCACCGGAGGGCGAGCCTATAGAGTGCCTCTTTCTCTCAGCTTTGGAGGACAAACCCTTTCTCATGGTTGGTTAGACTAATCACCGTGGGGACCGACTCCCCCCTTCTCTTCGCATCGCCTGCAGGCAGGTATCAGAAATAGGCCCTGCCAGAAAAAGCACTGGAGAGAGAGATGAATGCGTGAGAAGGGAATTCAGTCTCCATGAACATGCTGAAAGAGATCGTGTGGTTACCACGGCCCACCACAGTGCACCACAGGACCAGAGGAACCTCCAGGAGTGAAATCTTGCTAATTGCCTCTCTTTTACATTTGAATAACTTTAATGTACAGGTTCATGTGTCCGTGTCACAATTTCACCCCAAATCCAAAAGAAAATATAAAAAAATATATTTAATAGGAGGGAATAATTCCTATTTTAAGGGTCATCACATGATCGTGATAATTATGCACGTGTTGCTCCTCAGTTCTTATTATCGAAAAGCGCCTGGATGTGTTATTTTACTCTACAGTCTTTTTTATAAAAAAACTACTTTAATTAAAATACAACAAAGCTACCATGAAGTAAACATCTTCCAGTTAATTTTTTATCACATTAAAATTAGGGCTGTCATTATATCAGATTATCACCATATGATTATTGTGACCAAAATAAGTCACTTTAATAAAATTGTAATATCCATTGAAATGTTTTTTTTATAAATAAGTAATGTTAATGAAAGCGCTGTGGAAATCGCTAAACTAAACTCATGATTCACCCTCAAGAATTGAGTGCAGGGAGGTGGATAGAGAGTTACAAGTGAGACTCTGAAGGCCACAATTTAAACGGGTGCTGAATTATTTACTATATTCAAATATGTGTAGTGTTAATATGATTTTGATATAGGCCTATTTATTTATTGACATTGAGTCAAAGAAAAAGTCATTATCTGATTAACAGCATCTTCATTTTGTGAATACATGGTCAAATGCAATTGTTAAATTAATTGGAACAATTATAAACTTCAACAAATGTAAATAAAAAACTTGTTGCCTTGGAATTATAAGGTTCTATATTTTTGTCACAATTAAGTTATTCATATATAACTTTTTTGTGCCAAGTTATTAATAACCTGTAATGCTTTTTCTTTCTGTTTTGGTACTTTTTTGTTATTTACAAAGTCAAATGGAATGCAAAAATGTGAAGCTCATAATGCATACTGGACTTTAATTCTAAGGCAATGGTATTTAAAATCGAGAGCTTCCTGAGATTTAGCACATGTTGAGATTAAATAAAGATTTGGTTATTGGCATATTTTGTAGTAAATCTTAAAAATGAAAAATGGACCACGATCTAATACCTCGACAGGTTTTGACTTTGTGATGAAATATGACCTGGATATTTCTTGACAGATGAGATTTCTCCAGACAGTGTGTGACATGAGGGCATTCCCCACAGTGTCGAACCCAACGCAAACCTTGAAAGACTAATCGCCATTTCACACGAAAAAATCCAATGAACTGTAATTATCCAATTCATGTTTCTGTGATTAAGGTGAGGTGTCAAACAGGACTATTAATAATTCATGTTCACAGACAGCCCTAGGAATCTCTCTTTGTAAAATGCGTCATGGATCTGCTTTACGGGTTTGTCATTTTTTGAGTTCTCTTTATTTGCCCACAATTCCAACAAACAACCCAAAAGGTAAAAACGTAGAGAAACATTCCTAAAGCGCAGCAAATAGAGTTCGATTAGGAACGTTTGCTCTCTGGTGGATCCTGGTATCTATTGATATTGTTCTCAGGACCTGGCAAATAGTCTGACTTTGTCAACGCTATTAGATGTCGACACTGTGTGGAGAGTCATAGATTAATAACTTCCATGTAGACGGGAGGGTGGGGGGTGTTTGGGGAATGGAAGAATGAGAGATATTAATGGGTGTGAAAATCAGCGATGCCTTGGTCGAGACGGGCATGCCAGTTCACAGTGGGTTGAGCCATATGGGGTTTGGGGGCCGAGAGATGTCATTTGTGCTGGGTCAAGGGTATTTAACTGACAGTTCTGGTGTACATTTTTCCACCATAAGTTTTTTTAACCGACCGGACATCTGGGTTTTAAAAGCAATTGGTTGTGTACGACAAAAGCTGTATCTTCCAAATTGCTGTTGTGAGAAT
The DNA here is from genome assembly GCF_947034865.1 of Barbatula barbatula. NCBI lineage: Eukaryota > Metazoa > Chordata > Actinopteri > Cypriniformes > Nemacheilidae > Barbatula > Barbatula barbatula. The sequence continues at coordinate 8,448,483 of NC_136782.1, forward strand.
TAAATGACAATACACAGTGTAATAAATAGAAGCATCATTCTGGCTTTCCCAGTGGCGCTGGTTTTGTTTTGCTTTGCCACCAAAGGGGCTTCAAGGCTATTTTGGTAACTGAAGAATTATTTACCTTAAAGGTAAATGACTGTTGTTACGATCATTGTGCAAGAACCCGTAAAATGACAAAGTTCACAAACGTTTCTATACGACGGCAATGAAAATATGTTAATAGCAAATGGAGACATTGATTTGCTCAATTTTGCTGCTTTTCTACCTAAAACGAAGTTGTGAACTCCACTGGGTCTCTCGAGTTATAAAAGAGCAACTTCTGAACCATTAAACTTAGAGATTGTGTGACTTCTTTGGTTACGCACCATCTTTCCATTGTTGTATTCATCAAAGAGCAATATAAAAAACTTTCTTTAATTTGAGGATAATCTATATTTAGAGCGCATTCCCGTTTTTCATCTTCTGCTTCAGCATTGTGGCACATGCAAAAAAATCTACGTTTGACTACATGTTGTCAAAGTTGGAAAAGTTGTCAAAAAGTGTTCTACGTAAATTATTCATGACCTGGAATATATTGCCTCGGAGTAGAAGCAAGCAAAAGCATTTACATAGGGGTTTTGTGTCATTTTCAGCCGTGTAACGAAAATTGTTGCGGTGTCACTTCAGTTCTTAGTCTCACCTCAGAACACTTATGTTCCATATTCATATTGACAATAACGGGTTGCATACGATTATTATTCAGCCGGGTCAGTTAAAGAAGTCTATACAGATGGCGCATGCTATAAAGTCTGTTACGCTCCTCATCAAGGCGATGTTTATGGCAGGCAGCTCGCAAAGCAGAAGGTCAGGCATAATGAAAGCATTAAGCTTATGCATTCAAACATGAGCAAACTTTAAACTCTGAAAGAGAAGAAAAAAACATTGCATTTGAAAATGCATCTAATTGTGACTTGCAGTGATTCTTTTGTTAAATTCGTGGCAATGAATCACTATTTACACATTTATCAATATCTATAAATAATGCCTTTATATTAAAATCAACGAATGTCTATCAATAACCAAATAAGCCTATCACTGACTTCTAGTCCACGAGCAATGTATTTGACGGTCAGATTTGTCCGTCATTGGTTTATCAAAGTGATAGTTCACCCGAAAAGGACAATTCTGTCATCATTTACTCACCCTCTTGTCATTTCAAACCTGTATGACTTTCTTTCTTCCGCAGAACACAAAGGAAAATATTCTGAAGAATGATGGTAACCTAACAATTTCAGTACCCATTGACTTCTATTGAATGGCCACAAAACCAATGCAAGTCAATGGGTACCGCCATTGCCCATTTACCAACACACTTCAAAATATCTTTAAATGATAATACATTTTGCAGACCAAAGAAGTCATACAGGTTTAAATTGACAACAGGGTGAATAAGTGATGACAGGGGAACTTTCACTTTAAGTAATGGTCTATGTACATATGGACAGCTTTGGCATTGACAGTACATTACACTCAGCCGTTATTTGCAATTATTGATAGCCCTAGTTTAAATATAAGTATTGCATAACTTAAGGACTGATTTCTGTATTTCATGTCGTACTGCCTTGAGACATGTTAATCACTTTACATTTTTCTCTCTCCCTCTGTCTTCGTCCCTCTTTCTCATCTTCACACCTCTCCATTTCATGCTCTCAGAGGCCGCAACGAAAAACAAAGGGAAAGGTGAGTTATCTTCTCTGTCTTTGTGGCCGGATGATTTATATTGAACACAGCTTCCAATAAACAATGTGCCATTCGGCCTCCCCTTATCTCCCAGTGGAGCCCGAGATGCATTTACATATCCTCTGGCTGCGAGAAAGCAAACTCAGAACCTTTGATAAATTGGTCCTAGGAATATCCATTATGAGCTGAATCCACTCAACATGCTTCCTGGGTTTCTAACAAACCTGGACCGCACGTTGAGGAGAAAGATGCCATTGTTGCGTTTTCTACAGGGTTTGGTCGGCAATGTTAATGCACTTAAAGCTGAAAATGTATTTTCTTGTGTGCGTACAAATTTGTAGAAACTTAGAACGTATCAATTGTTAAAAGTTATATTTTGACATGACATCTCATGATAACAGTTAGTCCTGCTCCTATAGTCTGATTGGACAAGCGCTATTCCCAGACAACTGAAGTCTGAAAGCATATATTACAGCCGAACTGCTGGCAGACAAACGCAGTCAGAGTTGCAGAAGTCAAACACTGAAATGGCTTTGCCCTAAATGAGCAGCTGAGCAAAGAGGTAGTGGGAAAAAGGTCTTATTTTGCTTGAAATGGAATGGCATGAAGCCCAGGCAGTTGACGTGGTTCACAAAGGACAGCTGGTGATCTGGGATGACAGCAAACCGCTTCACCTTCAGCTGAGATTTGACACTGTGAGGGATTTGGTTTGAAAAGTCGGGGAAGTATTAACTTGGAGGATGGAGGAAGAGATGAACGGGGATGTGGGTGGACGTCCGTTGTGATGTGTCAGAGAAGCACACAAAGATTCTTGCATTGTGAGAGAAAAAACAGCTCAAACTCGTTCTAGTGTGGCTATAGGGAAGGTGAATGGGTGTCAGGACTGACAGAAATTTGCAGCGACAAAGTGACCGGAAATTGTTTATTTTGGATGTGAAGTGGCGAATTGAGGTGACATGAGACCATCTGTGAGTTCAGCTTTATGGAAGAGAAAGACAGGAAAGCTCACTTCATCTGCCACTTGATCAAATTGGATACAGGAGTCGAGTAAGGACACCTGAAATGATCTAAATTTGTTTATGTCCGTTATAGAGATAGGTCAACTAAAAAATGTTGTCTTTATTTACTTCCAAATTTGTGTGATTTTTTTTTTTGCAGAGCACAAAAGGGGAATATTATTAAGAATATTTTGGCCACATATACTACATGTCGTGCTATTTTTCTATTGGAGCTTGACATCCAGAGCGCTCATTTACTTTCATTATACAGAAAAGAGTGCTGAGGGTATTCTTCAAGGAAAGTCACTTTTTAAGTTCCTTGGAAGAAAGGCCTACCGTTTTGCAACTACAGTACATAGAGTAAATGATGCAAGAATTTTCCATTTTGGATGAACTGAACCTTTAATTTGGTCTTTCACTTTCTGTACAGCCTTGGAAATACCACTCCAAAGTATGTTTAGTTTTTCTGAATATTCTATGTGTTTAAGTTTATGTGTTGGCTTATTCTGTGAATTAGTGACAACATTTCTCCCAAATGAAAATATTGTTGTTTTTTGCAATTATTTGCATAAAAGTGAAATGGGAAAAATATCAAAACAACAAATAAGATGCTGTGGTTGCAAAACGAGTTTATGTTAAAACAACACGATACTAATGTTTTTTAGTATCTGTTCAGAAAGGATTTGCTGTTGGTCGGATGACTTCATATTGTTGCGATTTCTTCTGTTGAAATTCACTGCACTTGAATTGTCACAATAAATGCATTTTATTTTTTCTCCATGGCACAGGAAATCTTTCCAGACAATGGCATTTTCTGAAATCTCTGAAAAATCCATGAGTGCGGTTTACGATTGTCAGAACGATGCTGTGGTTAAGTGCTTTGGTTGCAGTAGTAGAAGAGTTTCTATAAAGTGACCAGGTGTGATGTATGCAGGTTGTTTCTGTTTAGAAATGTTGACATTTGAGAGGAATAATTCGATCCAAAGCTTAAACCTGCAGTTTGTAATGCCAACACAGAAATGATGAGTTGATATTTTTCATCTGATTTTTATCAGAATTGCATCTGCGGGTTTAACCCAAAAAGTGCCTGACATTTTCAACAATTTCACACCGCTGTGAGGTGTTATAAGCAAACCTATTAGCATTCTGAGCTGCTTTCTGGTCTCAATGTATTTTGGGCTCACATCTCTGCTGTCTCTTTAAGGCAAGAGAAAGGCACTTTACAGCTTTTAAAGCTAGAGAGGGGAAATGCATTCTCTGTACTCCTGCCTGTTCTCTCGCACCCCATGGCGATAATTTACTGGCAGGGATTGTACACAGCCCTACCATTAAAAGTGGTGGGGTGTATATGTGTGTGCGTGTGTGTGCGGACGGGCTGCGTTGCTTTACTTTTGTTGCTCAGCAGTAATTGCAGCAGGGTTTACCCACTCATCCCGATCAAACTATTAGTGCATAAGCAAACATTCTGGTTATATTTTAGCTGCGATCAAAACACCGTCTATGCCACACTTTCCTATGAATAAAAAAACAGTACAGCATCCTAACAACTATTCATAGACCATTACTGTAGATGCTGCAGATAGATAATAAAGATGCTGTTAGGTTTATTTGTACGTTTTGAGGTAACTTTTAGCAGGTATCACCTTAAAACAGCCATACATTATTATTATCAGTCACCCTTTATGTTTGCTGGGTTTTGCAAATATCTTACCAAATAAAGTGCTTGTCATCTTTGACAACACAGGGTTTATTCATTTGAAAAAGTTTTACCATTTCCCGGAAAAACAACTTATTCAGACATATTGAGGGGTGAGAATCAGAGGGGCGTACGTGACATTTTGTGTGAAAAGGTGATATATACAGTATATCAAATGAAAGCCCTCAATGAGCTATTAAGTGAAATCTTAATCTGTTTTGTTGCACAGACTGATAAAGTTAAACAACAGCTGAATAGGTAATACAGACTTTGTGATTTATTTTCAGTATTTATTTGAGTTATTTTTTGCAAGGTTTAAGCTGCCAATTTTTTAATCTCTGTTTGAAACAGGCAACTGCCGGTTTACTTTTGTACTTATGTTGTAAGCGTTGATGTCAAACTTACATTTCCATCAAATGTACCTGTACCTTCAACTTAACTAAATGTACCAGACAACGTAATGTACCTGACAACTGTACCAGACAGTTTGTGAAAAAAAGTTGTGAAAAAATCGAGGCAGTTTGATGTAGCTCCGTTATTCTCTCTCCTCATGAGGACAAACTCCTGTCCAGCTGCAATAAAAAAACTATAGTTCCTTGATAAAGAGAGTGCCCTTGTAATGTTTATTCTAATCCTGCTCTTTGAACAAGTTAAAAAGTCTAATTCTGTCGTTCATGTGTTCTGTCACAATATGTTAGGCTAGCCTCCAGAGTTTTAGTATTATACATAATTAAGCTGAACAGTTAAATATTTTAATCTCCTTAATATACCTGAAGCATGCACCTAGCACTAGGAAAATACAAGTATCGGATCTGGACTCGGATTAGCAGATACTCAAAATTTACTGACTTGGATCGGATCGTGGGGATAAAAAAGATTTGATGGGGACATCCCTTCTAATTATTATTAAAGTTCAAACACATTTTTCTTAACAATGTTTAACCAAATAAATTAACAGATTGCCACTTTAACATGTATAATGTTTGTTTCTATGGCTATATCCAGTGCTTAAAGTGGTACGTATTACCAATCCAGTACCTGCACTTCTCTAATTTTATCTTTAGCGTACTTTCTGTATTTCTTGCGTACTTCTCACATGTTGCCAGTAGGCCTACTTCGCCAATTCGAGACAAGGTGTCATCAAGGTGTGATTCGCTAGAGCCATGGCGTTAGCATTAGCCTTTACGCTTTTTGAATTAAAGATTACAGGCTTCCCATTTAGGGTCTTTGGCACTGAGCTACCCAATTTCAACAGATTGACCAATTTCATTTCAGCCAATAAAACCAAAGAAGACCGATAATTCAGCCAATCAAATTGAAGAGGACAGACGGGCGTTAATGACTGTTCCTGTGTAGTGAGATGTGAGAAGGCAAACATAACAAACCTAAAGGTTTTACAATAAAAATGATAAATGGTAAGATTTCTTACCATTTCTTCCTAAAACTTATCTTTTGTAGGGATGTGCAAGAATGTTCGAACATTCGATCCGCAATAACTTTTCGAAATTTAAAAATGCTTTTCAAATATTGTAATTTTCACAAGAATACAAACTGTGTCACCGCAGGGTTAAGTTACGGCTACAGAAGACCTTAGAGTTGTCACATCTTATTTAACGCTTCTTCTCTTCATCTTTAATGGTTTTATAATATACAGAAAATATAAAAAACTCAATTGTGCGTGTTAAAAATAAATCTTTGTTCACTCAGATCGCAAGCTAGTTTAAATATTTTACGTTTACTCACCGGACGCCCGGATCGCGTTTTACGTTAGTTACATTACTTAGGGCATAAAAATACCAACTTAATATTAAATTATTATCAATTCATTTATTACCATAACTTGTTTGGAGCGGTTGTTCTTTGTTAATTCATATTTGTTTGTTGAAGTTCAAATAGGGTCATCGCCTTCAGGTTTCAGCCTGTAAATACATTTGTATGGCTGCTTTTTTGTTTGTTTTAATACGCACTGTAATTCCTTAGTGACCTTATATGAAATAAATACATTTATTGATGCAAATGCAATGCGATGCTAAACAAGACAGACACTCACCATGAACGATAAAGAAAACAATATTTATATGTGGTGGTGATAAGCAGGATTAGTAAATATATTTTCGGATGACGGACGGTCACGTATTAAACAGGGTGACTAGCACTACAATGGCTCCGTCTTTGTTGCGGAGTATTTTTTTAGGATCTTTCCATTCGGCATTGAGGTTTCAAGCCCGTTTACTTTATTTATTATCAACATTATAAACAACAAAGCCTTGACAAGATATTCTTGTCAGATCTGGGTTTTGTTACCGGGAGTTAGAGCAGCGCATTTTCTCCGCTCTCTGCTTGTTTTTCTTATCAAGAACATGTAAAACAAAATAAACAAGATAACCATATATCACAGACTATTAATATACATTGTTTTTGTTTGATTTTGATCCGCGCAGGTTTAAATGCAGTTTGTATTTTTAATTTTTTTTCAACATTACTGATTTTTCAACATTAAAAACAACTATTAACAGGATAGAATATTAATGCGTTATGAATATTTAAAGATAATAATAAGCTTGATGTGAAATTTTGATTAAATAAAAACTACTTATTTACTAACTTTATTTACATAAACGAATACTTAAATTAACATAACATGAATTCTGCTGTTTTGAATGAAACTTAGGTGGTTTGTCACGTAATGTAATGTGTGTTTGACTTGACATGCCTAAAACATAACATATATGTTTATAGCATATAAGGCATTAAATATGACTGTGTATATTTAATTAACTGAAGACTGCAGAACTATTATCGCAGGTAATGAAATGACAGTTTTCATACATATTTGTAATTTAACATTATTGAATCAGTTGTTTGGCAAATGGTTCCTTTAGTCAATAAATATGTTGTACCAGCGATTTCCAAATAGTGTTTTTACATTTTAGAATTTTCAAATGTGGTAATAATTTGCATATGGCAACGTGCACAAAAGAGTACTGGAACCTTCCTTTTCCCATTTCAAGCACTCGCTATATTACAATCCCTTTGTGTTATGTGGCTTGCTTTTTCTTTTTCAAGTTAGGAGGTATTTACCATTTTTAAATGTTTGCATCTCAAAGTCTGTTTTTTAATAAAAGATTTGCATGACTCAAGTGTTTCTTGAGCACAATATTTCTAGGAACACAGGAAGTGTGACGACTCCATTTCTGAGCCTGCAATAATTTCTGATAAATCATTAACCAGGATTGATCCACTCACAATAATCTGTTTTTTGCTCTTATGGTAATTACCTATGGATTTTATAATATATTCTCAAATTGAATTTCAAAAGGCTGTCGCAATGAGAAATATAGCAAACAGAAAGAAACAATAAGATTAAATGTTAAGTTTTTTTTCCTAATGACAATTGTGTTCCAGTATACAGCAGTCTTCCGAGAAATCCATCACATTTATGGAACACAAAATTGAATAGGGTGCATCATATAAACATGATTTATTTCTTGTTTATTGTGAGCTGGATGTTTACCTTGAACCTCATGTCTCAGTTTTTTTGACCCGTCGTGGTACCAAAATTGTTCTTGAACGCCTCTGTATGGCAAGTGTTCCTTTACTCCTGCAAGATTTCTACTTGTGTGTTCCAAAAATAACTGCATACAGGATTGGAACAACACGCAAATAATCATTCAGTGTTTATTTTTAGGTAAACAATTAAACCTTTTCCTGAGTCGGGAGGCTCCTTCATGGGCAGTAAAAGACTTGAATGAGCTTCTAATGCATCTTTTTTCTTTTTGAAAAGATTTAGATTCAAAACCAGAGCTTCCCCAGAGAAACAGCTAGCTCAGTGTTCACACGTTCTTTCCAATTTAACTAAGAATTTGCCGTTTTATGTGAAAGAGTGGCCTGAAATATTACGCCAGCCCTTCCTCCCCAGGGATTCGACTAGACCCTTATATCCCATTGTAGGCTGGCACAGCAAAAGCCTCCAGTCCTAATTAAATATTTTCATCTTCGGCCTACTCTATTAGCCTTACTCCCCAAACATCTCAGCAAATAGGCCACGGTTACTTTCATGGTCAAGCGATTAATTAAAACATGTGATGTTGCTGTCTATTCAGTGATTAATAATTAGGTTGTCAACTTGGCAGTCTGTATCCCTGTAGTTTTTGTGTCCTTTCTGTCTTCTTCTCTCCTTGTCGGACATGATGTAGGGATGTCAGAAGTTTCAGTGCTTTGGAAATTAAGATAGTTCTAGTGTAAACATAACAAAACTGTCCGTCTGGTAGATGTACAAAATACATACAAAACAGTCCTTCTGGTAGAAGTACAGAATACAACTCAGTTTGGTACAATTGGATTGACCATGGACAAGAAAACTTAGCATTTAACACAGATCCAGGATTCGGAAGTAGAACTTAGACAGGGTCACCTGGCTGAAAATCTCTTTTCACAGAGGTTTTTGTCAAAATGAGCCTTCATCCTACTCTGGGCAGTAGTCAAGTGAAGCTTAGCATGACTCTGGGCTTTGTGAAGTTTTTCACGAATAGAGGTGAGATAAAGCATCAATCGAAACAGAATTCTTATTTAACAATACAGGCCAAACTACCTGCTGTGCAAAGTTAGTATATTTTACAGCCTCGCTGCACTTTACCAAGGAAGGATCTGACGCTTGAGCAATAGCCAGATGTTCTCTATCTGCTTTCAAATTCTTTACTGTCACATCAAGGCTTGGAGTTACAGACAATACACATTCCAGAGGATCTGAATCATTAACCAAAAAGGAGTTTGAAAGATCCACAACTTCCTCAAACTTTTTGGATTGGCCATGTGTAACTGCACAGACAGGAAATGCAGTTGGAACCTTCTCAGACAGGTTAGGCTTTTGGGTATCTGCCGGGTGGCAAGACACTACTGGTCTAGGAAAAACTGTGCCACCTGCAAGGTCATTCACTAGAATTAGTTCTATACCTTCAACAGGTGGCTGCTCACGTACAGATAAACAGACAGCTCCTCTTACAATACCAGAATCCAGGTATACTCTGTTCAAAGACACATTCACAAAGCACATATCAATCCCACAAATTAGTACATCATTACCAGTAAATGTATCTGGTGAGAAAGGTAATATATCTGCGGATATAAAGGACTAAGCTGCTCCTGTGTCACGCAAGATGGTTATGGGTTTAAAGCCTGAATCAGGAGATAGAGAGACTTCAAACAAGAAAGGTTGATAACCATCTGCTGCTACAGCACTCACATTACCAGGTTTTTGGACAAGAGCAACATTTTTAGGCTTGGAAACGGCACTTTTCTGTTTGCAATCCACAATCAAATGGTTTGGATCGAGACAATAAAAAGAAACTTTTTCCATTAACACTGGGTTTACGAATATGTCTAGGCACGGCTAACAGATTGAAAAAAAAACACGCGGTACTTGAGTTCTGGGAGATGGGGTTGACGTGAAAACAGTACGGTGTGTCAACACGAACTCATCTGCTACAACTGCCACTTTAGAAAGTAAAGACATTTTCTGCTCATAACGATATTTGGGGGAATGCAGTATTTGAAGATTAGTTCCTGCAAACTTTCCATGGATGAAACCTTGCTGGCTAGACACCACTTTTCAAAAAGAACCTTCTTTTCTCTCACACACTCCACGTAAGTTTGATTGACTGTTTTCGAATGACCACAAAACTTCTGTCTATATGCCTCAGGAACAAGTTTGTAAGCTCGCAGAACCGTAGACTTCACAATCTCATAATCAAGAGAACTGTCAATAGGCAGAGCAGAGGTAACTTCCTGAGCTTTTCCCGTAAGACTGCACTGAAGTAAAAGAGCCCACATGTCTTTTGGCCATAGTAACTTAGTTGGGTTCAAATGCCACAAAGTAGGAATCTACTTCCTTTTCCCGAAACGGTGGTACACTCTTTATATATCTGATCACATTAAAAGTATCACTAGAGGACGTACCCTGTAGGGGTATGATTCTTGCTTCGGGTGCGAGAAGTCCCGGGTTCAAATCCCGGACAAGCCCCCACTTGTTACGTTCCTCCCCGGTTGGAGAGTAACAAAATCAAGGTTACTAAAACTATTTCAACATTTCTGGTAATAAAAATCTAATTATTAATCTGCCTAGGTATTAATAAAAAAAATTACTAAAACAGAAATAATTCGAATTTATATAGCGACATAAAACATAAAAACATAATCAATAAAATGAAAATGCAGATGCCAAAATTGCTAAACATTTTACTAAAATTAACAAGAAAAAAGAAAATAATCTAAATATCAATAAAACTGAAATTAGACATTTAAAAAATTATATTTAACATCTAAATAAAGTGTGCAGCATAATACATTTTGTTTTGCATCAAAAATCAACAATAGGGAAATTGTATGTATCCCTCCTAAGGATAGATCTGCTAACTGAAAAACATGTAAATGTAAATAAATCAATTTCTGCACACAAATGTGCACAATACTGTAAAGTTTAGAAATGTATTAATGTATAGTACTACATTACAATATTTATAAAAGTTGTATTTGGAAATATGCTTATTATTTCATTTTCATCATGTTTTTAACCGCTGATTTGGATGGTTTTAGACCATTTGATCAAGAAGAGATGAGATCATGTGTGTGTGTCTGTGTGTGTGTCTGTGTACACAGGCTTGTGTGTATTAATACCTAAATGAAGCCTTGCATTAAAGCTAATTCATCCTCACTCTCATTACCTCAGCATGGGGCCTCTTTCACAAGTAATGAATTTAATTTTCTCATGCCTGGCAAAGGTTGACAGACATACCAATCACATAGCATTCAAAATGATATTACCTCTCACATTAGATCTCATTTAATCTACTGCCAGCTTAAAGCCACAGACTCGCTGTGAAAGGAGAATTGATCAGATAAGCATGTCTTTCATGCCTTACGCCCCGTTCGCACTGCCAGCGACTGGCAGCGACAGAGCGACCTGATCTCATTTGAGTGGTAGCTTAGCGACAGCCGGCGACACGACAGTGAACGTTGGCGACAAGAACTGGGCGTGTCCAGCAAAGCAATAACGTTTTTGCTCAACTTTATCCAAACTTCCGGGAGCGACTACCAATGGGAGTCAAAGATTTTAAAATAAGCCCCCAAAATTCTCATCAACATTTACCACTCTGTACTCTGTTGCTTGACCTCCACAACTTTCTAAGCAATATTATTTTCCTCTGGGTCTCAGAGAAGCTCAGCGGCCAAAAGAATCTCACCTGGACGTTTGGCGTAGACTCCTGCCCTGGAACATTTCCGCAAATGCCTGTGTGCTGGCTTTATTGGAGAAGATTAAGGCGGGTACATGAGTCCATAGTTCTAATAGGAGAATGTTATTGCTGTGTAATGAATTGAGATGGTTGTTCCTCTGGCAGATTTGGGGTTATTTGTTAGTTCTTTGCTGGTGGTAATGGCGTACAGTGTATTCTGCATTGGCGCGCTTGTCTGCTTTCTGGTCGTTCATCAAGAACTGATTTCCATTATGTGGTGCAGTCAGCTGAAACAGAAAAAAGCTTTTCAGTATGTGTGGTTCATTCATTTTTTTGCTACGTCCTGCTCCACTTAAGCGCAGGTGTTCATGAGATGCTGCCACTTCTTTTCCTAAGAAATGTACTCCATGTTTATTTACTAAGTAGTACTCTTCAAATCCTTATTTAAGGATATCATGTCCCATGAAAAGAAATGTACGCAAATGTACTCTGGATTTACTGACTGCGGAATTTACACTGTTGAAAAATAGCATTAAAACTTTGTAACTAGATTAACCTAGATTCAAATGTAATCTGCTGGGTTTAAAAAAATCTTAACCCAGGCTCTAATAGCATATCTCTATAGCTATTCCTAGCACGAGTGGGCCATTGAAACACAAAAACATGTACTCAGTAAAGTTACTGAGTGGAGCTGTAACACGTCAGAAGAGACCTGGCCCTCGCAGCTGAGACAGGTTTTCATTTGAAGCCAGCTAGTTTTGTGGACTTTGCACTTGTTTTTCTATTGATGCAAGGACTGCCATTTAATACAACTTTGAAGGAAAGATGTACATTGTAGAGTCACAGGACTTCAAACTTCAAATAATAGCAGTGTGTTTAAAAAAAGTGAGTAAAGCTCAAAATCCTTATAATAACTTTTATTTCAATACACAAATGTTTTGGGAACACTGCAGAAACAGCATTTTTGATGTCACCAAAAGAGTTTTCTATTGGATTGAGGTCTGGAGATTGAGCTGGCCACCTCATAATGTTAATCTTGTTGCTATGGAAGCAATATGCTTCTCGCTTACCGGTGTGTTTGGGGTCGTTGTCTTGTTGAAACACCCATTTCAAGACCATTTCCTCCTCAGCAAAAGGCAAGATGACCTCTTTAAGTATTTTTTTGTACTCAAACGGATCCATGATCCCGGAATCTGATAAATAGGCCCAAAACATCCCTATATCATGATGCTTGCGCCACCATGCTTCACTGTCTTCACAGTGTACCGTGGCTTGAATTCGTGTTTGGGGGGTCATCTGACAAACTGTCTGCGACCCCTAGATCTAAAAAGAACAATCTTGCTTTCATCAGTCCACAAAATATTGTGCCATTTCTCTTTGGGCCAGTCAATGTGTTCTTTGGCAAATTGTAACCTCTTCAGCACATGTTGTTTTTTGAACAATGAGACTTTGCAGGGGCTTCTTGGCTTCACATTGTTACAGTACTCACAGGTAAAATCAGACTTTGGAGCTGATCATTGGCTGTGTCTGATCCATTCGAATATGTTTATGAAAACAAAATGAATATGCACAGTACACAGACACATGTAAACACAAACTTTTATTCTGGATGCAATTAATTGTGATTAATCGTTTAACTCTTAACTAATTGGTTTGTTAGAGAATTTCACTAATAAAAGGTTGCAATTATAGGTGACTTTGTTTTTAGGTTACAGTCTTTAAATCTCAATTCAATATCTATGTACTTATTAGTTTGTTTGAGCAAGTAAACTTTCACAAGCAAAAGTCTATTTTCAGATTTTTTCAGATAGTAATTCAAAGTGTCTGCAAACTACACATTTCCTCCATGTTAATGCTTTTTTCTATTGAAAAGTATGGACGTAGCTCAATGGTAGAGTGCATGGCACTGGTCTTTTTTAAATGAAAAAAATAATACAAAAGTGAATATTTGCCAAAGTAGGTTGTGGTTCGTGGACCGTAGTTTCCATTTCCATTTTATATTTAGTCATTTAGCAGACGCTAACAACGAGTTCGGGGAGCAATAAGTGATGTGTCATAAAAGAGCAATAGTACATTAGG